>NC_140587.1:892842531-893470131 GCF_964204655.1 Triturus cristatus | reverse complement strand
CGCTGGTCCATCTCCCTGCAGGGAATGGACTTCACCGTGGAGCACCGACCGGGCCAAGACCACGCCAACGCGGATGGCCTGTCACGCTTTTTCCGCCTCGACGAGGAGAGTCCCCAAGGAGATGGGTGACTCTCCCCGCCTTCAGCTGGGGGGGACGCATGTTGGACAGGCCACACGAAGGGCTGGCTCCCTCCCCGCATGACAGGGCCCCAGCCAGGCCCACCAGGCGTGACCCACGAGAATCACCCGCACCCCGTCTCCCGACGGAATTCCTGCCCTCGGACCTCCATGTATCACGAACCCAAGCCACCACCGGCTCCCCCGGCCGGGTCAAGCCGCCATCTTGGGCCCTGCGCCACGAGGCCGCGTGGCCTCCATCCGACCCTAACCCTGGGCCTGGCCGGCCCCGACATCCCGGCACCACCATCCACCCAGGAGGTGAGCGGACCACTTGGCAGGTCAATGGGAGAACGAAGCGCCAAGGACTCTCCCCCGCCAGGTGCCGATCGCCTCCAGCTCCCCCAGGCGCTGGCTCCACCCCCTGCTGGGTGTCTGGACACCTTCATCCCGGACCCTCCGACCTCCAAGTGCGAGGGTCCGGACATCAAAGGGCGCCTGCCCTATAACTGGGGCAGCTCCGGAGCAGGGGGGCAGTTGTATCCTGGAGTCGAGAGACACCGAGAGAACTCAGCCTTGACGGACTACTGGCGCTGCCGTAGCCCTACCTTGCGAACTATCGTCCTGCCTGCTGGCGCTGCCGCGGCCTTCTGCAACATCCATCCTCGTCGGGACCTGCTGGCGCTGCCGCGCACCGTTGTAACCACCACCTTCACCGGGACCTGCTGGCGCTGCCGCGGACCGTACCTCGACCATCTTCACCGGGACCTGCTGGCGCTGCCGCGGACCGTGTATCGACCATCTCCACCGGGACCTGCTGGCGCTGCCGCGGCCCGTACCAGCTAAACCACCAAGCTCGAGGATTGTGAGCTAACCACCAGATCACCCGAACTACCAGATTGGTAAACAGACTGTCCCGCTACCCCCTTTTTCCTATCTTGAGAGACTTAATCGAGGGGACCCCTGAGTCCAGACCTCCTTGTACCATTTCATCGTACCTTAAGAAGTGCATATAAAGAACGCTAAATCTTATCCTTGTGTGGTATCTGTCTGTGGGGGGGAAGTTATTTGTCTGTACGATCGCTGGAGACGGCTCTCCCCGGAGACCTCTCCCCTTGTCCTCGGCCGACCCTCCCGGTCCGTCTAACACTGCTTTTCTTTGTCATTTGAGGCTTCTTAGGCTTCAACATCCTGACTTTCTTAGTCATCTCCACCACAACGTCTCTGAAGAGGTTACACGCTTGTCGCAGGATCATTACATCAGCCTGACAATAAGCTTTCAACTCTGTTTGAAAATGAAACTCTTTTTCACGGTTTTCAGGTTACCATTGTAGAAAGCTCTCTTTCTCGGATGGCATCATATATTCAACCCTGTAACTGTCAGGAGTTGGCATCAGGCCCACATAATTCTGGTTCCCCCATATGTTAAAAAAGTGTGGAAAATAACCCTTACACCCTGGGAAACCAAAGGCTTTTGGCAGCTTGCTCAATTTCATGGGTAGGAAATTCAGGGTGTCTATAAACCTTATTTGTAAATGTCCTGCTGTTAACATCAGCTTTGAACCCTGAGTGATGAGTTCTACTTGTACCTTTTCACGAATCATATTTTGTAAAATAAAGAATGAGTCGTAGGCTTTTGAGTTGTGGGCCAGCATAGTATACCCTTTGAATTTGGTTTGAATGAAAGTGTTAAGGAAATCAGCAACGCACGTTCTGCCTTCAAACTCCCAGCTGTCGTCGGAAGTTAGATGGAGTGTGTAGATATAGTTAGGCTGGTGTACTCCCGTCTCTTGTGTGCACTCTATATCAAACACTATGTAGGCTTCGGTTTTGGTCTGGGGGCGGCCTTTAACCATGTAGCAACGGTGGTTGGTACCCGCCTCATAAGACGTCTGGCATCGTGGGCATTTCATGCCTTTGCATTTGTGATCAGATGCCACATACCGACCACACTCAAAACAATGCATTTTGGGGTTGCATTTAACAGCTTTCTTATGGATGGTCAAACAGTCTTGAGAGCGACAAAACATCTTACTGGTGCGACACCTCACCTTCAGGGCGGTATCTGCGACGCAACCATCCCTCTGACACATCTTACAATGCATTTCACACGTTCCTTAGTGCTGTATATATGGTCGCAATGTGTGCACATGTACTTGAGACCCAGAAACCTTTAAGGTTCAACATCCCGTAAAAGTGATATTCATGGTGAAGGACATATACGGTGTTGTTTCTCACAGGGCTGCCTGTTGTAAAGTACTTCCAAGAGCCTTTGTGATAAAGAACTTTCACCGTCACAGAGAAATAGTTCTCAAAAAGACCTATATCACCAAAGCCGACCATACGGTCTGGAGGTATTTCAAGAACCTCATGGGCTTCAGCCGCTCTAGACATGATGACAGCGTCTGTGGTGTTGCGCCCCATCAGCAGACCTACTATGTTGGCCGCCAGACATGTGATGTTTGTATCGTTGTTAAAGTCGAGCAGCCAACGTTGTTTCTTACCAATTATCTTACTGTATAGCACGCACTTTAAAGGTCTGGAAACACCCCCCTCATGACCCCGTACAATGAGGGCTATGACTCGGAAAGTGCCATAGGCGACTAGTTCAGCCTTACTCTGTAAAAGCCTCGAAAGGTTTTCTAAAAATTCTACAGCGTCAAACACATCTCGGGACCTCTTTTTGGTGAACAGCGGACTGTCAAAACCCTGTCCCTGGAAACGTAGTTGGAAAAAATCATTAGGACCCACATCGCGTAACAACCTTTCTATGAGCGTTTGCACCGCCTGATGTATAGCTAAAACACCCTGATCGGAGGACCTTATCTGGTGAAGGTTAGCAAACCTAAACTCCTCGTAGTGCTCGATGGCAATAAATCTCTCTACATCACGCCTGTAGCTTCTAACGCTCTCTAAATATACTACCTCTGAATCCTCATCTTGAGGGATTTGACTTGCTGGGGAGCTTGCTGCTGTATCGTTTTGGGGATTCTGTTTCAGTAAGGGCTTAGGGGGTCTTTTAAGCATCCGGGTAGCGCATATTCTGGCTTTCTTCAGTTTACTTATTAAAAGCCGACGCTGCTTAGCGCTATGAGCCCAGTTTTGTTTTTTACGGGCCCATGCTTTTCTAGGTAGACGGTCCCCGCCTATCTGAACAGTATGGGCTGTGCCTAGGGGTGCTGGACTCATGCCGCCCTCGGCTACAGACCCACCCCACGGGCCATCTATGTGTTCCTTATGGTGGAGTGTTGGCGTTCTAACAACCCCGCCCTTTAAGTGGCCGCCCCCAGGGTTGATCTCCTGAACTTGTGTAATGGTGTATGGCTGGTACAGCTGTATGTTGTTCAGACGTAGCTTGTGAAACGGTATGACGGGGCTTGCGGTATTTTATGTACTTTTTACGTCTGAGTAAGCGTAAGAAGCGTAGGGACTTTGTCATATCTGTTTGGACTTTACTGATGTATTTCGATGTGCTGGTTCTTTTATTAACACCAGAGGCCCAGGCTTTCTTTAGGGTATGGAGCTGCCCTAGTCACGTCTGTATACGGCATATGTCCGATCCAGCTTCCTGACACGTTTGGAGGATCATCCTTTTACACAGGTCAACCCTTTGCAGTATCTTCTGCTGCGCCTCCACCATGGCCCTGTCACCACTACCCCCCAGCCCCAATTTTAAGGTTGCGGTGTTCGCTTGGCATTTTAGCTTCCTGACAGCCATTTTTATATCCATTACATGAGCGTCTAGTACTGGTTTAGGGTTTACAGAGTCATATTGTGGAGGGTCAGGGATGAATACCGTGTTTGGTTGTATAACAACCTTTAACACCCCAGAGTCCTCTCTAACGCCTCCATCCCCAACGCCAATCTGTAACTGAGGGCCTGGGGTATCATAGAAACAGGATCCCAGTGCGAGCACCCTGGAGCGTTTGGTGAAGGGACCTCGCTAGATGACACCTCCATACTCTGATTTGACCAATCGTCCCAACCCGTACTGTTATGGGTGTATATTGGTGGGGGTGATACAGGGTTTACATAGCCGGAGGGGCTTGTTGGGTCGTATGCACCGTCAGGGGTTGCAGGTGACATAAGGCACGGTGAGTGTAAATGTCTGTCGAAATAATCGAGGGTGCTACCGTCTAAGACATTGACCGGGAGAGTGTCTGGTGCATGTGTAACAGACGGCTGCAAAACCACAGTGTCTGTGTTAGAGCACCCCCCGGACCCTGCTTCTGACAGTCTATCACGGGTGTCTACAGAACATGTCATTGTCTCAGGACACCCTATGCTGCTGGTATAAGCTCCTCCTAAAGGGTGCCCCTTGTCAGACACATTGTCCCTAAACCTAGAGGGAGCTACTTTAGAAGGTTCCGGGGTTTGGGTTCTGGGGCATTCTTCTACAGGCGACACTAGTTTTATTTTTGAAACTATAGATGTCTTCAGAGGGTGGGAAGGGTCCTGCGGTGTAACAGGTTTGATTAAGGGCCCTTCCGATGCTTCTACTTGTAACGCCTGGACCCCTTGCTTATTCTTAAGATATTTTCTTGAAAGCCTGTTGACTTTAGGGGTTTGGGGTTGTAACAGAGCTTCTGCAGGCGGCTTCACAGCCGTTGGTTCCTTAGAGAGTTCGAGTGTATCGGGTTCATTCCCTTGCTTAACAAAAAATTTTAATGAGAGGTCTAATGGAGTCATTAGGGGTTCAGGGACCGGCGGTTTCTTGCTGAGTTCTAAAGGGTCTGCTTGGGACTCCATGACCATCGACTTCTTCTTGAGGTTTAAAGGACCTGTTTTGGGTGCTGAGGCCGGCTGTTTCTTCTTAAGGGCCGGTTTGCTTGAGATGAGCTTCCCTTTTGAGGGCTTGAGAGGATTCAGATACATAGCGGATGCGTCGGTTCTCTGATGTATGTGGGTGTAGTATGTGTAGATCTTATTCTGGCGTACACGCCTACTCCCACCTTTTGCCACGGGACCAGTGGTCAGGACAGTCTTTGTTATATCCGCCAGCGTTTTTGTCGCCCTCTCAGCCTTATACGGGTCATCCCGCTGTTCTTTTGAACGGCTCCTACAATGTAACATAAAAAAATATATATATTAGAAACAATAAGGATCCCTTATAAGATGTTTACACTACCCATCGTAGTACACCTGGTACTACATGCCGGTGGCCTCCTTTGTTTGAGAGAATACAACCCCGAGAGATCGTTTTTCACTCCCTTTTGTAAAAACACACCTTTTAGATGGCTTTTCCCGACTCCTTTCTTTGTCACGGGGCCATCTTTAGATGCTGATGATTTTCTTTTCACAGGCCTTTCTTTTGGGCGCTGCGGCGTCTCTTGCACAACCACGACGTCCTGGCGTGACTCCGGGGCCCCTGTAAAGGAAAAAAAATAATCATATTTGTAGTATAAAACATGTCTTAGCATGCTCCTCTGAGGAGCGTTCCTATAGTTTGCGGTTGTGTTTTTCCCAAGTCTTAGTCCTTTGAAAGAATCAGGGCCTTTTTGATTTACCTGTAAGAACAGTGTTATCCTGCACACTCAGAGCCGCGTCTTGAGACCCCTCGTGCCGTTATAGATCATCAAGAATCTTTTTTAGTTCGGGATCCATACCTATAAAAACACACATACATGAGAACTACCATTAGAAAAGCAGAGTGTTTAAGATAAAGGTGTAAGAAACTACTCAGAGGGGGAGGAGCCTAGCGCGCAACCAAGATGGCCGCGTAGGTGCGAGGCTCCCGAGGACCTCCGCGACCTCCTACAACTATCCTGAAATTATCCTGTCCCAGATGAGGGGACTGTGTTGGTGAGCCTGAGCTGAGGTGGCACCCGTTTTCCGCTTCCAAATCGGACCTCGGACACCGGCGTTAGCACCGATCGAGGTTTGCGGCCTTCTCTTCGCCGAACCCCGGACTTGAGCTGTGGGGGGATCCGGAGACAAAGTGAACAACAGCGGCGGACAGGGCTTGGCGACTCGCGTACCCCGCACTTTCACTTTCGCACGCCCCTTGCTGTCTCTGCGAGGTTGGGTCGCGGGGCCTTGTGTGTTGGTGTGGCCTCGCTGGGAGATCCTGCCTGCCCACCGGCTGTGATCCACCCCGCGGATCGGAGGTGGCCCCCCCCCCGGAGCCCGTGAACCGGTTTGCTGCTCTTCACGACGTGGCTGGTGCGACCAGGAGACTGGGACCATGGCCACGAAACAAGATGGTGACCGGGCAAAGATAAAATCGACCCGGCGTGGCGCAGCCCATCAGTCTAACAGCATGGACCGCTATACCCTCCAGAGGGGATCTACCGAGGTGCCACGCAGGTCCCCTGAGGGCCCTACTGATGCCCCTGATCTGCCCACGGATCTGACTCTGCGGGATGTTATGGGCGCCATCGCCGAGATGAAGGCCTCGGTGGGCCAGCGCTTCGATACACTGGCGCAGAAGATCGACTCGGTCCTCGTGGATGTTGGCCTGGTAAGGGCCGATCTTTCCAAAACCAACGACCGAGTCGATTCTTTGGCCCACACCGCATCGGGCCTTACGACAGATGTGGCGGCCCTGCAAACGGAGGTGCGCCGGCTTAGTCAGGCGAGTGCGCTGATGGATCGCCGCCTGGAGGACTCCGAGAGTCGGGCCCGGAGGAACAACATCCGCATCATCGGGGTGCCTGAGGGACGTGAGGAGGCGGCGGCGGACCTCTTCGTGGAAGACCTGATTGTTACCCATCTCCAGCCACGGGGGCTGAGTAAATTTTTCGCGGTGGAGAGGGCCCACAGGGTTCCCGGGGGAAGGCCTAAGGTCGGCGCCCCTCCGAGACCACTCATTGCCCGGATTTTCAATTTTCGGGACAGAGACGCTATCCTGCAATCCTCCAGACTACAGGGACCGGTTAGACTTGAAAATATGGACGTTAATTTTTATCCTGATTTCACCCCAGCGGTCCAGAAGCAGAGACTGAGCTTCCTTGGTGTCAAGCGCCGACTTCGGGATCTAAACCTCAAATACGCCATGCTTTTCCCAGCTAAGCTGCGAGTGGAGGTGGATGGTCGCACGCACTTTTTTGATCGTCCCGAAGCGGCCGGGGACTGGTTGGATACTCTGTCTGGGGATCGGGGTCGGGGGGGGGCGGGGGGGGGAGCGGTGGGGGGAGAGGCCTCGCCGGATCAGAACTGAGGGACTAATATTAGGCCTCGCTCAGGACGAACTTGATGCCACTTTTGACCATGCGTCTGTTCGTGTAAGTTCCCCTCCTATGGAGGTTGTGTGGGGTCTCTTGGGGGTTCTCCCTCCTCCTCTGGGGGTCTAGTTAGTTTAACTATCTATGGGGCGACAGGCACACTGCACGTTGGGGGGGCTGTTTGGGCTCATGCAGGGGTGCAGGGAGGGGGGAGTTTTGTTGGGGTGGGTGGGCAGGGATGGGGTGTTGTTCATTTTTATCACAAGGCAAACTTATTTTTGTGTTGGTTCTAAGGTGCTCTCAGGGGGACGAATGATGGCTTCTGTGTATGATGGGGGGTAGGGAATTAACTTTGTTGTCTTGGAACGTTGATGGACTGGGGGACAGGATCAAACGAGGTGTGGTCCTGCAGTTTTTGAAGCGACTCTCGCCCGATGTAGTCTTTCTGCAGGAGACACACCTTATCGGCAATTCCTTCTGTGCCATGAATCGGCGTGGCTACCGCCTTGTGGCCCACTCGGGCTTCACGTCAGGCTCCAGGGGTGTGGGCATCATGGTAAAGAACTCGCTCCCGTTGGAAATTGATGAGGTGCTCCACGATGATAGGGGACGCTACACTGTCTTGGTGGGTAGAATGGAGGGCAAAGTGGTTGTCTTTGTGTCAGTATACGTCCCACCGGGGCTGCAGTCTACCACCTTTGCAGACCTGGGGCGCCTCCTCCTTGGCCTTCCGGGGGGGCTTCTGGTGGTGGGGGGGACTTCAATGCGGTAGTTTCTGGGACTGTGGATCGTCACCCCCCTAGGGACCTCCCCCGGGCACAGGCGTGGCTATCCGGCCTCTTGGATACCCTGGGATTGGTGGACTGCTGGCGTTTAAAACATCCCACGCAGCTGCAGTACACTTTTCACTCGGGGGCCCATGGTAGTCTCTCACGGCTTGACTATGTCCTTGTCCCGGCGGCCTATGTCGGGAGGGTGGGAGAGGTGCGCCATTTGGCACGGGGTATCTCGGATCACTCCCCGCTCCTGTTACATTTCGATGTCTTTCCGAGGGGTGAGGGTAGGGTAGTCCCAATCAATTCCTGGTACCTGCGCGACCCCACTATTCGCGCTGACTTGATTAAATCTCTGCAGCGATATTTTGATGAGAATGTGGGGTCCGTGCCTTCGGCTATCTCCCTGTGGGAGGCCTTCAAGACAGTTCTCAGAGGAGAGGCCCTATCCCTTATTTCCCACGCCCGGAGGCGCGAGCAGGAGGAGGTGACCCGGGTGGAGGCTGAAATAGCCGAATTGGAGGGTAATCTAGAAGGTGGGGTGACGGATGCTGCACTACATGTCCTCCAACTCAAGCAGGCGGCTTATAGGGCCCTCGTCACGGAGGCGGCCAGGGGCCTAAGTAGAGAGCAACAGGGGCGACTGTATGATGTGGGTGATAAGGCTGGTAAACTGATAGCGTGGTTGGACAAAAAGGAGAGAGCGAATCGTGTGGTCCCGGTGATTGAGAAAACGGATGGTGTGTGTGTAATTGAGCCAGAAGAAATTGTCTCCTGTTTCGCGGATTATTTCCGCGAGGTGTATTCCCCGGTTTCTTCCTGCTCTGAAGAGGATTCAGGTGCTCTGCTTAGGGATATCGCGCTGCCTTCCCTTTCGGAGGAGGACAGGGTGTCGCTGGACGCCGCTCCCACCTCTAACGAGATCGCCCTCGCCATACGTTCGGTCGCTTCTGGCAAGGCCATGGGCCCGAATGGTATCCCTATCGAGTTGTACAAGTTGCGACCGGATACACTGGCGCCCCACCTCCGCGCAATGTTCCTGGCGGCCCACTCGCTGGGCTCCCTCCCGCTGGACCAGCGTCTGGCTACAATCGTGGTGATCCACAAGGAAGGGAGACCTCGGGACCGGGTTACATCCTATCGGCCTATCTCGCTACTGAATGCGGAGCCCAAAATTCTCGCCAAGGTACTGGCCAATCGGCTGGTCGGCGTGGTGGGCAACCTGGTTCATCAGGACCAGTCCGGCTTTATTCCCCATCGCAACACGGCCCTTAACCTGCGGCGTTTGCATGGGGTGCTCGCACGTGTCCCATTCATACGGGAACCGGCCATTTTGGCGTCCTTGGACGCCACCATGGCGTTTGATACGCTTGAGTGGCCATACATTTGGGCGATGCTTGCGAAGTTTGGATTTGGCCCTGGGTTTATCGGTTGGGTCAAATTGTTGTATTCGGGCCCATTGGCACAGGTGGTGGTGAACGGAAGAGTATCGGCCCCGTTCGAGCTGGGCCGGGGCACGCGACAGGGCTGCCCCTTGTCGCCGCTCCTGTTTGCACTTGCCTTGGAGCCCCTGGCGGAGTGGCTGCGGTGGCATCCCTCTATCCGCGGTCTCCGCTGGACCCCTGAGTATGAGGACCGCGTGTCCCTATACGCTGATGACATCCTCTTGTACCTAGCCTCCCCACGTAAATCATTGATAGTACTGGTTGATGTTTTACATTCATTCGGTCGCAACTCCGGCCTTGTCATCAACTGGGCCAAATCATGTGTGTATGTGCTCTCTGGGGAGGCTCCCATCCTCCCGCGGGGCTGTCCGATCCAGATCGCCTCGTGGGGGTTCAGGTACCTGGGTGTCTTCATCACTCTGGACCCGGAGGCCCGCTACGAACGGAACTTGCTTCCCCCCCTCCAGCGCCTGAAGGAGGACGTCGCGCGTTGGCGGCGCCTGCCGCTTTCGCCGCTCGGCCGGGCGGCATTGTTCAAGATGATGTCGTTGCCACGCTTCCTGTACGCTTTGCAGAACACTATGGACTTAGTCCCGGCGCGCTACTTCCGTGAGGTGGAGAGTCTGCAGCGCCGCCTGTTCTGGGACGGGAGGCCGCGTATTGCCCTGGCGAAGTTGACGCTCCCATGGTATGACGGGGGGATTGCCCTCCCTGATATTAAACGGTACTATTGGGCCTCCCAGCTAGCTGCAATTAACCATGGCCTATACGGGCCCGCCTTAAACCCGGCATTTGAAATGGACAGGGTGCTATTACCAGGTGGCGACTATAATCGGGCGCTTTATTCCAGCGCGCCCGATGCTCGTCTGACGGGCCCCACGCGTGTCATGGTGCAAGTGTGGCACGCGGCCAATGCAGCTATGGGGTGGAAGGACCGTTTGACCCGGGCGTCACCACTATACGCGTCTGAGCGGTTGGGCTCCCTGTGGACCTCTAAGGGCTTTGAGAAGTGGGACATAATCGGCATTAGTAAAGTGGGGGATCTCTGGACGAGGGGAGGATTTAAAACGTTCGAGATGCTGCAGACGGAATTTCAGTTGCAGGGCAGTGAATACTTTCGGTACTTGCAGGTCCGTCATGCGCTGGGCTCCGTCTTTTCGGACGTTGCCTCCATCCCGGAATATTCCCCCCTGGAGGACAGAATGCTGGATGGGCACGTCCCGGACAGCACGATCTCCTTGATATACAAAAAGCTGATTAACGACCGCTCGGGCCTGTTAACCACCCTTCGTGCGGCCTGGGTTGCCGACGGGCTGGAGTTGGACGACGAGGATTGGACCTCTGCGGTGGCCTCCCCGAAGGAGGTGGCCATACCGGCTCGCCTTCGCTTCGTCCAGCTCAAGATACTCCACCGGGTCTACATGACGGGGCCGAAGCTTCTGCGTATGGGCTATGCTGAAGATGGGTTGTGTAAGCGTGGGTGTGGTGCTTTGGGGACCTTTCTGCATATCTTGTGGGAATGCCCGGAGGTGGAGCGATTCTGGCGTGGTGTGCATGAGGTCTTGCGAGTGGTTACGCATGTGGCGCTGCTGCCTGAAGCGAGGAGATGCCTGTTGAATGTGTGGGAACAAACTGATTACTCGGTGCCACAGACGTGGTGGGTGACTCTGGGATATATGATAGCCAAGCGTGACATTGCTCAGCTGTGGGGATCCCAGAGGCCCCCGACGGTGTCGGCCTGGAAAGAACACATGGACTGGTGCATGTTTCGAGAAAAGGTGGTGTATGTGGCAAGGGGTAAGCCTGGGACATGGGTGAAAGTATGGGGCCCCTGGAACGCCTACCGCGGGGGTATCTGTGCACCACCGTTGCTGCCTGATACCTCTCCAGCCCCGTCCCCTTAGCCGACTCCTCTCTCCGGTACCAGGCATTGGGTTCCCCCAGTCCTCGCTCTGTTCTCTTCCCCCTTTTTAGATTCCTGTGGATAGTTGGGATCCCCCCTCTAGGGGAGCACGTGCTGCTATTTTCGATTGTGGGTTGCCTTGTGGGTGTGGTTTTTCTTGTTGTTCTTAATTTAAAATGAAACCGTATAGTGGGGTCCGGCTATTGTGGCTTTTGACATTGTTACCTCCTAAGTATGCTCCTCTGCAACGCCACGTGTTTCATAAATGTATGTCTTATGCTCCTATCATTGCTAGCGGCCGGCCGGAAGGTTGTAGGCCCATACTTGTATATTCTTGAGACTTGTAATAAACGGTTTCAAAAAAAAAAAAAAAAAAAGAAACTACTCAGAAGTAGATGCCTCTAAATACATATACCTGTCTGTAGGGCGCGCATTTCGTCGTCCGTGAGGATTAATTCCGGCATGTCCTGCATCTGGGTTTAATTTTTTTTTAAAAAGGCTGCTTTAAAACCACACCTCATAAACAGGATATTACAGTTACATGCAGCTTAGAAAACACCAAATCATACATTGAACATTGGAAAACAGCACATGTGTATTTATGTTTACTTTTTAATAAGAACCAGCCCTGATTCCTACCCACAAGCCCCATCACATGTACAAACACAGCCTATACACATATCTATATAAGGGATTGTGCATGCTGCTCACGGGAACCCTTTAATAATCGGGGCTTTATATTAGGCATTTAACTTATAAATGGCACGTAACAAATGGCTATAGTGGTAATACACAATGCTTTGCGCCGCACTAACATTATACACACTCTGGTCGACATTTAAATGGACGGCCTGGTGGGAGCAGAAGCATTCATTTTAAAAAGTGGCGACTGTTGGGGCGCAAAAGCAGGCATTTTAAAAGGGCAACTGGTGGGGGGAAAAGCATGAGAAAAACCCTGCTACATGTCCTGGGATTCTGGGTAAAGCACTTAATGTACCAACACACACTGACCTGAAATAAATGTGCCCTTGTGTAACATAATCATTGTGCCCGTACAAAGCGCTCCAAGACCTTCAGGTTGAGTTTGCGCTATATAAAATGGCATCATTGATAAAAAGAATAAAATTAAATAAAGAAAATAAAAGCCACAGGGATGCTGCTATACATTCCCTGTGGCTGTAAATACATCTTTATTTTTTTTTTTATATATATTTTTTCTATTTATTCCCCACACTCCGGGGCGATGTCAAGCTAAATAAATTTGAGGCCATTCTCCCAGGGCACAGTCACTGTGTGGGAATCACCAGCCGGGAGCTTCCCCTCCGTGGTAGAGGTAGAAGGACCCGCCCCTTCAGTGATGTCACCGGGAGTCCCGGTGATGTCACTGAAGGGACGGTGCTACCAACCTCTACCACGGAGGGGAAGCTCCCTAAAACCTTGCAGCTGCCATAGGGACCACCGGGGGCTGAAATCCCCCCACAACCCCCCCAGAGCCGCACCTTCCTCAAGCGTGCTCTGGGGGATTCAATTTTAATAACAACTGTGGCGCTGCGCCCACGCCTCCAAGGCGCCGTCGGAGCCCCCAACCAAGGCCACACTTACCCCCGGAGCTCCACATGGCGCACAGCGGGCTCCAGGGTCTTTGATTTTTAAAACAATAGCAGCCTTGCGACAGCGGGCTCCGGGGTCTTTGATTTTTAAAACAATGGCGGCCTTGCGCCAGCGCTGCCGGAGCCCCCAGCCACGGCCTCACTACCCCCGGAGCTCCGCATGGCGCACAGCGGGTTCCGGGGTCTTTGATTTTTAAAACAATGGCGGCCTTGCGTCAGCGCCGCCGGAGCCCCCAGCCAACGCCTCACTACCCCCGGAGCTCCGCATGGCGCACAGCGGGCTCCGGGGTCTTTGATTTTTAAAACAATGGTGGCCTTGCGACAGTGCCGCCGGAGCCCCCAGCCACGACCTCACTACCCCCGGACCTCCGCATGGCGCACAGCGGGCTCCGGGGTCTTTGATTTTTAAAATAATGGCGGCCTTGCACCAGCGCTACCGGAGCCCCCAGCCACGGCCTCACTATCCCCGGAGCTCCGCATGGCGCACAATGGGCTCCGGGGTCTTTGATTTTTAAAACAATGGGGGCCTTGCGCCAGCGCCGCTGGAACAGCCACCCCCAGCCTCACAGGCCCCCGGAGCTCTGCATGGAGCAGAGCGGACTCCGGGGGCCTTCTATTTTTTTTTTTTAAACGGGGCCTCGAGCCCACGCACGCCGTTGCCACACACCCCAGAGCCCTCACGGGACACCGAGGGCTCTGGTGATACCCCCTCCCCCACAAAGGCCTCGCAACCCCGAGCCGCGCCTGTCGCAAGCGGGCTCGGGGAAAATTATTTTTATCTTACGGGGCCTCGAGGCCCGCACACCACCAGCAACCCTCCAGCCCTTGCCAGACCCCTGAGCAGCGCCTGCCGTAAGCGGGCTCGGGGGCATTTATTTTTAACTTACGGGGGCTCGAGCCCCACACAGCCCCAGCAACCCGACAGCCCCTGTCAGAACCCCTCCGTGGACTTGTGGCATTTTGGATTGCACACATATCGGTCTCAGACAACTATGAACAGACAGCGCCCCTTGGGTGAGTACCTAAACAGTTTCTTTATTTAATATTAAAATATTTGAGGGGTTCATTTTGCGGACTCTGGGGCCTCTAAAGCAGTGGGTAACTATGTAAAAATGCTTCTGGACATTGTTAAAACTTAACATTACAACCATACTTTAAACCCCTCATTATTCACATGAATCATCCTACCAGCACCCATATTTAACATTAATTAATACAGCGTAAACATCAGCATCCATAGCGTTAAGCATCCTTTTAAAAATACACTATTGTTCACATTAAATGCATTGTGCTTTGCGTCTTTTAAAAAATTAAAAATTGCAGCCATGTATCACAGCCCCCATTATTCACATTAAACAACGTATCACAATGTCTTAAACTTTATTTAAAACCATATAAACAACGTCCTACATAGCTCCAAAACCCCTTTAAAAATGCAGCTTTGTTCACTTAAATGCATTCCCCAACACATTAAATAGCATAACCATGCATCACTGATCCAGCCCCTTATTTACATACCTCCCTTAAACTGTCGCATGCAGCGTCAATCTGTGACAAGTTGCTCTGATCCATTATTCCCTTTAAAGTCCGGGGCTGGGTCTGTACCATGGCAATTCCCCAATACAACGTTCCAGAAGTGTGGTCTCTGTATGTGCTTTGTTCTTGAGTCACGTACTTGTGGGGGTTTTATACTTTGAAGGGTATGCTAATTATACAAGCCGTCCTTTGTGGAGTGGGCTCCTAATGGGTGATAGTGCATTGATTTGAGGTTTCATTTCCCAACCCCCGGTCCGGAGGGCTTACCTTTGGGATCATCTTGTACACCGTCCTTTACTGGCATGCACGACGTCTCATATTTTTTGGGGGGTTAGGCGGTAGCAGCATCTGCACTCAAGGTCGTTTCGCTGGTCCTAGGGGTCATCCTTTTGCGTTCATCTTATCCCGAACCATCGGCTAATTTAGGACTGGCACCTTTTTAGGGCTGCGTGACCCTTGACCCTACATATGTGGCTAATTACATTTCAGGACTTTAAGATGCTTCCTTGTTTGACCCTTTTGCAGTTCCATCTGTGCTTAATTACTTTTCACAAACTCTTCCTTTAACATTTAAACCTCCCCTCTGAGCTGTGTCAACAAAGGGCTGGGGGCTGTCTGCCTGTGCATTTTCACAAATCCCCCTGCAGTGACATTTATGGCCCGGCTCGTTTTTTGTTGTTGTTGTCATGGCTTGAACAAACCCTGACATGCCCCTCTTAGACACAGGCAGTTTTGCGTACACGGTCATGTCACCAAATTTACACTACCCTAACCATATGCTTATTTTAAACCTAACACCACCTTCAACACATGCTCACCCTCTGACACAGACCCTGTGCCACATCCTTGTATGTCCACGGACTTGATGTCTGTCACTTTTAAGGACAAGCAGCTGGCACTTTTAAGGACACACAGACATGTCACTTTTGCAGCCACACAGGTTTAGCGTAGTGCATTGGTGTTTGGGTAGTGTAGGGGGTCGTGCTGGGTGTAGATTTAGGGTTTATGGTAGTGCAGTGGTGTTTGGATAGTGTAGGGGTAGTGCTGGGTAGTGTTTTAGGGTTTAGGGTAGTGCAGTGGTGTTTGTGTACTGTAGGGGGTCGTGCTGGGTTCTAGTGTTTTAGAGTTTAGGGTAGTGCAGTGGTGTTTGTGTAGTGTAGGGGATCGTGTTTTAGGGTTTAGGGTCGTGCAGTGGTGTTTGGGTAGTGAAGGGGGTCGTGCTGGGGGTAGTGTTTTAGGGTTTAGGGTAGTACAGTTGTGTTTAGGTAGTGAAGGGGGTCATGCTGGGTGTAGTGTTTTAGGGTTTAGGGTAGTGGAATGGGGTTTGTGTAGTGGAGGGGGTCATGCTGGGGGTAGATTCAGTGTTTAGGGTAGTGCATTGGTGTTTGTGAAGTGTAGGGGTCATGCTGGGGTAGTGTTTTAGGGTTTAAGGCAGTGCAGTGGAGTTTGTGTAGTGAAGTGGGTCATGCTGGGGGTAGTGTTTAGGGTTTAGGGTAGTGCAGTGGTGTTTGTGTAGTGTAGGGGGTTGTGCTGGGGGTATATTTGGGTTTAGGGTAGTGCAGTGGTGTTTGGGTAGTGGAGGAGGTAGTGTTTTAGGGTTTAGGGTAGTGCGCCCAACCAGCCACAATATCCGTGGACAAAGGGAATCCTGACTCTTTTGAACGCTCCGCCAATTGAATAATTTGGGTCAAGGGCCCTACCACGTCCAAGACCTATCAATTCCTTTCTTTGGATCCCTCATATAGTTGGAGAAAAAGGTACATATTTTCTCATCAATTTCAGGCGTGTGTGCCACCTTCCCCTTCAGTGAGGGCCTGGGGCATTCTCCCCTCATCCTATTCCTGACCTCCATTTCAAGGGGTTGATGGATTTTCCCCACCACATACTCTGCCACTTTGGTGTCAGCTGTCCATTCGGCTGACCTAGGATGGTAAATTTGGGTAGGCTCGAACATGTTCGAGTGGACCCCGTCCCCAACCCGGGACTGAGAGGAGTGGGACTCTGGATGCCAGGGACGCCCGAGTCCTTATCCTCATCAGAGGAGAAATCGTCCTCCGAAACACCCTCTCCCTCTAAGGGAAACCCGCCGTCGGGGTCTACAATAGTGGTGACAGCGTCGCAATATTCTCTGGACTCCTCTTCCTCCTGGCAGCGTGCATGTTTTAGCGTTCGCACATTCTTGAGGAAGGTCTAACAAATCCATCCAAGTGCTCCGCGTTATGCTTAATGGCCCTTTTATTCCCCATCTGGGAGCTACTGGGACCCGCCACCACCAGATCTGGGTCACTGAACACCCCAGGGATGCTTTTTGCCAGCTTATCAACCTGATCCCTAAGAGGAGCCAGCGCCCTAGAAATAGCCAGAGAGAGGGCTTGGTCCACTGCTGGAGGGAGAAGTTGGGGGGCCATTCCTCCTCCACTTCCTGGTTGGAGGAATACAAATGGTCTTCTGGAGAAGCCATGATAGCAGAGGGTGTGAGCAGAGAACAAATGCCCTTAAAATCCTTAAGGCAGCCCCCTCGACGGTGCTCCAACTGCTGGGCTTTCCCCGAAGATGTTATAAGAATAGACTGAGGCGCAATACCAATTACCACCACCAGGCGGTGCTGGTCACTAACGCGGCAGTGTGGGGAAATCACCGTGTAGCGGTGTCAAAATAAGGCCAGGGTTGGTCGGGAATCAAGCAGACACTAAAGGAGTGACCGGATTCCCAAACGTGCATAAAGACCAGCGGGAGCGCTCGACGGAGCTGCCTCACTCGGACCAGACGCGCCTGACAGGATCTCACCGCGCGCCAAGCGCACAGTGGGAGAAACTGCGAGGGGGAGAACGCTCTCGGGCAAGATCCTGCTGTACAGGGAATATGAAACAATACCAAGGCAATAATGCTAATAACGTGCACAAGAAACTGCTATACAAACAGCAAGATTAAGCCAAGAATGTAAGGAATGCACTTAACTGATGAGCAGTGAAGAAAGAGGAAGCGGAAGGACGTCACGATATTATATATGATAGACTGTGGTATGATTGGACTATAGTTGCCTTGGAGACTACCCCCCTAATGGTTTATGGGTTGTGTAGTCTTTTGTTGAATGATTGTTGTGTTACGTTTTCTTTGAACTGCTATGCAAATAAAGTGAGGACTGATCTGCATAATCCTCGCCTCCGTCCTGCCATAGAATTCATTAAACTTTATTCGATCTGATTTAGAAACATAGATCATAAAAGTGTACATTAAAAACAGTAAATCCTCTTTCCTAATACAATACAGTGAGAATTAACTAAAACCAGTAGGTAAAAATGGGTGTTACAAAGCCCGGTTCAGAGCAACTTCAGGTCAACAGAATCGTAAAGTTCAATGTTTTGCAAGATCAATCTCATGTACTTCGTGCAAAATACGCAATAAGAGGTCCAAGTAAGATGTAAAGCTCCAATACCTGACTAGTCTGCACTATATAAAACTGCAGAAAACCTAAAAATAAAACGTGTTTTGCACACTTCTGTCATTGGGCTATATGTGGGCTACGTCTGGGTGACATTTGTGCTACATTTGGGCTCTTTTTTCTCTGGTGACCATCTTGGGAGACTTATTTGTTATGACGTTTCCTAATTTCCTCATTTACTGCAGTCTCCTCAGTAGAAAATGCTTTCAGTTTTTTACTTTGATTCCATCAAGAAGGCATTCAGATGTGTCATACATTTGCCATAAATTCAGAATGTTAGCACTCTAGTTGTTCATTAGATCACTGTAGTAAAGCTACTGCTCACCAGGGAGTTAACTGGAACGCTACTGCTGGTATTGAAAGTGATTGTTTCAGTCTGCATGTCAGAATGTTCTAATGAAATAGAAGAGGATTTGAGATCTCACTTAAAACATGCCCTAAATGTTCTTTCTGCAGCACTAACCCTAATTTGTATGGCAAAATAAACCCCCTCATTTTGTTCCGTTTTAAATTAAGGGCCTCATGTAGGAAGCCAAATACCGGCCGGTAACGGCCGAAATTCGGTAAATATCCCGTTACCGACCGGTATTTAGGCATTTGCTATGTAGGGGGCTGATTTCTGGATTCAGTATTTACCGAATCGGAAATTAAGAAATCGGTAAAATACCAATTCGGTAAATACCGAATCCTGAAATCAGATGTAGGGAGCACTTGAAAGAGTGAAAAATAGTATTAGAAATTCGTTATTTACCACCAAATACAGGTTGGTGATAAATAACGAATACCTTGCAAAAAGCAATATTTTGCTGATTTAAGTGTGCCATGTGGCAGACATACATACATGCCCTTAGGGCATGTATGTGCGCCACATGTGCACACATGCGTATTTACCGATTCAGTAATGAGGCATACTTTCCCATTGATTCCTATGGGTTTCCAGGCCCATAGGAATCAATGGGAAGGTATGCCTCATTACCGAATCGGTAAATACCGATACCGATTCGGTAATGAGGCATACCTTCCCATTGATTCCTATGGGTTTCCAGGCACATAGGAATCAATGGGAAGGTATGCCTCATTACCGAATCGGTAAATACCGATTCATAATTTCCGAATTTTTCTGATTCGGTAAACTTTACCGAATCATTATCTACATCACATTTACCGATTCATAAATACCGAATCGGTAAAATTCGGTATTTATGAATCGGTAAATGTGAGGCTACCTACATATGGCCCTTAATGTTTTAAGAGTTACCAGTTTATTCAAATCAAGATGGCTTCAGGTGTGCCATAAATTTGTCATAAGTAAGACTGTTAGCGCTCTAGTTGTTCCTTAGAACACTCTGGGAAGCTGCAGTAGAGCACAAAGGCATCAACTGACAGGCTGCTCCTGTTGAAATATAACAGGAACACATATGAGATCACACTTGAAACATGTCCTAATTTTTCTTTCTACAGCACTAACCATAATTTCTATGACAAAATGAACCCCATCATTTTGTTCCTTTTTAAATTAAATGTTTTAAGATTTACCAGTTTATTCCAATCAAGATGGCTTCAGGTGTGCCATACTTTTGTCATAAGTAAGGCTGTTAGCGCTCTAGTTGTTCTTTAGAACACTCTGGGAAGCTGCAGTAGAACACAAAGGCATCAACTGACAGGCTGCTCCTGTTGAAATATAACAGGAAGATATTTGAGATCTCACTTAAAACATGTCCTAATGTTTTTTTCTACAGCACTAACCATAATTTCTATGACAAAATGAACCCCCTCATTTTGTTCCTTTTTATATTAAATGTTTTAAGAGTTAACAGTTTATTCCAATCAAGATGGCTTCAGGTGTGCCATGATTTTGTCATAAGTAAGACTGTTAGCGCTCTAGTTGTTCTTTAGAACACTATGGGAAGCTGCAGTAGAACCCAAAGGAATCAACTGACAGACTCTGCCCTTGTTGGATGTACATGATTTACTGAGAATGACAGACTTCATTCTCACATGACTGAGAAAGATAATGTGAATTTACAGACAATATGCTCTCATTTTAGCTTCAGTTTTCTCTCAAACATGATTCATGATATCCCAGCAGAAGGTTTTTCACAGGGTAAAATCACCTTAGAACACACCACAATTCCTGAAATTAGTATGGTACCATCAACAAATGAATCCTAATGTAACTAAAGTCTGTTATCACCCTTTATAGTTCTCCTTTTTGTAACCCTCAAAATCTTCGAATCACTACAATGCATTTCAATGGGGTACTATCATGTATATTGGTCCCAAGATGGCTACCAGCAATTCCAGGCTGAAGTGCTGACAGCCAATCAGATCTCACGATGAGATGTGTAGTTAGGCTCCGCTCAGATATTGAAACTTTTTCGTTTTCTAATTTCTCATGAATTACTGAACGGATTTACACCAATTAACAAAAAGATATCTTTCTGAACCAAGGGCTACCTTTTCGTCAAATTTGGTGAAATTCCGTTCAGCAGTTCGGGCTGTAGCCGTGTCTAAAGTTTCCTATGGGAATTCACATGGAGAAAACACGTTTTGGGACCCCCCCTTTTTCTCGGCCCCCTCTTGCCGAATCACCCCAAAACCTTTAAGATAGGAGCCGACCAGAAACACTCACTGGATGATATCATCAGTGATGTCATTTGAGATGTCATGAGTGATGTAATATGTGACATCATCCGCAGTGCATTGCGGGGGCGAGTTATAGTTAGCTCAGCTAACTATAACCGCTGAATTTCACAGGTTTTGTACAAGTGAAATGTCAGCCTAACTATAACATTCTTTTAACCTGTGTTTTTCTAAGGTTTTTTAAATGCTAATTCCTAACTATAACGTCCCTGAAACCTGTGTTTTTTTTCAGTGAATCTCTAAGGTTTTTAATCTAGCAGTCACGTTTGCAGAGTGATGGAGAAAAGGGGCTGGGCCTCCAACCAGCTCTCAGGAATTCCGCTGTGTAGGACTTACAGGAGGTACCAGAAAGGTCCCTCTGGAGTAAAGTGGACTTCATCCCCCAACCAGTAGTGCGCCAGGATGCATGTTTGCAGACTGTTGGAGAAAGGGGGATGTGGCCTCCGAAGACCTTATAGCAATCCCACTGTGTGGGACTTACTGTAGTTAACAAGAGGTAGTTGACCCCAAGAACGTCCTTGTGGGCCATCTACCCCTCCTGTTACCTCCAGTCAGACCCATAGAGCAGTATTGCTGAGTTCTGATACCAGACCACGCCCCCTTTCTCCACCAGACTGCAAACGCACCTCTTGGCGCGCTCTTGGTTGGGGGATGAGGACCCCTTCACTTCTGGGGGTCCTTAGAGGCCATCTAGCCTACCTATTACCTCCAGTTGGGTTTCTGAATATTACTGGCATGGCACACATCCTACATTGTCTTCCACGGCAGGCTCTGCACTAGTCTTTCTTTCTTGCAAGAACTTAACTTCTGAAACTTTAGTCGCTAGTATGTAAGGTTTACAGGTCACTAGTAACCTGCACAAAGTTTCTCTCTCTTATTGCCACTCTCCACGTCCCCACTAAGTCTGAGTGAGCATGTGTGCAGTTCATAAAGTGCTAATGGAGGAACCAGGTGCTTTCACTGAGGAGCAACAAGATGTCTCTTTTGGTAGTGCACGGACATGTTTCTTGCACAACCTTCTTCGCTCAGTTTTGCTCTAATCTTTGTGATGCCCTTGTGCCTCTTCCTGATTCTCCTAAACAACATAAAAGAGAGCACACCCCAAAGAAGAACTCCCACTTACACAGAGTGCCCAGGTAAGTTGGAGTCCTTATGTGGGACTACTGATGAATCTTGGTGCTCACACACCAAGGTCTCCAGGCTATATCAGTGAGAAACCGTTGAGCACACAAGTTCTTAGAGGAGCAGGAGAAGTTATCAGTCAACTGGGAAGTATGTCACAGGTGAAGGTTAAGTTGTCTACAATATATTTTGTGAAAACCCATGATCACCATTATGCCTTGGGTGAGGTCCTGAATCCTGTTGCATCCAAGTACCACAAGGGGTAACTAACCAAACTGTGTCATGCAGGGAACACAACTCCACAACCGCTGGGCAACTTTTAGAAGCGGTTTGCAGTGAGTGTAAGCTTAGGTTGAGCTGAAAACCCCTTGAACTTTCCATTCCAGGATGTTGGGTGAATCTTGGCTGAAGGCTCAACATTGGTGCAACCAGGTGGCACGTGCAGCGGGCCTGTATATTTTCACTTAAATCAAACCATTTCATTGCAAACTCCCTTCAGCAGAGTGGTCCTTAGACACGTAATACATTGATATGTTACCTAGAAAAGGTTAAAGACTTATACATGTACAAACAAATGGAGGAGAGCTAACCCCAATTCTTGCAGTGCCACTCCTCTCTTGGGTCTTGCCATGCAGATGTTGCAGCCTTCGTTCAATCCCTCTGCACTGTTTTCTGCCAACTGCAAGTCGTTGGGGTGTAGTCTTTCTTTTTGACAGCTCTTCTCCTGCATAAGCACTTCCTTGCAACTCTTCCTCACAGCAGTTTTCATCCTCCTCAATTACATGGTTCAGCAGTGCTTCTGGCATAGTTCAGGATGCTGCAGGCCTGTCTCTGACTTGATAAGGAGGCTGGTGAACCAATACTTTATTTCTGGAGCTCAGGAGATGTCTCTTGACACACACACACACTGCGGTGTGAATTCACCTAGGTGTAGTGTATCTTCAAACGGGCATGTTGTCACAGGGTTTCTTCCCAATACTTATCTAAGGCTGGCAGCTGAAACTGAATTCAGAGCACTGCGCTGTTGTGGGAGATGTTTTGTTTCGGAGGCATTTGTTTCTGTCCATTGAGGCTGCCCAACCACATTTGAACTGCACATTTGGCTGGAAGTGTGACTGGAGGTTGATGTTCTCTTTCAGGGGTCATAAAACAATGGCACAAAAGGCCCTCAGCGCAACTTGGGGTGGGGGGGATTAAGCAGGAGGGCGGCAGGGCTGTTGCTGCACTTGAAAAGGAGCATCTATCGCCATCCTTCTATTTACAGGAGCCTGGTTCAGCTCCAAGAACCTCGGAATGTCCTGGGGCCTTCTTCCTAATCATATAGTTGTCTGGCAGGGTCTCTCCATCCTCGATCATGTTAGGCATTCAATCACAGGGGTTCACAATGGATTGCTGTCTTTATGCAGTCAAGTATAGTGTGCACTCTCCTCGCATTCTCTGCCTCATACTTATAGAGCTAACACACGTATTCCATCCATGTGCCACAAGGATGGACTGAATGACCCAGTTAAACGCAGCTGACAGACCTTTGTAAACAGGAGAGTTAAGAAGGCCACTCTCCCATGGAAGGCAACAGATTAAAAAAGCCTTCTCCTTCTACTGTAATTTTTTGTCGCCAGAACTACTAGTTCTTCTCAGCCCAGTGATATTACAGTAGTAATTCCCAGAAGCGTATGAGAGTAGATGGGGTGTCACGCCTAACATTGGGTCTTGATTGATATCCCTACATACCTTCAGCATTCTAGCAAGGTTGTCATATGCACAGAGGTGAAAAATAAGTACACAATGGCTCCCTGTAAAGGGAACCTGGAGCACAGGTTTATGCTCCACTGAGCCATGCAGTGTATATTCCTGTCCAAAAAGGTATATTTAGAAATGAACAATTACAATGGTTACACATCTAGGCAAACCCATTAAACTAAGGACATCTACTTCATAAACAACAAGGTGATAGAAGGGATGCTTGAATTAATTTCAACCACTGGGAGATGCATTCCATTGTTTTTTGCTCGCTGTGCCATTCTAGACAGACAACCGCCTTCTACAAATCTGTCTTGTTTTTGCTCCAATAGGAACAGTCCAGTCCAAACTTCCAGACCAGATCTCCTCCCAATGGGAACACAAGCAACCCTATACAGGTTTTGACCTACTCAGGCCTCAGCAGTGAAATATAGCTTGAGTGCAATGGCGTAATGAGCATGAGACCCATGTCTGAGCATACATGGCACACTTTGGGCAATTACTGCAAAAACAAAATCAGAACACGGCAATTCCTTCCAAGCTGCAGATCCATCACATTGGACAGATGGATCCTTTAAAGTGGCTAGGTCCTGTGCTTTTTTTCTTGCCCACCCCACATTTCATCTGGAGCAACTCTCAGACAAGCAGTCCGCTATCTTGCCAACCTCCGGTTTTCCAAGGGTGGCATTGAGAGTATACAGAACTGGGAAAACAGAAAAGTATGCTATTCCCATTCCAGGGAAGGACACCTGTATTTTAGCCTCTGACCACTGAACACCTTGTGGAGGAAGGCCAGTTTTAAAATGCTTACTTTGGCCCAGATCCTGTCAGCACCAGATGAAAGGGCCTGGATGGCATCTTAGGGCTTGCTGGACGCATATTTCCTTATAATTATCCTGTAGTTCCACTGGCATTACCTGTTGCTCAAGGTAGCTAAGGACCACGTTTAATTGTCTGTGCTCCCCTTTCACATTACCTTAGCCACTTGGGTGTTTACAAATGTGCTGGAGTCCTGCCTGAAGTCTTGCCTGAGCCCCGTGCAGAGGATTCCATTCATCAGGGAAATCTTGGACATGGTGGCGTTCAAAGCTTTTCCTTTACCGCAGTGAGTCCAGTATATTCAGGTTATGATCCTGATGTTTGGAGATCACTTCTGGATTTCAGTGAGGATAGGTCTGAGTTTTTTTGGCCCCATGTATCCTCCTCTTACGGAATGCCTGGTGGCACATGTTTGCCCTGCAGTGGACCCTAAAATCCATTTGGGCCCAGACTCAGGGCTGCCTCTCCAATATCATTGAGATTCCAAAGGAGACAGTGCTGGATCTTCATTGGTTTCTGGTAGACACCAACCTGACATGCAGCATTCCATTCTCCCTTCTGCACCCAGGACTTCCAGTGGTAATAGACACCTCACTGATTGGTTGTGTGGGCCCTCTGGGAGAGGTGAAGTTCAGAGTCCTCTGGTCTGTGATGGAAAGCAAGCTTCAAATCAATCTTCTGGAGCTTCGGACAATCTCTCTGGCCATAAAAGCCTACCTGAAGTTCCTCAAAGCAAGGCGAGTGTGTGCCTGCATGAACAACATGACTGCTGGTTTGTACTTCAACAAATGGGACAGAGTGGGCTCTAGATCTTGTGCAAGGAGGCCCAACATCTCTAGAGGTGGCTGGACTGAAAGAACATCTTCCCGGTTGCCAACCCTTCAGTGGAGTTTCCGAAAGCAACAGTGGATCAACTAAGCAGATGTTCTCTGACCAAACATGAGTGATGCCTTCATCCTGAGGTTGTGCAGAGCATCTTCAGTAAATGAGGCACACCCTGGCTAGATCTATTTGCCACCATAGAGAGCGCATATTAACAGTTCTGCCTGTTGGAGTTTTCTCTAGCATGCTCCTTGGCAGACGCATTCTGGCTGAAATGGAACAATGGTCTCCTGTACACTTTTCAGTGCTACCTCTCATGCCTCAGATTCTGAGCAAGATCAGGACAGACTGGGCCCAAGCCATTCTCATGTCCCCAGACAGGACCAAGAGAATGTAGTACCCAGAGCTGAGTCTTTAGCCTCCGATCAGTCTCCCACTAAGGGAAGACTTATTGTTTCAGTAACAGGCCAGAGTCCTGTGCCCCAGTCTCCAAAACATTCACCTCCATGCATGGAGATTGGGCGCCAGCAACTTAATGCACTTTACTTGCGCACAAAGGCGCTTGATGTCATCCTTGCAGCCCGATGTCTTTCTATGAAGACAGTCCATTTTTGCTGCTGGGATAAATTTGTTGCTTGGAGTGGTGTTCGAAACTTCGATCCCCGTACAAGCCAAACTTTCTGATGTTGTTTTGTTAACCAAGCAAGGCACAGTTAAAGGTTAATTATCTGCCCTTTCGGCCTCTCTGTGCTTACCTGATCAGCTGTTTTTGTTAAATTGCCTTTTGTGATGCATTTTATGAAAGACGTCAGGCACTTGTTTCCCCAGTTGGTTTATTATGGCTCATTGGGACCTGAACTTGGCGTTGGCATTTCTCATGTGGACCCCCCCCCCCCCATCCATCAGCTTTTGTTTATGACACCTAACACTGAAAATCACGTTACTAATTGTAATTACACATGAGTGAACTACAGGCATGCTCGGTACAACTGCCTTACACCTCTTTCTTTCCAGACAAACTAGTGCTGAGTAGAAGAGTAGCCTTCCTACTGAAGGTCATGACTTCCTTCCATGTTGGCAAATTACTGTGCCAGCATTTTGTGCCGTGCCTCACCCCTTGAAAAAGAAGATGTGGCTTGGGTATAGGTAACAATTTCATGTTTGGTGCCTGAGAAATCATAATTTATATACCTTTTTAACTGTAAAGTTGCAATTTAAGTTACAGTTTTGAAAATGGCACTTTTAGAAAGTTGGTATTTTCATCCCTAGCTAATTGGTGCCTTCAGCCTGTTCCTGGGTCCCATGACTGGATGTAGATGGCAGTCTGACTTTGTTTATTGCTCCCAGACAGCCATGCAATTGAGGGATTATGTGCGCCTGGAAGGGCCATCACTGGCAGGATGAGGAGGACGGGGCTGGACACAGCCTCACTTGCAACTGAAGAGGCTGTGCTCTTACTTCACATAAAGGGCTTGTCATCCATGCATTGTTCATGCAGCCAACTTGGAACCAGGTCAAAGGGAATTCTCTATAAACTTCTACTTCAAAGAATTCACCAGGTATAAAGTTAGGACCTTAAGACCCACTCTGCAGTTCACTTTCCGGACCTGTGTAAGGACTCTCAGAGGACTTTCTGCTGCTGTGGCCTGCTGTGTACTTCAGAAGATTTCTTTGCAGCATCTAGAAGGGTGACTATGCTGCCTGAAGCATGCCTTGAACCCTCAGAGGCTTGGCCTGCTGTTTGAGACTTGTTTCGCTTCTTGACCCAGGACTACCACAGTGACTCCAAGGGGTGGTTGGCTGGCCTCCTAATCAGAGCTTCAAGACAGAAAAGGCTCCACATGATTTGTATCTGCACCTGGACCCATCCTGAGTAAGTCCTAAACCCCCAAGTAGTGCCCCTCCAGTCCTGGACCTATGGTGGTGGTGTTAAAGTTGCCCAGATAGCCAAAATCGAAAACTTTTTGGCTAGAAACTGCTCTGAGAACTGGTATATCTATCGTGTTTGCAATGAGTAATCCTTCTGCCACACTCTCGGTCATGTGCTTAGTTTTGAGTGAAAGGCCAAAAACAAAATGATGCTGCAAAATCATAGGCTAGGTGGAATGCTTGCGATTCCTGAGCTAATTAAAACATGACTTGCTGCTATGCAGTAGTGCCAAAGTGAAACACTGTGATGAAAATGCAGTTTGTTGCTAATAAGCCAATAGAAGGGAAGGCACAGAGAACAGATCATTATCAAAAATGCAAAGATTAAAGTTCAGAGGGTAGGGGCAAAATGAAGTTTATTGGTTTAATCTCTGCAGTGGTTAATGTGTCTTGGTGGTTGCAGGTGAGTACCACAGACTCTCATTTTCGAGGACCTGCACTTATTTTTCCTCAATAAGCTTTGAATCAAAGCAAGAGAGAAAATCACAAAAGGGGCAAAGAAGGAGGAAGAGAAAGATGGAAAAACAGTGACAAAGGGAGAAAGCAGGCATAAAATGAATCTGTAAGAGAGAGAAAAAAAGGCATACTGTGTTCGGTATTGGTTTAAAGAAACATAAGGTGGAATCAAGACTAAGCATCTCTGCTATTAGGAGCCCCCCAACAGTAGATATCCTCAGCTGTGGGAGTTTGAGAAAGGTTTGGGCCCCAGCATTTATTCTTTTACAAATTAAGCACTGTATCTCTATATTTAGACTTCATTGTTGTGTTGTGTGATCATGCCAGTATATGACTGTCTTATCCTTGGACGATAAAGTCACTCTGTGGATGATGAATATTATGAGGCCAGTAGGATTATTACGAGGCTGGTCTTATTAGATCTTTGATTGCATATGTCACTGTTGGCCATAAGATACTGTTGCTTAGATGCCAATGCAAATGTTCCTGACCTAGCCCGACTCATTCCTTGAGGGTCAACTGCAAGAAATTTGGCTCCTGCTGTCTAACTACAAGGTGCAAAAGGTCCTCTATGGAGTGTCCCAGGGGTCGTCTTTTAAAAACAATTAAATCTACATGAAGCCTCTGGCAAGGGTCAATCAATCCTATTTCACAAAGGTATGCGAGCAGACGGCATGTGTGTATATATATATATATATATATATATATATATATATATATATATATCTATATCTATACATATGGCGCTTCGCCGAAATGCGTCATACTGTTTGATTTGTGAGACAATAAATCTTTATTGGACTCGTCCTATGGTGTGCCGCTGGAAAGTTTTTTCGTTATCCTGAAAGAAGTTTTCTGTGTGGGAGATATATATATATATATATATATATATATATATATATATATATATATATATTATCTACTGGCGGTTGCCAGTAGATAGTTATATTTAGGACCGTGTTTCCATAGGAAATCCGCAACATTCTATTTGGAATAACTTTGGCGCCGATTGACGAATCCTCGCGAAATTCTCAAAATAGGTGGGGCGCTCCGCTCCGCTCCTACCCTGAAAGTCCCGGGGGGATTCATCAAGCGGGGGCTGAGAAAAAGGGGGGATCCCAAAATGCGTTTTCCCCATGCATTTTTCCATAGGACCTTTAGTCCGAGCTACAGCCCGAACGGCTGAACAGAATTACTTGAAATTTGGCAGAGAGGTAGCCGTCAGGTCAGGGATGTGCCTTTTGAAGGTCTCGTGTAAATCTGTTCAGTATTTCCTGAGAAAATAGCATTTAAATCAATATATATATCTATAGGCGCGCTCCGAGCGCGTACCGTAATCTTACCGTACGCGCACGCCGCCGTGCACGAGCGTGATTCTGATTGGTTGTTAGATCTCAGTAAACATTCGAATCGGTCGAAACCAGGAAGTGTCGGCCGCCATTTTGTCTCTCGCAGTCTGAGGGGGGTGAAAAACAAAGGTGGAGAACGTGAAAAGGGGCAGGGTGGACAGTTCCTGACCCCCTAGCCTTTGTCAGGGGGTCCCAGAAGGACCCCCAAGAGAAAAAATTAATTTTAATTTTTTTTCGAAAAATCGCCGAATGCGCGTAGCGTACGCACACGGCGTAAACGGAAAAATTCCGCGATCTTCGCGTAATTACGCGTACCATGCGCGCACGGCCAAAAAAAAAATTTCAAAAAGGAAAGCTTAAAATAAAATAAAAAAAATTGTGAGGTAAGGTTGGCTCTTAAAAGAGCCGTTGGGTTAATACAGGGATGGAGGAAAGAAAGAATGGGAATATTATGAGCGTCTACAAACGTGCTAGTCTATCTTATTGTTAATAAGGGAAACACTGGTCTCCCCAAAAACAATAAGACCACAACACGTTGTACACCTCATTGAAACCCTCCGAAATCGAGGGTTAATGTCCAGAGGAGCAGAAGAAGGTGATGCTCCCACCTCAGAGGAAGGGCTCAGCTGAGCTGCCGATGATGTACTCGGCTGAGCTTCTGAGGTTGGGCTCCGGTGACTTACTGACGAGTTTTCTTCAGTATGTCGAGCAAAGGTCCTGGGATGTTTATCCCTAATGTGCCTCATCATAGAGTGATTTCCAAAGGAATACTTCTTCCTTGGATCTCCTCTAGATAAAACACGGTCACAAAGTGTGCAAGTGACCAATGAAGCATTGACCTTTTTCTGCCCCTCTGGAAAAGTAAAATACTCCCACACAAAAGAATCCTTTTGTTTCCTCCTTCTCTCTCTGATGATGGTGCTGCTAGGCTCACTGTCAGAAGAGGTCTGCTGCTCTGCCATTGTATCTCAATGTCAATTCAGCTCCTTCTCCTAGGGGATCTCAAGCAGTAATGAGGGGAATGGGTGTGGTGTGGGAAGTTTCTGGAACTGAAAGTAGTTTCAACCAATGAAAAGTGTTCTTTGTGGATCACATGACCTACCGTGCGCGCTCCGTAAGCTTACGGTACGCGCTCGTAAACAAGTACGCATGCGCAAACATGACGCTTACGGAGCGCTTACGGAGTGCGTACGTAAGACGCACTCGCGCATGCGCATTACACGCCCCTGCGTAACCGCGACGTTGCTTCCGCGCAACGCACATGCGTGTACGCGTACGTCACGTACGTATCACGTAAGCGCACTGTACTTATGACGTACAGAGCGCGTAGCGTCAGCTTACCGAACGGGCATCGTATCACGTAAGCGCACCGTACTTATGACGTACGGAGTGCGTAGCGTCAGCTTACCGTACGCGCACGGTAAAAAATGCATAAAAAAAAATTAACCATTCCATAATGCAGGATATAGTACATATATTATTTTATACATAGGTTTACCAAAAATCTCAAAAAAAAATTTGCATTTAAAAAACCGTACAAATTCACTGAAAATACCATAGGTTTCACACACGTTATAGTTAGGAATTAGCATTTAAAAAACCTTGCAAATTCACTGAAAAAACCATAGGTTTCACACATGTTATAGTTAGCTGGACATTTCACTCGTAAAAAACCAATGAAATTCCCCCGTTATAGTTAGTGCAGGCAACTATAACTCACGCGACCGCAATCCTCTGTTGATGCTAATACTGTATCTTTAGCTATACATATATTACAAATATTTATTTTTCATAAAGACACATATGTCATCAGTGATGTAATATTTTACATCATCAGCAGAGGATTGCGGTCGCGTGAGTTATAGTTGCCTGCACTAACTATAACGGGGGAATTTCATTGGTTTTTTTACGAGTGAAATGTCCAGCTAACTATAACATGTGTGAAACCTATGGTTTTTTCAGTGAATTTGCAAGGTTTTTTAAATGCTAATTCCTAACTATAACGTGTGTGAAACCTATGGTTTTTTCAGTGAATATATATATATAGCCAAACATTTTGTTGATATAATCCACAAGAAATACAACGATTCACGGCTCCCAATTGCTTCAAGGCGAAATTTAATAAGGCAAACCACTCAACGCGTTTCGGAAACAAACTTTTCCTTGCTCACGAGTATCTTGTATCTTAAGCACTTGTCACGAAAAAGAAAAATCTGTTTTCACTGTTTGTTAAAAACTACATGTCATGTGACTATGGTATTTAAACTGTTATTTCACGCTACCTCGGTACTCGTGAGCAAGGAAAAGTTTGTTTCCGAAACGCGTTGAGTGGTTTGCCTTATTAAATTTCGCCTTGAAGCAATTGGGAGCCGTGAATCGTTGTATTTCTTGTGGATTACATCAATGAAATGTTTGGATTTGAAGGGTTTCGCTAACCCGTCACGGCCCGCCGTCGAAAAGTGGCTCGAGTTGAAGCGACTTTGTGGTGTGTGGATATATACATATATATATATATATATATATATATATATATATATATATATATAAGTTATAATTAAGTCTGGTTTTCCATAGAAAGAAATATTTTTGGTCACAAAACGTTCCCCCAAAAAAGTCATCCACCTCTGATCCTTCCTGGAAGTTTTGGGGATGATCCATTAAGCAGGGGCTGAGAAATTATAGCAGGTCCCAAAACTTAAAATCTCCAGGCATTTCGCAGAGACATTTTTATGCAGGGCTACAGCAAAAACTGCTGAAGGAATTAAACTAAATTTGGAAAGAAGCTATAGCTTGGTCCACAGATTGTGCTTTTTGTGATTTGGTGTAAATCCGTTCAGTAGTTTTAGAGAAATTAAGTGTAAAAAATAATTGTAAATTTTGCCAGTTGGGCTCACGAAAGACGCGCAAGCCTTCCACGAGGGTGTGAAATCAAAAATGGAGCTCAGTCATTGGTCGAGAGGCCATTTTTTCCTGTGAGCCTTCACGCTCTCGCACAAGCGTTAAGACTTCTGCGAGTCCTATCAGTGCTCTGAATGGCTTGCTGTTGGAATGTTTGAAATGAAATGACCGCCTTTACTGTTTATTGTAAAAAATCGGAGGTGTTGTGGAAATGAAGCAAAAAACTACTTAAGTGGGCACCAGAAACGCATGCTGTCCCCCTAGATTTAGATTGAAGCTGTCTAAGAGATAACTACTCTGAAGAAAGTAAATGTATGTTGTTTTAAAACAAATTAAGATTCCGGGAGACACTCATGAGACCTGAAAGTAAAATTGCTGAGCCTACCATGAGGTTTTATGATCACGCAAGCCTCTCGCGAGACCTCCATGGAAAATTACTGGGCCCGCCAAGCGGTGTTTCACAATTGTCTTATAGTCACGCAAGATCGTATGGGGGATGTAAAGAAAAAAGGGCCAAGGCTCAACCAATAGTTACCATTCTTATTAGATGTTTGAAGAAATGCTGTGATACGTCTGGCTGCAGAAACAGATAGCTCATTTTCTCCTTGGTGCTTTGGAGGAGAAGGACGTTTTTAGTTGTGCTTAGCAGATGTGACTAAATTTGGAGCTGAAAGACACTGGTGTGAAAGACACTGGTACATTTAAGAAATAACTTCATGTACATAATAATATATTTTATAAACTTAGTTGTGAAGTGTCGGTAAGTGTACTAATGTTGGTATATTTTTCTACATTATGTTTACAGAGTGAAAAGCTGTTTGGGGGAGGTGTTGATGTTTTAATATAACTTTTGAGAGGTACATATTACAATGTAGAGTGGTGAGAGCAAGATTTGCAGATTGTTTTTAAAATATTTAGTGTTTCAACTCTATATACTTGTAAGTAAAGGAAGCAGTGTTTCTTTTTTTGTTTTTTTTTTATAAACAACTTTATTGTTTTCAACAGAAACTACCAGAGGTAGTCAAATATAATACAGCACAGCAATCATTTGACATTATTCTTTATAAGCACAGGGAGATGAGTTTTTACACACGGGATCCCGCACACTGCACAGATTTACAAGGAGACATGTTTAATCTATTTGCCCCAGACCTTACGGTATTTAGCTGGACACCATCTGGCCTCAAATAGTGGTTTCTCTTGTGCTGCGCACTAGTCTAAGCCTCAGCGCTATTTCGATATGCTAGGGGATTTCGGGTCTATCCAGCTAGTCGCGATGTTGCACTTGGCCACCATTATAGCAGTGGTTAACAATCGCATGTCAGCCCGGGAGTCATCCAGGCCTCCCGTGATTCCCAGGAGTATGTTTAAGGGGTTGTGCAGGACCTCTCAGCCCAGAACCTCCATGAGCTATTTTTATATGGAATCCCAGTAACGTGTGATTACCGGGCAGGCCCATACCGTGTGAAAGAAGTCTGCTGGGTCATGAGCGTATCACGCATAAAACGCTTCTGGATTCATACCTACGCAGAAGAGGTGTTTGGGCGTTAAGTATACGGCATGCAGGTAGAATAGTTGGATCAGATGGAGCCTGGCGGTGGTGGTGACTGTCTTGGGTGCCATTAGAGCATCTCTCCAGTCCTCCTCCTCAAGAGGTCCCACCCATTGCTCCCATAAGCTTCGGATCCAATCTAATGTGTTTGGAGTGTTATTGGTGAGTGAGCGGTAAATACGGGAGACACCCCCCTTTCCCAGGTTGCCTGTCATAATCTGTACCTCTGGGGGACTGTACTCTGGAAGGGATGTGCCTCCAGGTACGTGTGTGTAGAGGGCGTGGCGTAGCTGCAGATATTTATAAAACTGAGAAAAGTGTAGAGAATAATGGGTTTGTAAATCTTGGAAGGCATGCATATGGTCACCCGTCCACACGTCCCCAAGCTGCGAGATGCTGATGAGGTCCCATTGCCAGAATCCCTCTAGGCCACTCACTTCTCGAAGCCGGGTCTCCTGCCAGAGTGGAGTGTATTGGGTCAGTTTGTTCGTCCATTGGGTAGGGTGCAATGAGGCGCGCCAGGCTAGAAGAACCACCTGCGTCACCGTTGGCACCGCCCTGGGGATAGTGGCACCGTACATCATTGCTTGGATCTTGGATAGGTCCAGATCACCCAGTTCCAGCCTGAATGCTGGGTCTGCCCAGCTCTGTTAAACCAGTCATGCAGTGTGAGCAAGCAGGTTGCCAAATAATATAGATAGAGATTGGTCATTCCCATGCCACCATCGAAGGTCGGAATCCGACACTGGGATAGGGCTAAGCGAGGTCTCCGTCCGCCCAAAGGAATTTAATAGTTAGGATTTCAAGCTCCTTAATCCATGTTTGTGGGAATTGAAAGGGAATGTTTTGGATCATATAAAGGAACCGGGGAAGTGTCATCATTTTAAAGATTGCGACCCTTCCCAGGGGATTCAACGGTAGTGTTTGCCATTTGTGGAGAACAGCACGAGCCTTCTTCACCAGTGGGGTGACATTAGGCGACCAGGAGGGGTCAGGAAGCAGGGCCACCCAGATTCCTAGTTATTTGAAGGACTGCCTTCTGATTGGAATTGTGGATTGCCAGTCAATACAGTCTCTTGAAAGATGAAGAGGGACTAAGACAGATTTGCTGGAGTTTAGCTTCAGTCCAGAGACCTGGCAAAAAAGGTGTAAAGACCAAAGGCAGCGAGGGCCATATTGGGCTGGTTCAGCCAAGAAAAGCAAGACATCATCCGCATACACTATGATTTTGTCCTCTACAGCATTTGGCCATCTCCAGCCTTGAATACGGTCGTTAGATCGCAACAGACACGCCAAGGGCTCCATCACTAGGTCAAATAGGAGCGGTGAGAGGGGGCAGCCCTGCCTCGTCCCCCTCTCGATGGGGAATCGCTCCGAGAGTGCTCCATTGACTAGGACTCGCGCTTGTGGCCGAGAATATAATACCTTGCCTAAATTCTGGAAGTGTTGGCCCTACCCATCTCAGTGAGGACATCGTCTAGGTATTGTCAGTTTACGGAATCAAATGCCTTCTCGAAATCAAGAAGAAGGAGCGCTAAAAAAGGAGTTAATGATTGACAATGCGCTAGGACTACGTGAAGACGTCTAAGACAGTGTCTGGTGCCACGGGAAGGCATGAATCCACATTGGTCAGGGTGGACTAATTTGGAGAGATACGGTTTCAGTTGGAAAGCGAGAATGGAGGCAAACATTTTGACCTCCTTGTTTATGAGGGAGATGGGCCGATACTCAGCGCAGTGTGGTGAAGGTGGTTGCGTTTTAGGAATTACCACAATAGTGGCGGCGTCTGTTTCGGGCAAAAAAGAGCCGCTCTCGGCTGCTTCAGCATATAAGTTCAACCAGTGGGGGATAAGTATTTCTCGGTAGGCGGTGTAGTACTCTTGTGGGAGGCCGTCGGGGCCCGGGGTTTTGTCCGAAGCGGTGCGCGATACAGCGTTGCTGATCTCTTCTTGGGTAACAGTAAGGTCTAGGTCTAGTGCGTCAGCTTGGCTTAATCGCAGAAGTTGGATATGCGTTTGGCTGATCAGACTAAAGGGAGAGAGCTCAGAATCCTGCCTCGCATAAAGTTTGGAGTAGTAAGCAGCGAAGGTGTTGGATATTGCCGAAGGGGTGCAGTGGGTGGTACCCTCTGGGTCCATTACCTCTGGGATGATACGATTGGCTATAAGGTATGTGGCCAAACGGTGCAGGAGTTTCCCACTTTTGTCTCCCCATCCATACACCCTGGCCACAGAGGATCTCCACAGTAGCTTGGCAGCCTCCATGGAGATTTGCTTGAGTTCATCTCGCAAATGTGCGAGTTGCCTCTCATGTTCCTCATCATGCTGGGGAGCTGTCTGAGTTTCAAGGCGAGTTGCACGGGTCTCCAAGAGAGTAACCCAAGCATCTTGGGATTGGTGTTTGAGCTGGCCTTTGGCGAAGCCACGGATAGTGGCTTTTCCGGCTTCCCATAAAATATTCGGGGAGGGGACCGAGTCGTGATTGGTCAGAAAATATTGTTTGAGTTCTGCACTCACAGTCTTTTTAAGGTGTTTGTCTTGCAGAAACCACTCATTGAACCTCCAGATCAGGCAAAGTACATCGGGAGGGTCCCTCACCCTCAAGAGTATCGGCGAGTGGTCAGGGATGCCCCAGGGAAGGATAGTGATGTGTCTGACTTTTGGTTAGTCCAGCGCAGGCATGAAGATGCGGTCAATGCGCACATGCATGAAGTGCGCAGCAGAAGTGTGGGTGTATTGTCTGGTCTGGGGATTCTCCAAGCATCACACAGAGCGAGTGTGTCTGTCCAGTTAGTAAGGAACCGCGCATGGGCGGACCTCGTGTTGGTCGGTGGGTTTGTGGCATCGAGGTTTGAGTACATGACTGCATTGAAGTCTCCACCAATGACTGTCAACCCGGGTGTAGCGAAGCGATAAGATTGGTAGTGCGTTGCAGGGTCAAGGGAAGCAGTGATGGAGGGGAATATATAGAGAGGAGATTGAGAGTGGCTCCTCCCATGGACCCTTCAAGGGCTATGAAGCATCCCTGGGGGTCAGTAGTGGCCAATGTCAGTGTGAAGGGAAGATTGCGTCGCATGAGGATTGCTACTCTTCGTGAACCCTGGGTGAACCCTGAGTGCCAGGCACTGTCATAGCCATATCGCACTAGAAAGGGGCAGTCGGTGCCCATAAGGTGCGTTTCTTGGAGTAATAGTACATCATCCGCTTGGTGTTGGGCATAACGCAGGACTGCTGTCCACCTAACCTTATCTAGCAGCCCATAGACATTCCATGACAGAATGCGAAGAGAGTCTCCGGTGTTATGTGTGTTTGTCATGGTGGGTATTGGTGTGGGGGAAGAATAGTGTGATGTAACCTGAGTGCAGAGTCACCCACGCGGTGGGTGAGCAGCAGGATCGCGGGTACCCCGTGGGTCGTGCTCAGTGTTTGAGAGTGAGTTGCTGTAGAGGGAGATTGCTGGTGTAATGAACATGGTGTGAGAACAACATTTCTGGTCAACGGTCCCTCCCCATACCTGCCCCCCTTCGCCCACCCTATACTTCAGGAACGGAAGCATCTGTCACCCCAGGTAAAACAAAGAGAAAGAAGAACCAAACTAAAATACTTGGGTGCGGGTTTGCGTGGAGGACCCCTCCTTACATAAGTATAATTATCGCTGTTTTGTGGAATATTAATACATTACGGTGAAAGTCATCGGCTTCCGAAAGCCTCTGCTGCAAAGCGTCTCTGGGTGATCTACAGGCTAGGCCAATAATCACTCCAGGAGTGTTGGGCTGCGGGAGAGGTCTGAGTCAACTGAGTTCAATTGGAGAGCTTTGGAGAAAGCGTCGTCAGGCTCTGAGCGGGCCACTGACTCAGATCTCTGGGGGGAGCGGGTGCTGTTTGATTGAGCAGATTCTCTGGGGAGCAACCTAGGGCCCGCGGGCGAGTACGACCTGGCTCGGCGTATCCCCTGCATTCTATGGGAGCGTGTGTGTCGTCCACTGGGTTTGAACAATCTCGCCTGGGTGTTGGAATCCCGGGCTCTGGGCTGTGAGGCCGACGGGTTTAGCCTTAGCAGTCGTTCTTCAGTCAGCCAGGTCCAGGCAGCCTCCGGAGAGTCAAAGAAGAGGGACTTGTTTTGGAACACTACCCGGAGGCTGGCCGGGAAAAGCAGCCGGTATTGGAAGCCCACCGCACGCATTTTCTGCTTCGCCTCCATGAAAGATCGTCTTTGGGTTTGGACTTCCTTTGTGTAGTCCGGAAAGATCATTATTGGCTGGCCTTGAAATGTTAGAGATTTTTGGTTGCGTGCTTTGGCAAGGATAAGGTCTCTGTCTTTAAAGTTGAGAACCCTGGCGATAATGGGCCTGTGTGGGGCTCTGGCGGGGGCCTCGGAGCAAGAGAGTGTGGGCGTGCTCAATCGCAAACCAAGTGTTTCTCAAATTATAAAACAAAGAATGTAACAATACACTCTTTACTGTTCTTATGAACCTCATAGTATATATATTAGAGCCCTATGAGGTGTTTTGAGTAGTGATATTGCTATTTCTAGAGTGAAACACTGTGGCTAGTGTTAGCAAAGGGGTCTCAAGAGGATTATTTTACTTTTGAAACTGTAATGGAAACAGAGGTCAAAGCATGTTATAATTTAATTGCAAAAATATGAAAACAGACTGGTTGAGGGTGTGGTATTTTTCAGGAGAAAGCAATAACATGTTACTGGTGTACCAGACATAAATATGTGATTGCAGGTGAAAAATGTAGCAATGCTTAGACTACATAGTGATGTATCACTGTTATCAATCATTGAGCAGTATGCAGTTTTTATCTTTTTGTTTATTTTATCTTTTTTTAGGAGGAAAATGGAACCTCAACTCTGAGGAAATAATTATCTGCTTACATAAGCAGCAAAAAAGACCCTTGTTACACAAGCAGGAATGTTGTGCTTTTCAGCAATAACTAACTCTTGAAGCACAGTGTTTTCAAGCTGGAAGGATGTGAAAGTGACTGAACAATCTAGGCTTTGTGAACTGTAACTTATACATATAGTGCTTTGCTGAAACCTTCTGGCCACTTAGCCTGCTAATATCTAGCATGAAACTGAAGACTCTTTGGCAGTCAAAGGTGGCTAAAAGACTGGAAAAGAAGTGCTACATGAATCAAAACCCAGTAGATAAATAAAACAAAAAGGGGGTGCTTCTCCTGCGTGTCAATTTTTTATGAGTTATATAGTTGTTTGTTTTGTTCGTTTAATAGTTGTTCATACAGTTTGTTAATACAGTTGTTGTAGTTTTGCTTTGTTGTTAAATTGTTTTGTGTAATGAAAATGTTTAAAGTAACTTTTTTGCTTACTGCTTATTATAAATTTCTGTTTTATTGTAGTATTGTAGTATTCACCAAAGCTGCCAGTTTCATCTTCAGGGACTATAAATATGCTGTTGCCTGTATATGTATCACTATGTTAGTATGCATATCCATTATTCTACAGACACTTGATAATGGAGAATGAAATTATTTTGATATGCAGCTATGGTGACTTTTCACCCAACAGTGAGGTGTGAGAGGAGAGATCAGTCTTTATCCATGCTGTAGTATAGGGACCACTGATAGAAGAGAGAGGTATTGGCACATAGAGCAGTACATCTTCATACTCTAATACACACTCGTATCCGCTGCTGTGCACAAAGTATTACATATGAGTGTCCCCATTGGGAGATGTCTGAAAGAGAGGTGAGTTTGTCACTAAAATCAAATATGAACACCAGTTGTGCAATACACAGTTTTCAACAGAGAGGGTACTCCATTGTATGCTCTACTATGGACATTCATTACTTTGAGGAGAGGTATGCACAGAGAGAACAATGCCTATGCACAGTCTACTTTGCACATATGTTACTCTGGTGAGATATCTCAGCTGACAGGGCAGTGTGTTTCCATACCATAGTCTCTATAGTTGTTATGGAAGACAGAGTTCCCAACAAAGAGGTAATTTTATCCCTACACCTTACTTGTACCTCCTGGGGAGAGCTGTGACCAGAGAGATATGCCCTTTTTCAAACCTAATTTGCACACCCGTCATCCAAGACACAGGTCTCCCCACACTGTACTACGCATACTGACCATGCAAGAGAGATGTACCAGCGAACAGTTCAGTTCCTCCCCACAGCCTACTATACATACCTGTCAGCATGGGAAGAAGCATGAGCAGAGAGTCACATTTTCCTCAAATACTACTACAGACATGTCTCACTCAGGTAAGATGTGTTAGCAGACAGGTCACTCCCTTCCCAGACACCACTGCATATTCCGGCTGGTCTAGTGAGGGGTATCAGCAGAGAGGCTACTCCTTGCCAACAACGTATGGTACATTTATGTTGTTCTGGAGATAGAAGTTAGTGGAGAGGAGGGTGATTTAATAGGAACCTGGTGCTCACAGGAAAGTCAAACAATATCTAAACCGGTCTGGTCTCTAAACCGCACTGCTTTAAAAGGGGGGAAGATTCACCCAACTCTCCCAGAAGCAATCCAAGGATTGAAAGAATAATCATACAGCCTTAAGCACACACCAACAATTTAAATGATGGCACAATTTATAATCATCAACAACAGTATTGTTTTGGTGGTTTTATTTTCTGCCCACTTGCCCCTTCTTTTTAGCCAACACATGTTTGTTCATAAACAATAATGTTTTTCTTTTCAAGAGTGATTGGTACTAGCAAATACAAATTGTAGCCGTGCGCTCCAGATTCTCTCCTGCCTATGCGAACCTCTTCATGGGGTGGCTGGAGGAGTAGTGGATCTGGGGCCCGAGAGGCATGCAATGGAACGTTTCTATTTTGTACTGGGGGAGCTATATTGATGATTGTTTTATGATATGGAAAGGGACCACACAAAGACTGCAGGGATTTTGTGATTATCTCAACACAAATAATTCAAACATCAGATTCACATATCAATATAGCAGGGAAAAGATTGTCTTTTTGGACGCAGAATTGTTTATTCAGGGCAACACCATACGTAGCAAATTATATTGCAAACCAAAATCATGTAATTCCATTTTAAATATGTTCAGTGTACACCCTAATCATCAAATCAGAGCAATCCCTTATGGAGAGATGATGCGTGCAAGACACAATTGCAGTCATGAATTGGACTTTCAGGAATGTATACATGACATGGAAGTGCACTTTACACAAAGAGGATATGGAACACAGACCATTAGAGCAGCACAAAATAAGATTCTCAAGGTAAATAGAAGTGAAACATTGAGGAGAATGACAAAAAGAAAGACAAACTGGAACAGGTCCGATTAATCACAGCCTTTACCTGTATGTCAAATCTGTTACGAAAAAAGCATGCAAAAAGGGAGGGCGATCTCTCAGAGCTTTACTGAGACCCAGTTATACCACACCAAAACCACATGATCACTAGATGAGACATCACACTGCAGGTTTCTTCAAATGTGGCCATTGTGGGATGTGTAAATGGGCATGTGATAAGACAAAGAGATTTGGAAGGGAGAAAACGAAAGGTTATGAAATTTGTTGCAATATCAATTGCACACAAAGTTTGTAGTGTATGTCATTGTGTGCAAATGTGATTGAATCTACGTAGGGAGTACCATAAGAGCATTGAAAGAGATGGCGAGCGAACACATGAGGGCACTGAAACAAGAGGATGAGAGATATTTTATAGCATTGCACACCATGGATTGTGTTGCATAACGGCAACATAAATGTTTTAAGTTTTATGGGATTGATCAAGTGTTCAAATACCCCTGAGGGGCATATAGAGAGTTAAGTCTCAGAAGAAGGTAGGCAATTCAGATTATGCACTTGAGAGCAGTTGAAGGGTGTCTAAATATTGACCATGATCTCCAGTACTTTTTGGGTGACTAATGGCCAATAATACTGATGTTTCATGTGACAAGTGCAGTTCATTTCTCTCTTATAGTGGTCTGTTGTACCAATTCTTCCCCGGTTTGATCTCATTTGTTGAGTCTTGTTTCCCATATATAGAGAATTGTTTGACCATTGATTCATTGAGAAGCATGGCATTAGATCCATTATATTTGTGATGGGTGTTTTTTTCGTGGACCATGAGAATTGGTTCAACCCTCATTTCTGGTTTTGTACCCCTTTATTCGTGATAACATCACCAAGACACCAGAACTCATTATAGAAGGTGAGGTTGCCTTCTCCTTGGTGCTAATTCAATACAGGGAGACAGGGAGATTGGTATGCATGGACAGATTTATCTCAGACGTCAGTCACTATGGATGAGAACTTGAGATTAAAAGATAAGAAGGGTAATACATTCCAATTTATTATGTGGTGGACATACGAGCTTGAGGGCACAAGTTTTGCTCATTACATGGGATCGCAATTTGAAATTAAAGATATCAAGACATTTATTATGTTAAAAATATGGCCTGTATTGGATTATTCACCACATCTTTACCTAAAACTTTTCACTCATCCATCCTTTTGCTCATCCATCCATATGTTCGCTCCATCTATTCATTAACTTATCCATCCTTTTACACTTCAACTCATTCAATCCATCCGTTCACTCATTCTTCCATCCACCCATCCATACTTTCTGTCATCATCATTTATCCATCCTTTCACTCCTTCAATTCAACCTTTCACCCATCCATCCATCCATCCATCCATCCATCAATCCACCCTCTCTTTCACTCATGCACCCTCTCTCCCTTTCACTCTTCCGTTCTTACATCCATCCCTTCACTCATTCATCCATGCATCTATCCATCTGCCATTTCATCCATCCATCCACCCACCCAGCCTTCCTTTCACTCACTCACCCTCCAAAGTTCACTATGAGCATTTGTCTGCCAAGCTGCAGACAGAAGAGGCCCATCAAGAACCCCACTCCCTCTGTAGCTGCTAAGGCAGGGAGGGAGTTGGGGGGTGAGGGGGTGAGGATGCCCCTGATGCAGAAGCTTAACTGCACACTTACCTCTTAGTCCACTTGTGAAATTGTTGTCACAGCTGGCCCCTTCCTTCTCTTTGACCTGAACGGTCGAGATAAGGAGCACTCTGTGTGCTCAGCTCCATAATGTTTTTTCCAAAGTGAAACCAGATTTAGTATTAAACAAGTGTTACTGCCAGGAGTGAAGCTCCCTGCATCCCTCCTACTGCCTGCCCCTCTGAGATAATTAACAAATTGTTGCCACCCACTCCCTCCTTGTCCTCATCGGCCTGCTCCACCCCAGCCATTGCAGTGCATGGAGTTTTGTAACTCCTCCCAGGGCCACAGTTCATGCACCCCAAAAGCAACCAGATCCATGACTTTCTAATTGAGCACATCCTCTCATGTGATGGGGGTGGCGGGGTGGGGGGGAGTCGATAGTAGACGACGACGACAAGCAAAAATATCATTAAAAAAAGAAAAACACTTACCGTGCCGTCGGTGAGTTGTTGATGCGGCAATGTAAGTGTTGTTTCTTTTTTAGGTCGAGCATTCAAGACCTCTTGTATATACTTTAGTATATACTTTAGTATATATACTTTGGTATATACTTTAGTAGATACATATATGTGTATGTACTTTGTGGGCTCTGGAGATCAGCCCTAGGACTTGTCTGTTTCCATTTAGGGACTTTTTTTCTGTTCAACTGCTTCTATTTACCTGTCTTGATAAAAAACGAGCAGCAGAGGTCAGTAAAATACCAGAATTGCTTTCTGCTGAGGGACTTTCATTTAAAAAAAATTCTGGCAACTGCCTCTATTTAACTTTCTTGATAGAAAACCACCAGCAGAGGTTAGTAAAATACCAGAATCACTTTAGCATTCTCTAGATTCCAGTCCATAGGAATTGTCTTCCACTAGCACTCGTAGACAATAATAATTTTTTGAAATCTTGTATTTTCAGTGATATGACCACCAAAGGCCCTGCTTTTATATTAAAAACAGAGCTTTGGACTTTCCCATTTCCTGCTGAAAGGCAGTATTTCTCTCCATGTGTTCCCATACCTGGCGTGGCAAACAGGTTGGTGCTTACTTTCCCTCCATGTTAAAGAAAAGTAGATGTTTCAGCACCCGGGCTAATGTACTGCATAGCTAAATACAAATAAGGGTCCAAAGACGAGACCGATTGCATTGCAAATGCTTTTGTAAATGTTATTTTTCCTCATCGTTGTCTGTCGACTCCCACCGTCCGCCCCTTCGTGCTTACCTGCTCCTGCTCTCATGTGATGTCACTGCAGGTCAAAGAAAACCTCGCCTGAATGGTGCATTAGGACATCAGCAAAGTTCACCCAGGATATTCAGCACACAGCCTCAATATTATCCACTAGAAACAGTTACCGAAAGGAAGTAACTTTTTCTTTGGTTATCACTACGACAAAAAATATAGGGGCATATTAGCAAGGGCTGGCGATATATTTATCGACGCTTTAGTGTCCGTTTTCGGGCGATAAGCGTCGATAATTATATCACAATATCATCAAGGACACACTAGAGCGTGTTTCTTTGATGCAGAGCCCGTTTTTTCACAGCCTCGCATCGGTAATGAGATGCAAAGAAGGCGTGCCTGTGAAAACAACACATGAAAATATTGCGACGGCAGCTTCGCGATATTAACAAGGAGGTGCAGGATAAAAAAATCGCGCTACCTCAGCCTTAAGGCTGGAATTTAACGTCTGTTAAATTCCAGACTAAGGCATACTAATAATGGTAGGTGGATTATGCTGATACAACCACAGGGTCGTATCAGCAATGTTATTGCTGTTTTCCATGGAACATCGCTGGAAAACCAGCGATGTTCCATGGTAAACACTGCTGTAGCTGAAATATTATCAAAAACTCGACGGACAGAATGCAGAACAATGTCATACATTCACCCCAGTACAGAGATCTGGGCCTAAATCCATCGTTTTTTTGCTCACCATGCCATTCCAGTTTGGACCCAGCCATATGCAAATCAGTCTTGACCCTGTGCCTCATGGGAACAGTTCAGCCCGAACTGCCAAGCCAGGTCCTCCCTGGACTGGAAACAAGCATCCTAGGACCGGTTTCGGGGTTTCACCCCTCTTCAGACAGTATAGCTTGATTCCAGTGGCATGGAGAGCACGGGACCCACGTCTAGACATACCCGTCCCACTCGGGGTCACAAATGAAAAAACAACAGTTGATGGACAGAATGCAGAACAATGTCATACATTCACCCCAGTACAGAGATCTGGGCATAAATCCATCAATTTTATGCTCACCATGCCGTTCCAGTTTGGACCCACCCATATGCAAATCAGTCTTGACCCTGTGCCTCATGGGAACAGTCCAGCCCGAACTGCCAAGCCAGGTCCTCCCTGGACTGGAAACAAGCATCCTAGGATCGGTTTCGGAGTTTCACCCCTCTTCAGCCAGGATAGCTTGATTCCAGTAGCATGGAGAGCATCTTGTGTGTTTTGCTGTTCGCCCTATGTGGGAAGGGTATGCCCAGACGTGGGTCCCGTGCTCACTACGCCACTGGAGTCAAGCTATCCTGGCTGACGAGGGGGGAAATCCTGAAACCGGTCCTAGGATGCTTGATTCTGGTCCAGGGAAGACATGGCTTGGCAGTTCGGGCTGGACTGTTCCCATGAGGCACAGGGTCAAGACTGATTTGCATATGACCATGTCTGAAATGGGGTGGCGTGGTGAGCAAAATAACGATGGATTAAAACCAGATCTGTGACTGGGGGTGAATGTTTTGCCAATGTGCAACATTCCGTCTATCATCTTGTGTGTTTTGCTGAAATATTATCGCCCTAGCGCTATGTATTGTTAATATAGCGTTATCATGGCGATAATTTTCAGCGATAGCCGGCGATAATATTTCTACCGCTATGTGGGGCCAGCGATAATTACGCTGCCCCTTGTTAATATGCCCCATAGATAGTTCTAAGAAAGTCACTGATTTAAGGGTGAGCCTACTTGCATTACCAATGATTACTAAAGATTATAATATCAATACATTACAAACTTCGTAAGCAAAATGTTCTTGCATGTTAATGCTTTGACTGGCCGTGCGGCAATACTGCCTGAGACTTGGGGCTGCAGCGAATACATTTGGAAAGTCACAGCCCAGATACAGACAGGTACTGCGATGCCATAGGTATTCCAGAGTGTGTGGCATACAGGTGCGATAACAATGATGACTGCTGAATAAATGGTCTCCAGCAATACATTGAGTAGAAGATGAAACCAAGGTACCTTATGACTCTCCAAGCACCTGGAAATCCTCAGTTACTGTATTATTGCCAAAAATGGCGTCCAGGGTTCACCCTCACCTGCCAGGCGTCATGTTTCAATAATTAATGGCCCTTATTTCAAAAATACTTCTGTCAAGAGCTTCATGCAATAGACACCAACATTACTGGGCCACACTCTGTTAAATATTTGCTCAAATTGCCATGTCCCTGATGGAACAATACCCCCTCAAATTCAGTGTTTAATTTCCATTGTACATTTGTTTACGAAGCAAGGTAGAATTTCACCTGGAAAACACTGTGTTTTTTAAAGCCCTGCAGCTGCTGCTGGTTTAGATCCAAGGGCGCAGGGTGCAGCTGGGAGTCAGCGAGGGTCTCCTCTGGCATCTATTAGGGGTTCCTCGACCCCGTTGTGTTTCAGTCCGGGCCTCATCAGTGTCGAGTAAAATGTCTTTCTAATACAAGAGTGTTTGTGGATTCAGTTTTATCTCTTCCTTGAGGCACGAAGCTGAATATTTTATAACATCATGATGGACATGATCCCGCCACCTGTGAGCAGGACTGCACTGCAAGATCCCATTAGCCCCATCAATGAGATGCAGCGATAAAAGCCTACAGAAAAAGCATCGTGTACACTGGGCGATGGCCTCACACGTCAGCCCATGGCTCATTTAATGGGCTGCAAGGGACTCTGTCTTTACAGCAGTGATCACATCTGTAGCCATGATGAAGGCATCATTATAACAATAGATGGTATTTTGTCTGCCACGAGGTGACACAGAATAGCTGTAAAGCACTGTCCCACCCGTAGTGATATTACTACAATTGCGAAGGCATGGGCAATGATGTGGGCTAGGAGTAAAGGGGTTTATATTGCAATTTGTGCTCCCATGCAATTTCTCCAGGGCTGCAAAACTAACCTTGTGCTTAACCCTTAGCTTGGCACAAAAGCAGTCAGGCTTAACTTAGAGGCAATGTGTAAAGTATTGATGGAGTACTTCAAGCTGCAATAAAGTGAAAACACAACACAAGAAAAACCCCGTACCAATTTAATAAAAAATAGAGTAAAATGTAATAAATTATTTGAGACCAACAGAACAAAAATCCAATTAGTAGAAACGGAGATATGCAGTTTAAAGATTTAAGGTATGTAGTGTGCCTAAAAGCACGAAGAGTCACTCACAGTTATCTGGTTGTGCAAGAGTGAGCGAAAGTCACAAGTTCAGTCCGACCGTGATGCAGTATGAGTGAATACAGGGCCCAGGTTAGTCCGGCTGAAAGTGTTAGCTTCTAAAGTCCAGTGCGAAGAGTTCCATTCAGAGTGGAAGGGGCCGCGTGGGGCAAGGAGAGCGTAGCGGATGTTCGTCGCTGTAGCGTGAAGAGTAGGCAGAGCGTTATCACGAAGATCCTGCTGGGCGTTTTGGACAGTTGTTACTGGAGATTCTCGTTGGTGGTCACCACGGTCTGTCAATGATGTAACATGAAGTGCAGATCTCGTATTGCTGGGCTTCACTGGCGGTTGCTGTGGCGCATGAGCTGGGAGCACACAGCAAGATCTTGGAGCAAACAGGCCCATTCGCGGTCATGAAGACCCCAAAACTTCAGGATTTCCTCTTTTCTTGGAGAGATAGCTCAACTGATGACACACCAAGGGTCCAGGACATGAGCGCTCCTCTTGGGGATCAGGAACTCATTCCAGCAGAGGCCAACAAGGCTCAGGCTATTCCAGTTGCAGGTTGTGTTGCATTTCCAGGAAGCAGTTCAGCTGGGCAGATGCAGGGAGGCCTCTGTAGCTTGTTCAATCAATCAATCAATCAGGGGATTTTAAGCCTGCTACTCACCCGTGAGTGTCTCAAGGTGCTTAGGGGGGAGCAGCTCTGGTCAGTCGAAGAGCCAGGTCTTGAGGTTCTTCCTGAAGATGTGCAGGGTGGGGGCACGTTTGATGTTGATCAGGAGTTTGTTCCAGGTCTTGGCCGCAATGTAGGAGAAGGTTCTTCCACCCGATTTTTCTCTGCGGATGCGCGGGGGTTTGGCGAGGGTGAGGTCAGCAGATCAGAGGTTTTTCTTGGGTCCTTGTAGCTATGAACAGGACGTCAGTCAGCTGACTCTTTGAGTCACTTACAACTCGGATGAAGGGTGCAAATCCAGTCTTCCTTCTCAGCAAGCAGAGCAGCAGACAGCAGGGCAACAGAGTAACAGGGCAGCAGGGTAGCAGTCCTCCCGGCACCAGAGCAGCACAGCATTCTCCCTTCTGAAGTATCCACAAGTCCATAGGTATACTGAAGAGTTAGGTCTGATGGACCAATATTTATATTTTGCACCAGCTTTGAAGTAGGAGAAGCCCAAGCTTGTCCCATAGCCCATAAGACAATTGTCAAACGCTTTTTGAGTTTGCTCATGTACAGGCTTTGTGAAGTGCAAGTGTGGTAGGTGAATCAATGCTTGGTATATGTGGAGTCAAAGTGCAACTCCAGCCTGTGTAAAGCATTTGAAGATAACAAAAGCTTCATTAAGAAGTCTACACATCATTGGCTGAGAACCTGCTGGGAAGGCTGCAAAGAGATCTACTACGCAAACTAAAGACATACATCATATGGAGTGTTAATGCTAAAGGCGGATACAACCAGGTTTTGAAAGACCAGCAAATAGCAATAGCCAATTGTAAGATAATGCTGCAATCAGAAGGGCGGCGAGGCAGAGATCAACCAGGTGTCAGGCAGTACAAAGAGATGCTTACAAGCAAATCAATTCAAATACAAGAAACTGTCATTTACTTACCAGAACTGAGTAAAGAGAGTCATCATACCACAGAGTTGGGTGGAGTGGCCCCAGAGGAAGCTCCCAGGATTGTGTTTTTGAAGCCATCCATTAACGAAGTGGCACACCACTAAAATGGCTGAGGGGAGCTCAGAACAACTCCAGAGGTCTCTCAAGATCAAAAAGCTGAGAGCGGCAGTCAGAATCGTGAAGTTTGCTTTTCCAATGACCAAGAAAGTGGTCACATTTCCCGTAATGAACAAGGATGACCCAGAAGCTGGCACGTTGCGAGGCCTCAGAGATGGTGTGCATAAATAAGTTCAGTAAGCGGCATTTGAAAAAACATTACTCTCCACATCAGTAAGTTTCATCAATGGTTACAATGCCGCCACCTTCCTGAAACCACCACCACCATTTGATACCACCAAAAAACGGAATATTGGGGACAGGTGGGCGGCTTGGATAGAGACAGTTAATGATTTCATCGATGCGTTAGAAGAAATAAATAAATAAAAGATTATCAAATGCATTTAGAATCTATCTGGTGAAGGTGTAAAATAAGTCCTAAAGAAAATGCAGCGAGTTGATGAAATTACATACCGTCAAATCAAAGAAGCCTTGAATCTCAAGTTCAATCCAATGCTGAATGTAGATTATGAAAGGAACATCTTCATTCAAGAATGACAGAAAGAAGGCAAAACCATCGACAAATATGTTAAGAGACTGGATACGCTCATCAAGCACTGTAAGTTTAATGAATTCAATGATGAGAAAGCTACACGCCTCGAAGTTATTGACGGATGCCTGTCAGATTCATCCAGATGTCGAATTCTGAGAGAAACTCTTAGGGGCTTATTTACAAGGAACGGACGCATCTGTAGATGCGTCAGTTTTCCTACGCCTGCATGCTAAACCCTTGCGCCACCATGGATGTACTGTATATACAATACGGTGCACCATGGCGGAAGGGTTGACATGCGTTAGAAATTCTGACACATCTGTCGGCTCAAAAGTCACGCATTGCTGGAGTTGTGTCGCAAGCACGACGCAACTCCAGCAATGCATTGGGAGGCCTATTCCTAATACACTGCGTCACTCCTTATGCCTGCTCCAAGCAGGCTTAGGGTTTTGACGCAGTGGCATCCTAGAGTTGGTGCAGTAAAATCTTGTAGATTATACTGCACCACTTCTACTAGGTTTTCCTGCTTGGGAACATCCACCCTGCATACATTATAACTGATACAGGTATAATGCCACGCAGGGCTTTACAAGGTGAGGCATCTCCCTAGATGCGTCACATTGTAAATGGGCCAAACATGGCGTATTCTTTACGCCGCTGCTGCATCACAAAAAGTGGCGCAATGGTGGCGCAAAAGTGTCACAAGGGGCTTGTGAATCTGTCCCTTAGTCTGCAGTGAGTTCTCATGGCTGCAGAGCTGAATAGTGGGCCAATCAACAAGCTGCTAACATAAAGGATGGAGGTGACCACAGTGAGTCAGTCATGAATGTGAAAGTAAGCCAAAGCACAAGGCAGAGGAAGCAGAGTTATGTCTCCATGAAAGAAGAAGTTGAGCTTCAGGTGTGGATTTTTTTTTTTATGCATGAAGGTAAATGTGCTGACATTGGACGGGTGTGCAAAGGCTGTGGGAATGAGTACCATTTTGTAACAGGCAGCTTGGCGAAGAAAAAAAGAAGTGAGTCACGGCGCAAAGACAAAATGGCAACCCGAACGCTTTAAAAGTGCCGTTTAACGCACACCTACAAGGCGAAGCGATCACACCAATGAACGCAAATTGACACAAAATGAAGTTGATCATCATCTAGATCCTCGTCAAAGAGTTCTTCAGTATCTACATCGAGTGAAAATGAAGATGATGGTTGTGCAGTGTCGATGTTTACCTCAGAATAATGTGCATATGTTGGACTGCCCAACTGTGAAGAAAAATACAGGTCAATGAAAAGTCAACATGAAAAAGCACCAAAGTCATTTAAAAGTGAAACAGCATTTACGAACATGGGCAGAACCACACATTCTATTACCCCACAAGTGTTACCATACTTGCCTTTATCACTCATATGCCTTAACCATGCATATGCATGGTAAAGGCAGTCAGTACTGTAGATTCAGAGCGGATGGGTGAGGATATTGCGTGTAGGTACAGGAAGCATCGGGACATTGGTTGGTGAGTAGAGCTGGGTCCGAGTTTTAGGGCTCCGGGCGGTGGGGGGGAGATTAGTTTTTAGGGCTGGGGTCCATTTCAGGGCTCAGGCAGAAGGGCTGGGATCTGGGTAGTTTTTAGGGCTGAAAGCCAGGTTTTAGGGCTCAGGGTGGGGGGTCAGGGTAGTGTTTAGGGGTGGGGTGGTTTTCAGGGGTGTGAGCCGGGATTTAGGGCTGAGGGCGGGGGAGCTGGGGTGTGATCTTTACCAGGCATATGCCTTTACCAACCGTGCCTTTACAACCAAATTTGTTGTAAAGGCATCCGTGGTAAAGATGCGCTGGTTTTAAAGACCACGTTGTTAATACATGCAATGTAATTGCATGCATGGTTCCTTCATAAATCCCATTCAAACATTGTCCGAAGAGTACAATAAATGTAAATGGTTGCTCAATACCTTTTATTATTGACAGTGGTGCATTGGGGGTATGTGGTCAAGGGAGTGAGTTGAGGGTGTAAAGTGAGTTAAAATAGGTCCAGTACTGCCCTGTGCAGAATTAATTTTTATTCTGGGGGTGTACTAACCTAACTAAAAAACAGTGGACCCTGTCTGGAGGCTATGATCCTACAGGGTCAGGATAGTGCAAGTGGTTGACATGTTTCTCGCCTCGGTCTAGACTTTTCGTTCAAGCTGACGCACGTTGACGTTGTAATCGTCATCCTACACGCGCACGCAAGAAGCGGAGAGTTACACCGGACCGAATGACTTTAAAAAGCCTCCCCGCGACCAGCTCAAGATCGTCGGGGTCCTGCTACTGGGCAGTAATAGGTGGTTGGAGAGTGGCGTACCTTAGAGTGGTAAGTTATTTTAAGCACCAGTTTCTAATGCTTGATGTGTGTGCAGTTTCATATGTACGATTCCGTTAACCTGGCCCAACCGCTTTTTTCCACTTTTGCATACAGAGTGTGACTACAGGTACCCGCTCCCCTCCTGGACCCATGGGGTTATTTTCCCCACTTTTTAAAGTAAGTGATCTATTCTCAACACAATCACACTGGAAATGTTACCGATCATCATTTCTGTCAGTTCAGTCAAACCATATGGATCCTACGTCCCACATCAAGTGCATGAGACAGTCACTCTATCCTATACAAATTTTCCGTTAGGAAACCGAGGTACCATACTACTGATCCCGGGTGGGATTTGGTATATTTTAACCACAGTAATTAATGTACGTACAGAAGTAATACCATAGCAATGCTATAGAATTTGCAAGATTGTTTGCCACACTGAGAAATTATTCACTCCTGTTCTGAGAATATCATACTATACTATGTATGTCCACGCAATTGTGTGTTTTTTCATTATCTGCAGATACCATTGGCTTTCTGAGAATCGATAAGCCGGGCTAAAAATTGTAAGTCTTTTCATATCTGTCACCAACACCCCAGGTTAGGGTGCACCTTAGAGTGTGCATACCGCCGAGGTGTTCTTTCTGTCATTTTTTCACCAGTTGGTCCTGACGAAAGCCTTGCCAAATAGGCTACTCTACAGGCAAAAACATGTTGACCATGATTTTACTTCACTTATATTTTGGACTAGACCGTTAGACTCGGTCTTTACGTCCAATCACAGTTTTTAGCAGAGCTTGGTTAACCACGAATAAAGTTGGTTTGGGTTTAAACCAAGCCCTTTTCAAAACACTATCTTTTTTCTATCACCACACTCTGGAAGAAACCCGCTCCGCTGTAACCAGGCGTAGTAGCACACCAGGGAGGCATTCGGCCTCTCTGGTGGGAACCCAATGATGAAGCATGTCACCAACCAGGTTGGTGAGTGAGGGTTCTTTTACTCACAAGAGTGTTTCTCTTTCTCCCCCCCGCCTTTGTCTAGGTGTTATTCAACGAATAAATAGGTTGTGCACTCTTTCATTGTTTATACTTAGCTTGATCAGGGGAATAAGAGTGTCAAATCTCCTTCCCTTTCACTCTTGTTGTTATAACATAGGTTAGTACACCCCCAGAATAAAAATTCATTCTACACAGGGCAGTACTAGACCTATTTTAACCCACTTTTCACCCTCAACTAACTACCTTGACCAAACACCCCCACGCACCCAACGGCTGTCTCCTCAAAAGATCTCCGTCAAAGAGTCCCTTTGCGGGTGCCCATCGGGCAATGCAGCGCCGGCCCGATGAGGAGCACAGCCCAATGATAAAGCATGACATCCTTCGGGGTGTATGAGGGCATTCAGTAGAGACCTGTGTACTCCCCTCTACTTCCCTTAGGAACTGCACCCCTACTTAATCTACTTAATCTGATTGACTTTTAGGAGCACGGTGCAGGACCTATTTAAAAAGCTCCTGGTTCCTCCTTTTTGTTGAATGGAAGCGAATTTCAATACCCTCGTATACCCCAAAAATTAAAAAATACATTGTACATTGTGGCCTGCAAACCTTCCCTAGGGCTACTTTTACGGGGATTGTGATGGAAGAGGAGGAAGGTCAATGCCCCGGTATGTGGCCCATCGAGACCATATTTTTCTATGTTTTTGGGAACATTCCCTCGCTTGAAAAACCACCATCTCTGCACCCATGCACTTGTCTAGCTCTCTTCGCCACTTTCCTATTGTTGGTGGAGAGGTACCCTTCCATAATTGAGCGATATCACGTTTAGTGATTGTGAGGGCGAGAAAGAGTAGGTGCTGCTTATATCGGTTCCCACCTATGTCTTCTGTACTATGAAGTCAAAACAGTCGTGGATCTTGCGGGAGGTCCCAGGACAACACCTCTTTAAGGCAGGTCGATACCCTACACCAAAAGGGCTGTAAAGCCACACAGCTCCATACTGTATGGAGAAATGCCCCCTCCTCCCTGTCACATCGTAAACATTGGGGTGATGCCACAACTTCCATCTTCCAAAGTCGAAGCCGAGTGTAATACACGCTGTGAACATACTTAAACTGAATAAGACGGTATCTGGAAGCGACTGCAGCACCACGGGGACTAGCTATTGCCTCCGCCCAGTCGTCGTCCGTCAGGTCTGGAAAGTCATCCTGCCACGCCTTCCTCATTCTATGCAGGGTCGTGTTGGAGTGCATCGTCAGCATCTAGTATATCTGTCTTATTTTGTGTGCACCTAGATCCCCCATAAGAAGGCGGCCTTCTAGCGGATGGAATTCAGTGAGGTCAGTTATGTTTCCAAGCGAGGGGGTCAAGGCATGACGTAGTTGGAGGTACCTATAGAACTGGGTTTTATGGAGATGGAACTCCTCCTGCAGTCACTGAAATGATTTAAGGACAGTGCCCCACATAATGTCCACCAAAGTAGAAATACCAAGCAGGTCCCATTGGCGAACCCTTGCAGTGCGACCACCTGACGTAAATAATTATGGTGCCATAGGGGCGTCGCCTGCATCAGCCGCATGTGCCATCCCATTCGCCGAAACGTATGCCGCCACAACCTGATCGTTGTTCGACTGGTGTGTGGTAAAAAGTCGAGACTCTGTGCACTGCAGAGTAACTGCAGGAGGGGAGTCTTCCCCATGGCAGTATGTTCTATTGCAAACGCCGGGTCCGTAGGTGAATTATACCACCAGTCGCTAATGATTAACAGATGAGCCGCCACGTAGTAGGAGTATACGTCTGCAGCAGCGATGCCTCCACAATCGGTGGATTGCGTACAGGTCTGAAGTGCCACTCGAATTGCCCCTCCCACCCTTAAAAATGTATTATGTATGGCATTAATTTGCGCGAACCACGCTGGCGGTATATGGTAAGGGAAATTCTGAAGACGGTAAAGAACCCTGGGGAGAGAGACCATTTTAAAAATGGCAGACCGTCCATATTGTGAGAAGGTGGCCTGATATACGCTGCCCACTAGTTCTAGTGGGCACCTTGTATCAGTCCAAACAACCCCTTATAGTGAATGGTTAAAGACAACCTTATGTGAAAGCTATCCTAGTGGTAGCTATGGAGAGCAGCCTTCAGGCTAAGTCTTAAAGGAATGTATAGCAGCTTGTTTTACCAGTCTATAATCTCTTGAATGATCAAATGAAAAGACAACCACACCAGGTATATATTCAAAATATATGTATTTAAGGTTAAACACACCCCTCTAGTCTCTTTATGAGACTGGAGTTCAAAGTACTTAGTTTACAAGTGATTAAGCATCAGTAAAAGCACAAATGCACGTTTGGACCCTAGGGGCGTACCAAACCATATACTAAAAAAGTGGTATAAGAACCACGACTGTAATAGACACTAGGCCTATTGCCTCTAGAATCGCTGGGACCCCAAGGAACCCCCCAAGGTAGTGACACAGGGGACCCATGGGAACTGTATGCAGTGTGGAAACACAACCACGGGTTCCTATTATTTTCTATGGGGAATGACGCGGTTGGAATCTTAAAGATTAGGGACACTTCTAATCGAGTCAGGACCAAACCCTCTTGGAGTTAGGTAGTTCTAGGGCTAGCACCCACGAGAGTATGGGAGTACTCGAGTTACCTCACCCAGGGAAGCCGGGTGCATAGGTGTCTTTTGGTGTCGGGTCGCGTCGTCGATTTCAATGGAAGCCTGCAAGGAACTGCTGCTGCCGTGAAGAGGAGAAGTGTCCGGAGAGATCCAAGCCTGGATCTAGGATTTAAGGAACCTGAAAGCAGAGGGGACAGAGTCTGGGTCACTTGCCAGTGACCTAGGGCAGGATGGACCTATGCCCACAGATGTCAGGTGCTTCAGGTGAGTTGATGGGTGTCTTGACTCTTCAGCCACGAGGTCCAGCAGGCATTGACAAAGTCCATGAGCCGGATTCAAACTGTCCCACAATGTCTGTCGAGTGCTGCAGTGTTGGCGACCAAAAAGGACCCAACAAGCCTTGGCAACGGCAATTCACAGGAAATCAGAGAAAGGACTGCAGTGCAGAACAGCAAGGTCTGATGGACTCACCCAGCAAGGGTAAGTAAGGGTAAGTCTGGAGCAACCAGAAAAGTCCCAGCAGAAGTAGAGTTGCCTTTGTGGGGACCTGCTAGCCAACGGACTTGTGATCGCAAAGGAGCCTCAAGCGGTCACACTTGGAGCTGACCCACGAGTCAATCGTGGAGTGGAGACCAACAATCTTCAGTGCAGGAGGTGCTCAAGGCTGGGGCAACTCGGAGCCCAAAGCACAACTTCATGGATGACCAGGAAGATAGTGTTGCTGCAAAAGTTCACGGTTTCCAGGGGTCACAGTTCCACGTCACCCACGATAGCCATGGACCTCAGCTTTGCTCTGGACTCAGGGTAGCCTCGGGGAAGTCTGGAAATCCACCTTTGGGGATGCAGAGACTTCAGTATCTGGTGGGAGCTTCAAAATTGCAGACCGGTCAGTTGCTTCTTTGGTGCCTGCCCAGCAGGGGAGTCACCCCTTGACCCCAAGGAAGATTTCTTCCATCTTCTAGTTGTGATAGAAAGTCAAAGGTCCAGGATATATGTTGCATAGGTTCGTCCAGGGTAATCTAAAGTCCTAGGGACTGGACTCCTATACTTATACTAAGTTTAGGGGATGGACTAACTCTAAGGCTCCACCTATGGGTGGGCCTGGGGTGGGGGTGGTTACACCCCTTCCCCTTTGTCCAGTTTCACGCCAGAGCAGGGGCTGAGTGCCCATGCAACCGGTTTGAACTGGGCTATGCACAGGGACACCGTGTGTGCCCCAGGCAGTGTCTCAAAAGCATTCTCTGAATGCACCCACCCTGCCCCAATACACATCTGCCTGTCTGGGGAGGTGGTTACACCTTATACACAACAAGACCTGCCCAGAAAAAGGATTTTTTATTTTTATTAGCACAGTGAGCACATTCTAGTCAAAGACCCTGGCTCTTTCAAAACTGTTGTATTTTATACCACATACACGGCAATTTTTGCCATTTACCAAACGGGTCTGGTATCACTGGCTCAAAAAACTCCTATATGTCTAAGTGTGTGTAAGAGTGTTTACAAAAGTGTTTCCCTGATAATCTGTTTCCCAAATAATGTGTACAAGGAGGAAAACTAGACAGAACCAAATAGTGTGGTACCTGTTCAAACACCACAGAGATGGAGAAAAAGGTGGGGGGCCGGCAGTGCCTCACGGAAGTAACCCCAACGAGGATACGCCGACAGGTACTCGCCTGCTACCTCACGTTCTCATCATAGGCAACTGCCGCCCAGTCACTAGTCTTTACAACTTTGCTGGGTGTCACATAGTAATTCAGTAACACTTGAACTGGGCTTAGAGCGATAGTGAAGTGACACACATAAGGCGCAGCTTAGGCAGCCACGGCGGTCTACATAATATGGCCGCCGTTGCCTTCAGCAAAAATTCACGCATGCGCGCAGGTAGCGCGCGAGACGTATTTAAATAGGAAGCGGTCGTCCAGCCCGCGATGAAGGTCGAGGAGTATCCGGATTGCAAGGCTGATGAGGTGAGACCGCATTTAGACTGTAGTTCGAGGACAGAACCCTGTGGGCCCCTTGACTTGATTAAACAACCTCCTGTGGGGTACCTATAGATATATACGTTCCTCTCATGGTGGGTCGGAGCTACCGAAGGATCGGCATTATGGTGATCCCGCCGACTTACTAGCTATGTACGTGGGGCACTAGCGTTAATTGCAATGAGGAGGCTGTATGGACGTGAGCGCAATGGGGGCTCGGAGTGCAGCAGACCGGGCACGAAAGCAATACATACTGGGGAGGCAACAAAATGTGGGTAACACCAGTAGTAGCCTGTAAACAATGATGTAACGAGCTCAAGCACAGTTGACAACAGGCATATGAGCAGAGGGGGCTGTAAATTCCTGGTCCATATGTGTAACACCTCGATATGTCTTTGTGCATTTTAGAAACGCGAATCCGCGGCCAGTGGGCAAGCAGTCCAGGACTATTTGATGTAGCACACATCTACCTATACCAAGGGTTGAGGTATGCTGAATGAGAGCAACCCTGACGGTAAATATGAATGTCACAGGTGTTGCAGGCACCGTCTTGTTTAAGCAAGTTAGCGAAGTTACAAATCGCTTTCATGTATGTGTGAAGGACCCATATGAGCAATATGGGTGCTATACTGAATGTGTGTTTTTTAATTGTGTTTCCCTCAGGTGCAGACAGATAGATTACTGGTCTGAACTAGCAACGCAGAGAGGCCAGTCGACCCTAGCCCTGAAGAAGTTGCCGCTAACTTAAACAGGCAATGAAACATGTTGGTTTTAATGGGCAGACACACAGCACAGAATAAAGTTTCATATAGCCAGTGTAGTCTTGCTCGGTTTTAATTTGGAGTGACGTGGGTCCTGATCAGACTCAGTCTTCCTCGTCTTGGGGTCGACACTCCCATTATTATTTTTTGAACATAGACACAGATTAGAATATTAGTTTCACTAGACACCAGTTATTAGGATTGACATGAGGTTTCTTAATGTATTCCTTCTTTTCCTTTTGGGCGGCAGTTGCCTATGATGAGAACGTGAGGTAGCAGGTGAGTACCTGTCTGCGTATCCTCGTTGGGGTTACTTCCGTGAGGCACTGCCGGCCCCCCCACCTTTTTCTCCATCTCTGTGGTGTTTGAACAGGTACCACACTATTTGGTTCTGTCTAGTTTTCCTCCTTGTACACATTATTTGGGAAACAGATTATCAGGGAAACACTTTTGTAAACACTCTTACACACACTTAGACATATAGGAGTTTTTTGAGCCAGTGATATCAGACCCGTTTGGTGAATGGCAAAAATTGCCGTGTATGTGGTATAAAATACAACAGTTTTGAAAGAGCCAGGGTCTTTGACTAGAATGTGCTCACTGTGCTAATAAAAATAAAAAATCCTTTTTCTGGGCAGGTCTTGTTGTGTATATGGTTATGAGTGGGGGGCGACCTGCCTTTTGACCCCCTTAGCTCCGTATTGTTGAGAAGAGGTGGTTACACCTCCCTGTGACAAGGAAACCTATTGCCCAGGTTTCCCCTGCCGGAGTTTCCCTCAGCAGCAGGAGGCCAGACCCGTGTCTGTGGCAGAGGCATCCATTTTGTGATGCCAGGGCTTTGGAAAGTTTTAACCGGGGTAAGCCAGTGTGAACATGTCTCTCCCTCTAGAAGGGTGGAATGCTACCCCTGCCACCAGGACTGGTGGGGAGGTAGTATTCCAAAGTGTTTGACACCAAATACGACATGTTTTGATGCAGCCATCCCAAAGTTAGCATTTACCTCGAGGTTATAATGCACCTAAGAGTATATGGTATGGCTGTATCACAGAACAGCCATAAGGAAGTATTTCTGAATGCTGCAGAGGGGCTCAGCTCATGCTTGGGCACCCTCTCACATAAAACCAAGCACTCTGTCTTCAGGATTGTCAAGGCCTGCCATAGGAGTGGCTTATAGGTTTATATGTGTCTGTATAAGGTAGTGATATAGGTAGCCTATACCACAGTAAGGGGTGCAAGAACATCCTTACCCAGGTTGCAGTAGCAGACCTGTGGTGTCATTTTGGAGTGCTTCCCAGGGGTGGCATAATACATGCTGCAGCCCCTGGTAGGCCTCTGAGGTACCCATGCTCTAGGTACATAGTATACCATATACTAGGGGCTTATAAGGCACTCCAGAATCCAATTAGATATGTACCTAATGTACATGGAAACCATTTTAGAGAGGAAGCAGCTAGGCTGTGGTCCTGATTAGCAGGGCCACTGCCAGACTAAGGTGGAAAAACAGTGAAACACCAGCAAAAAGTGGGGGTACCCATGTGAAGCAGATCCTACTCTCCTACACATATAACAAGAGAGGTAGGAAAGACCAGATAGCTGTCTCATCGCGGAGGTTGGCGAGGAGTGGATTTATGTTGCGTGCACATGAAATCTTTGGACAGAGGGACACAAATACTCCCAAATATTGAAACCCTTCCGTGGCGTGTTTTAACTGGGATGCCAAAGTGTTTCTGCTCTGTTGACCACATACTGGGATGAGCACTGATTTAGCAGGGTTAGTGTGGAGCCCAGATGTCTGGCCGAAGACCCGGAGGATCTGAAAAATACGTGGGCCCGAGATCCAAGGGTCAGTCATAAAAAACAGGACATTCTCTGCATATAGCGCAATACCGTCCGGCTGTGAGCGTGGCCGGTCAAAGCCTCTGAGCACCGGATCACCACAAACCCACGCCGCCAGGGGCTCCACTACCAAGGCAAAGAGGAGAGGGGATAGGGGGCAGCCCTGATGTGCGCCTCGACCAATAGGGAAGATGGGAGAACGATGGCTAGTGATACTCACAGAGTCCAAATGTTCCGTATATAAAAAAGTAGGCGCACATAAGCTAGAAAATGTGGACCAAAATTAATTGCTTCTAGGAGTTGGAAGAGGTACTCCCAGCTAAGGGAGTCAAAGGCCTTATCTATATCTGCCAGGAGTAAGGCCGCGGGGCGTCTCAGCCCCAGTGCCAAAGCCATAGCATTGTGAACCCAGCGGATGCCCGATGCGGCATAAAGCCACATTGGTTCATATAGACCAGATCATGAATGCATGACCGCAGGCAGTTCGCCAAGACGTTTCCCAGTAATTTGGATTCAAAGTTGATTAGGGAGATAGGGTGGTATGAAGACAGATCGTCTGGTGGATGGCCGGGCTTTGAAAAGAGGACAATTTCAGCCTGACGCCAGTCCTGAGGCAATAGTCGCTTTATCAAGGGCCTCCTGGATCGTTCCCAATAAGTGCGGGACCGGTGTGGCCATATGGGAGCGAAGGGACTCCATAGGGAACCCATTAGGACCCGGAGCTCGACCTGGACGCATCAATTTTACTGCGGCTGTTAGTTCGTCTATTGTAATGGGGGCGTCTAATTGGTCTCTCAGCTGATCAGATTGCCTCTGAGGGGGATATCTCATAGGAACTCTGTGAGGATATCTCCCGAGATCTGTTCCCCCCAGGTATACAGCTTGGAAAAGTGACGCGCAAATTCCTCCACCACCTCCATGGGGACTGTACGCAAGGCACCCTCGCTACCCCTGATGGTTGGGACCATGGCTGGGCCCTGCCTGGCTTGACATAATCTATGTAGCATTTTACTGGATGTGTCCCTCCACTGGTATATCCGCTATTGAGACGCTAACCAGATTTCTTTCGCCTCCTCTGTACGATGATGGTTCAGCTGCTGTTGCGCCAGGGACAGGTTTCTTCGAAGAGTCGGATTGGGCTCTAGCGAGTATTTTGTTTCCAAGGAAATGCACTGGACCTCTAGTTCGGACCTCTGAGTGGAGCGCTTGCACTTTTCGTTAGTCCTATAACTAATGTCCACCCCTCTAATGGTAGATTTCAGGGCCTCCCATAGGGTTACTTTACAGGGGGCGGAGTCGACGTTCAGGGAGTGATAATCATGGATCACGGTGTGGAGACACTCCTGGATCACAGTGTGGAGACACTCCTGGTAATCAAGATCACACAGATGCCACGGGGACATCCGCCATCTGAGCGGGGGCTTTTGACAATTTAGGAGGAGTGTCACCGAGACAGGTGAATGATCCGATAACCCTCTCAGAAGATGTGAGACCTGGGAAAACCTGTGGACATAACTCCGTGGTGTGAACAGGTAGTCTAATCGAGGCATGGAGCCATGTACCACTTACTTGCATGTGTATCCTATCTCGGCGGGATGGTATTTCCCTTGAAGCGTTCCCGTCAGGAGAATGTATCTACCTCCAGGGCCCCCCCAATGTTTAGTATGGATGAAGGGGACACAAGCATGAATAAGAATAGCAGTCCCACGCGAGCCCCTAGTGAATCTGAACCTAGCTAGACATGAAGCCTTATTGCCCAGGAGATGAGTCTCCTGCAATAGAAGGATGTCGGCCCCATATTGTTTAGCTTGCCTGAGGACAGCCCCCCGTTTGACCTTGTTGAGCAGCCCCGGACATTCCACATCACCACAGTCAGGTCACTGATATGGGAAACCATTGCTGGATGGGCCATACATCTAGTCTGGGTCCAAGAGTAATGGTCTGCCAAGTGAAGAATGGGATGAAGGTCTGCGTGTGTAAACAACAAAAAACATAACTCTACATTTCTGAAAACCCCCCTTCAGTGTCCCCCCTCCCGATACTGCCAAGAACTAGGAGCATCTATCGCGGTGAGGGGAACCTCAGGACCCAAACCACGGATCCCAAGGCCCCCCCTCCAATGGATCACAACCACCCCTTGTGACTGTGTAGGTTAGCCACAGTGCGTAGTGTCGACCTCTACTTAGTGCCGAATAATCGGGGAAAGTCCAACCCATGAATATTCAGTTATGTGCTAATAGGAATATCACAGGCCACGGGTCAGTCAAGATGCTCGTTCAGGACTAGAGGATCGTCGGTCAGAGCCGGAACGGTGCTGCCTCTTGGACTTCATCCTGCGGGATCAATTTCGCTGCAAGCCCCTAGAAGAGTCTCCAGTGGTGGTGGGGAGTGTAGTTTTAGGTGGGCCCTTTCGCTAGTCCAGGCAAAAGTCGCATTGGGCGAATCGAAAAAGAATGTTTTGGAATTATAAATCACTCGGAGCCTGGCAGGATACAGTAACATTTAAGAGATGTTGAGTTCGAGTAGCCTCAGTTGTGCTGCTGTAAAAGGCTGTCTTTGTTGTTGCACCAGGCGGTTGTAGTCCAAAAAAATCATAATGGGCCTGGAGTTGAAGACAAGCTTATCTTTATTCAAGCGGGCATACTGCAGCACTGCATCGCTGTCTGCATAGTTTAGCAACTTGGCGATGACTGGCCGTGGATTTTCTCCAGGTGGCGGCTTTCTTGTGAGCGTCCGGTGAGCCCTCTAGACCACAAAGCACGCCGAGATCTTATCGGCCGGCAGCAGATCCTTAAGCCACAAGGTGAGAAAACGATTCATGGAGCCGCCTTTGCAGCCCTCCGGAACACCAACGAAGCAGAGGTTATTGCGTCTGGCGCGGCCTTCTGCATCCTCGGTTCGGATGGCAAGCTCATGATAAATCACAGTCAATTTATTGAGCTGCTGTTGAAGGGTCTGCACAGTATCTTCCACAAATGACACCCGCGTCTCAGCCTCAGCGATGCTGTCAACAGCCTTACGCAGGTCCTGCCGCAAAAATGAGACCTCGGTACCCACTGTGCCAATCTTGGTCTCCAGCGTGTCCCTTGCATCTGTAATGGCCGCAAACAAAGACTGGGCCAAGTGGAGGGCCCACACTTACAGACGTTGCAAACTGATCCAGAGTGCTCTGTTTCGGACCTGTGGCACCAGGTTTGTCTTTCTCCATTGTAAGACCGCCAATTAATAGTTCCTGTTACTTCTGGGGCAGATCCTGATCTGGCAAGATATACAGGGTCACGGAGGCGCTGATCCGCCACCTCGGGGGACTCTCCATGGGTCGCAACGCGGCCGGTCCTCACAGAATCTGCCCACCACAAGGTCACAAGCCACACTGGATCTAATCCAGCCGCCTCCGCAACCAGCAGCGAACAGACAAGCAGGCACCTCTAAAGGAACCTAGCCCGATGGACCACCAGTACGCGGAACACCCCTGATACCCCGGCATCCAGGGACAGCGTCCTCTCCAGCAGTGTAGAATACAGGGGCACAATGTATCACCAAAGTCCATGTGGCACCACACAGGAGTACCCCACTTCCTGAACTCCAACCACGGGGCATAAACCAGCATTGCAGAATGGATGAAAGGGCCGGCAGAGCCAATGCCTGCTCACTGAAGGCCGTAGGGATAGTCAAAATGGCGGCACACATGTAATCTAGAACCCAGACCAAGCCTGGGGCCTAAGGCAACCACTAGTCCCTAGCCCGCTGGCGGACGCCTCTCCTGCACCAGCACCGACGAAGCGCCCAGTGCGTCTCCACTGCAGACGGGGTACCGCGCCTCAGCACCCTGCACTCAGGTATTCCCCCGAGGGAGATCTCTTCCTCTTCGGTGGAGCCCCACAGATGTGGCACAAGGCACCACCACCCCCTGCCCCCAAGGCCCCAGAGCAGCCGGTCCCCCGCGCCGAGCGGTGACCAGGCTGGGATACGCCATGCGACCACGGCAAGCAACCCAGCCGGGCCCCCAGGGCTCTCCTTCAGCCCGGACCCCGAAAAGTGACCAAGACCGTCACCCAGGCAGACCCGGTAGGGTGAGGACCCGCGCTCAGCCTCCCAGCACTCCATCTCCCCTCGCCTCATGGTCGGAACCTGGCCCAGGCCCAGAACACGGCCACGGCCACACAGGATCGGGCGGCAAGTGAGGGGATGCTGGGCAACGGCCGCAGCACGCTCCTCGCCGGCGCTTGTACTCACCCGCGATCGACCAGCGAAAATCCTTTTTTGGCTCCACACTGGCACACCAAGGGATTCCTCCGTACTTCGCACCGAGGATATGTTGCACTATAGTCGGATGGGTTAGGATAATTGATGGATTAAGGTTGTGGGCGCATGGAGCTTATTCGAGTTGCGTCCGCCATGCTTGCTGGCCAAGCCACGCCCCCCTTTTCACATTCTTTCGAAAATATTTCTCACATTCTTACTAAAGACCCATGTGGGGTTACCAGCAAGAGTGTGATAGCGCAAGCTGTTGCTAGATGCCTGCGTTGAGAAAACTACATTAGATTGTTGATGTCACCCCATTACACCCTGGGTGAGACTGTAGATCAGTGACACAGCGGCTCAGGATGCAGCCAGATACTCTGATGACACAGGAAGTTAACCGGTTAACTCTGAGAATCTAGCTTATTAATGACTGGCCATTAGTGAGTATACTGTGTAGCTCCCAGAGGAATAACACATGGGTTCCATATTTTACAGCTATGAGTACAGTGAGAGTCTGCCAAGATTCTCATCCCATTGTTTCAACAAAAGAAACACACTGGACATACCACAGAGTACGTTTGGCATGTCTCTGAATATAACATATATCTGATTTATGGAAAACAGAGTGTTATATGTACAAGAACTGCTGCTAACTAGTGTTATTGTTAGTTAGCTGCAGTTTTCTTAACGCGGTCTGTCATCAAAAACTTTTGCCTTGTTAGTGAAGTATTTACAATACGTCGCTACATGGGGATAGTTTCAGGTAGCCAGGGTGAAAGCTGCCGCTAAGTCTAGTATGAAGGCGATACAAATTCTGGCGTTAGTGAGCAAAAACTGATGAAAGGCCCATTAGCGGCAAAAAACTCACTTTAGTCAGCCCAAAGTAACTTTTTTTGCCTCTAGAGGCAAACATAGCCTGTAAGTCCACCTCCAATGAAAAATATTAAACAAAACCAATGGAATGTAGAATGGAGCAGCCAGGGCCAAGTGCAGCACAGATCAACAACCCTCCCTAAGCCCCCCAACAGCCAGGAAGCCCAACCAGAGTCCCAGGAGAAGAGGAAATTCAGGGCTACAACCATGAAAAGAGGGGCACCGCTGGGCAAAACCAGTGATGCATCACTTATGTTATGTTATGTTATGTTAAACCAGCTTATAAAGCGCACAGTTATCCGGAGGTGTCCTGGCGCTGATGGCGAATTCTTCTAAGAGCATGGGTGGGCCAGGAAGATAGGTAGCTGAGGGAAGAACTTATAGATTAAAAAGCCATGTTTTGAGTTGTTTCCTAAAAGCAAGAACGTTAGTAGAGTTCCTCAGATTCCAATGGAGGGCGTTCCATGCCTTGGCTGCACCTATTATGAAACTTCTTCCCCCCCATGAGGCTTTCTTCATGGGAGGTATATTCACCATTTTAGCTCCTGATGAGCGCAAGGTTCTCTTAGGGGCATACCATTTAAACTGGTTAGCCAGGAAGTCAGGCCCCTGACCATGCAGTGCTTTGAAAACCAAGCACAGTGACTTGAATTGCACCCTTTTCCTGATGGGCAGCCAGTGTAGTCTTCGTAATTCTTTGGCTACAGATACAAATTTGGGGATGCCTATCACCAATCTTGGTGCCGCATTTTGCAGAATCTGCAGTTTAAATGCCGCTCTAAGATGTTTAAATAGAGCCCTTTGCAGTAATCCAGCCGCGATAGCACTATAGAGGATACAACTGTTCGCAGGCTGTCTTCTGGCAAAAACGGTTTGATCTTTTTTATCATCTTGAGGGATTAAAAAGTGGCCAAGGACGTAGCCTTTATCTGAACATCAAAGTTCAATTGATCATCCATCATTATACCCAGATTCTTTGCCTTTCTTTTGGGTATGGGGAGACTGCAAATGTCTGGTGGCCACCAGTCAGGGGTCCAGAAGTTGGCTTTATTACCAAAGATGAGGACCTCTGTTTTGGCTCTGTTCAATTTCAGACAGTTCTGTGACATCCAGGATTTTGTTATCATATATATGATATATATGATATGATATGTTGCCATACATTCTTGACATTTCCTACTCATGCCTATTTCCAGTCCTGGTAGAAGAGACACCACATTGCACACTTCTTGCAAAACCATGGCATTCAAAACCTTGAAAGTGCGGACAGACCCTGGGGCCCGGAGACCTCACTGGGCCTGCGTCTGGGACCTGGAGTAGGATGCGCAGGTGCTGTGGAGTTGCTGGGGCGTGGTGGTAGCCCTTGAGGCAACGGAAATCACCCTTACTTGGTGGTGAAGTCTGCCAGGTCGCATGGAGACAGATAACACAAACAAAGCATTTTGCAAGGTGAAAAGCGCACTTCTGGCTGATGCCACAATAGCATACTTCAACCCGAGATGCAAGACTGATCTGGTGGTGGATGCTAGCCCCATGGGGTTAGGACCTGTTCTCCTGCAAGAGAAAGTTGCAGAGTCTGTGTCACCATTAATTATGCCAGCAGAGCTCTGTTAGACACAAAAACTTGATATGAAGCATGCAGTAAACTATAGGCCCATTTCCCTTCTTCCTGCACTCTCTAAGATCTTTGAGAAGGAAGTTAACTACCAACTTTCCAGCTACTTGGAAGATAATGAAATACTCCATCCCAGCCAATCTGGCTTACGTCCCCATTTTAGTACAGTGACCGTACTTCTGGATGAGTATGTTTGTAGCACTCTAGACACTGGGGGCAAAGCTGTGCTTATACTGCTGGGGCTTTTGACACCGTGTCCCATCTTAAACTGCTTGAGCGCATTTATGAGATTAGGGTCAGACATTCAGCCATAAACTGGCTATCATCATTCCTGGACAAGCGGACTCAGGAAGTATGGCTGCCGCCCCACACCGCACAAGCCAGACCCCTGAGCGTGGGCGTCTCGCAGGGCTCGGCTCTCAGTCCCACCCTGTTTAATGTATACCTGACGCCCCTAGCAATCCTTGGGGAGTCCCTAGGTGCATTAGTCGTCTCTTATGGAGATGACACGCAGTTTCTTTCTTCTTGTGAGAAGGGAAAGGACTCAGATGGTGAGATTATCTCTCAATGTCTCACCAAGGTGTTTCACTGGTTGGATTTGCACCACCTGAGGTGAAATCTCGATAAAACAGCGATTGTTACCTTCGGAGATGTCCCTCACAATCTAGTGGACACCTGCTGGCCAAGCGATGAGCCGCACCCTGGTTCCCCTCAAAAACTGTGTGAAGAACTTAGGGTTTAAAATTGACAGCTTCCTCTCCTTCCAACCTCAGATTCAAGAAGCCCTAGTTAGATTTTGCTCGAGCATGCTTCGCATGTTGAAAAAATTCCTACCACTTCTATCTGACTCTGCTCGTAGGAAGGTAGTGCAGGCCCTGATAACGTCAAGACTCGATTATGGGAATGCTCTGTACCTCGGTCTCCCAGACTATCTTCTTCACAGACTGCAGGTGGTGCATAACTCGGTGGCAAGACTGCTACTCAGACTCCCACCAAGGTCTCACATGAGGACTATGGTCCTAATGCACAAGGCCATGCATGAGACAGGCGCATACTATCTCAGTGAGAGTATCAGCATCTACACCCCTGCTTGCATCCTTCACTCCTCCTCTGTGGACCTCGCAAGAGTGCCCCATATCAACCGCCTCGGAATAGGTGGGAAATCCTTTTACAACTGGGCCCACTCTTTTGGAATAAACTAAAAACCTGGCTCTTCCACGGTTTATCCAGGTGCCCTGGTCAGTCTCCCATTGCTTAGCTAAGTAGCTGTGCGCTCTACAAAACAGTATATCATATACTCAGATTGCGAGAGAGGCAATGGCAATAAGACTGCTGTGTCATCATTCCCACCTGTATTTGTCCGGCCAGCAGTTCCAAGTTATTACAGACCCGAGTCACTGGTCCTGCTCTTTGCGGGGACCTCCTGACATGTGACCCCCCGCATTATACAATGGGCCATGCAGCTGCAGTCCTATTCATTCAGTATTGTCTACTGCCATGGAGTGAACAACCTGGCTGAATATCTGTCTCGACACCCTCAGGAACAGCCAGCCGATGATCAGTGTGAAGAAGATGAAGAGGCAAAAGGATCTGTGCAAATGGTTGTGCATGATTCATACCCCCCGAGACTGTCAATCCAGGAAATCTTGGAAGAGACCATGTTGGACACAAGTCTATACAAGGCTAGGGAAGCTCTAGCCTGGAAACAATGGAAGAACTTCCAAGAGGATACCTGGTCGTAGGCTCCCATTAAACAGCCGACGATGACTCAGCATTGGAAAGTCAGAGATGAACTGAGTGAGAGCAGTGAAGGGCTGCTACTGCGAGGGAGATGCATTGTTATGTCCCGCTGCCTGTGGGTGATGGTGGTCGAACTAATACACCAGGGTCACCAAGGAGAGATGAAGACGAAAGTGTAACTGAGCAACAAGGTTTGGTTTCCGGGAATGGACGCTTTGGTAGATAAGAAGGCGCAAGGCTGCCACTCCGGCATGATCACAAGTGGAGAACCACATCCTGTCTCCGCACTAACTGAGGAGCCTTGCTTAAAACCCTGGTCCCATCTCAGCATAGACTTTGGGAGTATGCCTGACAAGAGGCTCACCGCAGTGCTAGTGGACAGTCACACCAAGGTCCTGGTGGTGGAGCTGTGACAGTCCACTGCGTTTTCAATAGTGAAGCCAGTCGTTGAGCAAGCATTTGTCACATTTGGACTGCTGGATGAAGGCAAGACAGATAATGGGCCTCCATTCCAGGGACTATACTTCCAGCAGGTCACTTAACATCTAGAATCGTAAAGTGGCCCCAGGTGAATGGGGAAGTGAAGCACTTTATGCAGACTATGAATCAAGCACACCACATAGGGGTGGAGCAGGGTGAGGATGGAGAGTGCTGCCTCCATCGTTTTCTGCGGGTATATCGGCAGACTCCGGAATAGCAACATGAACTGTGTGCCCATGAGCCTGCTGATCCAGTGGTCTACCAGGGACAGCATCCCTGCCAGGCCCAGCTGGAAGCCGGCGATCCTGGATGTGCAAAGAAAAGGATAAAATATAACAACCAAGCAAGTCAAGCCCGAAACACATTTTCCCCAGAGCTGTCATTGGGCGACAGAGTGGTCATGAGGGATCACCACCTTGGGTGGAAATTCAGCACACCATTTGAGAAAGAGGTTTGGACAGAAGTAGAAATCCAGGGGACCATGGTCGCTGTGCAGAGAGGGCAGTCCACCATGGCCCGGTATGTGTCCTGGTTGAAGCGAGTGCCACACTCAGGCAAGAGGCAGAGTGGCAGCTCCAGACATAGAGATGACTGAAGGAGAGGTGATGACTGATCCTGGGGCAGTTAATGTCAGATGGAGCTCCTTCCATCAGCAGGGAACAACAGAGGCTGTCTGATGCAGCCCCACTAGCAGCTGCCAGTACCTTGGGATCCGTGAGAGGACCTCTGCTAAATACGCCCCCAGACTGTCGATAGAGGTGTGGAGGGTCAGACTCAGAAGTGTGGTCTACGCCCCAACCCAGCACCAAGCCAGTTGTTCAGGGATTACGTGTGTTTGCTATGAATAGAATTTGGTTTAGTTTCAAAAGAAAGATTGGATGGGATGTGGAGTGACACCCAGCCTCTACCATATATTGTTACATACATACATCCTGAGGGTCGGGCGCAGGCTGAAGGCATGAATAAAGGCAGGGGGCACCGCTCGGGGTCTCTCCCAGAGAGAACTTGTACCCTGTGTCCATGTCGCATTATTGCACTGCTGCTCTGTGCGCTGTTGTTGTGGGCTACCTAGCTGGGGGAACACAAGGGCTCTACAAGTACCATCCAATGTGTAGATCTTGGCTGCCGTAACTGAAGCCTAGGCCTGGGGAAAAGATTACTTAAAAGCAGTCTTGCCATCACCTTCACAGCTCTATTCATATTAGTCAGTGAAAGGACCTTGTTGTGCCCAATTTTCTCCATGAATCGCAGTCATTTCTTTCCATTCCTCACCTGTGACGATGGTCGACTTCAGAAATGCTTCTTCACTTTCTATCAAATCATCCCATCCCAGCAATGCGCGGTCTCCATGTCAACATCAGGCACTGGCCAGCACACCATCAGCATGTTTCTTGATTAGAAAGATAATATTGCCTGAGGCTCTTTAGCTCTGCGCATCTTGGTAAAATGGTTGACAGTGGAGGCACGGTAAAACCTTTTGCAGCTATTTATCCTCCAGACCTTGGTTGCCTAATAGTTGCTCAATCAGTTTCTCCCAGGATGCCTACCAGAAACTTACATGCTTTTCCTTGGAATAGATACGGTGACCACCTGTCCATTATTTACATTGACTGTTCGTGATTTCAGGTGACAGTCTGTTGTCCGTAAATGGGATAGCGTTTGTCCGTAATTTTAAAGCTGCTGAACTGAACTGAGAGCAGCTTGCTTTACAGCACAACCAACCTACAAAGGGCCAATGAATCATACAGGCGTGTAAATCAATATACAGGAAGTGGTACATAAGACAATGAAGTCTACAAGGTGTAGGAGTCACCTATTATTGATACTGATAGGCATTGCATCTGTGGCGGCTGCTATTTAATGGCGGTGGGGGGGTAAGTCGCGGGGGATGGAATTCATTTTTTTTTTTTATTCACATACCTGTGTACCACCACCTCTCGGTCCTCTTTGCCGGCTTCCAGGACTCCAGGGCAGGAAGCAGGAACAGGAAGCCCCCAGGCTCCCCAAAGCGAATCACAATGCTGCAATGCAGCGTTGTGATTGGTCTGAGCGTCATGGTGAGATGGGGACAGGGAGCCTGGGCATGTTCTCCATCCAGGTTGTAATGCAGCCTGGGTGGAGAACATGCAAAGTGTGAATGATGATTTTGCCAGCCTGAGACAGCCGGCCAAACCATTATGCGCACTTAGGAAAGTGCAAACCACTCAACCGTGAGAGCCCACCCCTGCCCCGCCCCTACCCAGCTGAGCAACAACAGAAAAGTAAAATGATAATAACAATGAGTTATTATCATTTTATTTTTTCATTTTTGACCTGCTCAGTGGGGCGACGCTCCTCTGCCTTAGTGGACGAGCCGCCCCTGCATTACATGCTACAAGTGCTTGGTCTGGGGAAACACAAAGTCAGGATTTACACATAATGCAGTGGTTGAGGTTGTCTGTCCCAATAATACTTTATTACTATCAAAAGTAACCTTTTTGTGAAACTGTAGAACAACAAAAGATTGAGAAAAGCCAATATGGTTATAAATCTATGCCTTTCAGTTTGCATTTTGTCCTTCAGTTTTTTTTTTAAACAGATGTTATTGCTTTTTCCAAGGACATGGTTAAACAGTTTCATTTAGCTCCTTCGTGACAGTTCATAGCTCACTGTTCTATATTATTAGGTTAATAACTTATGAACAGCAAGCAGCAAATGGATCTCTGTGCCAAAAACAGTAAACAAATGAGATATTTACATTAAATACAACTCTGTGATCTGAATGTTGTAGGTTGTGCTCTGCAGCAGGATCATTACACCTATAAGCTACTTATGAGTATGAATTGTGACTAGACAAAACACAGATCTCTCAAGTATGCACATTAATCACCAGAGTTATCATACTTTTGTTATAACCCAGGAAAATTGCTGGGCACACAAATATCCCTGCAGGAGTGCCTTGACCCTGAAAGATATTTTAAAATGCCGCCTGTTTGTGTGACTAAGCCCAAACAGATTTACTGTCACATTTGTCCTTATTGCAAATTTCATTGTAGCAGAGTTTTTAATAAATGTATATATTTACTGTCAGCCTGTGCTTTTCATGATTCTGCCTCTCTTGACTTCACCCTCTTTCTGTTGCCATGCCCTGACCCCCAATTTACGGGATTCCTCAATACATTGTTTCCATTTCCAGCACTGCAGCCAATCATATGGCTCTATAAACCAGCCATTTGCTATCCAGCACTGAGGCCACACTTTGTAAAGCAACATATGACTGGCTTATAAATCGCTCAGACAATCCTAGTGCTCTCTGGACAGCTTACTGTGTGTGCAATGGGTAGCACACTTAGTCTTGGGGTAACTTCAAGGCACCTTAGCCCCGTTTGGACTTTTTTTGTTTTTCGGCTGATGAACAATGGACCCAGCCCAGCTTGCTACCATACAAGTGAAGCAGTAACACAACAGCTTCCTGCCTGCTCTCCACAGCAACAGCTTGACGGTCACTTATTAATCTGATGGGCAGTCCCTCCACCAGCACGACAGAGGAATTTACTACATAGCCCTGGCCGAACAATGGGTTCGGATTTAAATCTGGCTCTATATTCCTGGGGCCAAGATTGGAAAAGATGGGTCTGAAAGTAAGTTTTGAGCTTTGGTCCAACAATGAGGTCTTTCATTTTGATGAGAGGTTGTTACATTGTGGCATGATGATCGTTTATCCTGGTGAGTGACTTTGCTCCATGGTGAATTACTTTGTTGTCTAATACATGTCATGGTTGTGAAATTGTTGGTTTTGCTATGAGGTCATTAGCTTTGTTGTCCACATGATAGGAAGGATGTCGAAGTGCTTGGGTACAAAGTGGTTGGCTTTGATGTGTGTGGTTGACTTTGCTGTAAGATGGGTGGCTTGGTTGAGGGGTGCCTAGCATTGCAGTGAAGTTGTTGGCATTGTTGAAGATGTTAGTTTAGAGTGTATTCCATAGTAAAGGCTCTTGACCTGCAAAATATTGGTCTTCTGGTGTGGGAACATGGGATCTTGAGATGGGTTTTGTCAGAGGAGCAAATGGCAAATCCGGGGTTGTGATGCTGTAATTTGTTGTGGCATTTTTAAAGTGGCTTTGGAGTTAATAGGGACCTACATCAGATATTTCAGTGTTGGTGAGAGAGTGGGCTGGTGCTGCCTCCCCACAGGTTGATGGTTGGCTGTTTGGTCACAAAAAAGTGGGGTGAGATAACTTAGCCATAAGTTGAAAGTTGTGTCTGAGAAGGCAGAAGTAGTAGTGGGCCACAGAGGACATCTGGGTATTAAGGTTGGTTTTGAAGTCAGGAATTGTTCCACCTTGAAATGGGTTGCTGAGTGACTGACCGATTAAGGTTGAGTGCAAAGGCTTGAGTTGGTTGGTGTGCTTGGTGTCAAGCAGCAGAAGTTGCACTTTGCTTCCACTGACTTTCAAGGACCTGTCTGCCAAGCAGGGACCAGTGCCAGTGAGGCAGGTTTCCGGGGAATATCACTGGTTTTCCTTGGTTGTGATCCCCTAGAATTGGAAATCATCACCACTGGAGTGGGCAAGTGAATCGACGCGGTAAACAAGAGAGGCCTGTTCTAATTATCTCCATTGCAAAGGTTATATCTATAGACAACACATTGAATCTTAACCCTCCTCCATCAATGATGAAACTGTTGTAGGGGGAGGATTTTGTAGGGAACCTTTACTTTAATGAGAAGAACAGACAATCAAAAAGAGAATTCCCCAGATGTCTATTTTGCACCTCACTCCTCTAATGAAGTGAGTCCTTACATTCTGATTCATGGCAGAGCGTTGATGAGTTACATTTTGATTCGTGCGAGCGTCACACTGATGAGTTCCACACGGAATGAATCCACAATCGCTGGTTTGCATGACATGTTTCCACATTTGTGGGTGAGCTGGAGAACATTTTCTTGTTGGCAGATTAACTGGTACATGTTTCCTTGTTTTTTACCTTTTGGAGGACTGCATTGTTTACAGTTCAACATTAACTGAGACTAGGCACTCCTGTCCCTGTTGGTTATTACACAGAATACGCGTCCCTTATGGTGGGCTTCCTAGCACATATTTTTCTAGGTTAGTTAAGTTGAGGGTTTTTCCTATTGGTGAATTCGTAGCATGTATTAATTAACCTGCTAGAAGGATCTCTAGCATGTTTCGCACTGCTGATTTTCTTCCCTGTGATGTGTTTCCCTTTCAGTGTGTTGCCTAGTATACATATTCCCATTGGTGGTTTCCCTACTTTGAACTCTGACATAGGTGAAGGCCTGGTGTGTATATCCTAGTTAGTTATTGCCTATGTGCATTCAACTGTTGGTGAATCACCTGATGCATCTTTTCCGTCAGAGGGTTATCTGGCTCAGGCTCCTGGTTCCCATTTCACCATTGTAGGGGTTACCTGATTATTTCCTTGTTGGCGCTTACTTGGTGTTCGCTCTGGCAGATTACAATGGGGAGAGAGACCCATCTAAGCCACAGCTCCAAAGCCGACACCAAGCAAGTGTAGTCCGGTGTTATAGTGTTACATGTTCCATAAAAGAGATGAGAGTTTTTTAAAATCTTTAATTAACCAAAGTTACATGTGAATGTTTGCACAATATTGCTACTACATATTTTACAACTCAAAGAACGTAAACCTATTTTCATGCATACATGTGTCAGCAGTGTATTTACTTACTTTTCTATTATTGCTTGACCTCCACAGATGGGTCTATAAAATTGACCTTTTTTCCTGATATTTTGTCCTGAATGTTAACCCTTTGTCCTGAATTTTCACAATCACTTCTCAGAATTAGCCTCCATACCAGGTACCATTCCTAGGTACAGTACTGCAACCACCCGCAAAACTCCATCTCTAGATGCTAAGCTGACATGACATCTTGACTACACACAGCGGTCCCAGTGGCCATGCCCATTTTTGCTTCATGAGATGTGAACAGTTCATTTGCATGTGCCATAGTGAGGATGTGCACCAGTGATGGGCACTTGGCCTGGAGTACCTGCTGCTGTGAATTATCAGAGAAGCCTAAATGATGAGATCTTGAATGTTATTACCCATGCCTGGCACGGGTGGAATGAAATGCTTTCATCGTCTAGCCCTTTTCATTGGGGAGAGTAAAAGCATTCCAAATGAATAGTGAACTGCATTCTGAAGTATGCAAGTAGCGCTCCCTTTGCTGCCTCTTAATCATTTGCGTTGCTTGCATTGGGTAAGGACTTAGGGCCTCATTTATGAGAAGTGACACATCGCTGCATGAAAGCAGCGATGCGTCACTTCTCAGGGTGCCCGCCTTGCGACATGATGGATGCGTCATATTTACTGTATAATGCATCATGTCGCAAGGAGTTACACATACGTCAGTATTTCTGACGTATCTCTAGGCGCAAAAGTGATGCATTGCTGGAATGTGTCACAAAAGTGACGCAACTCCAGCAATGTGTCCTTTCACATGGGCAAGCCTTATGTGAAAGGGCCTGCGTCAGACTTATGCCTGCTGTGAGGCAGGTGTAAGATATTGCCGCATTTGTGTCCTAGAAGTGGTGCAGTGAAATCTCGTAGATTTCATTGCGTCACTTTTACGAGGCTTACTTACGTGGGCACGTCTACCCTGCATACATTATACCTGACACAGGTATGATGTACCGCAGGGGTTTACAAAGTGACGCATCTGCTTAGATGCGTCACTTTGTAAATATGACGCAACAGGAGGCATGTTTTACGCCACCAATGCGTCACAAAAAGTGACGCAACGGAAGTGCAAAACTGTCGCAAGGCCTCATAAATAAGGCCCCCAATATCCTGCACTGTTCTGTCATAAAATCCAGCAAAAGCAAAGCCGGACCGGCTATTCTGCCACTCTAGCATATGCCCAGTTGAATGCAGGCTAGCGGTCTACTTTCAGAGCAAGATGGGCTCCCACCCTTTTTCCTTTGACCTGGTTGTGGCCTCCTGCGGAATGGGGCTGGCTTAAACTTTTTTGACATTTTTGCTCATTTTGGTTTCTAGTCCAACTCTGAGCACGAGCGACTGTGGGATTGTATTATCTACCTTCATAGTAGCCACACAATAGTCGACAGAACATGTGAGCAACATTAAAATACACCTATTCCTTTAGACTGTCATAAAGCATGATTCCTTCATTCTTGTGCCAAAAATCATGCAGTCCTAGATTGTCCAGCAATGACAGTGGTCCAGCAAACCTATATATGAGTCATCCACCAGGGTGCACATCACACACAGTGTCACAGAAAATAGACACAGTTCCACAGTTGAATTGTGTTAAAGTATCTACAATAGTTCCATCTCCAAACCCTGCTCATTTTCAAGATTAGAAGCTTCACTTCCAAGGCTCTCTATGGCAGACCACTATCTCGCTAGTTAAAAAACTAGTAATATAAGGGGGTCAGTGCTAAAAGAGGAGCTCCGACATCACCAAATTAGAAATTAAGCACTGCAGGAAGGAGTAAACAAGAAAACAAGCCTCCCAGCATATGCTGTGGATCTGGAACAACACCCTTCTGACAGCAAGAAACTGTAAACTCACCAGGTCAAGGAACATAAGTTAGGCTGAGTTGTTAACCCTTCCGTTAGCTCAACTTCCTGCTTCTGTTCCTTCCCACCATATATCCTCCAGGGCTTGCCCCTGAACAGCAGTCCATTGCTAGACGGGTAGACTTGCACTTGAGAAATACCAAAATATATATACATTGGGGCAGATTTACAAGCCCCATGCGCCACTTTTACGTCATTTCTCACATGGGAAAAATGACGCAAAAGTGGCGCAAGGGGTTTGTAAATCTGCCCTATTGAATCCAATATGCATGCCGCCACCACTTTGCCAAGCATCTGGTTTCCTCTAGTCCCGCCTTGCCTTTGCTGAAACTGCACCAGTCTTACCTGCTCCTTTCTCCGTTCCAGGGGGGCTGGGGCGCTCATCTTTTACTCCAGACTGCCTCCACCACTCAAACGGTCAGAGGGGATCGCATTACCCAGCATCCCACTCGTGGCGCACGGCCACCAGCGTAACCAGGCGGAGCCAGGAGGCTTTTCAAAGGCGTCCGCGGGCTCCTGCAGCGCGGGAGGCGCACGGGCGTGCCCGGGCCAAGGGCGGGCCCGTCCGAGCCCGTCAGAGACTATCAGAGGCTGGGCTGGGCTACATCTCTATGAACCGGGACTTGAGGTATTTGTTGACCCTCTTAAAGACTTACCTGTGCCGACTTTATGTGTTTTATGTTTACCTGCGTAGCGTTTTGATAATGAGTAAACATAAATACATCGCAGGGCAGGGGGTGGTGGGGACTTTAGATGCATTCATACTGAGAGCTGAAGCAGCATTGATTCATGACATAGAATTAACAGAGCGTAGGTTGTCACTAGAGCCACTGACGTCCCAATCTAAGACAACTCAGGATGCTTCTGTTTCTCTTTCTCTGCAGCCCAACAACTAAACTCTCCCTTCGGACTAAACCTGTGTCAAATACTGTAACAGCATCCACCTCTTCCCCTGTATCATTAACCCTTTCTGTGCCCATGACGAGCTGGACCCGTCATGGAGCACAGTAGCGCTGTGCCCATGACGAGTCCAGCTCGTCATGGCACCCACCCACGGGGGAAGCGCTGGTGCTCCCCCCGTGAGTGGTCAATCTTTTTTTTTTTTACTGGGAAGGCAGGAGAAGACCTTCCCCTGCCTCCCCCCGCCCCCCTCCCCCGCGTCATCAATGACGTCAGCGCACGAGGCGCGCTGACGTCATCGGAGGTTTCCCATTTGCTCTTCGAGGCGCAGGAAGTCATTTGCTTCCTGCGCATTGGAGAGTAAAGGTGAGTTTTGGGACTGGGGAGGGGGGATTATTGCGATCGGTGGGTTAGGTAGGGTGGGGGTAGAAATGTTTTATTTTCGGCTCCGCTTTGTTAGTGCGCATAGATCCTTCAATTGCAGTAACTTTGAAGGTGAAATGGATCCAAAACATAAACGCACGCTCTCGAGAGATGCCCTTTTCCTCTCGTTTTCTCAGTGAGGGGTGCTTCTAGCGTGGGATGGGGGGCGAAATAAAGTAAGCCATAGGGGTTGCAAAGTGGCCAGATTGATTTTATTTGCATCCAAATACACCAGCATCACATAGTTTGCCAGTGAAGTGCTACTTTCATTTTCTCGTTTTCCTTTGAACAGCATTGTTGTTCCCGGGGGCAAAATAAAGTTAGACAGAGGGGTTGCAAAGTGGCCAGATTGATTTCATTTACATCCAAATACACCAGCATCACAGAGTTTGCCAGTGAAGCGCTACTTTCGTTTTCTCTTCTTTCTTTGAACAGCATTGTTGTTCCCAGGGGGGTTGAAATAAAGTAAGACCGAGGGGTTGCAAAGTGGCAAGATTGGTTTTTTTTTCATCCAAATACACCAGCATCACAGAGTTTGCCAGTGAAGTGCTACTTTCGTTTTCTCGTCTTCCTTTGAACAGCATTGTTGTTCCCGGGGGCAAAATAAAGTTAGACAGAGGGGTTGCAAAGTGGCCAGATTGATTTCATTTTCATCCAAATACACCAGCATCACAGAGTTTGCCAGTGAAGCGCTACTTTCGTTTTCTCTTCTTTCTTTGAACAGCATTGTTGTTCCCAGGGGGGTTGAAATAAAGTAAGACAGAGGGGTTGCAAAGTGGCCAGATTGTTTTTTTTTTCATCCAAATACACCAGCATCACAGAGTTTGCCAGTGAAGTGCTACTTTCGTTTTCTCGTCTTCCTTTGAACAGCATTGTTGTTCCCATTGGGGGCAAAATAAAGTAAGACAGAGGGGTTGCAAAGTGACCAGATTGATTTTATTTACATCCGAATACACCAGCATCACAGAGTTTGCCAGTGAAGCGCTACTTTCGTTTTCTCTTCTTTCTTTGAACAGCATTGTTGTTCCCAGGGGGGGGCAAATAAAGTAAGACAGAGGGGTTGCAAAGTGGCCAGATTGTTGTTTCCAGGGTGGGAGAGTGTACCATTCCTGGAGGTACTGCAATACCTGGTTGATGGGTGAATTGGAAAACACAATGTGCACCATGGCTCTGTGTTTATGGATGTGGTCTACCATACTGCTTATGTTTTGTAAGGATGTAAGCAATGGGCAGTGAAACGGTTCCCTCATGTCCATAACTTTTCAGGTGAAACCACTCGCTGATTTCTGAATAGTTAGTGAGAGATCGTTTAGGTAACCATGTTGTTTCTGCTTACATTTCACATGCTTTGCATTCCCTCTGAGTGGTTGCTTTTTTTTTTTTTTTTTAGGCAGCGTATTACTCTTATCAAGTGCATAATTTGAATTGAGCCACATCCAAGTGTTTATAGCGGGCACAATTAGGTTATAGCTGAAGGCAGTGCGAGTTTCTCTCAGTGGGCAAGTATGGCGTTCAGTGGGGATGTGGCACTATGGCCAGAGCTGTCGAATTTGGAACTGGGGAACTGGGTTCAGCATTCATGACCAGTCCACCACACCACTGTACTGAGGGAGCACATTCCCATGCTAGACCGTAGAAGGGCCCACTAGACCTTAGAAGGCTTGATGTCTTAGCACAAACAGGTGTACTGTAGTGGTGTCAATTGTGGGTTATCCTTGAAGGCCTGTCCACCACAATCCATACTGAAGTTCATCTCCAGTGTTGCTGACAGGCCTACGAAGCAGCACACCCTAGAACAACAGTGATCCAGTCGCTGTGACTGTCACTGAGGTCACATGAACCTTGAGCAGGTTAGGGCGATGCGAACGGTGTGACCTCACTGGGTACCTATTTCGGGTGGGTGTTTGCATTGTGCTGAGGGGATTACCAGGTAATTATTCACGCAGCTCTCTGATGGATGTCACATGAGGTAAAATACTGCAATAAATGGCAGACACTCTGAAAACAAGAGCAAACGTTATGTTACATGAGGCAATGGTGGTAATTGTGCATGTATCAAAAGCAAACAAAATACAAGAGGTAGCAAACAATACGTTACAAGAGGAAAAGTGACATGTGTGCAACTTACAAAAGAGTACAAAGTACAAGTAGAGGTATAAAAGTGCAATAAATGGCAGACACGCAAAACACAGGAACACACTGGGAAGGCACTTCTACGGGCATGGAGAACAGAATTTCCTATAATGTAAAGACTTCCTTCAGACAATAGAGAGGGTGTGAATTAAGTTTGGAAGTGTCTTTGCAGGAGGAGAACTTTGAGGTCAGTTTTGAAGGACTGGGAAGAGGGAGGGGGTGGTCCGGAGCTGAGGCTCAGTTCCAGATTCTCGCCGCGTTGCTTGTAAAGGATTGGGCCATCGATCTTTCCTTCTTGAAAGTGGGAGGTTCTAGTAATACATTTTGCGCAGTACGTGATGGTCTAGAGCATGATATGCATATGTGACAAAGTTTTTTTCTCCTTTTTATTCTAGTCTAAAGCTTTTCGACAGTGGTTGTTCTGCAGTTCTGTGTAGTTGCATTGTTTTGGTAAGATTTTTTTTTTGTTGTATTTACTCCAAATGAGTAATATTATAATGTCTGAATGATTTTTTTTGTAAGTGATGTCATAATGGCGGCATATTTAGTTAGTGGCTTGAGCATGAAATACTTTGCGATGTGTTTTGCATAGTCTTATGTGTAATTGCTTTTCTCTTTCTTTTTTAGTGGGATATTGTTGATCCATACTGTGTCTGTACAGAGTAGGTGGTGGTGAGTAGTTTAGCTGCCTCTGGCAAGTGAGTGGTATTGTTTTGGAGTATATATGAGTTTTTGATAAAGGTGCTTTTTGTTTGTTACTTATTTTATAAAGTGTTTGTTGTTGTTGACTTGTTTGACAAGTTTCCTTTTTTAGTAAGCAATATGGCTAGCTGTAGAATGACTGCTCAACAGGTGGTCGGTATGCTTCTTGAATCTTCCTCTGAGCATGATTATGAGACTGACAGTGCGTCTGAGGGAGAGGAGGGAGGGGAAGATTCTGGCAGTGAGTTTTCACTCAACATGGAATCCTCGGATGATGAAGGTACTCTCAGTGCAGATGAAGGTACTCTTGGTGTGGATGAAGCAACTCTGAGTGCGGATTAAGTGCCTGTCTTAAAGGAGGAAGCTGCTCTGCCGATGGTGCAAGAGGCATCTGGATTGCAGTCTGAGGCTGCTAGGCTTCCTACTGGAAGTGCTGGACTTTGGGTTGATACAAACATGGTGCAGCCGGTGTTGCCTGCCTTTAGCGGTGATGCAGGGTGTACAGTGCTTTGTGAAAACCTTTTGCCTATACAGTTTTTTCAGTTGTTTATGGATGATGTATTTTTGGGTGAGATTGTTGAGCAGACAAATTTGTATGCTGAACAGTTTTTGAGGGAAACAGCGACAAACTTAGGCCCCAGTCTAGAGCTACCCGGTGGACTCCCATATATCTGGAAGAGATTAAGAAGTTTTTGGGTTTGACTTTATTGATGGGTGTGGTAAGGAAGGCAACCTTGGCTTCATATTAGTCTACTAGCCCCTTGTTGGCAACTGCCATATTTCCTGCAGTTATGACTCGTAATCGGTATTTACTTTTGCTACGTATGCTGCATTTTGTTGATAATTCTATGGCGTTGCCACGAGATCACCCTGACTGTGACCGTCTTTTTAAGATTCGGCCCGTTCTTGATCACTTTGTAGATCGATTTTCTGAGATCTATACTCCAGGGAAAGAAATATCTATTGATGAGTCTTTGGTCTTGTTCAAGGGCCGTTTGGTTTTTAGGCAGTACATCCCTAGCAAGAGGGCACGCTATGTAATTAAGCTGTATATGTTGTCTGAGAGTAGGACAGGATATGTTTTTAATTTTTGTGTGTACACTGGTAGAGATTCTACTATTGACCCCCCAGGTTGTCCGTCCACTTTTGGAGTTTCAGAGAAAATTGTGTGGGATCTTGCTAGAAGACTGTTTAACAGAGGCCACCATTTGTACCTTGATAACTTCTATAATGCTGTGCAATTATTTAAGGAATTGCATAAAGTGGACACTTTTGCATGTGGCACTATCCGCTCTAACCGTAAAGGTTATCCGAAAGAGCTTGTTTGCAAAAAACTTCAGAGGGGGCAGTGCAGTTCCTTGCGTAGTGATGAACTACTAGCTGTAAAATTTGTGGACAGGAGGGATGTGTACATACTGACTACCATCCATGATGAGAGTACCTCACCAGTGGCTGTTTGGGGTCAGGTTTCTGAAGTGCGCAAACCTGTGTGCATTCTAGACTACAATAAGCACATGGGTGGTGTTGACAGAGTAGATCAGAGGTTGGAACCTTACTCTGCTATTCGGGAGGCTTATGTTTGGTATAAGAAGTTGGCCATCCATTTCTTCGAATTAGCAATGTTTTATTGTGTTCAAGGAGTGTTCTCCTGCGTCAAAGTTGACATTTCTTCAGTTTCAGCACTCTGTGATAGCTAGCCTTGTTGTTGTGGAACAGGCAAGTGTTCCTAGATTTGGAGTGGTGGAGGATGTGGTTCGATTGAAAGATCGCCACTTTCCTGATGTCATCCCTCCCACACCGGCAAAAGATTTTCCCACTAGGAGATGCAGAGTCTGTTGGCGAAGAGGAACGCGGAAGGAGATTCGTATGTACTGCCCCGACTGTCCATCTAAACCTGGGCTGTGTGTCCCTGCTTGTTTTAGAGCGTACCACACGCAAAATAATTTTTGGGAGCATTCATGAGTGGTAAAGTGAACTGCCTGGTCTGTATTCTTTAAAAAATTTGATTCTGTTTCACGGTTGGCATTAGTGCAATGTGTTTAGTTTCTGATTTTGTGTTTGTAGATTTGTATCTATTTGTGATTTGTTTGTGTTTTTATTTTTGTCTAAAAAAAATCCTAAATGTGTTGGCGGTGTGTGTGTGCCTGTCGCGGGTACTTGGGCCTCCCACACAAGTGTTCTGCATTCTGTCCATCAATTGTTGTTTTTGCATATCCCACACAAGTGAGGCACCATTTTTACCGGGAGGCCCAGGGAAACGCTGGGAGGTGGGAAATTTGAGTGAGCCCGGTGATGCCACAACTTTCCCACACAAAAATGTGTGAAAAAAGTGATTTTTTCAGCTACAATTGAGGTTTGCAGGGGATTCTGGGTAAGGAAACGTTGGGGGATCCACGCAAGCCATACCTCCCTGGAAGCCCCCGGGTGTCTAGTTTTCAGAAATGTATGGGTTTGGTAGGTTTCCCTAGATAGCCGCCGAGCACCAGGCCAAAAACCCAGGTGACCCCCCTTGCAAAACCAGGTGGTTTTGAGATAGGCAATTTTGATGTCACCACACTACGTTTTGGGCCCTTGCCTGTCGCGGGTACTTGGGCCTCCCACACAAGTGAGGCACCATTTTTACCGGGAGACCCAGGGGAACGCTGGGAGGTGGGAAATTTGCGTAAGCCCGGTGATGCCACAACTTTCCCACACAAAAAAGTGTGAAAAAAGTGAATATTTCAGCTAAAGTTGAGGTTTGCAGGGTATTCTGGGTAAGGAAACGTTGGGGGATCCACACAAGCCATACCTCCCTGGAAGCCCCCCGGGTGTCTAGTTTTCAGAAATGTATGGGTTTGGTAGGTTTCCCTAGATGGCCGCCGAGCACCGGGCCAAAAACCCAGGTGACCCCCCTTGCAAAACCAGGTGGTTTTGAGATAGGCAATTTTGATGTCACCACACTACGTTTTGGGCCCTTGCCTGTCGCGGGTACTTGGGCCTCCCACACAAGTGAGGCACAATTTTTACCGGGAGACCCAGGGAAACGCTGGGAGGTGGGAAATTTGAGTGAGCCCAGTGATGCCACAACTTTCCCACACAAAAATGTGTGAAAAAAGTGATTTTTTCAGCTACAATTGAGGTTTGCAGGGGATTCTGGGTAAGGAAACGTTGGGGGATCCACGCAAGCCATACCTCCCTGGAAGCCCCCGGGTGTCTAGTTTTCAGAAATGTATGGGTTTGGTAGGTTTCCCTAGATGGCCACCGAGCACCGGGCCAAAAACCCAAGTGACCCCCCTTGCAAAACCAGGTGGTTTTGAGATAGGCAATTTTGATGTCACCACACTACGTTTTGGGCCCTTGCATGTCGCGGGTACTTGGGCCTCCCACACAAGTGAGGCGCCATTTTTACCGGGAGACCCAGGGGAACGCTGGGAAGTGGGAAATTTGAGTGAGCCCGGTGATGCCACAACTTTCCCAAACAAAAATGTGTGAAAAAAGTGATTTTTTCAGCTACAATTGAGGTTTGCTGGGGATTCTGGGTAAGGAAACGTTGGGGGATCCACGCAAGCCATACCTCCCTGGAAGCCGCCGGGTGTCTAGTTTTCAGAAATGTATGGGTTTAGTAGGTTTCCCTAGATGGCCGCCGTGCACCGGGCCAAAAACCCAAGGGACCCCCCTTGCAAAACCAGGTGGTTTTGAGATAGGCAATTTTGATGTTACCTCACTACGTTTTGCACCGTTTCCTCTCGCGGGCACTAGGCCAACACACACAAGTGAGGTACCATTTTTCTCTATAGACTTTGGGGAACGCGGGGTGGGTGGAAATTTGTGGATCCACGCAGATTCCGGAACTTTCCACGACAGAAATGTGTGGAAAATGGGTTTTTTTGGACAATTTTTTAGGTTTGCAAGGGATTCTGGGTAACAGACCCCGGTGGGTGGCAGTCAAGTCACCCCTTCCTGGATTCCCCTGGGTGTCTAGTTTTCAAAAATGTATAGGTTTGCTAGGTTTCCCAAGGTGCCCGCAGAGCTAGGGTTCAAAAACTACAGCTTGTCATTTTGCCAAAAAAGGGTCATTTTTCACTGCAAAATTGAGGTGTGACCACGTTGCGTTTTTCGCCGTTTCCTGTCGCGGGCACTAGGCTGACCCACACAAGTGAGGTACCGTTTTTCTTTTAAGACTTTGGGGAACGCGGGGTGGGTGGAAATTTGTGGATCCACGCAGATTCCGGAACTTTCCACGACAGAAATGTGGGAAAATGTTATTTTTTGGACAATTTTTAGGTTTGCAAGGGATTCTGGGTAACAGACCCTGGTAGGAGGCAGTCAAGTCACCCCATCCTGGACTCCCCTGTTTGTCTAGTTTTCAAAAATGTATAGGTTTGCTAGGTTTCCCAAGGTGCCCGCAGAGCTAGGGTTCAAAAACTAGAGCTAGGCACTTTGCAAAAAAAGGGTACATTTTCACTGCGATATTGAGTTGTGAGCACGTTGCGTTTTGCGCCGTTTCCTATCGTGGGCACTATGCCTACCCACACAAGTGAGGTACCATTTTTATTGGGAGACTTAGGGTAATTCAGTTTTGTAAAGGAACTGTTATTATCTATTGACTTTCGATGCATTTCTGCCTTCCAAATGAAAGATATTGTGTAAAAAAGAAGTCATTCTAAAAAATGACTGATAATTCTAATGCTAGTATGAGTATTCCCAATTTCAGAAATGTGCAAATATCTACTGTTTCTAAACTCTATATTTTGTTCCCATTTCAGAAATACATAGGTGTCTTTCATACCAATTTTTCCATGTACACTTTTTTACAGAATTATTACTATATACCCGGTATATAATAAAAAACCATTGCAAGTTGCTGCTCAGTTTTTGGCTCTGGGTTCGTCGGGTTCTTGGTGAACCTACAAGTCCTATATATCCCCACAACCAGTAATGTCCAGCGGATGCAACGGTATATTGCTTTCAAAGAGCTGTCATAATTAGAAGAAGTTACAGGTGAAAACGTTGACACAAAAGGCTGTTTTTTTCAACTAATTTTCAATTTATCCTATATTTAACTGTTTGTTTCTATAAAAAAAACCTTGATGGATCTACACAAATGACCCCTTGCTGAATTCAGAATGTTGTCTTCTTCTCGAAAATGTATAGTTTTCCAGGATCCATTATTGCTTTTGTACCCATTTCTGCCATTAACTGGAAGGAGGTCAAAAGCACAAAAAATATCAAAAATCGGCTATGTCCCAAAAAAATGCCAAAACTGTGTAAAAAATGTTGGGTTTCTGACAAAAGTCTGGTATACCCGAAAAGCTGGGAAAATTATGATTTTAACCCCACAAACCCTTTTTTGATAACATTTACAGGGAAAATCCCAGATGCTTTCATTTGCAGCCCATTTTTCCAATTTTTCCAAAAAAACCCAACATTTTGCTGTATTTTGGCTTATTTCTGTGACCCCTCTAGGAGAATCCACAAACCCTGAGTACCTTTAGAATCCCCATGATGTTGGAAGAAAAGGACGCAAATTTGGCGTGAATACCTTATGTGGTCAAAAAGTTACAGGGGCCTAAGCGCGCACTACCCCAAATAGCCAAAAAAAGGCTTGGCACAGGAGGGGGAAAAGGCCTGGCAGCGAAGGGGTTAAGCATATGCAACAGCCCTCCTGTAACAGATAAAGGGCAGCACATTGTTTTAAACCGTAATACCACTCAAGAGCCACCCACTAAGAAGAGGAAGGGGAGGGGCACACAGAGACCAAACCTTAAAGCAGATAGCCCAAGGATTACGAGACGGAAAACAAGAAATAATGTTAGAGATATCAGCCAGGGATTTACTATCCCATCGCACTCAACGGTAGCAAACAGACCATCACCCCCTTCACAGGAGGATGATTTCTGGAAAAGGATGGAGACGATGGTATCTGTTTTACTAGACCCACTGGCCCAAAAACTGACTTCAATAGAGGATAGGCGTATGAAATTGGAGGGGCCAGTCATGAATATCATTGACGATGTTAAAAAGATAGCTAATGGGGGGGATGCTAGAACAACTAGGGGACTTTTAGGTAATAGCGCAGTGGCAAATAATTATGCGGTGGGCGTGCCTGGTGACCAGCGGCTGACTTTATGTCCCAACTCAAAAACGGACATGCCTAGGGATCAGTCCCAGAATCAGCCCGTCACTCAAAGATCTCTGCCTCCCGCACCCCCTTTACTTAATCAACTGAGGCTATGGCTACAATCTGGGGGATCAAATCCTGGAAGTAATCAGGGCCCTAAACCTACCACCACAGTTCGTACAACATCAGAAGGAACTGCATTGATACATGGGGCGGGAGTATTTGCATCTACGCATACCTCGGACTATAACCAGGGAAACTAAGTTAATACAAATCTAAACTTAGATCTCCCACCCGAAGCCACACCATATAGTTTTGGATAATGTCCCTCCTCTCTCCCATAATGACGGTGAGCACTGGTCTACTTTAAGGAATAAATTGCTGCATTTATTATCTGGTAAAACTGGGCTGACCGATGCTCTCATTTCAGAATTCAAAATGGTACGGCGAATACCTTAGGATGGTAAGTCTTTCAAGTCCCTAGGAGGAGACTGCGTGGTCTAAACTTTCATATCACCCAGATTAGTACAGTCTATCCTCGATGTTGCAGGGACTCAGTTCATCTCCCCCCATAACATAAGTAAATTGCTTTTAGGGTATTTTTATCAACCGCGCAGATTTCCTCGCAGATTTTCGAGAATTAGCCCTGTGGGGGAACTACCCCTAAGGAATTATTGCCCGAGATACTCTATCCCAGTTAGTAATCGCTTTGGCATCCTCAGTACGTTAGATGAACAAGACTGACTTACTCCCCCCCAAGCCTCTCTCTAGAAAATAACTGTTGTAGTGTCAAGATTTATAAAGAAACAATTTTACAGCCCAAGTCCAACAAACACTTTATACTATGGAGGCTCGGGACATGGCCCTTATGTACTCCAGTACTAAGGCTACTTATGAACCTAGAAGTACTGCCATGACAGAACAGCTTCCAATCAGTAGAGATTGTGGATTAGTGAGCTTATTAGACACACTCCCCCAACATGTTATTGTAGAGAAAGTATGTTGCGAAATAGTATCCTGGAATATTGCTGGTCTGTTGTCTAAACAGTCGAATCCCCTTTTCGGGGAATTCATAACGACATTTAATATTCTATGCTTGCAAGAAACGTGGGCTAAGGACCCAATCCACATTAACGGTTTTAGGACATTCCATACTCCAGCTATCGAAGGGCTTAGTGGTAGAGAAAAAGGGGGCCTTGGTATGTACATAACAAATAGGTTGCAAATGAAAAAGGTAGAGCTTCTTACCGGGGAACCTTATTATCAACTAATGCTAATCCATGTTGACGGTAACTATTGCATACTATTGATACATTTTTACTAGAACATACCTCTGGCCCTAGTGAGAGATGTTTTTATTCAACTACATAACAATCTGCAGTCTGTACATGGGAAAAATTATAGAGACATGATGTTGGTCATGGTAGGTGACTTTAACTGTGCACTTTGCCCAAGCGAAGGAGGGAAATCCTGTGGCGTTGTGCCCGAGGATGGTACTGGCAATTCCCATTTCCGTCACTCCCCATTGGGGGATTTGTATAATAATTAGATTTTTAGTATGAATCTGGGTTTTGCTAATGAATTAATCATTATACCTGTACCTATGCCCCATACTTTTAATGGTAGGAGTTGTCATACTACCATAGATTACATTCTTATATCGAATAGTCATGCTCATAGACTGATTTCATTTCATGTGGATGATAATTCTCTGAGCAACCATTACCCTTTGTGTCTCTCAGTTCTAATACCATCTAATAAATTACATCGGCAAGATGAAAAAGAGCAGATTTTGTCAGATATCACTATTAACAAGATAAATAGCTATAACCTGCATTGGCCGAAAGCGGACCCTGTTGCTATCACTAAAAAAGTGATAGGCAAGTGTAGCTCAGCTATTGACATGTGTTTGGATGAGACAGTAACTCCAGTTGGCATTCTTTCGTCTTCTAAGTTAATATCTGAGGCAGTAAGGGATTCATTATTTGTCTCAATGAAAAACAAAAAAGACCCTCGAGGTTGGTTTGATTCAAAGTGTTCCCAGGCCTACTCCAACCTGAAAAGGGAACTACACAAGGTACCCAAAAATGTTGAAAATATGAGGAGGGTAAGAGGGGAATATAGAGTGGCCCTCAGAGAACGTAAAGCCACAGTGAGAAATGAGGCCTGGGAATCCCTCCATCAAGCATCCTTAAGGGGTGATAGTGCGGCTTTCTGGAGGGTGATAAAAACACCCTTTTTGAATTCTAGTGAAGGGCCGTCTGTAGAGGTCGCTACAGCCGAGAACCAGTGGATTGACTACTTCTCGAGGGTGTACAATACTGATGTAAATATTGTTACCACCCCGAGAGTATTCATAGGGAAATTTTTATTAATCCTGAGACTATGTATTCTGAGCTTAGGTTTGCACTGGAGGAGGTAACCCGTGCGCTTGATATGAGCTCAGGGGGGAAGGCCCCGGGCCCGCATGGGGTCCCCATAGATCTCTTTAAATTCAACACTGAACTATGGGGACCAATTATTACCCAGGTTTTAAATGCTAGCTGCCTCGCCCCCTTTCCAACTACATGGGTGGAATCTACCATCGTTCCAATTTTTAAAAAGGGGGACCGTGCGGATCCGAAGTGTTATAGACCTATTTCTTTATTGGATGTTCTGACTAAAGTAGCTGGACACATAATACTGGAACGTCTAAGTGAATGGGATGAGGAAAATAACATCCTTGCCGATATACAATATGGTTTTCGGGCTTGACTGGGGACAGTGGAGCAGAGTCTTAATTTATCTATTTTAGTGGGAAAGTACCCAAGAGTGAAAAAAGGTAGATTGATCTTGGCATTTGTCAATCTCACCGCTGCCTTTGATTCTGTGAAACATGAGGACTTGTGGGCTATCCTAGAACAGCTAGAGGTAGATACACAAATAATCCTCTTTCTCAGACGCCTATACTGTGATGCTAAGGCGTGAGTATGATTTGGCATAGGTGGAGAACGCACGGAAGGGGGTCAGGCAAGGTTGTGTCCTGGCCCCCTTCCTTTTTAATCTTTATTAATGGTTTATGTGAAGCATTATTTAAGGATAATCACGACTTCCCACAAATAGCGGCACGCCCCATTCCTGTACTTCTTTATGCAGATGATGCAATTTTAATGTCCCGCATGCAAGTAGGTCTACAACGGGTTTTAAATAGTTTTACTACGTTTTTGGGTCAACTGGATCTTAAGGTGAATATCTCTAAGACTTACATTATGAGATGTGGGCCCGGGAGTCACATATGTTGGGACATGTTCCTGGATGGCCAGAAAATAGAGCATACTACAAGCTTTGCATACCTAGGAATATTGTTTGATCGTAATGATTCCTGGACATGTGCCATTAGAAAGGAATTAAAAAAACAGGGACTACTTCATCTGGACTCAATTAGACTAGCAACCGATAGTTCAAAGCCCACTGTCCAGTATAATCAATTGATTTTATCCTCTTTTAATATGCAGTCTTACTTACTGTTTGTACCTGGTGGCTACCACAGGTTCTGACTGACCCGTTTTAGATGTAATATTTTCCACAGGCTAGTGAGCTTTCCAGGTATGAATGATTGGTCGCGAACATTAGGACTGTGACAGCTGTTTGGATCAATCGACAATACATGTTTTGTTATTCTGTAGGTTTTACAGTAACCTGAGGAGAGTCTAATTGTTCTAATTGTTCCAATCTTAAAAGAGCTGGGCCTGAGACAATGCTGTCCTGCATTGCTTGTGCTGCAGCTCCTGGACAGTGTACACAGAGCCTGGAGGATAGGCATGTCTTTAAAAAAAAGTATTTAGCCACAGGAAAACTATCATTTTGTAATCATGGAGACTATTATGATTGTTTGTATGTCGAAACTTTAACGTAATTATGTATAGCTTATAATATTTTATAGTTTTAACAAATGAATTGTTTATATGTACTTTTATGATTGTCTCAAAAAGCAGTCTCTTTGAATTGAATTGAGTAGTCCCACTTGTATTGGGAATTGGAGAGTATACGTTGTTGGTGGAAAGGCAGACAGATTTTCATCCTCATCATAATAACTTTATTTCGATCAAAAGGGATCTTAAAAGTTTCAAATACAAACATGTAAAAATCATCACATCAATTTGCATAAAATACTGTTAAAACATCGGATGGTGTTACCTTCATACAGTCCAGCCAAGGCGCTCAAGTACAATCACTCATCAGTTTCATTTTTCAAGTACACTAAAGGCCTTTGTCCAGATGTCAAAAAATGTTCTTCGTATACACCTTAGAGGGCGAAAATCCATCCCACCATACACATAGGAGATCATATATTAAAATATCAAAGTTCTAGCATGTATAAAGTCAGTAGAATCACTTCTAGCCGATAAATATTATTTTTCAAATGCACAACTAGGTTTGTGCAAATTACTAATAAAGTACAAAAAACATTGTATATCCAAAATACCAGCTCAGGCTTATTTACTCAAATAAACTTTGGAAACATGTGCAAAACGATGTGCAAATTTGTAAAAAGGTGAAAGTACATCAAAGATGCCTCAAAGCCATTCGATCTGGGAGGCATCTTTGACTCTAATGATTGTCATATCGGATGTCAGAAAATGAAAAAAGACAAGATAATAATGTGATGCAAAAATGTCATGAAATCACACCCAGCCCAACTCTTTGACACCTGGGGGAAAGTGCAAAATAGCAAATGTACAGACTACCTTCAAAATGGGGTGCAATATCAACATCTACTCTCTAGCAGGAGTACATGTGTTTCGCCAAATCCAAAACGGCATAAGGAATTTTGAGATGGAATATACCACCCCTCTATTAGTGTCTGTATTGAGAATCCTAATTTTCCTACATGGTAACTATCCAGTTTGCTCTTTGGTAACCATGGGACAGGCAGAAAAGTAGTATGTGGATTATAGATTCTGAAACCCCCTTCGCAAGCGGGGCAGATATCTCCCCTGGATACGGCTTTGGCAGCAGCGGCTGCTCCCGGATTTGGGTGGTGGGCGGGGAGGGTGGGGATAGGTTGGGGAAATGAAAAAGATAAAATAAAAGAAAAACACTTACCTGGCTACGGCTGGTGTTGCCGCCGATTCTCCTTCAATCCTCTTCATCTTCCTGTCTTATTCCTGCCTGGAGTCCGGCAGCAGGAAGCACCTGGGCTCCCAAGCTACCCAGACCAATCACAATGCTGCAATGTAGCGTTGTGATGGTCTGAGCTTCCTAGTTCAGTGCTCAGGCCAAGCTTGGGCGCCTGGTGCATGTTCTCCACCCAGGCTGTAACGCAGCCTGTATGGAGAACATTGCAAGTGTGCATGACTGTTTTGGGCTGCCCAAGAGGGCCAGTCAAAATGTCATGCACATTTGGAGTGCCACCACTCCTTCCCCTGCAGTGCTTTGGCATCAAGGAGCCCAGGCCCGCCCCAGGAAACAACCGAGCCACTGCAGTAGGAAAGAGAAAATCGTAATAACGGTACGTTATTATCATTTTTTCCCCTTTTTTCACTGCTCTGACAGCAGTGGGGAGATGATCCTCCGCCTTAGAGGAGGAGCTGCCACTGGGCTTCGGCCAACTTGCTACAGAACACTTTTGTTGAGAGGGTTTTATATCAAATGTATTAATTTACATGCAAGTGGAGGCGTGATTTTATCAATTGAAGACTCATGCTGTGGGAATGGTTTAAAGCCGATGAACTCCGCTGTCAGTGCTCCTTTACAATTGCGGACAAGTTTGGACATTCACATATTCCCAGTACAGTTCTTTTAAGCCAGCCTTGGAGACTGAGCTTAAGTCCTCTGTGGATAGCCAAAATCTCTCCAGGCCCAATTTCCCCATTAATGCTTTAATGAGACTCAGCCAAAGTAGACAGATTTTCAAAAAACATACACTCCTTCTTGCCCAACTCTAGCTTAACCCCTTTACCCTAGAAGTAAACACTACCGGAATGTGGTGACTGTGCTTGTTGCCTCATTACCCCTTGTTATGTCCCCTTGAGGAGATAAAACACACGCACATGCACAAACACTAACACAGGTATAGAAGAGTTCAAAAGCGCCATTGCTGTACATTTGTTTCCTTATGGATGCATATGACTAAATTGAACGTAAGTGGACTATAAGAGGGAGATTTACCTACTTTTCACGTAGCGCACTGCAGCAGCCGCAAATATTGTGCTGTGCTACGTGAAAGGGAGAGAGGAGGAGCGCACCCTATTTACTAAATTAAGGCACTCGCCTCCCCTCTCACTAGCGCCGGTTCTGAAATCAGCTGCTGTGCCCCACGGAGACACCTTTGCACCATGGTGCAAAGGTGTCACTGTGAGTCTAGCATAGGTTTACCCTTCCAGTACAAAATACTGTGCTGAGACTCACTTCAAACCTTTTCCCTCTTTGTATGCGTGCTGTGTGTGGCAGTCTAGTTATTGGTTTGTAAGACTGCCTCCATCGCCCGGAAGGGCATCCACACATTGTAACAATCTCTGGCCAGGCATGGCCAGAGAGGATAAAATAAACGGGCGGAGGTCGCACGGGACTTCCGGCCCAGACCACAGCCCACGAGTGTGTGTGTGTAATTATTCAGCTCCAAGCCCCGCAGGCCAAAATTGCTAAGGCCGTAGCACACTTCCACATTGGCGACGAGGGTGGGCGCCCTTTGCCCATCACATGCTGCCCGCTTACCTCTGTGAGCAGCTGACTGGCAAGAACAGTGACGAGCGGAATCTCCGCGCTGCCGGATACCAGGCTCCCGCTGCATCCCGCAGTGCTATTGGAGCCGCGTGCGAGCGGCGAAGTGTGCTGGCCTCATAATGCCTCAGCGACACTGCCGACAAAACCGCCCAGCTGCCCAGCACTGAATTGCCCGTGGGTGGTCCCAGAGCGTGTTCATGGTTGTGTACAGCGCTGCACTGCCATCGCGCATACGCGAGCATCGTCATACACATCACTCCGGCCTTCCCGTTCATCTCCAGGGAGCGCAGCATCGCCACCTGCTGGTGGCAATAAGGTACTGTGTGCCAATAACACCCGAGAACTTTTGAATGAACGTGGGGCTAGGATTTAATGTGCATGTGCTCTGCAGCCTCCAGACTGAGTTTCTTTGCCCAATTCTCCCTGCCTAAAACTCCCTGGTGCCAGGAAGTGCAGAGTTTTCCTTGGTTACTCAAGACACAGCTTCTCATCCTAACTCTCTTCCAAGCCTGAGAGGGGGAGATATCCTAACTTGCTACAGTACCCTGCCGTTATCCACACCTGTGCAGAGTAGGGGCCTCTAAGGACGTTTGCAAAGCCCAACGTACAACGCCTATTGACCATAGAGAGGAAGTCATCAGTCCCCGTAGAAAGCTCTGCTACATCAAGCACACCGAGGTATCACCATGTCTGGCCCCGCAGCGGCAGCCGCGCCTGCGGCCCAACAAAACGCGCCACCTGCACAGCAAATGGCACAGCCCACATCGCAGCACGTGCAGATTATAGCACTGCCCCCGTTCAGCGAGCTCATTGATCCTGCAACAGCATCAACGAGGTGGACAGTTTGGAGTGGCAGGCTCAACAACTACTTAACCGCCACTCGTGAGACGGACGGCGCAGTAAAAAGGTCGCTGTTACTTCATTTTGGGGGGGGAAGAAATATATAAACTGTTTGCACACCTCCCGGACACCGGTCCTCCTAACGACTACGACGCAGCAGTCAGGGCACTAAATGCCCATTTTGACCCACAACTTAACCCAGATTACGAGCGCTTCAAACTTCGTCAAGCGCATCAGAAAGAAGGCGAGACCATGGACGCTTTCCAAGCTCGGATGCGAGAATTGGCCAGTACCTGCATGGACGACGACCAGAATAAAGAAGTAAGAGCCCAAGCAATCCAAGGTTGCCGCAACAAACACCTTCGGACCCTCATAATGCGACAACCAGGAATCACCCTGGAAGATATTCTTATCCTAGCAAGGTCGCACAAACTCTCTGATGCCAGATCTACAGTCATGGACGCCGCGCTTGCCCAGCAAGCGGAAAAGCTAATAACAATAAAGACTGAACGTGCGGATGCCATGCGAACCTCATCCAGAGGCGCCTGAGGACGATGGCTGACCAGAAGCCCTAAGTGTCACGCTGTGGCTACTGCGGGAATGAGGAACATCCACCGAAGAATTCCCCTGCAGAAGGCCAGACGTGCTCAAAGTGCGGCATCCCCAATCATTATGCCAGTTTCTGCAGAGGAGGGGCCCGAAGCAGAGGAGCTCGAGGAAGACGACCGCCGTCCAAGGCAGTACGACAATTGTCGCTTGACGAAGCGGACAAATCTAAAGGGATACAAACTCCAGCTAACCGGAGGCAGTACCTTGAAGACTCATTACAGATGATGAGGCTGAAGCCTACATATCTTTTGCTAGTGATCTAAAACGAAGACGAAGACCACAACCGACGTGCGCTATCGAAATTGCAGGAATACCAGTGACAGCTCTAATTGACACAGGAGCGTCCGTAAACGTAATGGGCTGCCAGCAGTACAAACAACTGAAGCCGAAGCCTGCACTAACCCCGTAGAACGTAAAGATCCTGACGTATGGAAGCCAGAAGCCACTACCCCTCAAATGGAAGATGATGGTGCAAGTTAAGGTGGACACTCACGAGGTCACTACGACTTTCCACGTCATAGACCGAGAAGCAGACATCCTAGTGAGCAGCCACACGGCAGAAGATCTGGGACTGGTGACATTTGCCAACGCAGTCAAGTCCCTACAGGCCGACGATATACTCGAGCTGTTCCCACAACGCTTCAAAGGCCTTGGATGCATGAGAAGAAACCCAGTGAAGCTACACATTGACAAGGCTGTAAAACCAGTTGCCGTACGACACAGTCGCATACCTTTTCATCTCAGACCACTCGTCGAGCAAGAGCTACAGAACCTAAAGCAGCAGGGAGTGATCGAAAAGGTCACGGGACCAATGCCCTGGGTGTCACCCATGGTCATAGCCTAGAAACCGAAACAGCCAGGGAAAATACGTCTCTGCATCGACATATGCATGCCTAATCAAGCGATAAAGGGGGAGAGACACCTTACCCCAACGGTCGACGACATACTGGCGGATCTCAATGGATCTCAATGGTTTTCCAAGCTCGACCTCAACGCTGGGTACCACCAGCTGAAGCTGGCGGAGGAAAGCAGGTATATCACAACCTCTCAACTCACCTGGGGCTACGCCGTTATAAAAGGCTAAACTTCGACATATCTTCAGCAGCAGAAATCTTTCAAAATGCAGTCCGGGAAATACTGGCTGGGCTCCAGGGCGTCCTCAACGTCAGTGACGATATACTCATTCACTCACTGACTCTCAAAGAGCACCATCATCATCTCAGAGCAACTTTTCAATGCTTAGTTGACCATGGAGGGACACTCCACCGGGACAAATGTCAATTCTTCCCAAAGTCCATCAAGTTCTTTGGTTACGTATTCAGCCAAGATGGAGTGCAAGTGGACCCCAGGAAGTCTCAAGCTATTCCGCAGGCACCAGCACCCAGCACAGCATCAGAAGTTCGGAGCTTTTTGGGTATGGCCACATACTGTGGGCGGTTCATACCGAACCTGGCTACGGTGGCGGAACCTGTAAGAGCTCTCACCAAGAAGGATGCAGTGTGGTGATGGGGAAAAGAAGAGGAAGAAGCATTCCAAAAGGTCAAGACGACCCGGCTGAGCAAAACCACCATGGCCTATTTTGACACTACATGACGTACAGAAGTAGTAGTGGACGCCAGCCCCGTGGGGTTAGGAGCACTCCTCGCCCAAGAGATAGAGCCAGGGAAGTGGGTTCCCCTAGCCTTCGCAAGTAAAGCGCTCACACCAACCGAAGCTCGTTACTCCCAAATTGAACGAGAGGTGCTAGCTGTCAAGTGGGCTTGTAACCATTATCATCTCTACATTTGCGGACACCCGTTCAAGGTCGTAACTGATCACCAGCCACTAATTCCATTATTCAGAGGCACCGCTCCGCATCCACTGCCCAGGATTGAAAGGTGGGCGATACAGCTACAACATTATCAAATGGACATAGAGTACAGACCCGGAGCCAAAAATCCAGCTGACTTCATGTCTAGGCACCCGTTAGACATACTTCCAGGAGGCACCCGACAAGAACAACGTACTGAAGAATATGTATGCATGCTGTCTCAATGGGCCTGCCCACGAGCCCTCACAATTGAAGAGATAAAGGAGGAAACAAACAATGACGCTGTACTTCAAAAAGTACTAGAAGTCATACGCAGGGGGTCATGGGAAGGTTTCCTCCAAGGTATCACCAGATGGAACGAACTAGACCAAATCCGTCTGGGGAAGATGTGGCGAGTCCACGACGAACTGAGCACTTCCGACAGTGGTGTCGTATTACGAGGGTCACAGATCGTCATCCCGGTAGGCCTCCAGGAACGAACAACAGTTCTAGCGCACGAAAGCCACCAAGGTACAGTGAGAATGAAGTCACGAATGCGAGAGAAGGTGTGGTTCCCTGGCCTAGAGGCACCTGTGGACACTGATGTGAGGAATTGCCGGGCCTGCCAGCTCACCAGCAACCCTGAAGTACCATCACCGGTAGTAACAGAGGATCCAGCTCCATACCCCTGGTCGTGGGTGAGCCTAGACTTCGGGAGCTTCCCAGACGGAAGAGTCACAGCTGTCCTAGTCGACAGTTACACGAAGTGTCCTATTGTAGAGGTCATACCGTCCACATCATTCAACCATCTGCAGCCAGTGCTCGAGAAAGCGTTTACTCTCTTTGGACTGCCTCAAGTCGTAAAAACGGACAATGGACCTCCGTTCCACGGAGGAGAGTTTAAAGAGCTGTTAACGCAACTAGGAATCAAACATCACCGCATCACTCCGCAATGGCCTCAAGCCAATGGTGAAGCGGAACGTTTTATGCGAACACTCAATAAAATCCTTCGTATATCAGTAGCCGAACAATCTGACCCTGAAATGGTGCTTCACAGATTTTTAAGAGAATATCGCAGTACCCCACACTGCACTACACAACGATCGCCGTGGGCACTAATGTTAGCCGATCCCAGGCAAAATACCATTCCAGTAGTTGATAGCTGGACACTTGAGCCATATAATCCTTTTGAGACAAAAATTCGATGAAGAGCCACCAACGACAAAGCAAGCGGCCGGAGAAGAGCACGGCTGAGAGTCATAGCGCCCGGATGCACCGCCCTAGTACGTCACCGTCGCAGCGGAGGGAAGTTCCGCACAGCATATGAGCCCAGGTTGTGGACGGTACTGACCCTCAACGGAACAGCCCTTACAGCTAAGAAAGGATGAGAGACCATCACCCGGAACATCTCCTGGTTTAAACAAGTTCAACCGGATGATATCGATCTTGAACACCCCAGCAGACTGGAGGATGAAGAGTGTCCAAGCAGCAGTGAGCCACTGTGAGAAGTTGCCCTGGCATATGCTGGTCACTAGTTATAGTGGCAACCTTGCACCAGTCCAATTCGACTCTTATGGTAGATAGGTTTAAGACAACCTTTTAAAGAAAGCTATCCTAGTGGTAGCTGTAGAGAGCAGCCTTCAGGCTAAGTCTCAGAGGAATGTAAAGCATCCTGTTTTACCTTATAATCTCTTGAATTACCAAATGAAAGGACACCACACAGGTATATATATCAAATATATATGTATTTATTTCTAGACACACTCTACTAATCTCTTTATGAGATTAGAAGCCAGGAACACATTCAAATATCAACGTTTCACAATAAGTTAATCACAAATATGGCTGGGGCCCTAGGGGCGTACCAGACCATATACTAAAAAAAAGGGTTGAGAATATCGATTTGCAAAATGACAAGGCCTAGGGCCTGTTGAATCGCTGGGGCTTCACTACAGCAGTGAAAGCAGGTAAGCAACAGACCCATGGGAGATGCATGCAGTGTGTGAACACAGCCGCGGGTTCCCTATTGATTACAATGAAGAAAGTCGTGGTTTGATTTTTAAAGTTTTAGGGTACTTTGAGGAAGTCTACAAGCAAGCCACTTACAAGGTAAGTAATTCGAGGGCCAACACACACTAGGGCACTGGAGTGCACGAGTTACCTTACCCAGGGAAGCCGGGTGCATAGGTGTCTTTTGGTGTCGGTTCGCGTCGCTGTTTTCTATGGAGACCAAAGAAGTCTTGCTGCTTGCATCAACTGAAGAAGTGTCCGGTGGAATCCAAGGCTGGATTCTAGATGCAGATGACCTGAACATTGAAGTGACAGTGTTCACAGTCACTTGCCAGTGACCCGGGGCCAGGAAGATGGAGGCCCATGGATGTTGGGGGATTTCAGGTGATCAAGGGTGTATTGACTCTTTGCTCACGAGGTCCAGGAAGGATCGACGATGACCAGCAGCTGGATTCAGGGTGTCCCACAACGTGTGCAGCTGACTGCAGTGTTGGCAACCAGATTGGAGCCAACAAGCCTTGGCAACAGTAAGATTTGTGTAGAATGAAGAAATTCGATGGAGCAGACCAGCAAGGATTGAGGGACTCACCCAGCAAGGATGAGTGAGGGCAGGCCTGGAGCAACCAGAGGAGCCCTTTGAGTTGATAAGAAAGTCTTCGGAGGACCCACAAGCCAACAGGCAAGAGATCGCAAAGATGCCTCTTGAGGAAATGCTTCACAGGAGCCCACGGTCACTCGGGATGGGGTAGGCCTCTGATTTCCACTGCAAAACCTGCTGGAGGCTTGGGCCACAAATGGTCCAATGCACAAGTTTGTAGAATGTCGTGAAGGGGTTGCCCTTGTCAATAGTGCATGTTACCCGAGTATTGCTGTTCCTCGTCACTCGTGGGGTCCACTCGCCTCAGCTCTGCTGGGGACTCACAATGGCTGTCAAAAAGTCAGGAAATTCATTTCTGGGGCTGCAGGGACTTCAAACTTGGGCGGGAGCGGGAAAGTTTGCGACTGTTGATTAAGGTTTTTGGTGCCTGCCAAGCAGGGGAGTCACTCCTTGACTCCAAGGGAGATTCTTCTGTCTTCCAAAGGTAGTGGAACGTCGAAGGGCCAGGATTCTTCTTTGTAGAGTGTCGTCCAGGGTTATCTGTTTTGCAATGGCAAAGTTTGCTATCTTATACTGAAGATAGGGGAGGGACTAGCTCTATGACCACTACTTCGGGAGGGTCAGGGTAGGGGGTGGTTACACCCACTTCCCTTTGTCCAGTTTCACGCCAGAGCAGGGACAGGTAGCCCCTGAACCGGTTTGAGCAGGCATATGCACAGAGGAGCCTACTGCTCCCCCAGTGCAGGACTTCAAAGCACTCTAGAAGTGCACCCACCCAGCTCCAATACTCTAAATCCTGTCTGGAAGGTGGTGACACCTCCCTGTGACAGGATGCCTATTGTTGGGCCTCCTCCACTGCGAGTTTCAGTCAGCAGCAGGAGGGCAGCCCAGTGTCTGTGCTGGTGGCATCCATTTTGTGATGCCAGGGCTCTTTCAGATTTCTACCGTGTTACCACAGTAGGCACATGTCGTCCCCTCTAGAAGGGTGGGATCACACTCCCACATCATGGACTGATGTGGGGGTATGATTCCAAGATGTTTGACACTAAACACGACACGTTTTGATGCAGTCATTCCAAAGTTAGCATTATAATGCACTTAAGAGTATATGGTTTAACTGCATCCACAAACAGCCATAGAGAATAGACTCTGGTAGCTGCAGAGGGGCCCTGCTAATGCAGAGGCACCCCCTCACATTGTAAACCATGCACCCTGCCCTCAGGATTGATAGGGCCTGCCATAGGGGTGGCCGATAGGTTTATATGTGTGTGAGGGTGAGATATAGAAACCTATACCTCAGTGAGGAGTGCTAACACTACCTCATCCAGGCTGCAGTAGCAGGCCTGTGGTGTCAGATTGAGTCTGCTTCCCAGGGGTGGCATAATACATGCTTCAGCCCCTGGTAGGCCTGCGAAGTGCCTATGCCCTAGGTACCTAAGGTACCATATACTAGGGGCTCATAAGGTGCCACAGTATCCAATCACTAGTGCATCTAATATGCACACCAAGTCATACAGAGAGACTGGGGCCCTGACTAGCAGGGACCCTGACTAGCAGGGACCCAGCCAGACTATAGCCAGAAACCAGTGCATACATCAGAAAGAAAGTTGGGGCAACATAAGTGCAGATTCTACTCTCCTACACAACCCCCCAAACGCAGGGACATTAAATTAACCTTGACCAGTTGAGTCTTCATGTTCTAAGTGGAAATACCTTGAGAGTCCATCTGCATTGGCATGTTGGGTCCCAGGTCTATGTTCCACTGTATAGTCCATCCCCTGTAGGGAAATGGACCACCTGAGCAGTTTACGGTTTTCACCTTTCATCTGTTTGAGCCATAGGAGGGGCTTGTGGTCAGTCTGAACTATGAAGTGAGTGCCAAACAAGTATGGCCTTAGCTTCTTGAGGGCCCGCACTACAGCAAAGGCCTCCCTCTCTATAGGTGACCAACTTTTCTCTCTAGGGGTCAGCCTTCTGCTTATGAAAGCTACTGGCTGGTCTTGACCTTCATCATTAAGTTGAGACAGTACAGCTCCCACACCCAGCTCTGAAGCATCTGTTTGAATAATGAACTTATTTTTGTAGTCTGGACTCTGCAATATGGGGGCAGTGCACATTGCCTGCTTGAGGTCATTAAATGCCTTTTGACAGCTAGCTGTCCACTGAACCTTTTTTGGCATTTTCTTAGAGGTCAGATCATTTAAGGGGGTCACTATCGATCCATATCCCTTAACAAACCTCCTATAGTACCCAGTCAGGCCTAAAAAGGCCCTAACCTGTGTCTGGGTTGTTGGAGCTACCCATTCCATTATGGTCTGGATTTTGCTCTGCAATGGTTGAACCTGACCTCCACCTACAAGGTGGCCCAGTTACACAACCTGACTCTGCCCTATCTGGCACTTAGTGGCCTTGATAGTGAGGCCAGCTTGTTGCAGGGCCTCCAAAACATTTCTGAGGTGGACCAGGTGATCCTGCCAGGTGGAAGTAAAGACAGCAATATCATCAAGATAAGCTGAGCAATAGGTTTCCATACCAGTCAAAACTTTATTCACCAACCTCTGGGGCAAGTGGCAAGTGCATTTTTCAAACCAAAGGGCCTTACCACAAAGTGATAGTGCCCACCAGGGGTTGAAAATGCTGTTTTGGCCTTGGCATCATCAGCTAACTTGATTTGCCAGTAGACAGCTGTTAAGTCAAATGTACTCAGATATTTGGCTGAGACCGAAGTATCTATGAGCTCATCTGCCCTGGGAATTGGATAGGCATCAGTCCTGGTGACTGCATTGAGGCATCTGTAGTCAACACAAAACCTCATTTATTTCTTACCACCCTGGGTATGAGGTTTAGGCACACGGACTACTGGACTAGCCCAAGGGCTATCTGAAGGCTCAATTACACCTAGTTCCAACATTTTCTGGACTTCAGTCCTGATCCAATCCCTGACATGGTCAGGTTGCCTGTAGATTTTACTCTTTACAGGCAGACTGTCTCCAGTGTCCACCTCATGGGTGCACCAGGAAGTCTGACATGGGGTCAGGCTAAACATATGTCTGAACTGTTGCAGAACTTGTCTGCATTCAGTTTGCTGATGCTCAGTGAGGCTGTTTGCCAAAGCAACACCATCAACTGACCCATCATCCGGGTTCTGAGAGAGCAGGTCAGGGAGAGGGTCACTCTCCTCCTCCTGGTCCTCATCAGTTGCCCTGAGCAAGCCCATGTCAGCCCTGTCCACATATGGCTTTAATCTGTTCACATGGAGAACCCTAAGGGGGCTCCTGGGAGTTCCCAGATCCACCAAGTAGGTGACCTCTCCCTTTTTCTCAACAATTGTATGGGGTCCACTCCATTTGTCCTGGAGAGCTGTTGGGGCCACAGGCTCCAACACCCACACTTTCTGGCCTGGCTGATAAACAGTCAGAACAGCCTTTTGGTCATGCCAAGCTTTTTGCAATTCTTGGCTAGCCTCAAGGTTTTTGGTTGCCTTGTTCATGTACTCTGCCATCCGGGAGCGGAGACCAAGTACATAGTCCATCACATCCTGTTTGGGAGGTTTGAGAGGTAACTCCCAGCCCTCCTTCGCCAAACATAATGGGCCTCTGACAGGATGCCCAAACAGAAGTTCAAAAGGGCTGTAGCCAACCCCCTTCTGTGGGACCTCCCTGTATGCAAACAGAAGGCAGGGAAGTAAAAGGTCCCATTTTCGCCTAAGCTTTTCTGGGAGGCATTTAATCATTCCCTTTAGGGTTTTGTTGAACCTTTCAACTAACCCATTGCATTGTGGGTGATAGGGAGTAGTGAATTTGTAGTTGATACCACACTCCTTCCACATTGCATTTTAGATACCCTGACATGAAGTTTGTACCTCTGTCAGATATGACCTCCTTAGGGAAACCCACTCTGGAGAAGTCTCCAATGAGGGCTCTTGCCACTACAGGGGCTGTTGTGGTCCTGAGGGGAATTGCTTTTGGGTACCTGGTGGCATGATCCACTACCACCAGGATAAACCTGTGCCCAGATGCTGTTGGAGGGTCAAGGGGACCAACAATGTCAATCCCTACCCTTTCAAAGGGAACCCCCACCACAGGTAGTGGTATCAAGGGGGCCTTTGTTGTGCCACCTGACTTGCCACTGACTTGGCAAGTGACACAGGAGCGAAAAAACTCCTTGGTGTCCTCTGACATGTGTGGCCAATGAAAATGAGGGACAAGTCTGTCCCAGGTCTTGTTTTGGGTGGTAGGGTCAAGAGGAGCCCCCTAAACTTCTGAGGTATTACCAACCTCCTGGTGGCTCCAGGGGTAGGATCTCTAGCCTTAGAATATAGGAGTCCCTCATCCCAATACACATTATGAGACCCACTAGCACTCCCAGCAGCCTCAGTAGCAGCTTGCTGTCTGAGGGGTTCAAGAGAGGGGCAGCACTGTTGCTCCTTACTCAGATCTTCCCTGGAAGGTCCCCCTGCCCACAAGAACTCAACCTGACCAGGATCAAGTTCCTCTGGGGCAGTTCCTTCTTCAGGCTCTGCTTCTCCTCTCTCACGAGGGGAATCTGAGATCTGAGACAGAGGGAAAGGCACAGCCTTAACCCTACTGCTCCTCCTCTTGGGTAGCATCTGGTCCATAGTTTCAGGATCCAGAGCTGGTTCAGCTTTATGCATCTTGGCCTGTGACCTGGTCACAGCCGAACACCTCTGCAGGTATGCCCAACATCTCAGCATGAGTCCATAATTCTACTTCAGACCAGGCTGAAGTCTCCAGATCATTGCCCAACAAACATTCGACAGGGAGGTCTGCACTGACTACTACCTTTTTAAGGCCAGTTACCCCTCCCCAGGAGAAATTCACAACTGCCAGACTATGGTTGGTCCTGACATTGCTTGCATTGGTAACCTGGTACATTTCACCCAGGATGATCTGTGCAGGGTCCACTAGATCCTCTGCCACCATGGTGACACTAGCACCTGTGTCCCTGAATGCCAAAACCTGTTTGCCATTTATTATAGGCTGCTGTTTGTACTTGCCCAGATTACTGGGGCTTACTAAGAAGGACATATGCGGGTCTCCCTCACAAACTAGCAATGCCTGTGTTGGTACTCTGACTAGGCCAGAGTCCACATCAGAACCCAGGGACAACCCTACTACACCTTTATTCTGGTTACCATCTCCACAAATAACTGCACTAGGGGGAACAGGTGCCTTAGGGGCTGGAGTGGTGGTGGTTTGGTCTTTGGACTTGGTACAATCAGAAGTCCAGTGCCCTTTCTGTTTACAGAATTTGCACCAGGGCTTCTTTTGGCCTTTTCCCTTTGTAGACTGTGAATCGCCACCAGATGCAGATTTTTGGGGCTCTTGTGAAGACTTCTGGTCTTTTGCCTTATCCCCACCTTTATCTGAGCCTTTAGGATCTTGCTTCTTGGTGTCACCCCCTTGATTCTGGGTTTTCTGCCTCACCCTGGTTCTAACCCATTTGTCAGCCTTCTTTCCCAATTCTTGGGCAGAGGTCAGATCAGAGTCCACCAGGTACTGATGCAACAACTGTTTTTGGCAATTATTAAGGATTTGTTCTCTCATGATAAGATTATTCAATCCCTTAAAATCAATAACTCTACTACCAACCAGCCAACCTTCCAGAGCCTTGGTTGCACAATCAACAATGCGCAGCGTTAGAGGAGCCATCAGTGGGGGCAAAATAATCACCGTGCTCCCGGAGGACTTCACGTACCAGGAGGTAGAGGGGCAGCGTCATCAACAGCGGCCCCTCCCTCCCGCACCGGAACTTCAAAGGAACCTCGCGCCTCTCGCTTCACGGGACGCGCAGCGTTAGAGGAACCAGCAGTGGGGGCAAAATAATCACCGTGCCACCGGAAAACTTCATGTACCAGGAGGTAGAGGGGCAGCGTCATCAACAGCGGCCCCTCCCTCACACACCGGAACTTCAAAGGAACCTCGCGCCTCCCGCTTCACGGGACGCGCAGCGTTAGAGGAGCCAGCAGTGGGGGCAAAATAATCACCGTGCCACCGGAGGACTTCACGTACCAGGAGGTAGAGGGGCAGCGTCATCAACAGCGTCCCCTCCCTCCCGCACTGGAACTTCAAAGGAACCTCGCGCCTCCCGCTTCGCGGGACGCACAGCGTTAGAGGAGCCAGCAGTGGGGGCAAAATAATCACCGTGCCACCGGAGGACTTCACGTACCAGGAGGTAGAGGGGCAGCGTCATCAACAGCGGCCCCTCCCTCCCGCACCGGAACTTCGAAGGAACCTCGCGCCTCCTGCTTCGCGGGACGCGCAGCGTTAGAGGAGCCAGCAGTGGGGGCAAAATAATCACCGTGCCACCGGAGGACTTCACGTACCAGGAGGTAGAGGGGCAGCGTCATCAACAGCGTCCCCTCCCTCCCGCACTGGAACTTCAAAGGAACCTCGCGCCTCCCGCTTCGCGGGACGCACAGCGTTAGAGGAGCCAGCAGTGGGGGCAAAATAATCACCGTGCCACCGGTGAACTTCACGTACCAGAAGGTAGAGGGGCAGCATCATCAACAGCGGCCCCTCCCTCCCGCACCGGAACTTCAAAGGAACCTCGCGCCTCCCGCTTCGCGGGACGCGCAGCATTAGAGGAGCCAGCATTGGGGGCAAAATAATCACCGTGCCACCGGAGGACTTCACGTACCAGGAGGTAGAGGGGCAGCGTCATCAACAGCGGCCCCTCCCTCCCGCACCGGAACTTCGAAGGAACCTCGCGCCTCCTGCTTCGCGGGACGTGCAGCGTTAGAGGAGCCAGCAGTGGGGGCAAAATAATCACCGTGCCACCGGAGGACTTCACGTACTAGGAGGTAGAGGGGCAGCGTCATCAACAGCGGCCCCTCCCTCCCGCACCGGAACTTTAAAGCGACAACACCCCTACCGCCTCACGGGACGCGCGCGGGCGGCACTGGGCTAAGCCCGGGCCAAGGGCGGGCCCGTTTAAGCCTGTTCAAGAACGTGCAAGGACGGGACGGGCCACTCCACTTTCGTTACGGTTGGGGGAACGATTTGTGAGTACATTGCATCCTACTTTTTCTATTGATTAGCTGGTCTTGTCATGCCCCCAAAGGAGGCCAGAGGGAGAGCGGTTAATGCTAACCTCACAGGAACTATGGACCAGTTTATTACCAGGGTAAATAGAGTCATAGATCAGGAGATCACGATAATGGAACGTCGAGTTTCCCAGGACCTCGCTATGGCCAGGAGGTCTTCAATGGGACATATTGCTAATGTGCGGTCTCCTGTCGATCAAGGCCAAAATAGTGGTATTCCTGTGCTACTAGTCTCAGAACCCCTGATTACACATTCATCACCCTGTGGTACATCTCATGTTGCCTTGGGGGAACATTCCATGGCTTCTGATTCGTTATTGACATCTCCCCATATGTTGCCGTCCTATCCCAGTATAGTTACGGAGAACAACACCAGGCAACTGCGGGAGAGACACCCAGGGGCTATTCCTAAGTATAAGCAAGGGTTTTCTAACAATAATGGCGGGAAGAAAAGGAAAGCCGCGAGGCACACTAGAAAGACTAGGATAATCCCTGCCATATTGAAGCAGCCTAATATGGATACTACATCAAATATAATTGCACCTTTAGCTCACCCATCATCCATCAGAACACCATGTCAGGCTGCAAGCAGGGGGACATGCCAAGCTGACAGGGCAGAAGGGATGGCCCCCGAGCTGACTAATATGTGTGATATATTTAGACTTCTCCTTCGTCCAGTAGAGGATAGATTAAGTAAAATTGAACAGCACTTATTAAGGATTGAGCAAGACTTTGTGGGAATCATTGATTCCCTAAAAAAGGATGCTCACTCCAGGGTTTCCCAATCACTGGATAAAGTTAGAGGAGGAAATGTTCCAGCTGTCCCGGCTGTTCCGAAAGACCACTCAGCATTGACCATAGATCACAAGGTCCTAATCGAAGCCAATAAGAGTATAGCTGCGGCTGCTAGCAGTAAATCTTATCAGGACAACACACCCCAGCCTAGTGAGGGAGGTCGGGCCTCTATAGACCAGGTTTCTAGGGGGAAAAATATTTTAAATTTACCCCCGGAAGCCTGTCCGTTTGTGGTAATCCTAGCAGGGGTCCCTGAATTGAGTAAGCATGAAGTTGAATCTCCTGCAACGTTGAGGAACAGGGTTGTCCATTGGTTAAATCAAAATAGACCACTGCCACCACATATAGTGTATATATAATACTTATGGTTAGGAGGGTCCCATGGGTAGGACACCTGGCCAAGAACATAAGGGGGGATTGCATTTTGATTAATTTCAATGACCCTAAAATAGTCGAGTATCTGGCACATGCATCAAGCAAAAATCCAGTCGGTAAAATACCAATTCGGTAAAATCAGCCGTTAGCGAGTGTCAAAAACCGAATCCCAATTCATCAACACTAAACCGGAAAAAATAAATAATCGCTAAATAAATCAGCGGAAAAATAACTAATCGCAAATAACCAACCAGCAAAAATAAAGAATCGCAAAATACCGAACTCGCAATCACCGAAATCACTATTAGCTCCCGGCAAGTGCCAATGGCTAATAACGAATCGCTACTCAATGCAACAAAAATCGCAAATACCGAAAATCCCAAAAATCGCTATTTAGCATGAGCAGATTAAGGGGAATCAGAACCTGGAGGTAAAGTTACCAAAAAAATATATAAAAAAAGAAAAAAAATATACATGTGCCACAGATGGTACCAATCAGTAAACCCTTAAATTTGGCCCAAGAGACCCTGTTGGCTTGCACAAAATGGCAGCCCTCTACGTGCTTGCAAGGAGGATGCGAATCAATGCAGCAGGACAGCGCAGGAGAAGGGTCCAGGAGAGAGTATTCAGAGTGCGCATCACCTTGCTAGGACAGAATGAGGATGAGGTGTACGACAAGTATCGACTGAATCGTGCCATGATCATGCGCCTAATTGCAGACCTGGAACCACTACTGCAGCACCAGACATATCGGACCAATGCAATTCCTGCGCACGTCCAGGTCCTATGCAGCCTGCACCTACTGGCCTCTGGAAGTTTTCAGGGGGTCATCGCCGTAGCCGGAGGCGTGTGGCAAAGCGCACTCTCATGCCTCTTCCACAAATTCATTGATGCCATGCTGACAATGATACACACCCACATCAGCTTCCCCACAACCCCACAGCAGTTGGACAGCAACAAACAGGCATTCTACCAGGTGGCACATTTCCCCCATGTCATTGGATGCATCGACTGTACGCATGTCCCCATCTGTCCACCCTCTGCCAATGAGTACATATTTGGTAACCGCAAGTCCTACCACTCAATCAACTTGCAGGTTGTGTGCGATGCCAAGCACATCATCACGGACCTAGTGGCACAATTTCCGGGGAGCACACACGACTCCTACATATTCAGACACAGTGGCATCCACAGGCGCCTACTCAACGGAGAATTCAGAGAAGGACTCCTGCTTGGTAGGTACACATACCTCTTCCACACATGAGCATCACACATGTATATACATCACCCTTGCTAAGCCTTTGCTTCTATCTTGTAGGTGACAGTGCATACGCCCTGCGGGAATATATACTCACACCCTACATCAATCCAGCAACACCACAGGAGCAACGATACAAAGCGACCCACATAAGCACAAGGAATGTCATAGAGAGGACCTTTGGGATTCTAAAGAGTCGCTTTAGAATCCTACATAAGACTGGCGGTGCCTTGCAATACAAACCTGATACCTGCTGCAGGATTGTAGCTGTATGTGCCATGCTGCACAACATTGCAACCAGAAGGGGGATACCCATAGAGGTGGACAGGAATGACGACTACCGGGATGACCAACCACCCGCGCAACACCGACAGGCACACGTCCCTAACACAGCTGAGGGCCATAGGAGGCGGACATACATCACGCAACATAATTTCTGATCCAGGTAAGAATGAAACATGACGATTTCATTAGTGGTGCTACTGTTTAATGCACAGGAGCACTGAGGTATGTGCGGCCAAACATGAAATAAAATAATATCTCCCCAATACAAGTGTAACAACAAATGGCCGTTGTAGTCACGGCTGTGCAGCGTCAAATAGGGGAGGACCCTGGTTGCCCCACCATGGTCATGTATGGCTGTCAGTTTGTCTAGTGGCGCTTGCCACGAACGCCCAGCCTCCTTTCAGGTGTCTCCTCAACCGCACCACGGCCTGTCCCTGTGGCTGTGGAGCACCGCGAACTGCGCCTCCTGGTGCTGGCCTCCTCCACCGAAACACTGCTCACACTTGGGGCAGCCTCACTGCCGTCCTCCCCTCCCAATGCGCTAGCACTGAAAGTACCTCTCTGCAGGTGTTCAACTGCAGCGATCACCTGGCCTAGGGCCTTGGCAACATCACCGCAATAATGACCCAGGTCCACCTGCAGTGACACCGAGCAGCGTGACAAAACAGCGGTGCTGTTGCTCAGCCTAGTGATGGCCTTCGTAGAGGCTGCGGACCGGAGCAAGTTCTGCCGGTGCCTCCTTCTCTCGCCGTCATGCCCTGCTCTCATGGCACGGGTGAGTTCCTGTATGTCCTCCCTCAGGTACCCATTACCCTCTGCCACCACAGTGGTCATGTCCCTCACTGCCGCAATCAGGGAATGCATTGCTTTTGCAAGGCGCGCTATGTTACTGCTGATTGTAGCCATGTGTCTCCCCTACAGGCGCTGGACACGCAGCATCCGTTCCTCAATGCCACCATTTGGGGAGCTTGCATCATCGCCTACAGTTGGTGTACTGCGCAGAGACCTGCGGCGCAGTGGGAGTCGGACATGTGCTGGTGGTGCTGCAGGCGGTGGGACGATTCTTTGACTTTGGCCCGATGGTGTTGCAGGTGTCTGACATGCATCCATCACCTGCATGGGTGGGACTTGTGACTTGCGTCTCCGCTCTTTTGTAGCAGTTGGTGCGCCAGCAGGTGGTGGTGGTGGTGGTGGTGTGGTTGCTGGTGGAGGTGGAGGTGGTGATTGCGGCTCTTGCGGAGTATCGACGTCCGAATCGGCTGGTGTCTCTGATATGATTAGCCGGCCGCTGTCGTCGGAATCGCCAGGAGATGCATCTGTGTGTGAAACAGTGCATGGTTAGTGGGATAGTTACAACTAAGTAGTATTTTAAAACATACATGTCCCCTATGATTCACTAAATAAACTGTCTATTTCTAGCTTCTACTGATGTAGTGAAATGTAATGTTCTTTCTTCCTGTGCATGCACACCGGGCTGACATGACTACAACTCCCATGATGCACTACTGTTATGAGTGAAGTTGCGTGGGGCAAATCTGCATGCACACTGTGATCGTGCTGGGGGGTTGGGAATGGTTTTACGCAATGCTGGGTATGGGCACAGGCATGCATTTTACCCTGGGCACTTGTGGCTGCACCGGAGGTGTCCATCTGTGTGACTCTCACGACGGCCTCAGGCTCGATGGTCCCTTCCACCAGCTCCTCCAGGGCAGTGTTTGCTTGCACTGTTGATGGTCCGCCTCCTGTTCTGGATGCCTCCCGGAGCCTCTCAGCGATCCTCTCCTTGGCCCGCTTCCTGAGGTCGTACCACCTCTTTTTTAAATCGTCAATGCTGCGGGGCGTGACTCCCACCGCATTGACCCTCTCTCGGATGCGCAGCCATATGCGCCGCTTCTCCGCCTCTGGCACCTTTAGGGACAGCTTCCCAAACAGCCGATCGTGTTTGCTGCTCACCCCTTCGATCAGGTGCTCCAGCTCCCGGTCGGAGAACTTGCGCTTTCTCTTTCGTGCAGCTTCAGCGCTGGATGGTGCATCTTTCTCCATCCTGGTTGTGTAGGGTGGTAGTTCTGTCAGTGTTGCTTCACTGGGCTCAAGCAGTCTCTAGTTCCTGCTCCTGTCAGCTCCTCTGGCGAGGGAATGAGGGTGGGGCTGCAGTATTTCCTGGTAGTGATGTCATAATACCGTTCCCTGAGCGACCCGTTTTTTTACATTTTCGCTATTACCGATTTCGCTAATACCGATTTCGCAAATACCGAAGCCGCTATGAGCTAATTCGGTGATACCGATTTCGCTTTTTGCTATTCGTATTTGCTACACTCGCAATTGTATAATCGGTAAAATATAGCGACTTTTAAGGAATCGCTATTTTTTACCGAATCTGTCGATGCATGCAGAAAAGCGATTCCTTGATAACGAATCCTTATTTATCGCTATTAAGGAATGGCTTTTGGTTTTGTTGATGCATGTGCACCTATATTTGTAACTGGAGACAACCCAGACTGGGAGTAACTATTCGCTCCCTTCCATTGACTTTTTTTTATCCCCCAGGTCACTTTTCATCTTTAGCGGATGGGTGGACATTAGTACAACGGAATGGGAGGGGGTTGCCGCATGGGGGTTGGCTTAGGCCCTCACTATCCATAGATATGACGCCCATTCAAAATCGATTTAGCAGTTTGGAGGCTGCCGATTGACTCCAGGATAGAGTAGGAGTACTGACTACCCCCTTGTTCCCCTTAGGCTGTTGCATTACTAGTCCGTCTGCACCACTCCAGCTTTTGGGTTCTGAATTATCAACTCCTGCCAGTGTACCACAGAGAGCTAACATCATTGCTGGCAGATACTTGGACCATTCTCCAAGTCCCTTAATCTCCTGCGATGGTCTTTCCTGCCATTTTAAGCTTGTTTCGTGGAATATGGTGGGCCTAGAAATAAGCTTTCCCTACCGGACTGGAATTACTTTATTGATGGGTACGATTTGTGTTTATTTCAGGAAACCTGGAGCCTTGAACCTCTGTATAAACCTGTTTTTTCCTGTTTCCATGTACCAGCTACCTCGGTAGTCCGAGGACGTCCATCTGGAGGACTCATGGTATGGGTTAGGGCAGAGCTTAACCTTACGATCACTCACCACTCCTGTTCTACGTTAGTTGTAATGAGACTCTCTCTTAAGGGTACGAAGAGTAATAATACCTGGGAACTTTTTAACATATATGCTAGAGGTACCCAAGGGGGGCAAAATCCTCTACCATCTCTGCTCTTTCTGATATGCTCCTTTCCTGTCCCTCTGATTCCTTTATTTTGGTTGCTGGCGACCTTAATTGCTCTTTTGAGCCTTTAGCAGCAGATGATATTCTGGGAATCTATGATGAGGATGCCAGATGGGGCATCCCTTCTCTGTCGCTTAAGCCAGTGAAGAGATGGATACCGGTTGTCATTCAATTGAATGCCCTAATGTTAGAGTTTGGGTTAAGAGCTGCAAATGGGAGTACAACTTCTGATGCTATGGGAGCAACTACATATAATAGGGTCCCCTGCCAAAGTAGAATTGACTATATATTGATTGACAGGAGGGCATGGAAGTTTGTGGATGATATGGTCATTATACCATCAGTAAGTAGTGATCATAACCCCTTGTCCCTTACAATGTTGGAAATGTGGCATAGGAAGGGGCACACCTCTATTACTGGATCAAGAATGCTAACTAGGACAGTCTTACCATCCAATTGCAATAGATTTCTCAAATGGCCCAAGTTCATTTTGAATGAGCTAAGATTAAGTACCCTAGAAGAAATCCTTAGTGACCAGACGCTCAGGCTTTCTGCAGCATGTAAGGATAGGGCTGGGCCTGTCGCTGCAGTAACAATTTATGAGGACACTATAGATTTGATTGGTAGCCTGTTTTTAGATCCTAGTAAAAAACGCTTGATAAGTGCTAAGCCATCACAAAAGTGGTTCAACAGGAATTGCAGACTGAAAAAAGCCAGTTTGGTCCTTGCTATTAAATCTAACATCCCGGGGGATGTCCGGCTGGCAAGACTGCAATATAGGCAGGCCATTGTAGATGCTAAGAGGGAATGGGAAGAACTATATTGGGATAGTCTAAAAACTGCGAGCCAGTCTAAGAACGGCGAGCTTTTTTGGACTTTAGTGAGAAGATCCAATGGCCGCGATTTGGACCAAATTCCGAACCATATAACGGATAGGGATTGGTTTGAGCACTTTAGGAAATTGTATGTAGGGGATGAGCAATCAGGTGGCCCAGGGCCTCCTAGTGGAACCACAGCCACCGATCCTGCTCAGGTTTCATTCAATAGGATAGAGAAGAAAGAGGTGGAGGCCGCTATAAATAAGATTGTACCCCCTAAGGCTCTGGGACAAGATGGTATTCCGGGTGATTTATTTAAAGCTAATACTGAGGGATGGGCCTCTTATTTTGTGATTCTTATTAATGCTCTGCTGGAAGGCTCACCGGTCTCGAATTCTTGGAAAGGGACCGAAGTAATCCCAATTTATAAGAGTGGCCCAAGGGGGGACCCCGCCAACTACCGTCCAATTAGTCTTATAGACGCTGGGCAGAAGTTGGTTGGCAGGGTTCTCCTGGAGAGGGTCCTCTCATGGGCAGATGAAAATAACATTATCTCACAGTTCCAGGCGGGCTTTAGGGCCTGTACAAGTACGATTGACCAGGCATTTAGGCTGGCGCTTTTATATTGGAAGGTGGTTACCATTGGCAAGGGCGGTCTTTACTTGGCATTTATTGACCTGAAGACTGCCTTTGACTTGGTCCCCCGTGACCGCCTTTGGCTGGTCCTGCAAGAGATGGGGATCCCTTCGCCCATCTTGAACCTCCTGGTTCGTATACATGATGGTAATTATGCTCGCATTAGATGGGGGTCGCAGGAGCAAAAAACTGCTAAAATTCCTGTGAATAGAGGGGTCCGCCAAGGATGTGTATTGGCTCCTACACTCTTCACGCTATTTGTGAACGGTGTAGTTTCTTTTTTGCTTGAAGTCAATGCCGACGCCCCGGTCCTGGCGGGAGATAAAGTCCCCGCACTACTTTTTGCGGACGATACGTTGTTAGTATCGAAAACTCCGTCAGGTTTACAGAAGCTGTTGGACCATTTCTCTCTGTTATGTAAGCTGAGGGGCCTTGCCATCAATACCTCTAAAACTAAGCTTCTTTATTTTAACCCGAGTAAATCGTCTAGATCTACTTTGATTCTCGACGGGATGCCATTAGAGCGCGTCAAAGAGTTTGACTATTTGGGGATTAGAATCTCGGATAAATTTAAATGGCAGCCTCACATTGATAAAATGGCGCTAAATCATAAGCGATTAGTAGGAGTATTAGGGAGGGAACTTCGTGCCCATTGCTCCTGCTCTGGAAATTTACGCTGCAAAAGCTGTAGGCAGCGCCCTCTATGGTGCAGAACTTTGGGGTTTTGGTTGTGTAGATGTGCTAGTCACCTCAGAAAATAAGTTTTTTAGGGAGCTTGTATCACTCCCAAGGGGCACCCCAACCAAGCCACTCCTGAGTGACTTGGGTCGGCGTTCTATTAAAGACCTAGTCACTCTGCGTCCTCTTTTATATTGGGCGCGGTTATGGCGTACTCCAGAGCTCTCTAGATACGCTAATGGCTTAAGAGAGGTTATGAATCTCCAAGGAGCTCACAAAATTGGATGGCTAGTTAATATAAAGAAGCTTCTTCTGGCAATAGGCCTTGCAACTGCTTGGGAGTCTGGGGCACCGTTACCTAAGGCAGAAATTAAGAGAGCTTTTTGGGTATGGGTTGATAACCAAGAACAGAGGGACCCAAATCAAGGTAGGTTGACTGAGGCATTTTGGCAGCATAAGTCTACGCCCCGCCTGGAGCCCTATCTAGATTTTATTATGAAGCCTAGGGATAGATCTCTTTTTATTCAGTTTAGGTTGGGCACCCTCCCTCTTCGTGATCGCACTAGTAAGTGGAAGCCTCCGCACCAAACCCCTGTGGATTGCCCAAATTGCTTAGGTGTTACTGAAAATATTCCCCACTTTCTTTTTGCATGCCCAGCTTATTCGAAACCCAGACTAAAATGGCTAAAACCTGTGTGTCTGCAGCTTGGAACTAGGGACCACTCCGTTGCACTTAGAATACTCAAGGCTGACGTTAGTAAAACCTCAGTCTGCGGGGTGGCTAAATTCCTAAGTTGGGCATGGCTGATTAGGAGGAAGGCTATGTGATACATTTTTACTAAATCTTTCTTAATATTTACAAAGCTGCTAAAGTTTAATACTATTTTAACTATTTATTGTAACAGAAAGGTTTTTAAATTACGTCTTTTTTAATGTCTTTTTTTATGAACTGTGTTCCAACTTGTAAATGTGCTTTTATGATATCAATTATCGAAATAAAGCTTTGTACTACAATCAACAAAGTCAGTCCAATCCTGAGTCTGTGCTTTCTGGGTATCTCTGAACTTCAACCTGTACTATTCAGTGGTTAAGCGAAACCCATCTATTAATGCACTCTTCAGGGCTTCATAGTCATTAGCATCCTCTTCTCTAACAGTGAGGAGCTTATCTCTACCTTTATCAGAAAAGGAGAGCCACAAGATTGCTGCCCACTGTTTCTGGGGGACCTGTTAAACTTTACAGGCCCTCTCCATAGCAGTTATCCATTTGTGGATATCATCCCCACTCTGGTAGGGAGGAACAACCTTGGACAGGTTCCTATGGTCTGGAATGTAATCTCTGCCTCTAGGGACACTGTTGCTGCCACCAGGGGTATCTAACCCCTCTTTTCTAGAAGCTTACTGGAGCTCAAAGGCTTCTCTATCTAAGGCCTATTGCTTGGTTCTGAAGGCAAGCCTAGCTTCCTCATACTGGATCATCTTGTACCTTATTTCAGAGGACGTCTCTCTATGTAATTATGAGTTCCTCTGATGGACAGAATCCTTGTCAGAGTGATATGAGTGGTTAGATTCCCTTGAAGGGGACCTAGGCCTCTCCCCACTCTGTCAACTCTCTTAGGGAGAATTCCTCTGTCCTGTTCAGACCTTTCTGGGTCTGGCCCTTCAATCACAGACTCCAGGTCATCTTGATTTTCATCATCAGACCCAGAGACTATGGCTGACCCACCCCCTGATCCAGATCCACCAGCTTCTAGAGCCAGCCTAAGATCATCTGCTACAAGTAGATTTATCAGGTGTTATGTGGAGAAGACTCTGTCCTAATCCTAGGTGTCTTGCAACACACATGGCCTTCAAGTCAAAGAAGGTCATGTCCTTATACTGGGGTTGGGTGGACCCACTGGCTCTATCCCTTGAGGACATTCTAGTGTTATGCAGTGTTGCACTACCTACACTAGTTTGTGGCCTACTGATCCTAGCTTGAGCTGTAGAAAGGATGTGCTATCCCTTCACAAACAACTCTAAGTTCAGTAGAACTAATTGATACTAAGCTTGACTTTTATATGTACCTTGAGTACCTTTAGTGGTTTTCAGTTAGTAATTCAAATAGAGATTTTCTGGTAAAACAATGGCAAGCTGGAATCCCACATGCTGCCCACCAATGTGAGAAGTTGGCCTGGCATATGCTGGTCACTAGTTATAGTGGCCACCTTGCACTAGTCCAATTCGACTCTTATGGTAGATAGGTTTAAGACAACCTTTTAAAGAAAGCTATCCTAGTGGTAGCTGTGGAGAGCAGCCTTCAGGCTAAGTCTCAGAGGAATGTAAAGCAGCTTGTTTTACCTTATAATCTCTTGAATTACCACATGAAAGGACACCACACAGGTATATATATCAAATATATATGTATTTATTTCTAGACACACTCAACTAATCTCTTTATGAGATTAGAAGTCAGGATCACATTCAAATATCAACGTTTCACAATACGTTAAGCACTAATATGGCTGGGGCCCTAGGGGCGTACCAGACCATTTACTAAAAAATGGGTTAAGAATGTCGACTTGCAAAATGACAAGGCCTAGGGCCTGTAGAATCGCTGGGGCTTCACTACTGCAGTGAAAGCAGGTAAGTAACAGACCCACGGGAGACGCATGCAGTGTGTGAACACAGCCGCGGGTTCCCTATTGATTACAATGGAGCAAGTCTCGGTTTGATTTTTAAAGTTTTAGGGTACTTCGAGGAAGTCTACAAGCAAGCCACTTACAAGGTAAGTAATTCGAGGGCCAACACACACTAGGGCACCGGAGTGCACGAGTTACCTTACCCAGGGAAGCCGGGTGCATAGGTGTCTTTTGGTGTCAGGTCGCGTCGCTGTTTTCTATGGAGACCAAAGAAGACTAGCTGCTTGCGTCGACTGAAGAAGTGTCCGGTGGAATCCAAGGCTGGATTCTAGATGCAGATGACCTGAAAATTGAAGGGACAGTGTTCACAGTCACTTGCCAGTGACCTGGGGCCAGGAAGATGGATGCCCACGGATGTCGGGTGATTTCAGGTGATCAAGGGTGTTTTGACTCTTCGCTCACAAGGTCCAGGAAGGATCGATGATGACCAGCAGCTGGATTCGGAGTGTCCCTCAACGTTTGCGGCTGACTGTGGTATCGTCAACCGGATTGGAGCCAAAAAGCTTTGGCAACAGCAAGTCTCATGTAGAATGAAGAAAGTTGATGGTGCAGACCAGCAAGGTCTGAGGGACTCACCCAGCAAGGGTGAGTGAGGGCAGGCCTGGATCAACCAGGGGAGCCCTTTGAGTTGATAAGAAAGTCTTCGGGGGACCCACAAGCCAACAGGCAAGGGATCGCAAAGATGCCTCTTGAGGAAATACTTCACAGGAGCCCATGGTCACTCAGGATGGGGTAGGCCTCTGATTTTCACTGCAAAGCCTGCTGGAGGCTTGGGCCACAAATGGTCCAATGCACAAGTTCATAGAACGTTTTGAAGGGGTTGCACTTGACAATAGTGCATGGTACCCGGGTATTGCTGTTCCACGTCACTCGTGGGGTCCACTCGCCTCAGCTCTGCTGGGGACTCACAATGACTGTCGAGAAGTCAGGAAATTTATTTCTGGGGCTGCAGGGACTTCAAACTTTGGCGGGAGCGGGAAAGTTTGCGGCCGTTGAAGAAGGTTTTTGGTGCCTGCCAAGCAGGTGTGTCACTCCTTGACTCCAAGGGAGATTCTTCTGTCTTCCAAAGGTAGTGGAACGTCGAAGGGCCAGGATTCTTCTTTGTAGAGCGTCATCCAGGGTTATCTGTTTTGCAATGGCAAAGTTTGCTATCTTATACTGAAGATAATGGAGGGACTAGCTCTATGACCACTACTTCGGGAGGGTCAGGGTAGGGGGTGGTTACACCCACTTCCCTTTGTCCAGTTTTGCGCCAGAGCAGGGACAGGTAGCCCCTGAACCGGTTTGAGCAGGCATATGCACAGAGGAGCCTACTGCTCCCCCAGTGCAGGACCTCAAAGCACTCTAGAAGTGCACCCACCCAGCTCCAATACTCTAAATCCTGTCTGGAAGGTGGTGACACCTCCCTGTGACAGGATGCCTATTGTTGGGCCTCCTCCACTGCGAGTTTCAGTCAGCACCAGGAGGGCAGCCCAGTGTCTGTGCTGGTGGCATCCATTTTGTGATGCCAGGGCTCTTTCAGATTTCTACTGTGTTACCACAGTAGGCACATGTCGTCCCCTCTAGAAGGGTGGGATCACACTCCCACATCATGGACTGATGTGGGGGTATGATTCCAAGATGTTTGACACCAAACACTACATGTTTTGATGCAGTCATTCTAAAGTTAGCATTATAATGCACTTAAGAGTATATGGTTTAACCGCATCCACAAACAGTCATAGAGAATAGACTCTAGTAGCTGCAGAGGGGCCCTGCTCATGCAGAGACACCCCCTCACATTGTAAACCATGCACCCTGCCCTCAGGATTGATAGGGCCTGCCATAGGGGTGGCTGATAGGTTTATATGTGTGTTTATGGCGAGATATAGAAACCTATACCTCAGTGAGGAGTGCTAACACTACCTCATCCAGGCTGCAGTAGCAGGCCTGTGGTGTCAGATTGAGTCTACTTCCCAGGGGTGGCATAATGCATGCTTCAGCCCCTGGTAGGCCTGTGAAGTGCCTATGCCCTAGGTACCTAAGGTTCCATATACTAGGGTCTCATAAGGTACCGCAGTATCCAATCACTAGTGCATCTAATATGCACACCAAGTCGTTTAGAGAGAACAGAGAGACTGGGGCCCTGATTAGCAGGGACCCAGCCAGACTATAGCCAGAAACCAGTGTTTGCATCAGAAAAAAAGTGGGGGCAACATAAGTGCAGATCCTACTCTCCTACAGCCACAACAAGCCGACAGCACTCAAGGCCCAGTCCCTGAAGAGGCAACTCCAGCAACTGATGGTGGACAATCCAATGTCATGGAAACACCGAGAGCCGCCAGCACAAGGAGAAATCAACGTGATGCACAATGCCGGTACAGCCTAAGGCCGAATCCTAGGCAGAGCCAGAGACTGGCAGATTTTGCATGTTGAGTCGTCATTGACATCCCCGTAGAACACTGATTTGGCATGGGATGTAGCAGTTTAGTTGTTGGTTTGTAAGACTGCCTCCATTGCCCGGAAGGGCATCCACACATTGTAACACTCTCTGGCCAGGCATGGCCAGAGAGGATAAAATAAACGTGCAGAGGTCGCACGGGACTTCCGGCCCAGACCACAGCCCACGAGTGTGTGTGTGCAATTATTCAGCTCCAAGCACCGCAGGCCAAAATTGCTAAGGCCGTAGCACACTTCCACACTGTGCAATGCAGCACACATACAAAGTTGAAAGAGAAATTAAAGCATTTCTCCTTCCTTTCGCCTACTTGAAAAGGGCGCAGTTTCCTCACGCTAAACCCAATCTACTTTACTTTGTATTTTGGGCTTAGCATGAGAAACCTTGGGTGGGTGCATGGGAACGCCCATGCTCCACCCTTGCTATGCCCCCATGACGCAAAGTAATGAGCTGCTTCACGTTACTTTTACGTTATTTCCAGTGCTAAACAAGTTGAGAGCTGGAAAGTGAATTGGAAAAAAAAAGATTTTTTGGCAAAACATGACGCAAAATCTTAGTATATCTCCCCCTGAGTGTCATAGCCATGCGTGTCTAGAAAGAAAAAATATTTTCTCCACAAAAGTGGATGCAATGCAAACTGGAATTGAGCAACAGGTGTCAGCGCTAAACAATCAATTTGCAAGAAATTCTCATTAATCGTGCCACATAATTTGAATTAACTTGGGAGTCTGTTTGAACCAGTACAGATTTTAAATCAGCGAATAAGCATTCTATAAACAAAAACATCAATCAGCAGGTACATTTTGGCAAACACTTAGCCTTAAGCCTTCAGTATCGAAGCCATGTGTGTGCTTTACAGCGTATGGGTAACTGGGTCTCAAATGAAAAGCCTGCAGAATAAATAGGACATTAAAGCGAAAGCTCAAACCTATAAGCCAGCATTGCGCAAAATACCCAGAAGAGGGCAGTACAAGCTATCTCATGAACTAAGTAACGACTGCAAGGGAATAATAAAAATGCAAGTACTCATATTCAGTGAACATGACATGCGGTAATACGTCAGAGACAAAGTGAACAAGTGGGACGGGAAGGTCCATAAGCCAAAACAGTTTCCTGCACTCAGAGAGGCAAATAAATCAATGTGCCAAGCTGTGTGAGTAAATACCTAGAGGCAATGTCCAGCAAAAAGAAACACGCAGAGAAAGATGCCCTATGTGTTGCCTGACAGCAGACACTGAACACCAGAAGTAGTACAGGGACTCAGGAGTATGCTCAAAACGAATAAACTTTAAGCCAGAAATCTAGTGTGATATTTATTTTTGCGCATGCCCCCTAGATATATGCGATTTCAATTGAAATTATAAAAATTTGTTAGCTCTTGAGCAAAAAATGTGTTATGTCTGTGGCTTAATTCCTCAGCTGATGGGTGTAAGAGGTGTGTAAGTGAAATACACAACAAACACTGACAATGCCAATAGCTCTGGCTTATAACCCAAAGTGCCTCTTCGGTCACTGATGAGTTTAGACACTCAATAATCATACACTCACCCTGTCACTCATCCTTTAACTCGTGCATTAATTCATCCACCCACTGATTAATTCTTGCTTTTATCCATTTACCCATTCGCAATAAACAACAAGAAGAAAAAAAGTAGAAAAAAGGAAACATGCTGCCACATAAATTTGTTGGATGTATGCTTGCTTCGCTAAAAATTAAGTAAGGCATCGGTTGGCCATCTTTCAATAAATAATATTGTACATAGTGTATTGTTCCAACCTGTCTTCCATGTTTGTAAGTAACATGTTGACCATCTTGAAGTATTAAATACAATGCAAACACTATTTATAATGCCATTCCAAGCTAGCCGCTCAGTAAACATTGCACTGGGTGGCCATTTTCGAATGCTAAATTCTATTGTGTATCACTGTGGTACTGTTCCAGGGTATTAATTCAAAAAATGGAAGAGGGGGGGACCGGGAGCCTATTGATGGTCCAGTGCCCGTGCTCCGCAAGAGTGATACGTAAATCAAACAAGGGGCACTGTTCCAGGGTCGGTGTATGCAAGGAGTCAACACGCAGTACTAAAAAATGAGAGGACATAAAAGAAAAACAGGGGAGGGAGAGGGGTTCCAGGTCAAGGGGTGGGGAGAGACGCAAATTGTCTCTTGTTGCCCTCACACATCCCGAGGGATGTCAGGCTTCATCACCGGCGGTTGCTCCTCGTCGGGCCGGCGGTGCAATGCCCTACGGGTCCCCCGAAGGGTCTCTTTGGCAGAGATCTTTTTAGAGAGCTGCCGATGGGTGCATGTGGGTGTGTGGCTAACAGATTAGGAGTGAGGGACAGTGCGTGCGTGCAGTGCGAATTAAAAATGCCTAAGGGTTGCCAAAAAGGAAGTTTTAATGAAGAGGTACCCTTGGCAGAGTAAAAAAACCCGCAGGTTAGGGGTTACCAGCGTGGGCGCGATGTGCCCAGGTATCTATGCTAAGGTCGACATGTTTCACATCTGAAACGGTTTGAAAGATCCTTGGCGTTTCTTCAGGACCAGGTGTGTGGGTGGTGTGTGTTAAGTGCACGAAAGTGTGTGTAATAATGAGTGGGGTGACATTGGCCCACTTGAAACTTAATAGGGGGGAGAGAGGTCGCCTACAAACTAATAGTCAGTGGCTGCCATAGATACTGAGTAAATCTGTGCCCCCTAAATAATGACCTGTGGAGAAGAGAAGAAAGGAAGGGAAATAAAACACACAGGGATCAGGTCTGTTTGCTCTTTGCCCTGTGGTATGTTAACTCAGACAGCAATGGTCCAGGGAATGTGAAGAGTTAAAAACAGCAGTGAGAGACATAATAAATCAGTTGTTTAAAAGCAGTATGATCACCAAAGGGTTGCCTGTGTCATCATCCATTGCGAGGCGCAGTGGGGGGGAGTTCATAGCCACTGGCCCTAGCACAGGAATAGTGCCCGGGCTCAAAAGGTGAACACCCCCAGCAACACGTGTCGCCCTGGTCGAGGTCGTGACAGCAGTCAAAAGAACCTTAGGTGAAGCATGAGTAGAGACAAGCCTGGTGGTGTGCAGCGCCTCAGGGCCACACTCGGCCTGTCCCAAATTCCATAGTTTGTGTGGTGGAGAGGGTTAGTGCATACTTGGTCAGGTCTCTATACATACTCATATGACAAGGGAGAGAGATACTGTGCAAGAGCCAGTGGGATGGCGATTGGCTTACCTAAATACGGAGATACAGTTTCTCCATGAGCTAATGGCGTGGGATGCCCGCACCTTCTTGGGCTGTGATTGGCGTAAGGACGCCAGATAGGGGAGGAGAGAGGAGACAACGGAAAACGTGCATAGCGCCGTCTCAGTACTGTCGTGGCGTTATCGTACAGAAGTACAGAAGAATACTATAAAGTGGATGGAGGCAGCACGATGCATTGGTTACTCACGGTTTAACTCGGGTGTCGGCGTTGATAGCCTACCCTGTCCGGACGCCAGCTCGTAGGTGGAGGGCGAGATAGCTGTGCCGTCTCTTTAAGCTTCGCTACGGTGACGGAGGAGCTGCCTACTTCTGGTTAGGTCCCGTGATGCCCAGTCATCTAATGGTTAGACTACGCATGTGCATGTCATGCGACGCTGGTGTGAGGTTGCGCGCATGCGTGCCAAGGAAGTCTGCTTGAAGTATGTTTATAGCAAAGTACTGAGGGCGCTATGATACTGCAGTCAATGAATAGTAGCGCGTGTGCTTTAGATAATTTATGCCGTATAGGCGCGTGAGCCAAGTTTTGAGAAGGGGGTAGCACGGGAGGTGAAGTTACCTCACAGTGTGTGACGTATGCATATCTACATCCGGGGGCGAGAGTCACGAGCTAAGTCACCAGGTGGGGGGAGTGTGGGATATGATCTATGAAAAAATTAAACAAAGATTTTTGTATCGGAGTACACACAGAGGTCATGGACCGAGTTGCGTACTCAGTGCGTCACCCATCCCAATACTAGTAGGGAAATGTGTGGGGTAGCAGCATGGAAGTGGGGTAGTGGATGGCGGAGTTCAGATTGAGGTTGAAGAGCTCATCCAAGGGGACACTGCTCAGGAAATGGCAGTACTGAGCCTGGTGTTTGTCTGTTATTAGAAGTGTAATGCTGAGAGTGCAGTTAGATATCTCAAGGGTCCTGGTCATGTAGGGATGTCAAGTCGGAATGTGATGGATTACGCCCTTAACGGTGGGGTCTCTTGGTGAATTATAACTCCGTCCAGGGAATTTCATCGTTGAGGCCCTGGGTATTAGTGTGGAGGCGGTGGACCCACCGTTGCTCACGTCTGAATAAGGAGTTACTGTTCCAACCTGGATTGGCCTCTAGGATAGTCCACTGGATGGCCTCACACGGGTGGCCTTTTTCCAAAAAATGGTTAGTGAGTTTGGTGGCTGTGCGTGCTCGTCGCACTGTGCTTTTATGCTCGCTGATCCTTGTCTTGACTGCTCTGGTGGCCATGCCGATGTAATAAAAGGTACAGGGGCATGTGATGAGATGCACACAATTCGTAGTGTTGCAGTTTGTGTGTATATGCGTTGTTCCCATCGGACGTTCCCCAGTTGAAGTGACTTAGTGTGCTGTGTGGAGGAGCATGCCCCACAACTCCCGCAGGGATAGTGTCCTGTGACGGCCGGGAGGTTCCACAAAGTGGTTTCCCTGGTTGCTTGTGGTGTTAGAGGGCGTGTGTGCACCAGTTGATCGCGTAGGTTGGTGGTTCTCTTGAAGGCAAACCGGGGCGGTTCGATAGCCAGTGTGTTGCTGTTGAGAATCCTCCAGTTCCGATTGATTATCTTCTTGATTTGATTGGAGAGAGGGGTAAAAGTAGTTACGCAGGTTATGAGGTCATTGGTTTTGGGTGTCCTTGTCTCCAAAAGGCCTTCTTGTGTGTTGTTCCTGGCCCGTTTCCTGGCTTGTCTGATAACCTCACCTGGGTAGTGTCTCTCCATGAGGTTGTTGACCAGGTGATTGGCTTGGGATTCAAATTCATGAATCCTGCTACAGTTGTGTCTAATTCTCAAGAATTGGCCGTAAGGTAGATTCTCTCTTAGTGCTCTGGGATGGAAACTTTTAAAGCTAAGGAGGCTGTTACAGTCTGTATTTTTCTTATAGGTGGTGGTGTGCAACATTCCATTCTTGATGCTGATTATGAGGTCCAGGAAGGGGATCTCCTTCCTACTCGCCGTCATGGTGAAGCGTAGGTAAGGGTCCTGGTTATTAATTCATTTGTGGAAAGTCTTCGCTAGGGTCCTAGGGCCCCTACAAAAGATCAGAATATCATCAATGTAACGTTTCCACGTGACAAGGTTCTCGTGGAAGGGGTTAGTGTCGGTAAAGATGTGGGTAGCCTCAAAGTGAGCCATGTACAGGCCTGCCAGGCTCGGAGCGAAGGTACTACCCATACTGGTACCTTGGACCTGATGGTATTTAGAGGTCTTGTACTTGAAAAAGTTATTGGTTAAGGCCATCGAGATGAGGCCTGTAATGAAATCCGCCGGTGTGTTGGTGGGGAGTTCAGACTCTCTCAGAAGGTTGTTTGTGACATCAATGGTGGCATCCTGGGGGATGTTGGTACATAGCGCTTCAACATCGAGTGGGATCAATAGGTTGATATCCTCTGTATTCTCTTTGTTGATCAATTGGATGAGGTTGGATGAGGGCGTAGAAAGAAATCGCTGAATTGGCTGAGGGGTTCCAAAAGTGAATTAATGCCAGATACTATAGGGCGTCCTGGACAGGGTGTTACGCCCTTGTGAATCTTGGGCAGAAGGTAGAAGTAGGGCATCCTCGGTCTGCTGTTCACAAGGAATGCATACAAAACAGGGGATTGATTCAATTCAGGAGTTCAGAGGCCGGAATCAGTACAATAACTTTATAAACACACAAATGCCTCTGACACCATTGATCACACTATTTCTTTTCTCACTAGTCCTTTTCATTGACTGTGAGCTTCAATTTTTTAATTTTCGTTTTCACATTTGTTTTCAAAAGAGAATCACTTCATCATATAGACTTTTTCACCTCCCTTCTATATATAAAAATCACACATATAACTTATACACTTTGTGGTGCTATTTAAACTGTCTCCAAACAAATTTAGACTTAGTGCTGTACACCAGAAATTACAAGACAAAACATACTAAAATGAACACATTATTAGAGCAATAGGTCTTATCATTTGCTGAAATCAATTTTCCTTTATATGTCATACTGGTTTGATTTTTGGGACCGTAACTTTCTTGGTCCTCAAAACTGTCCGTTTCTTATGGTCCTAAACAGGGTCAAAGAATATATTTACATAGCTGATATGAGACAACAAATCAATTAATGTTCATGATGTACGGAAAACAAGGTCGCCGTATTGTTTTCCTGATATAGTCTGAACCGCTGTATGTTTGAAGCCAACGCGTTTCAACCTTTTTATATGCGGACCAAGCACTTTATTTACTATAAGGTCTTCCTCAGGGCTGCACAAGAATCGAATAGGACATCTTTTACCTGTATAAATGATAACATGTCTAGTTTTAGCATGAGTGAGTGCTCATTTAAATTCTTTGTGGTTCTAAATAATAAGGTAAGCTTACGTACCGTATTGTTATTGTTATTTTCTATTGTTGTGTTGAGATGACCATATTTTCCTGTCTATTTAAATAAAAGGATTAATACAATCAGTATGCCGTCACGTTCCTACATTACAAGTACTCATTGGTTTACTGTAGGATTTATTGTATAAGGTTCTTGCACCTACCCAGTCTGGTATGGTTGTGGTATTGGCGTTTCTTTAGCTGTAATTGTTCATGGATTTATCGCGTTTCTGTTGATGTTTTAAAAGAAACTGCGTGAATTTATTATGCTGGGATTTTAACCCGGGTGTTAGTTTTACATCTTAGTATTAATATTGATTTCACCGTGCCTTAACCAAGACCTAACCTCTGCTAAGTGCCTTCAAGAACCGGATAGTTAGCATGCTACGTTTTATATCTGGGCGTTTAATGTTTTTGCCCCCTCGCAAGTTAGCTCGTGTTAGCACGTGTTGGCGGGTAGGAGTATCTCCGTCTTTTGGCATGCTTGTGTTGTCAATTAGTTTTGCTGCGTTCTTATCGTTATAGTGCCTCGTACCTTCACGGCTCTAGGACAGCCTGCAGTCTCGTTTTGTAGTGGAGATCTGCTTTTCTTCTTATTTCTTCTTTCTTCATTCAAAATCCCTCTCCACTCCGAATCGTATGGAAGTTGCTCCGGGAACGTTTGAATCTTAATTAGTTCAAGTGACGTATAGTGTCTCTACATGCTACGTCGCTCCGTCTTCGTTGTCATGGAGCTGTTTGATGCGAAAAGGATCGTGAATCTAATTGGCTCACTTGACTTTTAGTTCAATGTTACGTTTTCTCATACACCTATATAAAAAGGTCGAAACGCGTTGGCTTCAAACATACAGCGGTTCAGACTATATCAGAAAAACAATACGGCGACCTTGTTTTCCGTACATCATGAACATTAATTGATTTGTTGTCTCATATCAGTTATGTAAATATATTCTTTGACCCTGTTTAGGACCATAAGAAACGGACAGTTTTGAGGACCAAGAAAGTTACGGTCCCAAAAATCAAACCAATAGGACATATAAAGGAAAATTGATTTCAGCAAATGAAAAGACCTATTGCTCTAATAATGTGTTCATTTTAGTATGTTTTGTCTTGTAATTTATTGTGTACAGCACTAAGTCTAAATTTGTTTGGAGTCCGTTTAAATAGCACCACAAAGTGTATAAGTTATATGTGTGCTTTTTATATATAGAAGGGAGGTGAAAAAGTCTATATGATGAAGTGATTCTCTTTTGAAAACAAATGTGAAAAAGAAAATTAAAAAATTGAAGCTCAAAGTCAATGAAAAGGACTAGTGAGAAAAGAAATAGTGTGATCAATGGTGTCAGAGGCATTTGTGTGTTTATAAAGTTCACAAGGAATGCCGCTTCTTTGGCTGTGATCCAGCCTTCAGTGGACGCTTCATTCACCATGATGCGGATCTGTTCAAGTAGGCGTGAGGTTGGATCTGTGTCCAGGATTTTGTAATATTCCGTGTTGCTCAGTTGTCGTGTGCATTCCTGCTCATAGTCCTTGATATCGAGAATCACTGTGGCCCCTCCTTTATCTGCGGGTTTGATAATGATTGTGGTATAGTTTCTTAGGGAACTGACAGCATCTCGTAGTTTGTTGGGCATATTGTTATAAGTGGTGGGGGGTTTAAGGAGAGTGGCCTCCTTAAGCACTGCCTTTTCGAAGGTAAGGACCTCATTAGGGACCATGCCCGCCGTCGGTGTAAATCTGGAGGGTGGCCTCAGTCCAGTATCCTCCTGTTCAGGTATGGTAGTGTCATTGAAGAATGCCTTCAGTCTGACCTTACTGAAAAGTTGATGTAATTCTTCATTAAGCCGGAAATTGTCCTCTTTCGGGGTGGGCACAAATCCTAAGCCCATCTCAAGTGCTGTGGTCTCATCCGGATTCAGTGCCCTGGACGAGAGATTAACGATCAATTTTTTAGGTGCGTCATGCTCCTTGTTGTTGTTCTCTGCTGGTTGTCTGAGTCCTGCCATTGGACCTGTTTGTTGCCTCTTCTTCTTCCTCTGCCTCTGCCCCTGCCTCTGTTCTGAAAAGGAGGAGGAGGGTTGTGGAAGAAAGGTTGTTGGAACCCCGGTTGAGGTGCGCTGTACGGAGGGTCTTTAAACCCCCCACCACTTTTAACAATATGCCCAACAAACTATGAGATGCTGTCAGTTCCCTAAGAAACGATACCACAATCATTATCAAACCCGCAGATAAAGGAGGGGCCACAGTGATTCTCGATATCAAGGACTACGAACAGGAATGCACACGACAACTGAGCAACACGGAATATTACAAAATCCTGGACACAGATCCAACCGCATGCCTACTTGGACAGATCTGCATCATGGTGAATGAAGCGTCCACTGAAGGCTGGATCACAGCCAAAGAAGCGGCATTCCTTGTGAACATCACACCGAGGATGCCCTACTTCTACCTTCTGCCCAAGATTCACAAGGGCGTAACACCCTGTCCAGGACGCCCTATAGTATCTGGCATTAATTCACTTTTAGAACACCTCAGCCAATTCAGCGATTTCTTTCTACGCCCTCTGGTCCAATCAACACCAGCATACCTTAAAGACACCCGTGATGTTCTCAACCTCATCCAATTGATCAACAAAGAGAATACAGAGGATATCAACCTATTGATCACACTCGATGTTGAGGCGCTATATACCAACATCCCTCAGGAGGCCACCATTGAGGTCACAAACAACCTTCTGAGAGAGTCTGAACTCCCCACCAACACACCGGCGGATTTCATTACAGCCCTCATCTCGATGGCCTTAACCAATAACTTTTTCAGGTACAAGACCTCTACATACCATCAGGTCCAAGGTACCAGTATGGGTAGTACCTTCGATCCGAGCCTGGCAGGCCTGTACATGGCTCACTTTGAGGCTACCCACAACTTTACCGACACTAACCCCTTCCACGAGAACCTTGTCACGTGGAAACGTTACATTGATGATATTCTGATCTTTTTCAGGGGCCCTAGGACCCTAGCGAAGACTTTCCATGAATGGATTAATAACCAGGACCCTCACCTACGCTTCACCATGATGGCGAGTACGAAGGAGATCCCCTTCCTGGACCTCATGATCAGCATTGAGAATGGAATGTTGCACACCACCACCTATAAGAAAAACACAGACTGCAATAGCCTCCTTAGCTTTAAAAGTTTCCATCCCAGAGCACTAAGAGAGAATCTACCTTACGGCCAATTCTTGAGAATTAGACGCAACTGTAGCAGGATTCATGAATTTGAATCCCAAGCCAATCACCTGGCCAACAACCTCATGGAGAGACACTACCCAGGTAAGGTTATCAGACAAGCCAGGAAACGGGCCAGGAACAACACACGAGAAGGCCTTTTGGAGACAAGGACAACTAAAACCAATGACCTCATAACCTGCATAACTACTTTTACCCCTCTCTCCAATCAAATCAAGAAGATAATCAATCGGGAATGGAGGATTCTCAACAGCAACACACTGGCTATCGAACCACCCTGGTTTGTCTTCAAGAGAACCACCAACCAATGCGATCAACTGGTGCACACACGCTCTCTAACACCGCAAGCAACCAGGGAAACCACTTTGTGGAACCTCCCGGCCGTCACAGGACACTATCCCTGCAGGAGTTGTGGGGCATGCTCCTCCACACAGCACACTAAGTCACTTCAACTGGGGAACTTCCGATGGGAACAACGCAAACACACAAACTGCAACACTACGAATTGTGTGTATCTCATCACATGCCCCTGTACCTTGTATTACATCGGCATGACCACCAGAGCAGTCAAGACAAGGATCAGCGAGCATAAAAGCACAGTGCGGCGAGCACGCACAGCCACCAAACTCACTAACCATTTTTTGGAAAAAGGCCACCCGTGTGAGGCCATCCAGTGGACTATCCTAGAGGCCAATCCAGGTTGGAACAGTAACTCCTTATTCAGACGTGAGCAACGGTGGGTTCACCGCCTCCACACTAATACCCAGGGCCTCAACGATGAAATTCCCTGGATGGAGTTATAATTCACCAAGAGACCCTACCGTTAAGGGCGTAATCCATCACACTCCGACTTGACATCCCTACATGCCCTGGACCCTTGAGATATCTAACTGCACTCTCAGCATTACACTTCTAATAACAGACAAACACCAGGCGCAGTACTACCATTTCCTGAGCAGTGTCCCCTTGGATGAGCTCTTCAACCTCAATGTGAACTCCGCCATCCACTACCCCACTTCCATGCTGCTACCCCACACATTTCCTCACTAGTATTGGGATGGGTGACGCACTGAGTACACAACTCGGTCTGTGACCTCTGTGTATACTCCGATACAAAAATCTTTGTTTCATTTTTTCATTGATCATATCCCACACTCCCCCCACCTGGGGACTTAGCTCCTGACTCTCGCCCCCGGGCGTCGATCTGCATACGTCACACACTGTGAGGTAACTTCACCTCCCTTGCTACCCCCTTCTCAAAACTTGGCTCACGCGCCTATACGGCATAAATTATGTAAAGCACACGCGCTACTATTCATTGACTGCAGTATCATAGCACCCTCAGTACTTTTCTATAAACATACTTCAAGCAGACTTCCTTGGCATGCATGCGCGCAACCTCACACCAGCGTCGCATGACATGCACATGCGTAGTCTAACCATTAGATGACTGGGCAACACGGGAACTAACTGGAAGTAGGCAGCTCCTCCGTCACCGCAGCGAAGCTTAAAGAGACAGCACAGCTATCTCGCCCTCCACCTACGAGCTGGCATCCGGACAGGGTAGGCTATCCATGCCGACACCCAAGTTAAACTGTGAGTAACCAATGCATCGTGCTGCCTCCATCCATTTTATAGTATTCTTCTGTACTTCTGTACGATAACGCCACAACAAGAATGAGACGGCGCTATGCACGTTTTCCATTGTCTCCTCTCTCCTCCCCTTACGGCAATCACAGCCCAAGAAGGTGCGGGTATCCTACGCCATTAGCTCATGGAGAAACTGTATCTCCGTATTTAGGTAAGCCGATCGCCATCCCAGTGGCTCTTGCACAGTAACTCTCTCCCTCGCCGTATGAGTATGTATAGAGACCTGACCAAGTATGCGCTAACCCTCTCCACCACACAAACTATGGAATTGGGGACAGGCTGAGTGTGGCCCTGAGGCGCTGCACACCACCAGGCTTGTCTCTACTCACGCTTCACCTAAGGTTCTTTTGACTGCTGTTACGACCTCGACCGGGGCGACACGTGTTGCTGGGCGTGTTCACCTTTTGAGCCCGGGCACTATTCCTGTGCTAGGGCCAGTGGCTATGAACTCCCCCCCACTGCGCCTCGCAGTGGATGATGACGCAGGCAGCCCTTTGGTGATCATACTGTTTTTAAACAACTGATTTATTATGTCTCTCACTACTGTTTTTAACTCTTCACATTCCCTGGACCATTGCTGTCTGGGTTAACATACCACAGGGCATAGAGCGAAGAGACCTGATCCCTGTGTGTCTGTTTTCCCTTCATTTCTTCTCTTCTCCACAGGTCATTATTTAGGGGGCACAGGTTTACTCAGGATCTATGGCAGCCACTTACTATTAGTTTGTAGGCGACCTCTCTCCCCCCTATTAAGTTTCGAGTGGGCCAATGTCACCCCACTCATAACACACACGTCCGTGCACTTACCACACACCACCCACACACCTGATCCTGAAGAAACGCCAAGTATCTTTCAGACCGTTTCAGGCATAAAACATGTCGACCTTAGCATAGTTACCTGTGCACATCGCGCCCACGCTGGTAACCCCTAACCTACGTTTTTTTTTACTCTACCAAGGATACCTCTTCATTAAAACTTCCTTTTTGGCAACCCTTAGGCATTTTTAATTCGCTCTGCATGCACACACTGTCCCTCACACCTAATCTGTTACCCACACACCCACATGCACCCATCGGCAGCTCTCTCAAAAGATCTCCGCCAAAGAGACCCTTCGGGGGACCCGTAGGGCATTGCACCGCCGGCCCGACGAGGAGCAACCGTCTGATGATGAAGCATGACATCCCTCGGGATGTGTGAGGGCAATAAGAGACAATTTGCGTCTCTCCCCACCCCTTGACCTGGCACCCCTCGTCCTCCCCTGTTTTTCTTTTATGTCCTCTCATTTTTGAGTACTGCGTGTTGACTCCTTTCATACACCGACCCTGGAAAAGTGCCCCTTGTTTGATTTACTGTTCCAGGGTAGACATCATAATTCTTAAAAGCAAGGAGGTCATCTTAGAATGGTGAAACAATGATATACTATGAACAATACCATTCCAAGATGGCTGCCCAGCTCAGAAATGGTGGCCACACAGGGTGCAGCAAACTGAGGATGAAATGACTGGCAAACAAGCAGTTCAGTAGCACTGTCTGGGGAGCTGAAGGACAGTCTTAAAAAAGGAGAAGGAAAGAAGTGAAATGGGGTCTATAAAATAAAACAAATTAACAACAATATGTCTGGCCACTAACCTAGACACTTATTTTGAGGTAGATCTGCATGGCTTCACACACTGTGCGATAGGGCGATGACAGAAATTAGCTAACCCAATGTCCCATGCAGTATGCTGTCATCAGGAGAAGCAGAATGTGAATGACATTCCAACAAACAGAAGAAATATGACTCAAAGAAACGATATATTTATATTGATGTATAGCTTTTTATGTTTTTTTATTTCCAGGTCTGGCAGACAGCTACACCGGGCAGGTCATCCTAAAAGGTCTAGCTGGATTAACACCTCAGGCCTACTTAATTCAGCATAAGCTTTCCTTCAAGGTAACCATCAAGTATTTAGTCATAAAATTATAAATCTTTACAAAATTAGAGTTGGAAAAACAATATACAACTCCTCCTAAGAGGGTCTAACAAGGATTGACACATTGCAAATGTTCTACCTACAGTGCCTGCTTCAGGATAGGTCAATATTTTTATGTGTGGAGTTCTTTGCACTACTGCGGAGTCTTCGCAGTCTTAAACTTACTGTTAACTCACAGTTCGTGAATAGCATAAAAAATGTAAACCTACATAAAAGTGTAAGTTTACTTTTCTGATTCAGCCCACAAAGTTTGTGGGAAAGGCACCAGATCCCTTGCCTAATATGTGAACCTATGACAATCCACGTAATGCAATACTTGTGAATAGGCTTTAACACAGTATTGTATTGTATTGTATTTGCATTTATATAGCGCTTACTACCCCTGACGAGGCGTCGAAGCGCTTTTTCAGTGAGTAGCACGCTACTCCAGAACCCATAAAGGATTAGAGATGAATTAGTATAGTGAAATATGAAAGTAATTTGAGTGGTGGATATTAGTCAGTTATTTTGATTGAGAAGGATAGCAGAAGGATGGAAGAGAGGAAGAAAGTTTGCATTTATATAGCGCTTGTTACCCCTGATGGGGTGTTGAAGCTCTTTTTTTGGCGAGTAGCACGCTATTCCGGAACCCATAAAAGTATTATTGGTGAATTCGTATAGTGAAATATGAAAGTAATTTGAGTGGTGGATATGTTAGGCAGTTATTCGGATTGAGAAGGGTAGCAGAGGGATAGAAGAGGGAAAGTGTATCACATATCGTACAAGACAATGGTAAAGGTATCCTGCAATCCTCTCATATCTACTGTGATAGATAGATAGATAGATAGATAGATAGATAGATAGATAGATAGATAGATAGATAGATAGATAGATAGATAGATAGATAGACCGACAGAGAGATAGACAGACAGACAGACAGATAGATAGATAGACAAGGAGACAGATAGGGAGACAGACAGAGAGATAGGGACACAGACAAATAGGGAGACAGACAGATAGGAAGACAGACAGATAGGAAGACAGATAGATAGACAGAGAGATAGACAGACAGACAGACAGACAGACAGAGAGTCATACAGACAGATGGTCTACCTGCTCTGCCTTAGGACAGCTTATTTTGTACATGCGCACACCCAAAGCACACTGGGGCAGCAGTCTGGCGTCTAGTAGCACTTTACAAAAGCCCTTATTAAAATAAACTAATAAAATATCATTTTACATATGACAATATACAACATAGCGCTGTGCTACACAGATGTAAAACCTTCAAGTTAATTAATTAAAAAACTAATGTCTGCCAGGGTGTTTGAAAACTAGAGCAAGGAACACGCATTTCACAGTACTAATATTGCATTTTTGTTGCTTTTTTTTTTTTAATTAGTGAGAGGCCTGTCCTAAATACAAGTCAGAGGGGAAACAACTCGTACCATAAGGGTTCAAAGTAAAATAATACCAAAATAGAAGACATGCCTCCAAGCCTTTCTGGTCACGTGCACTGTTTTCATCATCTTGTTTAAGGACTGCCACTTCCAATCATACGATTTCTTTTCATTTGTAGATACATTGCAATGAACAGATATGGTGATTTATTTTAACAATTTGCCATGAGGGAATCCACAATACGGTGTCTTTTAACCCTGTATGAATTTGATGGCTCCTCGGCTTTAGAGCAGAAAGAATATATATACACACATATACACACACACACACATATATATACACACACACACACACACACATATATATACACACACATATACACACACACATATATATACACACATATATGTATACACACAAACATATATATATATATATACACACACACACACATATATATATATATATACACACACACACATATATACATACACACGTACACATATATACACATGTATATATATACACACACACACATATATGTATTCACTGAAAAAAACATAGGTTTCCAGGACGTTATAATTAGAAATTAGCATTTAAAAAACCTTAGAAATTCACTGAAAAAACCATAGGTTTCAGGGACGTTATAGTTAGTTGGACATTTCACTCGTACAAAACCAGGGAAATTCGGCTGTTATAGTTAGTAGAGCTAACTATAACTCACACCCCCGCAATGCACTGCTGATGACATCACTTATTACATCACTCATGACATGCTCAGTGACTTCACCGATGACACACATGATGACATTTAAATGCTAATTTCTAACTATAACGTCCCTAAAACCTATGTTTTTTTCAGTGAATTTCAAAGGTTTTTTAAATGCTAATTTCTAACTATAACATAGCAGTTGCGTTTCCAGAGTGGTGGAGAAAGGTGAGAGTGGCCTCCGAACACCTCTTAGAAATCCCACTGTGTAGGATTTACTAAAGGTAACAGGAGGTAACAGGAGGGGTAGTTAGCCCCCAACGTTATCCTTGGGGGCCAACTACCCCTCCTATTACCTCCAGTAAGTCCCACACAGCAGTATTGCTAACTTCTCATACCAGGCCATGCCCCCTTTCTCCACCACTCTGCAAACATGCCCTATGGCGTGTTGTAAGTTGGGGAATTAATTCCCCTTGAATACTGAGGGTCCCTGGGGGCCAACAAGCCCACCAGGGACCTCCTGTAAGCACCGCATCCCCTAGGGTCTGACCCCTTTTTATCAATTTCTTTTAAAAAAAATATTTTTATTGAGCATTACATGAAGAGCATACTTACATCGTACATTATTTGATCATACTGGACACATTTCTAAAAAGTCAGTGATCAGATAGTAGGTTCACAAAGTCCAGTCTCCCCATCTGTGAAATTCAACAGTTCCAGCGATGGCAATAATTATAAGCGAGAGAGATAACCTAACCATTACCCCCTGCAGCTTGTACCATTCCTGCCATATGCATATCAGTATAATACTCATTTCAACCCCTTCCCACAACTACCCCCCACCCACCCCACCCAAACAAACAAAGAACCTAGGTGCCGCTGCTTGGCCGAACCACCCCCGCCAATGTTCCTGCATCAGGCGCTCGCCAAGCTCAAATACCCCCATCTAGGGGTCTGTACCGAGTGGGGGGGAGACAGGGAGGGAGGGAAGGGCACATGGGGGGAGAGGCAGGGGGGAAGGAGGAAAAGAATCATAGGGGGGTGCCGGCGCAGGAAGGAACATAGGAGGGGACTGTGTGCACAGGAGATGATAGCGATCCCTATCAAAGAGAGGGGCCCACAATAATGAATCCTACTGAGGGCTACGGTCGCCATGTATCCACCTGCTTTTATGCATCCGCCCCACTTACTCGCAAACTATTTTGTGATACTGCAGGATCTAAGGCGCCTATCGCCTTGAACTGTTCCATCAATTGAGCCCAGTCCAGCGATATCGGTCGTTTTCTCAGGCCTCTATACTCCTCCTGGTATAGAGCCTCCCATTCTGCCACTGCCCATCTACCCACCTCCTTACGCCAGGCTTCAATTCTCAGTGCCCGAGCGGCCTTCCAGCACTTCGTTATCATGCGTATCACCAATATTAGAGCCAGCCCTGCGAATATACGCTGCAGCTTTGCTTTTTTGGGGAGGGGAAACAGCCCCAAGAGGCAGGCCTCTATGGTGTCCCAAGGGGTGCGCCCCGTCGCCACTGCAATCTCGCGCGTCACCTCTGCCCAGAACCCCCGCAGCTTTGAACAATTCCACATCATATGTATGAAGTCAGCGTCTGGTGCTTGACATCGCGGACATGCCACAGATGCCGTGGGGTACATCCTACGTATTGTCGCTGGGGCAAGGTATGCCGTATGTAGAATAAACAGCTGGATCGTTTTTAAGCGGCAGTTCCGAGATACTTTTCGGGCATGTTCTAGCATATGAGTCCACTCCCTATCGTCTAAATTCCGCCCCAAGACCAGGTCCCATTTCTGCCTAATATGCCTCAATGAAACCGACAAATGCTCTCGCAGGCCGTGATAGAGCCAGCGCACTAAGTATCGACCATGGACCATAATGTGTAAGGACCTCAGTAATTGGAAAGTTGGGGGCTCCATGCAATCCGTAAACCAATAAGTTCGAATGTAGTGTACTATAGTCCCATGTGTAAGGAATAAGGTGTCAGGCACCAAATTAGTATGCACAAATTCCTCATGCTGCATCAGCTGGCCATCAAGGAAGAAATCCCCAATGGACTCGAGCCCCTCCCGAGTCCACCAGTGCAATTGGTTCCGAGTCAATACCCCTCTCCTAGTCGGCAGCCCATTAAGAGGGACATTTGGGGCATATGGAAACGGTAACCCCGCCATCTTCTTTGCCTGCCTCCAATACTGCAATGCTACCCTCCACAAATATGGAGGATCGCGCAATTTCTGTGCACCTAAGCATAATTGCGACTGGAGTGTCCCTCTTCGTAACAATTCCGGGGTATAGCCGATTTCGAATAGGTTCTTGCCTGCCAACCAATACGCCAGCCATTGCAGCTGTCCCGCTATAAAATAAGCCCTAAAATCCGGTGCCCACATGCCACCTGCAGTGGTAGGTAGCTGCAGCTTAGCCAGCGCCATTCGTCGTCTGCCCGCCCCCCACACTAACGATATTAATAATGTGTCAAGCAATTTAAAAATCCAAGCCGGCAGTACAACTGGTATATTCACAAAGTAATAGAGGAGGCGGGGCAGCATGACCATTTTTGAGACTGCCACGCGGCCCGCTATCGTCAATGGCAATGAAGTCCAGAAGGCGATTTGGGAGCGCAACAAGTTAATGGTGCGAACCACATTACCATCTATCGTATCCGCATCCGATCTGTAAATATGGATTCCTAAGTATTTGAAAGTAACAGGCTCGACTTTAAATAGCAGGTCCCCGAATTGTAGGGTAGGGGCCACTGGAGCATTGTAAAAGGCGAAGGCCACAGATTTTGTCTCATTAAGACCCAGGCCCGATATCTCCCCAAACCTGGCAAAGGCAGCAGCTACTGAGTGTTTATCAGCTCCTAGGTCACGGAAATATAATAGCATGTCATCCGCATAGAGGGATACCGAATGTATATCCCCACGGAGTGGAATGCCGAGCGGGGCCATAATCCGACGCAGATGTTGTGCTAACGGCTCAAGGGCCAGAACAAATAACATTGGGGATAAGGGGCAACCCTGACGAGTACCCCGGGAGATCAAGTACATGGGAGAGATGGCCCTACCTGTCTTGGCGCGCGCTGTTGGCCCATTGTACAACAATTTAATCCATGCACAATAGGACTGGGGCAGGCCAAATTTAGCTAATGCCGCCAGCATATATTCCCAACTTAGGGTATCAAAAGCTTGGCGGACGTCCAAGGACAAGCAGCCAGCAAGCGGAAAAGAGGTCGAAACCGCGCGCATCAGAGCATGCAGCCGGCAAATATTCAATGAAGTGCTGCGGTGGGGTATGAATCCACATTGGTCCGTGTGAATTAAGTGGGACAGACAGAGCAGTAGTCGCGCAGCCAGCATCTTACTGAGTACCTTATAGTCGGTTTTTAGAATAGAGAGGGGTCTATAGGACAGAAGGTCAGTCGCTACCTTGTCCGGTTTCAGTAAGGATGTGACAATCGCCTCCTTGGTAGTGTGTGGCAGAAGGCCTTCCTCCAGTGAAGTAGTATAAAGTTGTAACAATCTCGGGACCAGTTTATCCGCGAAAGTGGAGTAAAACTCCACTGGGAGGCCATCCGAACCCGGCGTCTTGCCACGGGCCAAGGTTTTTTTGCCATCCTGATTTCCGCAGCCGCGATCGGTGCATCCATCTCTTCGGCCATTGCATCAGAGATTTTAGGAAGCTGAACCTCCGCCAGAAAAGCGTGCATGGGCGCTAGATGGTCCACGCAAGGGGCCGTATATAAGCGGGCATAATGTTCCTGAAATGCCAGATTAATGTCCCTCTGAGACGTAACCAAAATATTACTGATGGTGTACACTGCCAGGACCGGGGTAGGACTCAACGTTGGTTGGATCATCCTTGCCAAGAGGGTGCCTGCCCTATCTGCCTTAGAGTGCGTACGTTGCGTATACGCAGCAAAATCCAACAGACGTAAGGGCTCCAATAACTCTGCGTATTTAATCCTACCAGACTGTAAGGGTTCCGCACCGGTTACTCCTCTCTGGGCCTCAACTTCCAGGGCCTGCAGCTTCCCCTCAAGATCAGTAAGGTCCCTAATCGCCTCCCTCCGTGATCCCGCCAACGTACCCATGGCAACCCCACGGATCGTCACCTTGAAGGTCTCCCATTCTATTGCTCGAGACGAGGCCGAGCCTTCATTATCCGCAAAAAAGATGTCCACAGCTGTAGACAGTGCCGCCCGATAGACCTGATCTTCGAGCTGTAGCGGCTGCATCCTCCATGCAGGAATGGGAGTCAGGGACGGGCCCCAGGATAATCGCATCTCAATAGGGTTATGATCCGATATTGTCTTACCCCTAAACTCACAATGCAGTACTGCTGTGGAAACCTCAGGAGAACAAAGAAAATGATCCAGCCGTTTCTGTAGCTTATGGGGGTAGGAATAAAAGGAATACTCCCTCATATTTACATGCAGTGCCCTCCAGATATCCACTAGACCCCAACCCTGTGCCCAGCGGGTCAGGGCTGCCGCCTGCGTCCTCGCCGCCGTGTGGAGCAACGGAGGGTGGGAGCGATCCAAGCTAATATCAAATACTGCATTGAAATCACCGCCCAGCAGCCACGGGACATGGGACCAACCCGCAAGCGCCCGGGATACCCGCGCTAAGACCTGTTCCTGATCTATATTTGGGGCGTATAGGGAGCCCAGTACTACCTGCCTCCCGTCTAGTGTACCCAATAAGAGGACAAACTGGCCCTGGTCATCAGTTCTACACTCAGTGAGAGAAAAGGGGATACCTGCCCTGATCCAAATGGCTGCCCCCCGGGAAAAGGCGGAATATGCCGTTGCGTACAATTGCCCACGCCATCTCCGTTGTAGTTTTGCAGTTTCAGCGGGAAGCAAATGTGTCTCTTGAAAGCAGATGATTTGAGCTTTACACCGATGTAGCTGTGCAGCTATTCTATGTCGCTTAGAGATAGAACCCATGCCTCGCACATTCCACTAAACCATGGTGTGTGTAATAGTAGCAGACATCATTAAATACAATCAAATGAGGAAGTCCCTCCCGGGTCCCACCCCCGCCCACCCAACCCCACCCCCATCCCCGGTAACATCAATTTATGCGGCACACATATAACAAGTTTAACTAATTCCCAATACTGGGTCCAATGTACAAACCTCGTTCGACCAAAGCATGTGAGCCATGCAAGCATTCCACTCATCTAACCAATGCAACTGCCTTAGGGGGGGAGGTCACTAACTGCAGTAACTGTGGTGTCACACAAGTGAGAGCCCAGTACGGGGCCCGGGCCATGGACTTAGTCGTCTATTCCCTCCTGTCGTACCGGTGTATATATTCTATAGTGATTTATTTAACCGGCTAGGCGCGTGTAGCGCGCTATGACCTGCTAGTCTAGGCAGGACAACAACATCAGACAATGCATATTTCATGAGCTCATGGACTTGCAACTATTAGTCTGCTGAGGCTAGGGGATCATTACTAAGCTGTGAAGCAGCAGAAGGAAACAATGCAATGCTGCCCTCAGAGTCAGTGTCCGTAGGCCCACCTTCAGATTGGCTAATGCTGATGTCTGGGCGGGGGGCACGCAAAGTGGAGGCAGCACGTAGTGCTCCCCGCCTGCCCTCCATCACCTGCTGGTAGTCCAGCGTGGCCGAAATCGAACTCTGTGTAAGGAGGCCTTTCTTCCATCGACGAGGGGGACCCTGTGCCTTGGGCAAGGAAGATTCCATGCATCTCATAGGTTGCACTTCGGAGAATTTTTTGTCTTGCCACTCCCAAGCACTATCAGGGGTATCAAAAAACAGGGACCGCTGGTCATATAGGATTTTTAGTTTTGCAGGAAACAACAAAGCAAATGAGAGGCCCGCTGCTCGAGCCCGGGCTTTCACATCCATGAAGGAAAACCTTTTATGCTGTACTGCCAAAGTGTAGTCCGGGAATATTGACACCCTGGTATTAGCTATTAGCAGAGGGCCCTGATTCCGTGCTGCCTGCAACAAATGGTCTCGATCCCTATAATTTAAAATCCTGGCCAGGATAGGGCGGGGGCCCGCTCCCGGCACTGCTCGCCTCGCGGGGACACTGTGCGCCCTCTCAACTGTGAAGTGAGGAGATAGACCAGTAGAGGCCACAGTTGACTTTAACCACTCCTCTATGTAGTCCGTGGGCGCAGATCCTTCCGTCCCCTCCGGCATTCCCACTATGCGGAGGTTATTCCGGCGCGCCCGGCCATCTGCATCATCAGCCCTTGCCTGGAGAGAGTCAATCTGCTGGCGCATTTGTTGGATCTGCTCATCATGGGCCTGCACCCGGGGTACCATGTTATCCACCTTCTGGTCTGTGGTATGGGCTCTCTCCGCCAGTTTCTTGACGTCATCTTTGAGCAGATTGAGCTCTACTGAGACGACGCCCAGTTGCGCTTCTAACACTGCGCGGGAATCACGGATCTCCCGCAGTATCATGTCTAGCTTATCCCCAGGCATGTCGGTCTCCGCCGCCCCATCCGTCTGGCGAGGCTGGGCCGATGAGTGTCCTGATGCTGGAGCAGGGGTTCCCGCCCCCTCCGTCGTCGGCGGTATCCTGGGTCTTCCCTTTCCCATGGCCTGCGATACAATGGGGCCCAGTGCCAGATATCCAGTGGCCGCGGCAATGCGGTGACCTCCGCATGGCTGACGGCTCTAGGCTCCACGCGTGTATGCGGTCCCGCAGAGCCCATGTCCAAGGCAACTACACGGAGCCCCCAAGTCCAATCCAGGGACCACCCCTGCACCTTTACTGTGACAGCCGTGTATTAACCGGTTAGTGGGTCTCCGTTAACATCCCAAATCTATAACAGCGGCTATGGTCTCCACGGAAAGCTCAGGACTCACCCACAGCATCCAGGCTGCACCGAGCAATATAGCCTTCTCCCAGCTAGCGATTAAGGCCTTATGCCGCTCTCTAAGGGATTTATGGCGCTTCACCAGGCCACAGCCTGCCGGTGCCAACGAACTCCGTCGGTCGGACAGGCACCGCCGCACACCGGGGGGGGGGGGCGCAGAGGTCCACTAATGCAGCCCCCGCCGCGCTCCTCGGACCGGATAATCCAGATGCACCCACCTAGATCGTCGCCGCTCTGCCGTGCAGTCAGTCCCACTGCCATGGGAGGGGGGTCCCCCGAAGAGCTCCTTCTCGCCCCCGTCTCTTCTGTGCAAAGTCCTACATGCTATGCTCCCACCGGGCGAGATTTCAACCGGACTCCTCCTCACTCCCGGCGCTCCGCTCCAGCCCACGATCCTGGGGCCTATGCTGTCATGCGGCTGCTGCAGCTCGTTCAGCCATACCAGGACACCCGCCAGGCCTGCAGACCCGGCCCCCGGACCGTCCCGGCCAGAATCTTCACCACGCTGGCCCACCTGGGCAGCACTCCACTCAGGGGAAGTCCTCGATGTTGCTCGTGAGCAGGCCCAGCGCCAGGGGTCCCGCATGGACGCTTCACGGCGGACCCAGTGTCCACAGCCCCGCCGGGCTCCAGGCAAGGCCAGCCGTCCGCCCAGGCCAGGTCCCTGAATCTGCTCCGGCACAGGGGGCGCTCCCCAGGATCTGAACTGCCGGAAAACTTCGTCAGAGATTCCCCTCCGGTACAGCACGCCTGCCGTATTCCGCTTGCTGCAGTATCAGGTAGGGTTATGCGGATATTTTCACGGATTACACGCCCCAGCCCGGAGCTCGTCGCCTATGCGACTGCCATCTTGGGCTGCAGACCACGCCCCGACCCCTTTTTATCAAAATAAAAAAAAACGGGAAGGAGGCCGCATGGCCCACCTCCCGAGGCCAATTTAGGCTCCGGGGACTCCATCCCCTGGGGCATGGGCAGAATTTTAAAAAAAATTATTATATTTGGAGAGGGCCGTGTGGCCCCCCTCCTAAGGCCAATTGTGGCCCCGGGGACCCCATCCCCGGGGGCCGACCTGTCCGTATTTATTGTATTTAAAAAATAATAATTGTTGGGGAGGGAGGCCACGTGGCCCCGCTCCCAGGCCACTTCAGTCCCCGGGGAGCCCATCACCCGGGACATGGCCTCACCGTTGGGGACCATGGGGGGCCCCAATGCCCACATGGTCCCGCTTCCTCCCCACCTCCTGCGGGAGCCGGCATTGCTTTTGAGCAAGGGGAGCTGCTGACATGCAGCTCCCCTTGCTCAAAAGCAATCCTGCTTTGCTTCATTGAAGCGAGAGCAAGTTTTCCTGTTGTTGCTCCAATGAAGCAAACCAGGGTTTGCTATGACAGGGCAGGAGCCGTGCTCCCGCTCTGTCATAGCAAATGGCTATGTTCCGGGGGTGGGCACCCCAGGACATTGCATGAGTTGGTCCTGGGGTGTGGCAGTCCCCAGGGCCATCAAGGGTTCCTGGAGGGGGCCCCACAGCCCCCCTCCCTTACAGTTTAAAGCCCCGGGGAGGTGGTGGTCCCTGGGGCAGTGTGGGAGGGCTCGACCCCCCCACACACTTTATTCATTATTTATTTTAGCCCCGGGGAAGTGGCGGTCCCCAGAGCTCAGGGTCCGCAACAGATCCCTGCATTTAATTACAGAGTGCTCCGGAGAGGTGGTGGTCCCTGGGTAGGCCTGCACCCTATTTAAATAAAGCCCCGCGGCTACAGGGGCCCCCATGGGCCCCCGCTACAAAATGCAGGATTGCCCCCAGGACCTGAACCACCCAGGGGCTTTAAAAAACAAAGCATGGGAGACCGCGATTCTTTTTATTTTCATTTTCAACAGGGTTCGCGAACCTGGCGCGACCCGCAAAAATTGTAAAAAAAAATGCTTTTTTTGTGCCTGGAGGTCCCTGTGGGACACCCTGAGCAGGCCTCTGGGGTCAGGGTGTTATTACCCTGCCCCCTTTTCTTGTTTTTGTATGTTTCTCTAAATTTTTTCCTTCTCCCTCGGTGAGAAGCACTAGATGCCTGCCAACACTTCCTGGTTTGAAGTGTTGGCAGCCAATCAGAGGCAAGCTCGTGCTCGGAGGGCTCAGCCAATCAGATCTCACAATTCTCAAATATTGATATCTGTAAATCTTTAAATATCCCAAAAACTTCTGAACGGAATTACACCGTGATTTCTGGACCAAGAGCTATCTCTGTGCCAAATTTGGTGTAATTTAATTCAGCGGTTTAGGCTGTAGCTGTGTCTAAAGTTTCCTTAGGAAATTAACATGGAGAAAACAGGTTTTGGAACCCCCCTTTTTGCTTTGCCCCCTCTTGATGAATCACCCCGAAACTTTCAAGACAGGAGCTGACCTAAGTGAACAATTAGTTTTCAAAATTTCGGGAAGATTCATCAAACGGCGCCAAAGTTATTGGCAAAACAAAAAATGCTTTTCCTATGGAAACTAGGTTCTAACTATAACTACCTACTCCAAAAGTTCTAGCGCTGCGGTGAAAAGAAGGTAACCACACTCCAGGATCACAGAAATTATAATTTTATCGACTGACGCGTTTCGACCAGAACAGTCGTTATCAGAGACACACATATATTTATACCTTTGCTTCCTTTCCCTTTTTTCGACTACCAAGGTTACTCAGCCCACACCACCCGCGACTTTTCTCTGATTTGATGCAAAAGAGTTTATGGTGTATTATTAATGCGTGTTTTAATTGGACACCGGATCATGTACCGCTTCTTCTCTTTTCTGTTTGGAAAAAAACGTTAATAAGAAAATGAAATATTAAAAATATATATAGGTGTCATTTTTACGCAAAAGAATAAAGCTTTTGTAGGGACCTCAGAAGGATGGAAGGCTGGGTTGACAGTTGAGGTGCAAATCTGTAACCTGCAGGTTACAACGAGATTCCTGCGGCGAGATCATCCCATCAATCTCACACGTCATTAACCCACAGAGCTGTCTTATCGGGTGATGCCATCAGAGACAGTGGGCGCTGGCGCCAGCACCTGTACAGTGTCATCCGGCTCCTGCCTGCCAGCTGCGTGCCTCATCCATCCTTCAGCCCTCCAGACCAGCCTTGGACCACACACCCTGCCCCCTCGCGGAGCACCGATCGTGTTAAGCGACACTCATCGGTGTGATTAAAATGCCTGATTAAAGTGATGTGCACAGGCACCGGTGCTACGTCATCGTTCACGCCCCACAGCCGCGCCAAGACTGCGCTCATGTAATAAAAACACGGTAAGCCCAGAACGCCTAGAAGCCCAAGACATGAATGTGCCCAGTACCTGGGTATGGAAAGCACTTGTTTAATTTCTAGTTTCTGTGCTCAACGATCCCACAGGACACCCCCAACACACACACACACACAACACTATGGAAAACAATTCTGCTCTCCAGCTACACATCTGCATCCTTTGTTGGCAGAAACCTTGATATTCTCACGCGAGAGGGGTGAGCAGCCTCCCTGCTCTGAAGCCCGCGTCTGAGAGTTCATTAGTGGAGCCTCAAACTGCTAACCATTTCCTTTTTCAAACTCACAATAGGAACAGCCTAAGGTCCAAGCAAGAGTAAGCTTCCTCGCTGCCAGGGTAACCTCCCTCCCCGGGGAAGTGCACTGTGGGTAATTCTGCCAGATCAGAGGGTGATGAGAATGACACGGTAATGCAGCAGTGCCAGGCATGTCAGGGAAGAGAGTGAGTTAAAAAAAATGCTCAGTTAAATGTACCCGGTGCCTGGGTATGGAAAGCACTTGTTTAATTTCTGGTTTCTGTGCTCAACAATTAAACAGGACACCCCCAAATCACACACACAACACTATGGAAAACAATTCTTCTCTCCAGCTACACATCTGCATCCTTTGTTGGCAGAAATCTCAATATTCTCGCACGAGAGGGGCGAGCAGCCTCCCTGCTCTGAAGCCCCCGTCTGAGAGTTCATTAGTGGAGCCTCAAACTGCTAACCATTTCCTTTTACAAACTCGCAATACGAACAGCCTAAGGTCCAAGCAAGAATAAGCTTCCTCACTGCCAGGGTAACCCCCCTCCCTGGGGAAGTGCACTGTGGGTAATTCTGCCAGATCAGGGGGTGATGAGATTGACACGGTAATGCAGCAGTGCCAGGCATGTCAGGGAAGAGAGTGAGTTAAAAAAAATGCTCAGTTAAATGTACTTACTGGGAGGCAGCACTGATTACATCAAGTGTTTGAAACCAGTCCCAGGATGCTTGTTTCTGGTCCATAGAAGTTTGGCCTGGACTTCTCCCTTGGGGAACAGGGTCAAGACTGATTTGCATAAGGCTAGGTCTAAACTGGAATGACATGGCGTGCAAAAACACAATGGGTTTAAACCAGATCTGTGAATCAGGTGAATGATTGATTCATTCAGCATTCCGTCCATCATCTGTTCTTTTTACATCAAGTGCTTAGACACAGCCAACGTCCTGCAGCTTCGTAGCACTTGAAACAACAGGTCTTACTACTACCCAACTCCGTGGCACCCGCTCTAGCCACCTCAGGAGGATGAGTGGCTAAGCCCAGCAATATTCACACCTGTGACATGGGGATTGCGCACACGTCTAAACCCGGAGCAGGACTCTTTGAGCCATCCGTCCCCAGGTAGCCCAGACAACGACCCTGGAAATGGACCGGTCTGCCTATTAAGGCCTACTGACTTTAATAAATGCACTTCACAGCAGGTTAGTCAGTCCTACTACCATTCTAATAACATTTCATAAAAAACTTAACCTGACATAACGTTTACCAATTAATCAGTTAAGCCTTGATCATTGGGTTGTCACCCTAGCCAACAAAGGACTTATGTATTGCATGTAAACTGGGACCCATGAGACACACAGCCATAACATTATAAACATATAGAAATGTATAGTTTGCTAAACAATATACAATAATTTTGAAAGTGGCATAACAAGGTTTATCACATAGCAAATCTTCAACTCTGAGTTCTTGACACAGGGAGTAACAAATGCAAACCATAGGGCCAACTACATGAATTTGTGACATTTCATGTAGCAATGTATCTTTCTAGAGCCATCACCACAGTGTGTCAACAATTCACACTTCAAGGCTTATTAGCTTTAACAAACACACTTTACATTAAATGTATCCAGCATAGTACCTTTGTAACAACTTTTCATAATAAAACATATCAGACCTACATAACACGATATTCCAAGGTACCTGGTTTGAGCATAATTTAATTTGAAATTAGGATTTACACACAACCAATTAACTCTAGCTTAGTAGGTCAGGCTTTGTGTCAAAACCTAGGATTTTTTGTGCTGATACCTCCCTGTTACGCCTCCCCCTGCATACATTAATAAAGAGTTTGAGCCCACGCCGCGGAGCATTTTTAATGTGAGAGAAGGATCTTCCGCCAGCTCTGGCTCTGTGGATGCGCGGGGTTTCGACCAGTGCGAGGTTGGAAGATCGGAGGTTTCTTTTGGGTACGTGGTAGTTGATTCTGTCGTTGAGGTATTTGGGTCCGTTGTTGTGTAGGCATTTGTAGGCGTGAGTGAGGATTTTGAAAGTGCTCCACTCTTCACCACTGCGCTCTATGCTAATTCACTGTACTCTATTACACTCTACCACACCCTACGTCACTCCACTTTTCACCGCTCCGCTGTACTTTATTCTACTGTACGGCATTCTGGTCTATGACACTTCACTCTACAACACTCCACTCTATGCTATTTCATTGTATGCCACTCTATTATAGAACACTGCACTATACAACACTCTATTCTATGCCAATCCACTCTACACTACCCTTCTGTACGCTATTGCACTGTACGCCACTCCCCTGTACCACATTCACTCTACTGCACTCCATTATATTCCACTCTATAACACTATACTCTACGACAGTGCACTTTACAACACTCTCCTCCACTGTACTGTACCGCACTCTATTTAATAACTTTCCACTCAATGACAGTAAACTGTATGATTTAAATAATATATAAATATTTTTTTAAACATTGAAGTTAAATGACAAAATAATGGTTACATCTTTGTTATAGTTAGGAAAACGTAATTTATTCTTTCTATACAAATCAAACATGAAATATACAAACATTTGAAATTCTTCAGTTATAGTTATTCATTAAATATTTAATTTATGCACCACCATTAAGCTCATATAACTTTATATATAGCCACTCACCGCTATCTGGTTTCTGTGAACTGCTGCTACTCGTACCTGGCGAGGGATCTCTACCTCTGCTCACCGATTGTGTCCTGAGCTGCTGTGCCTGAGCTGACGCTGTCTCTGTTTGTTGCTCCGTGGCGCCCCTCCCCTTGACTCGCTGGTGTGAGCGTGAGCTGCAATCCGCACGCTCTGTCTGTTGCTCCCAGCTGGAGTCAGAAGGGTTGAGGCTGGGCGAAAAACTACAGCGCGCCTAACCTGGGGGACTGCGAGGACCAGAATTCCAAGCTGGGATCAGCTGGTTCCTCTTCCCCCAGGCGACACGCCCACGGACACGCCCACTGATGAAACGTAGAAAAACCAATTAGCCTTCCGCGACGCGCGCGGGACCAAGCGCGGAACGAAGACCGGACAAAGAGCGGGCCGTCTGAGGCCGTCCGGGGACGACCGAGGACGGGACGGGCCACCCCACTAACGTTCAGCACACGAGGACACTACTTAACCAAATTCTGAAACCGACGTGAAAAAACCCCCCATTTCTTACTGATCAACTGAGATTGTGAGATAAAGATAAAGTTATTACAAATACACAAAACCTGCTGCGACTACTATAAGCTATAAAGTAGATTTCCGGTCCCAAGTATGAGGGCTCTAAAAAAACTACGCTCACGGACAATCTACATGAGGCGTATGGGGACAGACGCAGCTGTAAGAAAATCTGTTGACAAATCACTAAAACCTGGTCAAATATCAAGTACTCCAGCTATAAGTCAATACTTCTCTACCCTCTCCAAGAAAAAGTATCTTTCTCCATATTTAACTGATGATCAAAATAAGCTGGATCCTTCAATAAATAAGGTTGAACATGATTCGTTACATTTCTCAGATCAGAAACCCAATAAACAAGGTCAAATAACAACTGAAAGTAATTTGGCAAATTTCTCTCTCTCGGAAGAATGTCAAAAATCATTCCCAGATACGTCTCAAATAACATCTATAACACCTATAAAAAACCAGGACAACGACTTATTCTTCGATGTATCTGTAAATCATAACACGAAGACCGAAGAAGAAAAAACAGAAATATTGCTAAGTCAAAAACATCCACTAACCAGTTCACCAGAAAAATCGCCTAACCTTTATTCTAATCTGGCCAACCTATCAGACCCTAATTTTATTAATCCAAATTCTGAAAATACTGCCTCTCCCCTGTCAAAAGCACTTTTTTCATTGCAAGAAATTTTGGAATCAGTACTAACTCATCTTGGTCAAATTTTAGCTAACTCGGACGATACTTTAGACGTACAAATAGGAATACTTAAATTCCTGGTTGAAGAAAAAAAGAAAAAAGATCTAACTAAAGTCTCACCAAAACAACCCGGAGCAGTCGAATTACAACAAATAGATGATTTTCATAAAAATGGAAGTGCGACCCCAAAACAACAGGAAGCAAGCACGCAAACGAACGACGTACTAATAATTAAGACTAAAACTAAGGGACTAAGAAATAAGGAAAAACCTCTTATCACATATTCACTTAAAAAACTGTTCAAAGAAGAATCGGAAACCATCACCGAAAACAAAACTAAACATTATCCTATCTTTTCGAATAAAGTATCCGATAATAATCGTGATCAGATTATCGGGGAAAATAAAGCAGAGTTATCGGGAGTTACTGCCGAACAGGATTTCAGCCAAGGAGGACAGTCTGAAAAAAGTAACACTAGGGAAAAAGTAAGGGGGAAGAAGAAGAGAAAACCCTTGAGGAGAATACAGAGGAAAAAAGGGAATAAGCTTAAATTCCAAAAATTCACTCCCGTAAACTTGGTGAACTCTCCAGAAACTCAAAAAATACCATCAGAAAAACCCTTAAACCCAAAAGCAGACGAATTTTGTCCTCCGATAGAAAACAGATCAACAACGCAAAATATCATGGATATAAAAGAACTACATGATAATAAATCTCAATCATGGGAAGTAATTCCATCTAAACACATAACTATCGAAGAGCTATTTCCCTCAGATAAGGAGCCGTTTAATCGTGGTAGAATAATTAATCTCTTACAAGAAATACCATCCCTGAACTCTCTGACAAGTAAAGAAATTGACCTAGTACTCTTTCCAATAAAAGAAAATAACAAACTAGTACAGGTATCCTTTTATTCCCCAGTTTTGCCTGGAATAATAATCAGAGAGAAGGAAATTCTTCACAAAAATGGCTATGATGTAATCTCGGTGGAAGATCTTAAAATCAACAACCTAAACAAAGGTACATTAGGACAAACTAATAGAAGAAAAGAAAACAATAGTTTTAATTGGGGAGATTCAGCATCAAATATTATGAGGAAAGATTCACTCAAAATACAAGTAATACAAGGTGAGAGGTCAGTATGGTCCCGGAATTCAAGCTCTAGTAACACTGAGAACTCAATAAAATCGTGGGCATGGTTATCAGAAACCTTAAACAGCAAAAAAACGGTAAATTCACAACAACACCAAGTTTAGCAAAGGTCTGACGTTATTGTCCTGGAACTTGGCAGGGAAAACTGATTTAAAAATGAAACATGCAATCAAAAACTCCCCTGATATCATTGCCCTCCAGGAAACATGGTTAATTAATACCTTTACTCAAAAAGGATACTATGTATATGAAACGTTGGCAAAAAGATCTAGAAGGGGACACGCCAAGGGTGGTCTGGCAATATTATTAAAAGAAGATCACTCTTGGTCACAGGAAATAATCGATACAAACATAGACAATCTACAATGTTTAAAAGTATCCCTTAGAACTCAAGCGTCAGCCAAACTTGAAAAAATATTACTTTTCAATATCTACGCACCTCCCAGTAATAATAATGATTTGCTGTTTGACCGCCTAATAGAGATTATCACCCATATCATTGAAGATCAATCTCACTTGCCATATCTTATAATGGGGGATTTGAACGCTAAAATTTCAAACTGTGAGATAAAGAAATGGGCTCGTCTTTTCAAAGAGGAATCTTTGGAAACATCACTCCCTGAATTCCCAAAAGGATCTAAATCAGATAAGAGAGGACGCGCACTATTATCTTTTCTCTCCAGCATTAATGGGACTATATTAAACGGTAACATCAACGGTGACATACCAGCAACATACACACGGCAAGGAAATGGATCTCCCTCTACCCTGGATTATCTTATATGCGGGATCGAAGAAAAAGAACAAATGATTCAACTTTCAATAATATTCAATGAAGAAAGTGATCATGCTCTTCTAAACCTTTCAACCCATTGGATTGCACAGTCCTCTTCTTATAACCAGCCAATATTTCTTACAACAAAAACGGAAGTAAACATAACAAGGCGTCGCATTTATTGGGGGACAGAAAATCTGGACTATCTGAGGCTATTAATTTCCGAAACCAATATATTGACTAACATATATTCAGATGACCCTATAAAGAATTTCGAACAATTAACGAATAATCTCAAACAAGCTCTGCAAAGTAAGTTAGAACACAACAGATCAGTAAAAAGTAAATGGAGAAATAAGAATAAAAACTGGAACCAACCAGTCGTAAAACAACTCAATAGGCTGATACGCGCCCAGTATCTGAACTTCTCGTCAGCAAACAAAAAGGTAATCAATAGATTAAAGAATCAAATACGACGAGAAAAAACTAAACAGAAAAAACTGAAACAGGACTTCAATTGGACTGAAATCCTACAAGCAGCTAAACAAAACAACCAGCGCAAATATTGGACACTGATTGCAATAATGACGGGATCCAAAAAAAAGCTGGAGGCAACTCCTGTTTCAGAAGAAAACTGGGATATTTACCTTCGTGAGCTATATAAACAGAATAAGTCTATTAAAAATGAAGAGGCGGGAGAACAAATTGTGGAAACTAAAGATACTAAGATCAATAAAACGTCGGCAGTGTCAGTCTCTACGAATATCAGGAAGGCAAGGAGCACGGGTGCATCTGGCCCCGATCAGATACCTATCAAGGTCTACCAAACTGAACATAAAGAGTGGGGACTGGTGCTCTCGCCGCTATTTAACTATATATTCGACAGTGGTCAAATGCCAAACTCCTGGAAAGGAAGTATTATAATCCCGATTTACAAAAAAGGAAAAAGAAACATACCGGGAAACTATAGGCAAATTGCCCTCATGGATGCTGCCGGGAAGATTTTTGCAGCAGAAATCCTGGATAGGCTGAAAAATTGGGCCTTCTCATTGGGTCCAATCCCTAAGTTTCAGTCCGGATTTCGCTCAAACCACTCAGTCACTGACAATGTAGCAATCTTCCAAACCATTTTAGACAAGTACGCAACAGGGAAAAAACAAACTATTTACGCAGCGTTCATCGATTACTCGACAGCTTTCGATCGAGTGGACAGACCGACCCTGTGGTCAAAGTTAAGAAGAATGGGCATTCCGGAGCAGCTATTACATTTGATAGTGAACCTACACAGTGACACCTGGTGCCGTGTCCAAATGGGGAGTGACAAGGGCCTATCGAAGATAATACGAACATCAAATGGCCTGAAACAAGGGTGCCTCTTGGCTCCAATTTTATTCTCACTGTATTTAAGTGACCTACCTTCCCAACTGCAGCAAGGGATATGCACTCCTCCTAAGATAGCCACTGAATATATTCATTCCCTGCTGTACGCAGACGATATAGTCATGTTTGACCTAACACCTTTCGGACTACAAAATCTTTTAGATATTTTATACAAGTATTCTATAAAAAATTTTTTAACCCCAAATACAAACAAAACCAAAGTGGTTGCTTTTTCAAACCAGAAGAAAAGGGTAAGGTACGAATGGAAGTTGACAGGTGAGAAGTTAGAACAAGTAAAGGAGTATACATATCTGGGCAGAATTTTCTCACAAAACATGAGTAACATCAACCAAATCAATCACCTGAAAAGGAAAAGTGACCTACATGCTGGGGCTTTGTCCCGCTTATACTCGGCCACTGGACAAAGGCATTTCTCTGCACTAATTCAAGTCTATCGAGCCAAAATCTCACCGGTCCTGTCTTACGCCTCGGAATATATTCCTTTTAAACAATGGACCTATATGGACTCAGTAGAAGGTAAAATATTGAAAAAACTACTGAAGATTTCTACATCTACCCCAGTACAGGCATTGAGACTGGAATGTACCATCACGAGTGCATATGCAACAGCCATAGCTAGTATTATAAGGTGGGCCTATAACCTTCTTCATTCAAAAGAAGGCACTTTAAGAAGTTTACTAAAAATAGAGACATTCGAGACCAGCTCTACCCATATTACCTTTTTAAAAAATATGCGAGAGGCCCTACAGCTTGCAAAAGTTAGTGTGGAAATTTTGTCTACGTGGTCACCAGCCCAACTCAAACTTTTTCTAAAAAACTTCACTCCCAAACTGAGCTACGAGATTGACCACTTACATTGTAATAGACTATCGTCATATAAGATCTATGCAGCCTCCCAGGAATACAAACAATGCCAGCCTTATTTAGAGTATACACTTCAACACGGTGCAAGGCGTGCAATTATGATGTTGCGCCTGGGAACACTTCCTGTACAAACCTTTACCTCCTCCTGGAGGCCTGACAGTTCTGCCTTTTGTACCCTCTGTCAAGGGGGAAACCAGAATTTGGAACACTTACTTTTTATATGTCCAAATGCAGAAATTGTAAACTCAAGGTTAACATGTCTTAAGTCCATCTATCGGTCCTGTAGGATCGTTAACTCAAAAGACTTTTTATCATTATGCAAAAGCCCTCCTAATGAATTCGTCTGTTACAGAATTTTTAAGTTTTTGAAAATCTCATTGAAAATGTATTAAATGGAAAGTATAATGTATATTTTATTTTGTGGTCCTCGAAAGAGTACCGTAACAAAAATAAAAACTTTTTGACTTGACTTTTGACTTTATATAACTTTATGTATTCTTTAGCTACAAACAAAAGATACGGTACAAAAAAATGTAAATTTCTAAACTTATACCTTTAATTTATGATTTCTACAACACCTTCAAATTATTATAACTTGCACAACTCCATACACAGTTTTTTCAACTCGTAGCACACTGCATTAACTATAACTCGCCACTCTACCATGCACTGTGTTCTTACAAAAGGTATGATTTGCGATGCCATAACTATTATTTTAAATGACATTATTTTAGATGGTATAACTTACAATCCAGGACAGGATGTCACACATATATTATAAAAGAGTATAAGCAGTGCTTTGTTACTTCGTAGCATGGATGACTTTTAATATGCTTCAAGGAGGTTGTTTTCAGAAAGTGTCCATCGTGCTAAAAACCCTACGTTCCCCTTCAACCCTCTACCTCCTGAAATTCTTCTGCTCCCTATTCCTATCTTAACTGTCACACTATCCATTATCATTGGGTGCATCACTGTCATTGTCTGGAAATTTCAGACTTGCATAGTTTGCAAAACAATAAACATTTTAAACAATAGTTAGATGTTGTGGGTATAAGAAAATGCAGTACAGTGTTTGTGGAAATACAGCATGCAAGTACATAATCACAAGAATTCCTTTGTACAATTGTTTGGTCGAACTGTCATATGGGACTGTACTTTGATTGGAATGGTAATAATGGTAAATTCTCAAATTTCTGGAGGAAGAGGTTCATCCAGGGGAGAATTCACTGGTGAATTTCCTCCATCGCTAGTCCTCTATGGTGATGAAACTTCCACTGGTGGATTCTCCTCCATATGTAGTATGCCCATGAAAAACGTGAGGAAATTCCATTACCATCTAACTCTAAATAAGGCCCACAGTTGGTATCATCCGATATACCCCTCTCATTATGTCTTATTTTTTGCACAGATGATGTCTCTCAGAATCTCTCTGGCTCTTTGAATGCATAGAGACATGATCTTATATTGGCCAGTCTAATTATCAGCAGCTCATTTTAGTAACCCAGTGAAATTTACAAAACCCAGCAGGATTATTACTGAGGTCAGGGATTAGCACATCTGCTTAAATGTCTAGCTCAGAAGTTCCCAAAGCAGGGCCATAACCAGGAGCATAGGTTTCGGGGGGCCTGACCCCCGTGATGAACACAACATAAAAGTAGTAAACAAAGGGTTCACAAGCAAACTTGATTTAAGTCATAGCTAGGGGGACTTCATCATCCAGGGATATTTTTAAAGATATACTGCTAAGCATTTCATTTTGTATTGTATATTTCAATTGTGGTATTATTCTCCTGAAGACATTTTCACTTTAAAATATGTGTAAATTGTGGCTAACACCAATTATTTTCTATTGTATTTAAAGATTTAGATATGTTTCTCCCTTACAGAATTTTGGGTAAATGCATGCAAATTGTTGCATTTTCAGCACATTCGTCAAATATGAATGTAATGAAGATTAAACACAATGGTGAGTTGTAGTGGCTTTGGACTTCTTGATTCTCATTTCTCAGCTTGACCAGCATGCTGTTTGTTTCTGGGAGAATCGCTTTTTCTTCCAGTAATTTATATTTTTATTATATGCGAAGGGATAATAGAAAATATTAAAATAAGAACTGCACATTATACTGTTCAAACCCCATTGCCCTTTTTCTTCTCCCATCCGCAACCTTCTGGTCTCTGTAATCTGTTCTCCTATTGATCCACATCACATTAGTTTATGTACCGGACTTCACTTTTGAGATGCACCTCCCATGTAAAAATATAATCTTTGCAAAGCACACTACAGCTTCCTAAAGCAATATCTGTGCTCCACAAATACCTACATTTTTTTTATTAGCTCCCTCTTAAGTTTTCCTTCACCCCAGTGGAATTTACTGAACAAATACAGTTCTCACCTTCTTTTTCGCACTTGAGATTATCAAAATGTCATACTTTTTGTCTGCTAAATGTTTTGTCATTGAGGAGTTAAGACAGCGTAAGGACCCTCTGGGCATGGAAGTGACAGAGTTGCTGTCATTAGATGATTATTAAGCTGTAGCTCTGTCAATCTGCACAATATGTGCAGGCTTTACAGTCAGATATACACAGTGTGCAGTAAGTAGGGGTGGGCAATAAATTCAATTCCATTGGCGGATTTTTGGCCACTCCGCATTACACTTGTAACGTGGAGTTCTGGCCAATTTCTGCCATGTGGCTGAGTTTTTTCTCGTGCGCAGCTCATCAATGGTAATTTGGTGAGCACAAGCGAGAATCAGAATCCCCTAGTGTGATTTTCGGGTGCTATGAGGACACCCAGCGAGATCTTCTCACCGTGAATTGTCATGGACAGTCGCACCAGTTTGTGTTGAGAAAGCTGCCACTTGAGTTGACAATCTACCCGAGCTGAAGCATAATCAACTCAAGCAGCAGCACCCTCTGGCACAAGGTGCCGCTTGCGCAGACTTTTCAGCATGGAATGAGCTCTCTGCGCATAAAAATCAGTGCGAGCAGCACAACATGTCGATTTCTGCTCGTTTGCGAAAATCCACAGAATCTTGCACAGTATCATGTAACGGAGTGAAGTTCTGCTCATACATGAACAGTATGCATGCTGCAGATTTATACAAATGTGTACAGTTTCTAGAAAATACACTGTTTACAGCTTGAAATATATGTCTAATATATTATTCAGGTCTCTGATATATGCAAGGGCTGAACAGCCTCTGGCCTATAAACAATATGAAGGCCTTTAATATGTATCAGATGTCTGATAAATGTGTTATTCATGTTGCAGATTGCAGATTGTGTCTGCATGTTATGCATATATCTTATAAAATGGCTTAGTGGGTTAATGCTCACTCCTGACATCTGTTGTAATCTGCAGTTGACAAAACTGAATCCAGCAATGCCAAGTTTGTCTCCCATGCTTCCTTGGCCATACAGGTGACTACCGGTAAGGAGGGTAATAGGAGCACCTGTTATTTACAGCATGTAGGCTCTTCAAAAAAGGGGTTTGAAACACCATATAATGTAAATGTTGTAAATGTAAATGTTGTAGACTTGTAAAGCGCACAGCTGCCCCAGCAACGGGGCGTCCCGGCGCTGTAGACCGCTGGGGAACCCGTCCTGGCTATCCCTGTGAGATGGTCCCTTTCTGGGTATCTCCAAGGTGAAACCAGGCATCCCCGGCGTCTGTGGGGGGCCGTTGTAGAGATGAGGCAAGCTTAATGCCCAGAGTTGCCGAGTGTGTTCCTGGTTAGAGTAGGTACCGAGGCGAGAATTATCGAGTCCGTTTTGACCCTGGTCCACGACCCTGCCGCGTCGGGAATTGAACCCTGGTGTCTGGCCGATTCTCTGCTTACGGATCTGCCACCTCTAACCAGTGAGCCACACCTCTCCACAAAAAGAGTACGATATTATTATTATTGTTATACATCCAACACTTGAGCACTAGACATATATCAGAGGCATTAATATTGTTGTATATCTGAGGTTTCCATATTTCCGTAGTATAAGCATAGTAAGGACATCAGATGCCTCTGTGCTTGTATATATTTATCTTTCATAGAAGAATATTCTGGCATACTCTCCGGGCTCTTATATATGCACATTACATACGTATATTCAACTGTAGAAAAAAAGTCTTAGAAATATTAGAAAAAAGTGTCTTTGCTAAATTGAGGGAACATGTCCTACGGACAGACATATTGGACGACTGCTACATTCATTCAATGTCTGGAAAAAACACATTGTATTAGAGTCTTGAATTTGCTGACTTGATTTTTCAGTTACACATTTTGAATTATTGCCATTGAATCTGCAGAACGTTGTCAAATTCTATTGTAGGGACCATCCACATGCATCTATCCTAATGACTTCATGGTCATCTACCTCAAACTGATCACAAACAAACAAAACCTCAATCCAGCAGAAGTTACTAACTAGCAACATATCTGCAAGAAGCCACTCTTACCAAACTCATCAACACAGAAGGTGAGGACAAAAACCTAACCTCTATCACCAAACAGCTTTCTGGAATGGCCAGAAGACCAGTGTTAACAGAAATGGATGGGCTGTCTACCCATCACTACACCACTGATTCCGTTCATCGTCCCTCATGGGTTGTGAGGCTAGAAGATCTTGGTATTTAAAGAACTTTCCTAGAAGGGATCACCTTAATCGCTGCAACATATAAAGCATCATCTCATGCCCACAGTACTCTTTAACTCCTTTCTAAACTAAATAGAGAGGTCAACGATGTTTTATCATCTCTCTACACCTCAGCAAACTACTAGAACTCATCTCATCCTTCAATCAGACTGTTACAACCATGTAGAAGACACCCACTACACTTTGAAGCTCAAAAACCTGACATTTTCTCCTCTGTCCCAGATAACCGCCTCCAAGCCGCTGACAAATATAACTAATCAACCACCTGAAATCTAGCTCATCAAAAACTGTGGGAAATTGGAAAGCTACTACCCTACGACCATCTTGCCTCAGGAACCAAATCACTTCCAATGACATGCAAAAAGACTGGGAGTTCTTTTAGGCACTGGCCTGTGACTAGGGTCACAAATGAAGAACGTTACAGAAAGTGCCTTCTTCATCATGCCAACCCTTTGCCACATTTTGTCTCCTAAGTTTCCCTCAGAAGGTCTGGACCACCATCATCTTGATTCTGTCCTACCTTAGCTTAGCAAACTTACTTACTGCCCTTTCCACCGTTCAAGAAAATGCGCCCTGGTGGCACATTCCTGTCTCTTCTGAAAGCCAATCCCAAGAATTTACTGCCTGCAAATGTAAAAAATATTCATTATCTCCTGGCAGTCAAAGAGGTAGCAAAAAGCTGACTCTTTACCAAAAAATGCTTCACTTATTGTAAACACCAACAAACCAAACCTTTGGTCCAAAGGAAGCATCAACCATGCCCTCACAAATATTTCTAACCAACCTCCACTTCATTTAATGATAAAGTGTAGCTACAAATTTACTATTACGTTAAAAGCACACACCTCTCTGGTTTTTTTTGTACAATACAATCACACTTCCCACATAAACAACACTATAATCCCAAACTCTACGAATTAGGCATAACAGATGGAGTAGCAGTAATGAGTGAATGTAAGATGTTACAACGCATCCATTTACAATGCATGCCTTTACAACGCAGTTTTTACATCGCAACATCCTTTACAATGCATTCTTTTACATCGCATGCCATTACGTCGCATTTTCAGAAACTACTTTACAACGCATTCCACTACATCGCATTATACCTTTACAACGCATACCATTACATCGCATTTAAGGTAAGTGTTGGATAGTATAGGGGTATTAATTACTATTCTAACTGCAGTGAGTGCAACAGTAGGATAAGTGTTGGATAGTGTAGGTGTAAAAATTACTATTCTAACTCCAGTGAGTGCAACAGCAGGGTAAGTGTTGGATAGTGTAGGGGTTAAAATTACCATTCTAACTCCAGTGAGTGCAACAGTAGGGTAAGTGTTGGATAGTGTAAGGGTACTATGCGTTGTAATAGTATGCCTTGTAATGACTTACAATGTAATGCCTGCGTTGTAGTGACATGCGTTGTAATGACATGCGTTGTAGTGACATGCGATGTAATAGCTGCGTTGTAATGACATGCAATGTAAAGGATGTTGCAATGTAATGACTGCTATGTAAAGGTATGCGATGTAATGAGTGCGTTGTAAAGGTTGTTTCCCGTAATGAGTTTATATCCAGAAAGGCTGACTCTTTCATCATTCTGAGGCCAGTACGCTTAGTAATTGTAACACCTTCTATTTACAGTGTTTAGAAACAGAGCTATTTAGAAACAAGCTTATAATATGTATCATTGAGGGAAAATGTATGTACAACACAGAAATAAATATTATGTTACACATCACTCTCCCTTTTATGCGGGTTAAGATAACCCCCTCTTTGAATATGCCCTATAATTCCCCCATCTTTGATAGGATATGGTGCCCGAACTATATTAAGAAGCATTAGGTTTGTATGATGCCACTGCCAGGGTGGTCTTCATTTGTCTTCATGAGGAGCATTTCTCAGAACCATTTAGTATACTAATCACATAAAAAGGCTTTTTAAGTGCAAATCTAATAGCTGCAGAATGTGTTTGTGAAGAAGGCAGCATCATAACACAGAATTCACTGTAGGCACCTATCAAATTACTATCCATGCAAAAGCGCCCAAGTTATATCAGGTGCCTATCAATACTCAAGCAACCTTTCTTAATTTGTGTAACTACCGAAATCTTATAACATATTACAGTGCCATCTCCTCTAACTTTGCTTGATGCTAATAGTTTATTGAACAGAGACAGTCAGACTAACTCAAGGTGTTCCAGGTACAATGTAAAAATGGTCAGTTCTGTACTGGTGAGTATTATCTTCTCCTAGGAACCCGATAATCAACTGGGGTGTTGACCCTTCAGGGTTGCAATTGGGGCACCCATGACTGTATATTGACTCACAAACATAACATAAATCAGTCCGCTCTTTCCTAACATGTTCAATAGCACATAGCTTTGAAGAGACTGCGATAACCTTGGCAGGTGCATCCCAAAATATCCTTGGACTGGGGCAGGGGTTTGCTTGCATGATTGCTGAAAAGATACACATGTTTTTTGTAACGCCCTGAACGTCTCAGGATCGTTTAACAGACACGATAATGAGAACGCAACCACTTGTGAAGGTTTAGTTATTTTAATGAAGGCAAAAATAATACAAGGAATAAACAAAGGTTATAGTCACTGGAATCCTCCAGGCTAAGTACGTTACCAGCCCACAGCACGGATGGTCCTAACCGTCCTCTGCATATACGCCGATCCCGGCGTATGCCAACAGAGGGCAGAAATGAAATGGCCGACAATGCCAATCGGTAGGCTGTGAGGGGCACGAAGAGTGTTGGGGAGAATCGAGGAGTCAGGGAAACACCCAGCCGGGGTCTCTACCTGAAGGGAGCAGCCGCTCAACCTCTTCCTCAGACTGCACCGGGACGCGGAGTCACCTCCTGGTGATGCGTCACCGATACCCCAATCACAAGCAAAGAAGACTGAACCGAGAGCAGCCGCTCGATCGATCCAGTGGACTTCCGAGTCTGTAACGCGGCAAACACCTCCTGGTGTGCGTTACAGCTGGCAGTCCCTGTATCTCTGGTCGGGCTGGGAGTTACGACTCCAACCAGCAAAAGCGCCACTGCGCTTTGACTCAGCCGAGTCAAAAAGCGAAGCTCAATGGTTATCCGGTAGAGCTTCCGGGTCCTTCACAGGTGACGATGGGGCAAGACACGGCCCAGGGAGTAACGACTCGACCTACCTCCGTTCTTGCCTTACTGGAGCACCACTCCGGAACACTGCTCTTCACTAAGCAGGTACGTCGGTGTAAACACAATATCCGACAGCGTTGTACCTCCCGGTTCCTCCCTTTATAGGGCGTGTTTTCCTTGAGTTATGTAACAGCTCTCCTGTTTACATAAGGGCGTGTTTTCCTTGAGTTATGTAACAGCTCTCCTGTTTACATAAGGGCGTGTTTTCCTTGAGTTATGTAACAGCTCTCCTGTTTACATAACCTCTCAACCGCTAAGCATCCTGGGAGATGTAGTCCGTTTTCGCTGGTTACCGTTTTCCTCCCCTCGCATGACAGGAATTCTTGACAGTACATCCTCCCTCTCAGCGGCTCCCCACGGGTCCAGCGCTGGCAGGAAAACGCCGATGGAACAAGGAGACCAAGCGCGGAGCATGAACCACTTCAGCCGGTTCCCATGACTGCTCCTCCGGGCCATAGCCTTTCCACGCAACCAGGTACCACAGCTTCCCCCTGCGCCATTTGGACGCCCGTATGCCCGACACTTCATACTCCACCTCCGACTCCACGCATACCGGCCTAGGTGTCCCAGACGGCTTGGAGGGTGCTGGTTTGAGCAATGATACATGGAAGACAGGGTGTATCCGCAATGACTGGGGCAAGCACACCTTCACGTTCACGGGACCCATACACTTGGTAATTCGATAGGGGCCCATGTACTTGGGATGGAACACACTGTCCTTTCGAAACCTCATGTTTCTTGTGGATATCCAGACGTAGTCTCCAGTGCGGTACAGTGGCCCGGGCCTTCTCTTCCTGTCTGCCGCAGCCTTGTATCTTCTCTTGGCCTCTATTAGGACAGCCCTTGAGCGCATCAACGTGTCTTTTATGTGTGCCACCCTGTCCGCTGTGGCGGGAATCCTGTCCTCTCTGAACGGATGTAGAAATGGCAAGAACCTGGGATGTTGGCCATAGTTGCTATAGAACGGAGATGACTGTGTGGAGCTGTGAGTGGCGTTGTTATAGGCTATCTCTGCAACCCATAGCAAGTCAACCCATTCTTCCCTGCCCTGGTCCACAAAACATCGCAGATACTGTTTGAGCGTTTGGTTCAGGCGCTCGGTTTGGCCGTCCGTTTGAGGGTGGTAGCTGGTGGACAGGGCGGTCTTAACATGCAGCGCAGTGCACCAAGTCTTCCAGAATTGCGCAGTAAACTGCGACCCCCGGTCCGACACGATCACCCCAGGTAATCCATGCAGTCATACCACATTCTTTAGGAGTAGTGACGCCAATTCCCCGGCCGTAGGGACTCTCTTGCAGGGGATGAAGTGCCCCATTTTCGTCAAGTAATCCACCACCACCAGTATTGCCGTCATCCCCTGGTCTACCGGTAGGCCCACCACGAAGTCCAGTGATATGCTATCCCATGGTCTATCCGGGGTCGGAAGTGGATGTAAGAGCCCTTGGGTTCGGCCATGGTCGGCCTTCATGGTAGCACACGTAGGACACTCCTGTCCCCACCTCCTGACATCCACTCTCATGGTTGGCCACCAGAAATGCCGTCCCATGCTAGCCACCGTTTTTTCAAAGCCCAAATGACCTGCGCATGGAGAGTCATGGCACCAGATGAATGCTTGTTTCCTTTGCCTAGGCGTGGGTATCAATAGGCCCCTGCCCTTCAGGGGTATCCCGTCCTTCAGCTGCCATTCTCTGTGACTGCGGAGCCACCTCTGCCATGCGAATGACCTGATCCCTCTCTTTATTCCCCTCAGGAAAGTATCCGGTTGGATAACCCCCAATACCATCCTCGGGGAAATGATGGAATGCTCGGTCGCAGGCAATGGTTCCTTAACTGCAGATTGACGGGACAGGGCGTCTGCCTTCCGGTTTTCCGTCCCCGGCCGATATGTGATGCGGAAGTTGAACCCCGCAAAGAAGATCATCCACCGCAGCTGTCTGGGAGAAAGGTGTCTTGTGGCCGTCATGAACTGTAGGTTCCGATGGTCCGTGTACACCGATACCACATGTCTTGCCCCCATCAACCAATGCCTCCATTCGGTGAAGACGTCCTTGATTGCGAGAAGCTCCTTCTCCGCAATATGGTAGTTGCGTTCGGCGTCGTTGAGTTTGCGGGACATGTACGCAACGGGATGAAGCACCCCTGTGTCGTGGTTGCGTTGGGACAAGATAGCCCCCAGCGCCACATCCGATGCGTCCGCTTCCACCACGTAGGGGAGATCCGGATCGGGGTGAGCCAACACCGGCGCCTTACCAAAGGCGCTTTTCAGGGCCTCAAAGGCTTTGTTCGCTTCAGGGGACCAGACAAACTCCTTGGACTTCCTCAGTAGCTGTGTGATTGGGGCCACCAATCCTGAAAATCCATCTATAAACCGCCTGTAAAAGTTGGCGAAGCCAATGAAACTTTGGACGTCCTTCACGCTTTGGGGCACCGGCCATTCTTTCACCGCCTTGATCTTTCGTTCTGCCATCTCCTGTCCCTCTGGACTCAGCATCACTCCGAGGAATTCCACGGATGTGACGTGGAAGTCACACTTGCTGAGTTTACAAAACAGCATGTTTTCCCTCAGCTTTTGGAGCACAGCTTTGACGTGGTGTACGTGCTCCTCCACACTGGACGAATAGATGAGGATGTCGTCGATATATACGACCACGTAGATATCCAACTCCTCTCTGAATACCTCATTCAAAAAGTACTGAAAGGCTGCCGGGGCGTTGCACAGACCGAACGGCATGACGAGGTACTCAAAAAGGCCGAACCTGGTCTTAAAGGCGGTCTTCCACTCGTCTCCGTCCCTCATGCGCACCAGATGGTATGCCCCTTTCAAATCCAACTTGGTGTAGATACGAGCTTTCTTGACCTGTTCCAGAAGTACACTGATGAGAGGCAAGGGGTACCGATTCTTTACGGTTATCGCATTCAATGCCCTAAAGTCCACACAGGCTCTCAGCTCCCCATTAGCCTTCGGGATGAAGAAGAGTGGCGAGGCGGCCGGAGACTTGGACGGGCGGATGAATCCTAGCTTGAGGAGTTTATCCAGGTACCCCCGGAGATGCACGTTTTCAGGCTCCGTCAGGGCATACAGCCTGCCGCTGGGAACGCTGGCCCCTGGCACCAGGTCGATCTGGCAGTCAAACTGTCTATGTGGTGGTAGCACTTCCGCCTTCACCTCATCAAATACATCCTCAAAACTGTGATAAGCCTGGGGGAGAGCCACATCTTTTTCTGCCGCTGTAGCCACCGTCTGACTCCCGCTCTCATCTGCGTCAAGGGATTCCGTTCTTATTCCACAATGCAGGATGCAATATGGTGACGTCAGTTCGATGCGATGTGTTGGCCAATCCACAGAGGGGTTGTGTTTCTGTAGCCACGGCAATCCCAATATGACGCCATATTGGGGCGCTCGGATGATGTTAAAATCGATTTGTTCCAAATGGTTCCTCCCACATCTCATCGGAAGGACCCCCGTGTGCTGCCCGATGGGCCCCGTCACCAATCGCCTTCCGTCTACAGCATAGACGTCTTCGGGTACAGCTTTGGGAAGAAGCACTAGCCCTAGCCTGCATGCCTCGTTGTGGTCCATAAACATGCCAGTGGCCCCTGAATCCACCATGGCCACAACGGGTATCCACTGGTCATGCACTCCCACGTGCACCGTGAGAAACAGGTGTCGTTGTCCCTTAGTGACCGAGTTGGAAAGTGAAGGGATGGATGAGTGACTCCGAGATGCCCCTTCTTTGGTCTGGGAGTCCTCTAGTTTTCCGCCGGTACGTCCACCACGGCTGTTACCGACCGGTTGGCCCGATAACGTGACGTCTTCGGTTTGGCAGGGCATTCACGTACGTAGTGGCCTTTTTTGCCACAATATAGGCACAATCCTTGTTTACGGCGTGACTCTTTCTCCGTGGCTGTGAGGCTCGCTCGTATTGCGCCGATGTCCATGGGTTCTCCCTTGGATGTGGTGGAAGTTTCAGGACTTCCCACTGTCACATAGGATGGAAGGGAGTTTCCTTTTCTCCCATGATCCCCCTTTCTTTCACTTAGCCTATGTTCCAGCCGTAATACCAGGTTGATAAGGCCCTCACATGTCTTGGGTTGTGGGTCAATATGAGCCACGGCGTCCTTGAGCTCATCGCACAGCCCGTGATGGAAGAGCGCCGTCTGTTTAGCAACAGGCCACTTGGTTTCCGCAACCAGCCTGAGATACTGCACCAGGTCGTTGGATCCCTGTCTCAACTCAAGCATTTCACGGTCCGCCGTGTACGAGTCTGCCCTTCTGTCGAAGACTTTCAGGAATTCCTCGCGAAAAGCACCCCAATCACATAAGATGGGGTCGTCCCTGCTCACCAGAGGTATGGCCCATTGTGCCGCGTTTCCAGCCAAATAGGATATAAGGAAAGCCACACAAGCCTGACTCGTGGGGAACGCCCTTGGTTTGCACGATAAATGTAGCGCCACTTGTGTGAGGAATACCTGCACTGTGTTAGGATCCCCACTGTACCTCTCTGGTGTTGCCAAGGGGACGGCTACCGGCATTTCCACTACTACCGCAGGGGTCTGGTTCGTGAGGGAGGTGCTGGGCGTGAGCGGGTCCAATTGGATAGCATCCAGTCTGGCTTTTACATCGGCTGTTTCTTGCCTGGAGGCAGCCAATTCACTTTGCACGGTCGCTAAAGCAGCCAGCACATCATCAAGTGTTGCCATGTCTGTTATCGACCGGGAGACAGTTAGTGTTATTAAGGTCGGATATTTTGTAACGCCCTGAACGTCTCAGGATCGTTTAACAGACACGATAATGAGAACGCAACCACTTGTGAAGGTTTAGTTATTTTAATGAAGGCAAAAATAATACAAGGAATAAACAAAGGTTATAGTCACTGGAATCCTCCAGGCTAAGTACGTTACCAGCCCACAGCACGGATGGTCCTAACCGTCCTCTGCATATACGCCGATCCCGGCGTATGCCAACAGAGGGCAGAAATGAAATGGCCGACAATGCCAATCGGTAGGCTGTGAGGGGCACGAAGTGTGTTGGGGAGAATCGAGGAGTCAGGGAAACACCCAGCCGGGGTCTCTATCTGAAGGGAGCAGCCGCTCAACCTCTTCCTCAGACTGCACCGGGACGCGGAGTCACCTCCTGGTGATGCGTCACCGATACCCCAATCACAAGCAAAGAAGACTGAACCGAGAGCAGCCGCTCGATCGATCCAGTGGACTTCCGAGTCTGTAACGCGGCAAACACCTCCTGGTGTGCGTTACAGCTGGCAGTCCCTGTATCTCTGGTCGGGCTGGGAGTTACGACTCCAACCAGCAAAAGCGCCACTGCGCCGAGTCAAAAAGCGAAGCTCAATGGTTATCCGGTAGAGCTTCCGGGTCCTTCACAGGTGACGATGGGGCAAGACACGGCCCAGGGAGTAACGACTCGACCTACCTCCGTTCTTGCCTTACTGGAGCACCACTCCGGAACACTGCTCTTCACTAAGCAGGTACGTCGGTGTAAACACAATATCCGACAGCGTTGTACCTCCCGGTTCCTCCCTTTATAGGGCGTGTTTTCCTTGAGTTATGTAACAGCTCTCCTGTTTACATAAGGGCGTGTTTTCCTTGAGTTATGTAACAGCTCTCCTGTTTACATAAGGGCGTGTTTTCCTTGAGTTATGTAACAGCTCTCCTGTTTACATAACCTCTCAACCGCTAAGCATCCTGGGAGATGTAGTCCGTTTTAGCTGGTTACCGTTTTCCTCCCCTCGCATGACAGGAATTCTTGACATTTTTACAAACTGTTCAGCTGTTCAGCTCATTCAAGTCTTTATCAAAATATTGTCTGTAATGGTACAGATATGCTGGGCCTCATCTCCTTACTGTGGATGAAAGGATGCCACAGGATAATGGAAATGTTATTTCCTTCTAAATGATACTGTTCATCAACGTAAATTTTTCTAGCATTTTTGTGAATAATATTATGCCTTTGGTGGCCAATGCAGCAACATGTGACCTTGAGATGCAAGAGCTCACTTTGTGTTCTCTTCATTTCTCGCTGACATTGATTTGTTTATTTCTGAACACAGCAGTCATTGAAAAAAGTTGTGAAACCGAACAGTTTTTGGCCATGAACCACAATTATATTTTTGGTCACTTGTGCTAAAACCATGCACACAGTTTTAGCACATGTACAAACATTGATAGTGTGGTGGTTGTAATACTCCCTAAATCAGTCATTGGTGGGGAATGGGGGTTTTGCTCAAAGATAGGTTGACTTTGTGATAGTTCAAATTGAGGCCCAAGTACTAAGGCGACATTGTCCAGCAGTTGCAACCTCTGCCACACACTAACAAGGTGGCAACATGTCCTTTAGATGGTGATGGAAACAAACTGTGGAGTACCTTGTCCACTGATGGGAGAAAGCCTTGGTATGGTATGTTCTGATGAATATGGGGTAGACCCACGATATACTCAGCATGGTGACCAAATAGGATGATAAACTTTTTGGGTACCTGCTATTGAGATACTGCCATAGGCTACTCTAAATAGTGAATAGCAATGTTAATTCACATGGTGATGGTAAAGAACTTTTCGTTCCCTAGTGTGGTGACTGCTGGGTATTGGATATGGTGCTAGGATAGGGCAGTCCCTGTGACACTTCTTAATTTTATTTAACTGAATTTTAATCTTCCTTACGGGATACAAAAGACCCTTTGGGTTCTCAATCTGGAATTAGGAAAATGTCACTCAGCATGAATATACAATAGCGCATTGATGTGTTTTGTCTTTGCGAAACCATTTCTTGATTCTTAGCCTCTGTTTACTTGACTGTAATGACCGTCAAAGATGGTGGCATTCAGAAATATGTGAATTATGACTAATATTTAATACCTTTGCAGAAGTTATCCTCCCATATACCGAACTGCCCCCTGAGGAAATTCCTATAGTTAATATACATCAAACTATAATAGAAAAATTAATATTGATTATGACAAAACCTTCTAGAGGCGATGAGGTGGGGAAAGTAGAGCCATCTATCTGTCCCAACCAGTGGTACAACGTGGCTTGTCGAAAAGCAAAGACGGAGCTGATAATGGCAGCCAAATCCAACAATATAGAGGCATTGAGAGATAAAAGGATGGGATCTAAAAGGTTAGTAATAGAAACAAAGAGAGATTGGGATGACAGCACATGGTCCGATTTGATTTTAGCAGCCACAACTAAGGACCACATGGGCTTTTGGAGCCTAATAGCCAAAGGAATCAAAACAGGGAAAAGTAGCCTGGATCATTTTTTGGACCCAAGCTTGGGTGAACCATTTCACGAAACTTTATGCTGAGGCCACTAGTGAAATAACAAACACACATTGTAGAGATATGCAAACCATCCCTCTATCTACTAAAATGGCACAAAATTACACCCTACAATTTTGCATAGAGGAAACATTGACAGCTATTGATATCAGGGAAAGCACCAGGTCCCGACAAAATTCCAGGCGATTTATTGAAGCATGACAAAGCAGTATGGGGCCTGAATATTAATCTTCTATGCAATGCCGTGGCAGCAGGAGCGCCACTGCCAGAATCTTGGAAGGGGGCTTAAATTATCCCAATCTTCAAAAAGGGGGAGTGTCAAGAACCAGCAAACTATTGCCCCATAAGCCTCATCGATGCCCTACAAAAGATCTACGCAAGACAGCTTTTATCAAAACTGAATGATTGGTTAGAAAGAAATAATATTTTAACACAATACCAGACTGGGTTCAGAGCTAGAATGAGTACAGTTGACCAGGTTTTTAGACTTCTCTGTTTGGGTTGGAAATACACAGTTTTAAAGAAAGGACATTTGTACATAGTTTTTATTGATTTGGAGGCGGCCTTTGATTTGATTACCCTAAACCTGCTCTGGAAATCCTTAAAAGCACAAGGCGTACTCGAGGATCTTACATGAAGATAATTTCGCAAAAGTTAGGTGGGGACCAAGGGGAGAATTAACAGATGCAATCCCCAAAAGGAGGGGTGTCAGGCAGGGCTGTGTGTTGGGACCCACCCTCTTCTCATTATTTGTAAACGATGCCCCAAAATATCTATTGGGATGCAGCCATGATACCTGAAGCTAGGAGGGCTCTTTTATTTGCCGATTATACTATTTTAGTCTCACAAACTCTGAAAGGCCTCCAAAATTTGCTAAACATATTTAGTGACTATTGTACTAACAAAGGTTTAGAAATAAACTCCAATAAAACAAATTACATGGCAAAAAAAACACACAAATCATTTAAGAAGAATATCAACCTCTTAGAACAGAGGTTAGAGTGTGTGCCAAATTTCAACTATTTAGGTATTACATTAGAAGCAATTTTGACGTGGTTCTCCCATTTGCAAAAAAGCAAGTCCATTCTGATTCAAAATGCAGCTCCGAAACTAAAAAAACATAAGAACAGCATTACTAAAGCTGTTTTCCCTGAATTGGAAGTCTACAAATACAGGGTTCAATCTGCTGCCCTATATGGTGCTGAACTCTGGGGGGTCTCTTGAAAGAACACCTTTGTGGGGAAAGAAAACAAGTTTCTTAGAAGTTTATTGCGCCTCCCTGTAAGGACACCTATGATCCCTATTACCACTGATTTAAACTTAAAGCCATCAAGCAATCTTAAGACCTTTGCTAATCTGGGTGCGCCTATGGACCACCCCAGAGTTAATTAGGTATAGAGAAGGATTAGAAGAAATACTAGGACTAGATCAATCGGCTTCTCCACTGTGGGTCAAACACATATGTACATGGTTTTGCAAATTAGGGCTTAACCACCTTTGGGAAACTCCCACTCTAATGATACCATCTGCGAAAAAGACGCTCAAAACTACTTTCTGGGTGAACATGCAAAATAGCGTTTCCCAAAGATCCACAAACGGTAGGCTGACGCACCAGTTTCTGTTAAAAAAACCTCTCCCATTTTATGAACCATATCTGGATGAAGTTCAACCCCAACTAGCAAAATCCTTGTATATGAAATTTCGGTATGGCATTTTGTAAGTTCACACCAACACAGCTAAATGTGGTTGCAAAAATGGTGAGCCAAACAATGACAACTGTTTGCTGTGCGAAGCTAGCACTCCAGAAAATGACTCCCACATACTGTTTTTTGTCCAGCACATGGTGTCCCCAGGTGCAAAAGGATTAAACCATTATGCCGGAATTTGGATATTAGATCATCATTCGATGCGACAAGAGTTTTAAAAACTGATACCACACAGAAAATTGTTTTTAGCGTCAGTAGAGTTTTATTTTCTGTTAATCTAATACGAACAAAGAAAGGGTTAAAATTTTAACATAGTATCATGTAACAAGGCCCTAGCATGTATGCACTTGCCCTCTCTCTAACTCTTAGTGGTTATTCACTGCCTAGCAGAGGCCAACCTGTAATATCAAGAAAACTTAAACATCTTTGCATTTTATAGCACTACCATTTTTCTTTGTTTTTTTTTCCTCTCCTCCTTTCTCTCTGATAGGGAATATGTGAATTTCATTACAAGACCGGGGGCTACATTATGCATTAATCCTTTAATGCAGTCACAGACCACAGACAGCCGCACTACATCACAAAGAAAGAAAACAGTTCTAGAATGTAGTGCCCAGGATACAAATGGCATGAGACACAAACAGACTGCCTCTTTTAAATGCGGCTCACAGGCAGATAAGTAACAATTCTTCTTCTTGTGTTACATTGCCTTAGTTATTCATTTAATATATATAAAAGGGGGATTTACTATTAACATTTAGTTTAACTTACTGATTTTCATGGTTTAAGCTGTTTTTGATAGTCTTTTTCGTTGCGCAATTTCTTCTAACCATCGCCTTCTCCAACAGCGTTTCCGTCGTGCCTTTAACGATTTTGGGCTCACACCCCCCTTCCCTTAACCCCCAATCGACTTCCTATTAAGGTCGTCGATCCCTTAATTTTCGCGCGATTCTTTCATTATTTGTAAATTGGATCCTAACCTAACTGTTCTTTCTTTATCTTCATTCTAACCTAATACCAAGACAAATATCTTGTTTTCGCTATACCTAAAACTCTCTCTCACACAATCACGACGTGTTCGCATTTTTGGGGTTTCTTGACGCGCTTGCGTTAATCGGAGCGAGCGCGTCATAACTTAGAGGAATGCACCTTGGAAACGGTGCACGTTCGTAAGCCTTTTCCCCAGGCTCTTTCCTCTGATTATGATGGCTCCCTGGCAACAGCTGATCTCGAGCGAGAGCTTCAGTTACTCCGCTCGATCAGCTGCTGCCAGGGATCGCGTTTCAACGGAAAAAAACCTAATAAGCTTATAATTTATAAATCAATACTTCTAATACTCCAATCGAATATTATACCACTCCAGGTTACCCAATTACACTTTTCCTTGCCATCCTAAAAAAAAAAAAAAAAAGGAGAGAACTTAATAATCCCCTATTTGACATCTCAATAAAATAATTAAAAAAAAAAAACAATTAAGGGGAGAGAACTTAATAATCACTTATTTATTCCTAAACATTATTTAATCTTTACTTATATTTTATTAACTACGGTTTTAATAATGTCAGATCTTGACTCGGATGATGCTACTGCTAGCTCACCCCTCCATGATAATGATTCGTTTAAACAATTTTTACAATAGGAGATGCGATCCTGCATGCTATCCACGTTCAAAGAAGTGATGTCTTCTAAAAGATCTCTCCCCTCTGGTCAGGATGACCCTACCTTCGACCTCACAACTCACGGAAAAAAGACTAAGAAAGTGAAATACTGCAAACATCCTTATGATTTCCCTACAAGAGGTCGTAGTACCTCAGTTGACCTAGGAGGTCCTAGCACCTCTTCCTTGTTGGGAGGTCCCCGCGCCTCAAATGAGAATATTGCCGCTCACGGCATAAATCTGTTGGGTGCCCTTAGCGGCACAAACTTGACTGGTGGCCCTTGCGGTACATCCCTTTATGACGGGAAGGATGTTGCAGACTCTGATTCAGAGGAAGAAAATTTCATCAACCCCTATGACGAATTTGTCTTGGACCTCGACGTCCCAAACCAAGACCTAGACCTCAACCCCGGCGAAGGAGAATCACCTTCCTCTTCCGACAATATCATCCTCAATCCTCTAGGAGAGGAAATGTTCTCCCCCCTAAGCATTTCCCACCCTAACAGCTCAAAGTGGTTTCCCCAAGAACATGTTTCTAAGTTCATTAGGAGATGGCTAAGGAACTCTCTGGAAAGTGAGACCAGGAATACCCTCAAATCTGAGTGCCCGAGACCCACCATCCATGATAAGGTCTCTCAAACCCCTAACCTCGACCCCGACCTAATTAAATTCTTATTTAAATTAGGGAAAGACCCTAGAAGAGGTCTGGAGAGAGCACTCAAGGGCTGCCAAGACCACCTCCTTGACGTGCTCGGGCCCCTCACCAGGATCCTAGACCTTGCAGAGGAATCACATATTTCAAATACGCCTCTCGATACCAATCTTATTCGCGGATGGAGCCAAAGAGCTATTGTCCTCCTTGGTAACACGAACTCGAGTCTGAATATCGAAAGGAGGAGAACTATCCTGACCAAGATTAATCCCAAACTCAGCGACCTGGCAGAAAAAGAACCTTCTGACAACCCTAAAGGTCTTCTCTTCGGGAAGACATGATCAAGTCAATCGGCAAATATGTCGCCACTTTTACCGCCCTCGACAGGGCTCAATCAAATATGAAGCGTGTATTCAACACAAGCCTTTTTGGACAGGCTGGAAGAAGGGGCCGTTCTTTCGGCCGCATTTCCCAGCGGCCCTTCTCGTCCTTCAGAGGTTCTGGTAGAGGCTTCTACCCCTCAAATCAACAATTCTACACCCGTCGAGCCAGGGGAGGACCTCGTAATAGAGGCTACAGATCCCGTGGAAATCCAAACATCTCCAATCCTGCAAGTAAGTCTTCCTCCTCTTTCTTTTTCTTCCCAAGTAGGGGGCAGGCTAAAACTCTTCTATCACATGTGGGAGTCCCTAACTCAAGATCCTTGGGTTCTAGAGACCGTCCAGGGCTTCAAAATAGACTTTTTAGAAATCCCCTTCCAATGTCATCCCCCGAATCCATTACCTCTTTCAGTCGATCATCAGAAGATCGTCGAAGAGGAAATCTCTTCAATGCTCAAAAAAGGAGCTATTATACAGGTTCCATTGTCATTAAAAACATTTATCAGTACCCTTTTCTTAGTTCAGAAAAAGGACAAAGGATGGAGACCAGTAATAAATCTTCGAGAAGTGAACACATTCTTAGTTTACAGACATTTCAAGATGGAAGGTATTCACCTTCTCAGGGACCTTCTCCTGAAAGGAGACTGGTTGGTGAAATTAGACCTCAAGGACGCCTACTTTACCATTCCGATGGCTCTAGAACACCAGCCCTTTCTCCAGTTTACTTGGAAGGAGCGTCTGTACCAATTCAAAGCTCTTCCCTTCGGTCTTTCATCCGCGCCCTGGTGCTTTACCAAAATAATGAGGACTACCGTCTCCATTCTAAGAGAGAGGGGTATCCGGCTCATTATTTACCTAGACGACATTCTGATCATGTCTCAAATCTACTCCCAAATTCTGAAAGACCTCACTACCACCATCCACCTTATCGAAAGTCTCGGCTTCATTATAAACAGAGAGAAATCCATCCTTACACCTTCAAAATCCCTAGAATTTCTCGGTTTCACCGTAGATACCTCGAGCTGTCTCCTCCTTCTCCCTACCAAGAAGATCGCCAAAATTCGCAAAGAAATCAGGTATGTCCTAAAAAAAGACTCTATAACCCTACGAGAGTTATCCCGTCTTCTTGGTCTCCTTTCTTCCAGCATCCAAGGTATCTTTCCAGGACCACTGAACTACCGCGCTCTTCAGAGAATAAAGGGGAAAGCTCTCAAATCTGGTCTCTGGTACGAGGACTCTCTGACTCTCGACCAAGAAGGGAAACTAGAACTCTCATGGTGGCTAGAGAACCTGGATGCGTGGAACGGCAAAGCAATTTTCGGCTCTGTCTCGGAATTTGTCTTGGTATCAGATGCAAGCCTCCACGGCTGGGGCGCCCGCTTCCTCGATCAAAACACCGGTGGTGCATGGTCCTCTGCGGAATCTTCCCACCACATAAACTTCTTGGAATTTACAGCCGGATTATATGCCCTAATGAGCTTCAGACACTCTCTTCAAGGCAGATCTGTCCTTCTAAAGATGGACAACATCCCTGCAGTATCGTATATCAACCGCCTTGGCGGAACCAAATCAGCAGATTTATCCGCTTTAGCGAAAAAACTCTGGATGTTCTGTCTAGAACACAAGATTTCTCTGAAGCCGGAATATCTTCCAGGGCAGTCGAATCTCTCTGCATATTGGAACTCAAGACTCCTCTCAGATCATACAGATTGGAAACTCAATGTGAACGTTTTCAATACCCTCTCTCTCTTTTGGGGTTCACTAGATGTGGATTTATTTGCAAGCAGATTAACTTTCCAACTCCCAAAATATTTCAGTTGGATGCCAGACCCGGGAGCTCTAGCGGTGAATGCCTTTCTTCAATCCTGGTCAAACCTCCAAGGTTACGCATTCCCTCCCTTTGCCATGATACAAAGGGTCCTACAGAAGGTCAGAATAGACCAATGTTGCTTGATCCTGATAACCCCATTTTGGCCCTCTCAGGCTTGGTTCCCCACCACACTCGAATTTTCTTGTGACATCCCCTTCCTCATTCCAGCGAACAAAGGTCTGGTCACCAACGCAAACGGAGAAGATCACCACCTAATCTCTTCAGGGAATTTGAACCTTCTTGCTTGGAAAGTGTCAGGCAATCCAACGAACTGTCTGGCCTTTCGTCATCAGCTCTTTCCCTCCTCAGAGAATCATGGGCACCCGGAACTCATTATAGATACAACAACATTTGGAAAAAATGGGTTTGTTGGTGCATGGAGAGGAACTTGGATCCCTTGGAGGCTCCTATCGTCAATATAGTCAACTTCCTCGTAGAATAATTCGACAGGGGTTTGTCTTATAGATCTATTAATTGTTATAGATCTGCAATCTCCGCCGGACACTCTCTAGTCAACGGTAAAACGGTAGGTAAGAACAATATTATTTGTAGAGTGATGAAAAGTATGAGACTAAAAAGACCTCCCAGACCCAAATACCATTCCATGTGGGATGTTAAAGCTATCCTAGACCTTTTCTGTTCCTGGCCAGATAACGCCCACCTTAACAGAAAATACCTTTCTTTTAAACTTGCTACTCTCTTATGCCTAATCTCTTGTCGTAGAGTTTCAGATGTGAAATGCCTGGATATTTCTCATAGATCTTACGATATGTTAGGAGTTAAATTTGATATATTTAGAAGAACTAAGACCATGTCAGATTACATTTTTTATCCTCGTTTTGACCTTTGCAAGAAATTGTGCGTCTTAGACTGTATGAGAGAATATGACTTGAGAACGAAGGACCTTCGTCCTCCAGACGCTAATCAACTCCTTATCTCATTCGTTAAACCCTTTAAACCTGTTGCTTCCTCATCCATCTCTAGATGGGTTAAGTGTGTAATGAATCTAGCTGGAATTGATCTTTCTAAGTTCCAAACTCATTCTCTCAGAGGTGCTATGGCAAGCAAATCCTTCTGGTCCGGAGGAAAGTTAGATGATATTCTTAAAGCGGCCGATTGGTCTAATGCCTCAACCTTCGCTCACCATTACTGTAAACCTATTGAACACATGTCGGATGTAGTACTTCATGGCTACCAACATGCATAATGTAGCCTCCGGTCTTGTAATGAAATTGCGATTCTCCTATTAACATGACTAGAGAATCTGGATTTCATTAAAGACACGGAGGCTATCATTATCCCTCTCTTTTGCTCCACTCCCTTGGTTGGTATTTTTCTTGAACTATGTATTTGAAGCTATGTACTTTGATGATGTTCTTGAAGCTATGTTCTTTGTTGATGTTTACTTGTTTTGCATATCAAGCTGTGACCTTTCTATTATATTACCTTTTTGTACATTCGCTCTCTTTTTCCTTTCAGATAATTCTTCATGATCATCTATCCTTCATCCTACCTCTCTTCGGACTTGTCGCTACCTCCAATTTCAAGACCAAGTTGGACCACACTTCTGAACTTTATTTACTTCTTTGCATTTAAAAGAGGCAGTCTGTTTGTGTCTCATGCCATTTGTATCCTGGGCACTACATTCTAGAACTGTTTTCTTTCTTTGCGATGTAGTGCGGCTGTCTGTGGTCTGTGACTGCATTAAAGGATTAATGCATAAAGATAGCCTCCGTGTCTTTAATGAAATCCAGATTCTCTAGTCATGTTAATAGGAGAATCGCAATTACATAGGAGCAATATGCAGTTTTTGCACACTATAGCATTTGCACTTTAACTATGTCAAAATGTAAACAATGAGCTGCTTGCCATGCATTTACTACCTGCACAGAGGCTAGTCTGCAACACTAAGGAACTATAAGTATCTCTTGCACTCCATAGCATTAGCACGTTTACTCTCCTTTAGCTTTGACAGAGAGTATGTAAATTATATAGGAGCAATATACAGTATTTGCATGTTAGCTATGTCAAGACCCCAACAATGAGTTGTTCTTATGTATTTTCCCAGAATTTAGTAACCTTATACCCCACCTGGAAGTTTTAAAATCCTTACGCTTTGAATGTATGAATTTGAAAAAATTTCATTTGTTTTAAAATAAATTTTAAATTGTTTAAGAGCTTTGTTTTGATACAGAAGGAACATTGAATATGTACAAAATGACTGCTTAAATAGATGATTACTGAACTTGTGGTATTTCCCTTCTCTGAGTGTCTATTTGTTTTTATTTTGTATCGTTTATGTTTTTTTACACCGAATAAAGATTATTGAACTGAACTGAAATATGTGAATCTACATATAAGACATTGCAAAATGACAAAATATAGATAGGCAAATAGAAACTGCCAAAGTCGTTTGGAATTCAAGATTTCCACAGTCCACTGCATGACCGAGCCCGGTTATATGCATTGGTTTGGTAGATCTGTGAAGGGATGTATCTACTGGTTGCTGAAGATGGCCAGCTAAATTCAACACATGGCCTGTGTGCCTGATTCCAGAAACATTCTTCAATATGTTTGAAGAACAAATCACAATGCAAAGTTTGAAAAGTTTAAAGTTTACAACTAAAATGTTACCTACAAATTCATGAAAACAATAGAATTGGGGTTTTAGTGAAGTGAGTTGATGCCTGTACTCTACCAAACAGTAAACCATTACTGCTCTCCTGGAACGGGTGCTGCACATGGAGAACACTCCCTGAATCTGTGGCTTTCATAATTTCCCTTGTATTAGATAATGCAGCACCCTTCCAATGAGTTTGTTTGCCTTTGCCTTTTATTCTAGTAATAAAACAAGGGGCCGACCTGTAAGCCTGAGAGCCTGAGCAAACAGGGGTAAGCAGAAAAATGGCTTCCTCAAGAAAATATTTAAAGCTGATCCAATGAATTATGTAGTGCACTAGACGCCTACATACTAAAGGGTAAAAGGGGTATGCAAGCAGGACATGTAAAGTACAACACAACTACTTGTAGAAATTATTGTCGATTATGAGTAAAGACAATATGCCTTTCAATACAAATGTTTCCAAACGACAATGGAAGTGCTACAGTGAATACACAATAGTGAGGGCACAGAGCTCATTGCTAGTGCATTTGGAAGAGGAAATGAGAGGGTGCAAACCAACAGACAATTTCAAAAGTCATTTTGTTATAACGTTTTTTGCTTCACATCAATTATCGAAACATGTTCTTTTTTTGCAAATAGAATCTACTTGTTTGAATGAATAATGATAAGAAAAAGCAGTCCAAAACATTAATAGTCATCAATGTAAATTTCGACCCCAACAGAACCACTTAAAAGGGGTCTTCATTACGACATGGTGCAGAGTGAATGGGCAGTAGCAGATTTGAAGAGAATTATACAATTGAAGGAAAGATGGTTCAGGGGTGAAAATCATGTACTAGTGTGGGAGAGTAAGGAGAAACAGGGCGAAGCATTCCTGTCAGCGAAGCACACCCAGCCGCAATCAACTGTAAAATCCTGATGGTTGAGTGCCTGCAGCAGAAGGAGGAACAGTCCCCCTTTCTTTTTATTCTAGACCAATTGTACATGGTATCACATTATAATTAGAATTGATATTCTAACTTCTAAGACTTTTTATTAACTTTTTGGTTGTTAAATTAAAAGATTCTGAATTTAAAGTTTCAAATATAATATCTTTCAAGCTATTTGTTTTAAACTTTTGATCTCTCTATGTTCTCAGCACCGTGGGTAGAGTCAGAAGCTGTTCTCTACCAGAATGAGAGTTCACATTTAATTCAATGAAGGGGCAGAGGTTACACCAGAGTACACAAGTTTTATAAAGCATTATATTTTGCAGAACCTACTAAAACTCCAGTAACAAAATTAAGCATCAAAATTATAAGACACAAATTAGCAATTATTTTTATTATCTAAAGTGGCTGTGGCCTAGGGTACACTCAAGAGTAAGAACTGACACCGAGGTGACTTTTCACAAAGCCATCAGCAAGCAAACATTCAATGGCTACATGCAACAACAACAAAATAAACTGAGCAAACAGCTCAATGGGTAACTTCAGGCCATTAACACAACTGGGCCTCACTGAATGTGTTACACTTTCAACCGTTCCTAGCCTTTTAGCCAACATCGCTTTGCATTCTGATGCTTAGAATGCCATGTTTGGAATGGAAAAAAGGGAACTCCAAGTTCCAGAAAGAATTTGTCTGTTGGCAAAAGCCTGGACTGGCCATAGGTGCCACATGACATGGGCCAGTGCAGGTGTGAACAACCAAACAGATGTGGGCACAAGACCACAATAGGAGGGAAAGGAATTTCAGCAACAGTGCTGCTGTGTCCATGGCATGTCCTGGGTAATAGTTCTCTACTCCACAACAGACTTATCAAGTGTTACATGTAGTACACCTGACAAACCTAATTCACAGCTTAACACTGAGCCAACCAAAGCAAAAAGGATGCACTCAAACAACACAGCATCAATGATATTCATGTCTGCAGCTGGGATTTAAAAGCCCATTCCCTTTTCTAGTGTTGTACTGTGGACCTTGTAGTAGTATCCTTTATTGTGTTCGGATGACACCTATTTTAAACACAATACATGTACATTACCTACAAATACTTTTCAAAAGGTGCTTTTGAAAGTGATGATAGTTATACTTGCAGAGGTGTCTTTGGGACAAGCCTTGTACTCAAATTTCAGTGAGTCAAAATGCTTCCCCTGAGGTCACTGAGATCAAATTCATGACCCTGGTCAGTCGCAGACCTGGCAGTAATTAAATACGGACTCTAAAACGGGTCCCTTTCAGGCCCTATAATCATGTCCTTAACTTTACAGGAAAAAACACTGATTGAAGTCTCAATAATGACTGTATAAACCCTTAAGCTAATCTATGTCAGTGATGCAGTCTCAATTTACATTTGACATATTTTACTATGTTACATTTCCTAAGAGTACTTTCTTTTGGCAGGTATTGTGTTTCACGTGTTGTTGTTTTTTTTTTAAATCAACACATAACTCTTGTATAGTACATACTGTGAACGGAGTCACCTCTAGGTGCCCTGCCGAATTCAGGTTGTGGGCGGGTGTTCATGCTAAAGCTGCGGGCAGTGTGAATTTTTCATGGTGGCTGTCAGTACATCTTAGAGGTGTGCAAACTACATGCACATCCAATCTTTGGCCTCTCTACAGAGCACACATAGCAATGGTAATATACATACCACCTGCATTTGTGATCTATGGTGTGAAGAGGTGCTCCACTGTGGAAATATTGACAACACCAAAAGAAAAGAAAATGCTGGTGTTACAGGTGAGTGGGTGGTTTATATGTTTGAGAGAGATGGTGAAGTGGGGGAGATTGAAGAAATTACGTGCAGGAGAGAGAGTAAATGGTTAATAGGGGGAAAGAGACAGCGTGTTAGATATGTGAATGGAGGATTTCAGAGATATGGAGAGGAGAAAAGGGACATTGGTGTCTGATAGAATGAGAGCCTGCAGAGACTGCAGGGCAAAATAAAAGGGAGAAAAGTAGAGATTGAGACACGCTTTCCACAGACCCTTTCCACAGACCCTTTCCACAGACCTTGGTTATCATTAATTCTAAGTCTCACTTTGTTATTCTACTTATTCGGAACAAATAATTGATGTTGCCAAATTATTTGATACTGCTAAAAGGCACCTGGGAAAGCTAATAGGTGTGGATTGTCCTTTGATGTGATCTATATGTCTGGATGGATTAACAGAAAGCTCACAATGAGATATCTATATATTCGTTAGGTGTTATGCTGTGTGAAGCAAAGGCTACTGAGATACATGTTTTAAGCAGCAACCTTGATGACACAGGAAAACAATATTCGTTACATTTCTGTGGGCAAGTGCATTTCAGAGACCTCCCACCCCCTTTTCTTCCCATTAAATTTTTTTTTAAATCACTGAAGAGTGGTGGTAGGTTGTTCTAACTATGTTTAACCATGAAAGCAGGTCATTTCATCCAAGTAATTTGGTTTTAATTGTTAGAAAAACCTTTGTTGTCTCTGTCTCAGCAGCTGTAAATCCATCAAGCATTGATGTGGAGAGATATTATCTCAGACGCTCCAGTGAAATCAAATAATGCCAAGTTAGTAGATTCTGAAACTACTTTATTGGCTCCTCCTACTTGCCTCTGCCACGCTTTCTCCTTCTTCTCCCTGGTCTGGGCTTGCTGTAAGGCCTCATGTGAGACATGTTTAAAACACCACTGTAAGGCAAGAGACAGGGGCGCGTTATGATAAACCAGCACCACAGGCCAAGCCCACTGCTCTATCCGATGATCCACTTAGCATTGCGGCTGCGGTTCCATCTGCACCGAGTTGGGCACATCAACACAGTAATCAGAGGGAAGGAGAGGCATGCTAAGATGGTCCCATCATCCCTAGCGGCATGAACCAGTTCTCCTGCAGCTGTGCACTACACCCATCCTGACTGTAGGTGTGGCACCACAGCCTTTATACAGCTCGAGCCAAGGAGCCCGTTGCACATGTGCCCACATCTGCTGCTCGGGTCACAAAGGTCACACCATAAAAAAGGATAGTTAAGAAATAGAATATTAAGCACATTTTATATGTCCCAGTAACAAGGGGAGCTCAGATTTGGGGGGGTGGGGCAGACAGAAATGTGGCCTGGCCTGGCCCTGCTCGCCCCCCAGCCCCTCCCCGTGGCTACGCCCCTGATCCAATGTCAATCCAGAAGAGACGAATCAGTGCCAAATTTCTAGGAAATTCACAAAAGGTGTTTTGCAATACAATTAATTTCATTGGAAATAATTTACATAATCTGTGGTTATCTTGAAATGTTGACCTTAGTCCTGCCATCCTAGACCTACATTGGTCAGCCAGGAACCAGGCCTATTAACCTGTTTAGTCTGAAAGCCACACCTCTGTTAATAAATTCGGGTTCATGGATTATTTGAAATGTTTTATTTGCTTCTCATGGATTCTTATCATTTACATTAGAGAAAAACAGATTGAAGATTATAAAAATGTGCCATTGTTGTACCATCTTTAAATTCTGCTTTTCTGTCAGAGATTGGCGGACTTCAAAATACAAAGGTGACTACTTACTAATAATTCACGAAATGCAGGGTAGCAAAAAAAGTTATTGCGCTGCATTGCATGAAAGGGAAAAAGCAGAAATGCTCCATATTTAAAAAGATATGGAGAATTTCTGCTCACCATATTGCAAGGGTGCCTGCATTATGGGCAGGATTGTTTTTGTGCAGAAAGAGACACTTTGCTGAACAAAAATAACCCTAAGATAAATTTTCCTCTTTCTTTTTGTGCTGCACAATGCAGCACACGGGGAAAGAGGAAATAGCCAGGATAAATAAAGATATTTCTCTTTAATACGCCTCACTGGGGAAGGCATAGCATTTTGACGCATTCCAAGGTTTACTAGCTTTAGTAAATATGGGAAAGTGCCAAACTCCATGGGTGGATGCATAACAATTCCCATGCTCCGCCCATGGAACGCCTCCAAGCTTGACATGTATTGCAATGCTGTGCAAGCAGCTACGTTGAGTTACATTTCTTTACAAAGCCATGCAAGGCAGCTCAAATCACTCCTTGCATAGCTTTGTAAATGTTACTGAAGTCTTTGCGTTGTCCTTGCATCGCTTTACATGATGCAAGGACAACACCAAGGTTTATGAATGCAGGCCAAAGTGTTTGAAACAACCTTTAAGAGGAAATCCTATAATCACCAGGCTTTGGTGTTGCTTGTCCTGCATACATTTATTATTTCAACTATCCAAGATGTCACATTTAAACTTGATTATGTAGGTAGCAAATCCTGGAATGCAAAAACAATAATCACATAGGGTTTCATAAACAAAACACCTGGGCTGAAAGTTGGAAATGTACTCACATAGGTTTACACCTATGTTTTGTGTACTCCTGGGAAGCTATTGGTTACTGATTCCTAGGACTACTAACATTCTTAATGAATACAACGATTTCCTGTGAAGAAACCCCTTTCATTAACCCTCAGCCAATTGTTGTCTGGAACTGCCCAATCATTTGGTGGCCCATCTCACTGGTACCCTGTAAACATCATTTTCCCTTGTCCTAGACAGGACTGTCTCTGGCTGTTTTCAGTGTGCACAAGTGTTGGACCTGGCCATTTCTGAAGGATCATCCCAAAACATTTTGCCTTCTCTCCTCCATTTGTGCTGAATTTGTTTTTGTTGGCTCTAGGATTCTGTGCACTTTATCATTACTAAGTGCTAAAATGCTTGTGCTCTCTGCTCAAAACATTGTAACATTGACTTATACCTAATTGGCATATTTAATTTGCTTGTAAGACCCTAGTAAAGTGCACTACATGTACCTAGGGCCTGTAATTTAATGCTACTAGTGGGCCTGCAGCACTGATTGTGCCACCCACTTTATTAACCTTTTAAACATATTTCAGGCCTACCATTGCAGAGCTTTGTGTGTGGTTTTAAACTGCCATGTGGACCTGGCAAGGCAAACCTTTTGCAGGCCTAAACCTTCCTTTTTAATACATATAAGTCACCTCTAGAGTATGCCCTGGACAGCCCTAAGGGCAGTATGCAGTGTATTTAAAAATGTAGACATGTACCTTTACTGTACTTGTAGTGAAAAACTCTTACATTTATTTTTCACTACTGCAAGGTCTGTATCCCCCATGGGATAAAATTTGAATTTTCTTATTACATTTTATAAGTGTAATTTCCAAATGGGAGGAGATAACTGTTTCATGTTTTGTGTCTCTGGAACCCTAATTTAAACTCCTAACTTATGCTGAAGTTGGGTTTTAAATTAGAATTCTGAAAATGCCACTTTTTGAAAGTTGCAAAAAGAACAAATGATGGACAGAATTCTGAACAATGTTAAACACTCACACCCAGTACAGAGATCTGGGCCTAGATCCATTGTTTTTTTGCTCTCCACGCTATTCAAGTTTGGACACAGCCATATGCAAATCTAGTCTTGCCCCACCTCTCCATGGAAACAGTCCAGACCGAACTGTCAGGCCAGGTACTCTCCGGACTGGAAACAAGCATCCAAGGACCAGATTTGGGGTATCACCTATGATAGCTTGACCCCGATGGAGTGATGAGCACTGGACCCTCATCTGGGCATACCCCTCCCACTTAGGCGACAAATGCAAAAAGAACAAATGATGAACATAATGCTGAACAATGTCAAACACTCACCCCAGGGCAGAAATCTGGGCCTAAATCCATCATTTTTTTGCTCAACAAGCCATTCCAGCTCGGATCCAACCAAATACAGGGCATTCCTGTCACTTCGCCCTGCGCTGCTGATGTTTTGGCAGCCTTGAGCGAATGCAGGCACACTTGCATCATGGTGTAAGGGGGCATGTGTTGTAGGCATGATTGTTTTTTTGCAGATAGGGGCACCTTCCTGCAAAAAAACAATCCACAAAGGTGTTTTTCTCTCTATGTGTATTGCAGAATGCAGCCACATAGAAAGAGAAATAAATGAGGAGAAATAAAGACGTTTCTCCTAGTTACGCCTCACCTGGGGAAGCGTAACTTTTTGGAGCATTGCCAGGTTTACCAGGTTTAGTAAATCTGACAATGGGTCAAAAACCATGAGATTTATGTGGGAACACCCACCGCAATGCCCATGGAACGTCTCCCTTGCGCAGAGTTAAGCAACGCAGTGATTTGTGCTGCATTACCTTACTCCAGATTTACAAAGCCATTCAAAACCACACAATGTGGCTTTGTGTGCCTTCATTAATTAGACTTAGGGTCTTGCGTTCTGCATGTTCTACTTCGGGACCTGTGTTTACTCTACCAGGAATAAGGACTGCTGTGCTGCTGAAAGGACTGCCACTCTACTGGACTGCTACACTGATGTTGTGGCTGCTTTGTTGTGCTGACCTGCTGCATGTTGCCTGCTGCCCTCTTGCCTGCTAGGAAGAACTGGACTTGGAAGCCATCTTGAAGCCAGGACCCCAGGTTGACTGAAAGGGTTATTCTGCTGGCCTCCTGGTCTGAGACTCAGGGTCATAACAGGCTGCCCAATAGTTCCTTGACCTGTCTTCAGCGAGTTCCTGACCCCTAAGAGGTGCTTAGGTCCTGTTCGCTTGCATAAAAAATTAGTGAAAGCCATCACAAGTTCGTCTCTTTGCCCAGAAGGCATTGATCACCCACGGAGGACAGCCAACACGAAGTACCGGCTTCATCTGCCACGCCTGGCCTGCTCATCGCACCTATCCGACCGCTGCTCGTGAAGCTTTCCTTGCTCCCAGTGTTGCAGCGTAAGCAATTTTTGGGATTTTCTCACAATGGGCCCATACATAATTTATTTTGGACTAACTTAGTTCTTACTTTGCTCACTCAAATTCTATGCTTCACCCACAGAGGCACTGGCCCTCAGACGGACCTTTCTTCTTCATAGCGAGGGGGGAGAAATCAAGTTGTCCCACTGTCGACCACCCAATGAGGACCCACAATTGGTAGCCAAATCACAAATTAGAGATCAGGTTTAAATACACTACTCTCAGAACCATGTTATAGAGATGAAGTATTGCAATGCGAAGACCCAACCTCCTAAAGAAGTTCAGTCTGACAAGAATTGTACAAACCAAGAGCTCTGTTGTGGTGTAACAGAACAAGAGAAAAAGAACCTAATATTCTGAAAATAATCTGACTCTCTCTATCATACATTTAGAAATCAGATACTTGTAAGCACAGTTTCTGTAGAAAGAAAATTAAGACACAATAAAAGACTCAGATAAATTTAGATAATTTGGTTATTGTATTAAAGATCCAAAATCAATGCATATAAGTAACATTTTAAGAAGCTCTGTCATAAGCCTTACAGTACGAAACATAAAACCACACATTTAGCCAAAATAAATCTATTTCTAAATAAAAGAATCCATAAGAGGATAATTAAGAATTAGAGATTCCTATCACCAATAAAGGCAGGAGGATGGTTAAAAATAATTCTCCTAACAATCGGCAAAGGGATCAAGTGAGGGTCCGGTAGGGGAAAGCCCAAGGGCATGGGCAAGGGGAATGGAACATTAATCAAGAAAGTTCAGATCTGGTTTCTCACCAGACAGCTCTAAATCTTCAAATAGACAAGTTCATCAGCAAGGGGAAAACAGGCAAGATAGTCTGGCAGGCAGTCAACAATAGAGGACAGGGAAAATGGAGAGCCTCCCTCCTCCTAGCAAAGTCACTTTTGATACTCCAAATCATCCATTTGTGACATCGGTTGTCACCATACGATGGTCTGACCGTCATTTGATCATTCTTCCATTCATCAGGCACAAATTGATAATTCAACATATTTTCCTATGCTGCTCATGAAAAAAGACTTTCAGTTCTGTCTTCACAGGTTAGTTGACAAAGAGCCTACTTACTTTATTTCTCTTCACGGATTTAGTCAAAAGTTTGGGTTCCCACCAATTCACACACAAAGGAATACTAGAAAAGTGTCTTTTTGATTAAACCATGTTGCATAAACAGAGCAGATAAAGCAACATTTGAGGAAAGAGAACAAAGGTCCATTGCACCAGTCTATGAAATAATACCACCTAAGGGGAAAGGCAATTCGATGCATTCTCAAAGCTGAAATTGCTTATTTAGTAAAATAAACTCCTAATTAAGTTTAAGCATAACAAAATAAATCATATATATCATATATGAGAATATTTGTAAGGTTATCAGTGATTATTACACAAACATGTTCAACTCTGATTATAGCCTACTACCAAAATTTCAGTACTCACATGTAAGCTATACTTAAAAATCATTAAAGTAAAATTGTTTCTAAAAATACGAGATCTTAATAATGGTAGGCACTTAAACTGAACGTTTCAGTCATATAGCATATTACATACATATTGTGCACCATTTTCTATATTGCTATGGCACTTTACAATGAAGTCAATAGAAATGCAAAAGTTCATCATTCATTTTTCATGACGATTTTGTCAAAAATATAAAGTAATCAGTTAATGAACATGTTAAAATCAATATTTGATTCATCTTGCTATTGCTACCTATCCAAGCACACTTTTATGGTGCTGGTACTTTTCTCAGTTTCATTGTTGTTTCTGATGGAGCGCGATGGTGCTCAAAAAATTGTAGGGGTGCATCATAATTGTGGATAGTCCGCACCTGCATATAGTCTTGTGTTGTGTTAACTTGATCATTAGAATTGTGCCGTAATAATAAAATGTGTAACGTGTATTTTGTGCCATGCAAGAAAAATGAAATGGTATTTATGTTTGAAAACTGTAACATTTAGTAAATTGCATTTGCCTAACGAGAAGCTCATGTGTAATGTAATGCATTTTGATTTAAACGTGCACCATGATGAATATTGCATGAGGAAATGACGAATTGTGCTTAAAATGTAATAATTGTAGGCGTTACAAAGCAAAGCAATATTAACATGAGTATAAATGTATGTGTAGAGGCCTAAATTAAATGTTCACGTTGTGTTTTTTGAAAGGCCTATTCGTTTATTCTTATGTTGACCGAATTGTGCCGGCTTGAAATTTTAATTTCCCTGGTAAGTTCCTGCATTTAGAGGTAATCAGCGAATATTATGTATATGCAAGGTTTTTCTGTTTTCACGTTTCAGTTGCAGGTGGAAGATGCTGTCTTTGTTAGTTAGAACTAACGCTCTTTGTTTTAGGAGTTAGGCATGAAGGGGAAGTGATACTTTGTACGTGGAATGTCGATAATTGGGAGCCTGTGTTCTTTCTCACCGAGGAGGCTTGGAAAGCAAGGTCATTGGACTGAACACTGGAAGGAGTGTGGAAGACGGTGGAAAATTACTTAAGAGCGGTGTCTGTTGAGATGAGGTGATCTGTGGGCGTGTTTTACATCTTTGCATTTTGTATTAGGGAAAGTGTCCCGAAGGAGGAGAGGCAGAAGGAGACAGTATGAGTTAGGAGAAGGGGTTAGAAGATCGATCTGGAAAGAGCATCTTAGAACGAGCTCTGCAAATTTGGTTATTTGATCCTTATATGTGACTGCACTTCTTAGGAAGCCTTCACATGCTGACACCTTTAACTGACTTTGCCTGAGATATGCTAAGTAGGGATGTCACCTTAGAGATAGAGTAGGGATAGTTTAATGCTTTTCACTTTTCAGCCACTTATGAAGTCTGACTTAAATATTGGAGCACTCCTTGCTTGCGTCCTATTTTTGGAGCTTTTTATTCTACCTATTTAGCTTCGTGATTCATCGGATTAGACTCATCCGTAGATATGGCTTTGTATTAGTTCCCATGTATTTTTACAACCTTTTCTTGAGGTGCTTGTATATTCAGTTGTTTTTGGCCTTGTAATAAATCCCATAAACTGAAGTTTGGAGTCTGTGATCTTTTGGGCCACGGTTACTATCAATTGTTGAATTGGGGAGGTTGTTTCTCCCCTTTACACTTCTCTGCAGGTAGGAAAGAGCCATCGACCTAGGGTTCCTCGTTAAAATTTTTATAGTGGATCCTGGCCTTATCATTTCTCTAGATGTGTGTGAGGTGCACATTTGGGTTTATGTTGTCAAAATCGCGTGTGTGTCGTGTAGAGAATTATCAACTTTTACACTGTCTCACCTGTGATTTTTTTCAATGTGTACAGGTCTCTTGGCACAAAGCTTGAGAGGGTAAACCTTCAGCTGGACTTATCTAGGACTGTATCTGACCTGTGCCCCAATGTGGTTTGCTTGAACATTTGACTTTGACCCGGTCCAGCGCGACCAGACAGGTGCAGTTGACCCTTCATGCTTTTAGGCCCTATATTACAGTTTATTCTTTAAAAGTTCATAACTCCGGTTCCACTGATTAGATTTTTGTCGTTTTGGTCTTGCTTTATTCATTACATTTTGCTCTGTTTTTCTAATTGTGTGGTGGTTTCACTGTTTTACTGTTTGAAGTGTTGCACAAATACTTTAAGCATTGCCTCTAAGTGAAGCCTGGCTGTTCATTGCCAAGCTACCAGAATGTGTTCACAGGATAATTTGAGGTTTGCTTGTGCCTTACCACGACTAGAAATGTGGCTGCTGCTTGACCGGGGCTCACGCCTCACTCAACCAACAACCCAATTTCTAACAACAAGTAACTGCAGAACGTTTGTGAATACCATCAAACCTGCATGTTTGTGGGTATTCAATATGTTTAATGGGGACCCGCCATGGAATGTTCAAAAACATACGGACGAAAACAGATTTGCTCAAACGGAAATTCCGTCACAGGCAGAAATATCTGTTTGATAAATCCCATCTAAGTTGGCAAATTCTAATTACTCGTAATTCTGTGAATCCTAATAGGAGTTTGCACTCGTTAATCATTGTATTTGAGCACCAGGCAGGCACGTAGACTTGCATAAAAAAATACCTTTGTGAATTAGCCTCACACGGTTTACAAAGTGGCTCGTTTTTTCCCGTTCTCTCGCAGTTTCATCAGAGCTTGCATATCAGTGCAGGAACATGATCAGTCTTCTTTCATCTCGCTCCTGAGATCTAAAATTGAATATTTCATAACATCTTGATGAGACTTATAATGTGTTCTAAGAGCCTCCATCAATAAAAACGCAGACGAAGAAAGGCCTGCAGTTACACAATCATAATAGGTTAAGGCGCAATCTATCATCCCCAGCACAAGAAGACATTCTGGGGACGTTAAAGTGCAGCCTTTGACCTTCAGTAAAATACACGCTTCCTTACTGCATCTCGCATTTAATAGAGAAAGAAACAAAAAAAGCATATTCTTTGCGTTCATAATTGTGATTTATAATACCAGAACAATGAGATATAGTAAAACAAAAATAATATAGGGAACAAAACGATACGCACGGGATGAATCTCAAGAAAATGCTTGAGTTCGGGTTTTCAAACATGAATATGTTTCATAAAAAAAAAAAAGAAGAGACAGCTTACAGAAAATACAGGGCACCAGAAGGTGTTAAACTTCTGGAGAAAGGACGATATAAGTTGCCTCAAAAATGCTACTTTAGCTGACAACAGCAGGCAGGGAATGGGCTGGGAGCTAAAATCAGCCATGGAAGATGTTCTAATACTCAACCCCCTTGTTCACAAAGCAGGTTCTTCCTACTCCAGAGGGATTTTGGGATTCAAAGGGGAGGGCTTCTGCCCAAGATTTCCTTTAGAAATGGAAGAAATTACATAGTTTAACAAGTTTTCCAAATGTGTTGGCTAGAAAACTCAGGGGCTTATTTATGAGAGGCTTGCGCTGCCCGAACATCACTTTTTTGACGCTCCGGCGCGCAAGCTTCTCAATCATACCTATGAGGTAACGCAAAATCACTCTGTGTGCCTTTGCATGGCCTCATAGATATGGTGTAAGACAAAGCAGCGCAGGTCACTGCCTTGCCTTACTCTGCGGCAGGGAGGCGTTCCATGGGACTTGAGATGGGTTTTTCCATGCAACACCCATGAATTTTGACGCTGCTCCAAATTTACCTGGGGCATCACCAAAACCTTACACCTCCCCAGAGTAGGCGTAACAAGGAAAAATATTTGTATTTCTCCTTGTAGTTTCATCTTTCCATGTGGGCTGCATGGAAAGAAGAAAACGCCTCTTCGGATTGTTTGTGTGCAGGAACGTGCACCTTCCTGCACAAAAACAATCCTGCATGCAACACTGACACCATTTGTGAGCCAGCACAGGGGGAAAGGACAGGAATGCACCACATTTCATAAAGACGTTGCATTCCTGCCTGTTCACATTGGCGTAGGGCAGTACAGCAAGAAGACTTGCTGGGACGCCCCACGCCAATTCCCCATAAATGAGGTCCTAAGAATTTACATGCAGGTCAGAAAACAAAACCACATGAACTATTGCAATAGTTCAGCATCTGGCCCGGTAACCAGGAGACCTATTTCTGTACAGCAGCAACTCATGTGTAAGACTTTGAGGGAATTGTGTGCTGCTCCTTCAGGGCTGGTTTGAGGACGGATGAGCGTCCCGCCTAGTCCAGAAAGCTGCCCACTATACTCCACTCTACTTGTGGCTTTTCTTCTTTAATGTATGGCTAACGACAGGACACATTTTTTTCTCATCACCTACATTACATTCAACCATTGACTAAAGAGCGCTACAGGTAATGCTTCAATTCTGTGTAAGTGAGATTGTCAGAAGCCATGGTTTTCATTTAAGGTGACTCAATTCCAGTACATAACAAACCTTCAAACTGCCCTCTGCCATCAAATGTTCATATAGTTATATTATCTATATCACAAAAAGTTTTAAGAGCTTATGAGGCATATTATCAAGCACGGCGATATCGTCAGAAAACTGCCGCTAAAGCGGCGATAATGGGCTTGATAATATGCTCTAGAGAATTCCCATAGAAGCCCAGGTTAGACGTCTAACCTGGGTTTCTATTGGAATTCTATAGAGCATATTATCAAGACCATTATCGCCACTTTAGCGGCAGTTTTCTGCAGATAAAGCGTGAATTTGTTTTCGCCCCGTCTTGATAATATGGCCCAGAGGTTTTTTTAAACATTATGTATGTCTGGGAATGGCTCAGGTGCACACTGGATCAAGGTTTCTACAAGACACTATAAAACAGGGTGGAGCAAAGTTTGAGTTTACAAAAGTGAACACAATAATGAAAATGTTTGCAAATCCATACCCAATAATCCCTGCGAACGAAGTCATGGTCGGTACGTTCCTTTATATGTCCTCCAGGTCTGAACCCAAAAGTTAGTTTCTGCCTCTAAAGGAGCAGGATGCTTTTTATGTGTGTATTATTTAAGTGGTTGTGGGATCCTGTATTTAATATTTAAAAGGAGATAGCTATTTTTCACCAGAGTTAGAAAAGTCAGCAATTAAATTGTGTCATTTCTTCATTGTAGACTGGTATGTACCTTGATGGTCTTTTAAAAAAAAATTACTTCCTTTAAACAATAGCTGGTTGTACTACTTGCGGGAACTTTGGTCTGGTTCTGGTCAACCCTGACCCATCTGCTGTCACTGGCATTGAAATACTGGGGGGCAGATTTACAAGCCCCTTGCGCCTCTTTTGCATCACTTTTAACATGGGAAAAGTAACGCAAAAGTGGCGCAAGGGGCTTGTAAATGAGCCCCTGGATCTGACTATGAAGAGCTCAGGTCGTCCGATTGGTACTACTGCAAGTCATATTGCTTTCCTGTGGAGCACAAGTCTACAAATCATGGGAATGGCCGCACTGTAACCAATGACATCACTGGAATGCATACAGAGGCGCTGTAGATCACAAGACTATACATCAAGCACGTGTTGGAACCAAGGGGCATATTATCAAGCCAGGCGATAAAATTATCGCCGCTTTAGCGGCAGAAAACTGCCACTAAAACGGCGATAATGGGCTTGATAATATGCTCTATGGAATTCCAATTGAAGCCCATGTTAGATGTGAAGGACGTCTAACCTGAGCTTCAATTGGAATTCCATAGAGCATCTTATCAAGCCCATTATCGCCGTTTTAGCGGCAGTTGTCTGCCGCTAAAGCGGCGATAATTGTATCGCCTGGCTTGTTAATATGCCCCTAGATTCTCTATTGGAGATCCCTGTGCTGAGATTTTCGATTATTTACGCACTGGAGTGGTGCTGCTTGAAAAAATGCAGCGCTGCGTTGTGCAATTTAGTACGTGCCAAATCAAAAGAGTTGCATGCTGATGATGTCATTGGCGCCCTATAGGCAAACCATGTCAGTTTAGTGCAACACTAGGCACTGTGCTACAGTGCAAATGTGGTATTGGAGGAATCATGCATGACACTTTATGTACAAATTCCTCTGCATAAAAAACTGGCAAATGGTAAGCTGGGAAAATGTGTAATTTAACTTACATTACAAAATGTTACGCATGGGAGGATCCTGCTATATTCCACTTGCCAGTTGTTTGTGCCTGGTAACATTCATAGTCTGAAATTTATAGAAAGCCAAGTCATGCTGCTTTATTTGATGGCTTGATTCCAAATCCAAGGACTGCATTCGCCACTCACAGTACCTACCAGTACCTAACAGTGTTAACAGTCAACAAACATGATTTATCTCCTATCACTTGTTGACTTGTGCTTGACCATCTACGCTTTGCTGCCTTTTGGCTAAGTTTGCGCTATAGATTTGACCTATACATCCATGCTAACATATATACATACACACTCAGCTTTTGGTGCATAGCAGCTTTTGCATCACAAAGTTGATAGGTCCTGCAATTTGCATTGCTTTGCGTAATGGACCACAGGTTAATGTGGCGCCAGCGCTAAGTTATAAAAATGCGGGCCTTCGTGTTGTTTTTTTTTTTTTTTTTTTGAAACCTTTATTACACAATTCAATAAGTATACAAGTATGGGCCTACAACCGTAAGGCCGGCCGCTAGTGTACAGTGAGACCATGAAACACATGTATAAGTACAAAAGGCAAGCAGTAAGAGTCCCACCGATCAAAGATAGCACCTGCGGCTACATTGCCCAATCATCGCAATTGGCGGTTTCATTTTAAACAAATAAAGAAAAAACAAACCCACAAGGCAGCAAAAGTCTAGGCAACATTATGTGCTCCCCTCGGGAGGGTCCTACCAACCTACGAAAATAGGAGGGAGAGAGGGGCAGGGGTCGAGACAAAGTGGTCACAATAACAGAATAAAGGGAATGCGCAGACTAGGGAGTCAGGGCCGCCGCCAAGTCAGGCGTCAGTGGCGGGGTACAGATCCCGCCACGATAGGAGTTCCAGGGGCCCCACACCTTTACCCACTTCCCAGGCTTGCCTCTCGCCACATACACCACCTTTTCTCGGAACATGCACCAATCCATGTTTTCCTTCCAAACCGAAATCGTGGGTGACCTCTGTGAGCCCCACAATTGTGCTATGTCACGCTTGGCCACCATATATCCCAATGTCACCCACCACGTTTGCGTCACCATATAATCAGTCGGCTCCCACACATTCAATAAACACCTCCTGGCCTCGGGAAACAGGGCAACATGCGTGACCGCTTGCAAAACCGCATGCACGCCGCGCCAGAATCGAGCCACCTCCGGACATTCCCACAAAATGTGGAAGAAGGTCCCTAACAAGCCACACCCACGCTTACACATCCCATCCACCGCATATCCAATACGCATCAGGCCCGGTCCCGTAACGTAGACTCTGTGGAGTATTTTGAGCTGGACGAAACGAAGGCGGGCCGGTATGGCCACCTCTTTCGGGGAGGCCACCACAGATACCCAATCCTCGTCGTCCAGCTCCAGTCCATCAGAGACCCATGCCTCACGTAGGGCGGTCAGCAGTCCCGATCGATCGTTGATGAGTTTTTTATAGATCAATGAGATAGTGCCGTCCGGTACATGTCCGTCTAGCACCCTATCCTCCAAAGGGGAGCACTCCGGGATGGACGCAACCTCCGAGAATACGGAACACAACGCGTGACGAACTTGTACATACCGGAAGTACTCCCTATCATGCAACTGATATTCCGCTTTCAGCACATCAAACGTTTTAAACCCCTTCTTCGTCCAAAGATCGCCGACCCTACTGATGCCAATCGTGTCCCACTTCTCGAAGCCTTTCGTCGTCCACAAACAACCCAGTCGCTCAGAGGCATACAATGGCGTCGCCCGGGTCAACCGATCCTTCCACCCCATCGCTGAGTTTGCCGCGTGCCAGACTCGTACCGCGACCCGCGTCGGACCCGTCAAGCGTGCGTCGAGCGATCTAGAATAAAGCGCACGATTGTAGTCGCCACCCGGCAACAACAATTTGTCCATTTCAAAGGCCGGATTAAGGGCAGGCCCATAAAGCCCATGGTTTATCGCAGCCAGCTGGGAGGCCCAGTAATAGCGTTTGATCTCAGGGAGGGCGACCCCCCCATCGTACCACAGGAGCGTGAGCTTCGCGACGGCGATCCGCGGCCTCCCATCCCAAAACAGTTGGCGTTGAAGACCCTCCACCTCTCGAAAGTAACTAGCCGGGACGACATCCATCGTGTTTTGTAAGGCATATAAAAACCGTGGCAACGACATCATCTTAAACAGCGCCGCCCGGCCGAGCGGCGAGAGCGGCAAGCGCCTCCAACGCGCCACATCCGCCTTCAAACGTTGGAGGGGGGGGAGTAGGTTCCGAGTGTAGCGGGCCGCAGAGTCCAGGGTAACGAAAATACCCAGATACTTAAATCCCTGTTGAGCAACCTGGATAGGGCAACCCCGCGGGAGGATAGGAGCCTCCCCCGAGAGGACATATACACAGGACTTAGCCCAATTGATGACTAGGCCTGAGTTACGGCCAAAGGAATACAGTACATCCACTAACACAATCAACGATTTACGCGGGGAAGCGAGATACAAAAGAATGTCGTCTGCGTAGAGAGAGACTCGATCCTCATACTCAGGAGTCCATCGGAGACCACGAATTGAAGGGTGCCACCGCAGCCACTCCGCCAGGGGCTCCAAGGCGAGCGCAAAGAGGAGAGGCGACAGCGGGCAACTCTGTCGCGTGCCCCTGCCCAATTCAAAAGGAGCCGATACTCTACCATTCACTACCACCTGTGCCAGCGGTCCGGAATACAACAATTTCACCCAGCCAATGAATTCCGGCCCAAACCCGAACTTCTCCAGCATCACCCAGATATATGGCCACTCAAGCGTGTCGAACGCCATAGTGGCGTCCAGGGACGCCAAAATGGCCGGCTCGCGTATGAATGGAACCCTCGCGAGCACCCCATGCAGACGCCGCAGATTAAGCGCGGTGTTGCGATGAGGGATAAAACCGGATTGGTCCTGATGGATCAGATCGCACACCACGCTGGCCAGCCGAGTGGCCAGCACCTTGGCCAGAATTTTCGGTTCCGCATTCAAAAGCGAAATGGGCCTGTAAGACGTGACCCGATCACGCGGCCTCCCCTCCTTGTGAATAACCACAATAGTGGCTAAACGTTGGTCCAGTGGGAGGGAACCCACCGCCCGGGCCTCGAGGAACATATCACGAAGATACGGCGCCAGTGTATCCGGCCGCAATTTGTACAACTCAATGGGAAGGCCATTAGGACCCATGGCCTTACCAGAGGCGACCGAACGTATGGCCAGGGCAATCTCCTCAGATGTCGGAGTCGCGTCCAACAATAATTTGTCCTCCTCCGAAAGGGAAGGCAACGCAATATCTTTAAGCAGGTCGCGAGAATCCTCCTCCGAGCGAGAGGATACCGGGGAATACACCCCGCGGAAATATTCCGCGAAGCAATCAACAATTTCCACCGGATCAGTAACACACACCCCATCCCCTCTCTCAACCAGCGGAACAACTCGACTCGCTCTCTCCTTTTTATCCAGCCACGCAATCAATTTTCCAGCCTTATCACGCATGTCATACAGACGCCCCTGTTGCTCCCTACTCAGGCCCTTGGCCGCTTCGGTGACAAGGGCCTTGTAGTCCGCTTGTTTGAGTCGGAGAGCATGCAGCTTATCATCCGTAACACCACAATCCAGGTCGCCCTCCATCTCAGACTCAATACGGGTCACCTCCTCCCGCTCACACCTCTTGGAATGGGAAATGAGGGACAGGGCCTCCCCCCGGAGTACCGTCTTAAATGCCTCCCACAGAGATACAGCAGACGAGACCGAGACCATATTATCTCCAAAATATTGATCAAGGGATTTAATCAGATCTGCACGAATTGCGGGATTGCGCAGGTACCAGGGGTTGATCGGGACCACCCTCCCCTCCCTCCCGAATACAACATCAAAGTGTAGTAAGAGTGGGGAGTGGTCTGAAATACCCCGAGCCAGATGTCGCACCTCCCCGACCCTCCCCGCCTGCGCCGCTGGCATCAATACATAATCAAGTCTCGAGAGACTACCATGAGCCCCAGAATGAAAGGTGTACTGTGTCTGCGCTGGGTGTTTTAGCCGCCAACAATCCACAAGTCCCAGGGTGTCCAAGAGGCCAGACAACCAAGTTTGGGCCCGGGGGAGATCCCTGGGCGGGTGACGATCCGCAGAGCCGGAAACCACAGCGTTAAAATCCCCTCCAACCACTAGAATCCCCTCTGGCAGCCCAAGAAGAAGGCGCCCCAAATCAGCAAAAGTAGTCGTCTGCAACCCCGGCGGGACATAAACCAAAACCAAAACAACCACTTTACCCTCCCATCTACCCACCAGAGCCGCATAGCGCCCCCTGTCGTCATGGAGCACCTCGTCAACCGCCAACGGGAGCAAGGTTTTAACCATGATGCCCACACCCCTTGAACCAGAGGTGAAGCCCGAATGCGCCACGAGGCGATAGCCCCGCCTATTCATAGCACAGAAGGAATTACCAATAAGGTGTGTTTCTTGCAAGAATACAATATCAGGTGAAATCCGTTTTAAAAACTGCAGGACCACCCCCCGTTTTATCCTGTCCCCCAGTCCGTTAACATTCCAGGAAAGAAGTCTCAATCCCCTACCCCCCATCACAGCCAAAACCGATCAGTCCCCTCCCAGAGAGCACCATGAAAAGAACACAACAATATTCCTGCCTTGTGGTACAAACAAACAATACCCAACCCCAACCCAACATTCCAAACGAAACTCCCCCCTCCCTGCACCCCTGCATGAGCACGAAAAGCCCCCCCCAACCTGCAGTGTGCCTGTCGCCCTTGCATGAACTAAACTACAAAGACCCCCGAGAGGAGGAGAGAGAACCCCCTCGAGTCACCCCACAACCTCCCAGCGAGAGGGAACTAGGCACGACAGTCAAAGAAACCCTGAGCACAGCCAAAAGGTGGCATCATCAGGAATTAGCCCCAGTGTCAATACCTCCGGCCCGATCCAGTGGGCACTCTCCTCCCGCGGCCCCCTTCCCATCTCGATCATGTCCCCTAGGCAAATTGTCCAACCAGTCCCCAGCCGTCTCCGGACGGTCAAAGAAATGAGAGCGACCCTCGGACTCCACACGCAGTCTGGCCGGAAACAGCATGGCATATTTCAAGTTCATATCCCGGAGCCGACGCTTGACGCCCATGAAGCCCAGTCTCTGCTTCTGGACCGCTTGCGTGAAGTCGGGATAGAAATTCACTTCCACGTTCTCAAGCTTAAGCGGCCCCTGCACTCTAGAGGCTTGTAAAATCGTATCTCTGTCCCGAAAGTTGAAGATACGGGCAATGAGAGGCCGCGGTGGAGCTCCGACCTTCGGCTTGCCACCCGGAACTCTATGGGCCCTCTCCACTGCAAAGAAGTTACTCAAACCTCGAGGCTGCAGACGATTCGAGATCAGATCCTCCACGAAGAGATCCGCTGCGGAATCCTCCAGTCCCTCAGGCACCCCGATAATGTGAACGTTGTTCCTCCGGGCCCTACCCTCGAAATCCTCCAGTCGCCGATCCGTGAGCGCGCTGGCCTGCCGGAGCCGACGCACCTCCGTCTCGAGAGCCGCCACCTAGGTCGTGAGGCCCGACGCGGTGTGGGCCAAAGAGTCAACCCTTTCATTTGTCTTGGAAAGGTCTGCCCTAATAAGGTTAACATCGATGAGAACTGCGTCGAGTTTGTGCGCCAGGGTATCAAATTGTTGACCCACCGAAGTCTTCATCTCCGCTATGGCGCTCATGACGTCCTGTAAAGTCAGATTCGTCGGCAAATCCGAGGTATCCACAGGGCACTCAGGAGACTTATGCAACCCGCTGGGAGAACCTTTCGGTAGGGTATAGCGATCCATAATGTTGGCCTGGGCTGCAGCGCCACGCCGGGCCGATTTGGCCTTCAGCCTCTCTCCATCCTGCTTCGTCGCCATCGCCCTGTATGCCGTACACCCACGAGTCCTGCAGCGGAGGGCGAACAATCGAGGCGAAGGACCCCAGAGGTCTCCTGCGGGAGGTGGAGCAGGTCCCCGCAGGGCAGGCAGTGTCTCCCAGCGAGGCCACCACCACACAAAGGAGCGCCGTGATCCCACTCGCGATGATGGCGAGGGGGCGCAAAAGTGAAAGTGAAAGTGCGGGGTACGCGACTCGCCAGGCTCGTCCCGCCGTTGTTATTCACCTCTCCACTGGATCACCCCCCAACTCAAGTCCGGGGCAAGAGAGGAGCAGGCCGCAAACTTCAATCGATGCCCAGAATGGCACACGGGGTCCGATTTAAAAACGGAAAACGGGCACCACCTCGGCTCAGGTTCACCAACACAGTCCCCTCAACCAAATCAGGATGAAGACAGGATAGATGTGGGAGGTCGCGGAGGTCCTCGGGAGCCTCGCACCTACGCAGCCATCTTGGTCACGCGCTAGGCTCCTCCTCGGCCTTCGTGTTGTTTTATTTTTTTCCTATTACTAACCGTTGCTTACAGTATTATTATAGTGGAGTGTTTTTAATGTAGTTGAAGTGGGTTATACCATTGCACAGGTGCTATGTTGTGTTGCTAGGTAACGAATTGTCGCGCATCTGCTTGGCTATGTGTTGCTGTGCATCCTCGTGCGTTGGAATGTTATGGGTTGAGTGTGTTCCCGGTTCCACTGCGTGGAGACCGGTATTGGGGTTTGAACAATGATTAATTAATATGTACAACACAAAATAATAAACATCGTGAATCAACCTCACTCACTGTTAACCACATAATCTCTAAGACAGAGAGGAGCCTTCCTTCACGTTCAAGGAAGGCTCCTCTCTGGCTTAGAGATTATGTGGTTAACAGTGAGTGAGGTTGATTCACGATGTTTATTATTTTGTGTTGTACATATTAATTAATTATTGTGTTGTATAAGGAAGGGGGAAGTGTTGTGTTGCTAGGTAACGAATTGTCGCGCATCTGCGTGGCTATGTGTTGCTGTGCATCCTCATGGGTTGGAATGTTATGGGTTGAGTGTGTTCCGGGTTCCACTGCATGGAGACCGGTATTGGGGTTTGAAGGAGATGGATGTATCTGTGGTTGCTCCTCAGCAATAAAGGAACTTACCAACAATGCTGTATCGTCCTTACTTCATGCCATGCGGAGCCATTGATCTCTTCTCGAGCCACCATTGTTTTTCCGAGTAAATCTGTGGTAGAGCAGGTTTTCTTCTAAGAATAGCACCGTATATCCTTAATTGAGCAATGTAAAAGTATGAATTCCATTAGCCATCAGACCGGAAAAAGTACATAGGCATATTCCACTATTCCAGCACCCCTGCCTATCTTTTAGTCAAACTGACCATCTCTGGTGGCACTTCATACACCCACAGCCAGGGCACCATCAAAAAGCAGAACTAGGGCCGGATTCAGGTCCCGCCAGATGAGTTACTCTGTGACAACGGTGACGGATATCCCATCCACCGAAATATAAATCCCATTATATACTATGGGATTTGCATTTTGACGGACAAGATATCCGTCACTGTTATGGCAAAGTATCCTGTCCGCCAAGGTCCTCAGTCTAATAAAAAACAAAAAAAAACAAGGCAGCAGTCTTTTTCAATTAATGCCCAGGATTCGCAACGACATCCCAGTATTCAACTGGAAGACCCCAATGTTGTTCCATTATATGAAAGAGATGAAGGCTCTCGTCTTCAAAGAACACTACATCACAATCCATTACCGTCTACAGCCTAACTACCTCTACTACCACTTGTTCACTTTAAGCTTGTCTTTGGCCCTGCACAGTGCCCGCTGCCTTTTGGCTAGGTTTGTGCTATGGAAATACCATATACATACATATATACATACATGCATACATACTTATGTGGGTGTTAGGACAGAATACCGATCTTTAAATATCAGTGAACATAAATATTCTTTCAAAAATATGGTTACGGCCAAAATATTGTGGGGCTGAGTATTGTGGACAAGAATATCATTTTGTTTTGGGATATAATATCATTTACAAGAATATTTTTGTTTTAATATTCTTTTGTTTAATACAGTTGTAAAAATATAGGTTTTTAAATTAATATTTTTAGTTAATATATTAATTTTAGATGTTGGTATTATTAGTATACATGTTATTTTTTTAAAATAACGTTTGTAGTTGAAATATTTTATTTTTAAATGCAATCACTAATTTATAAATCACTAGTGGGTTGTTAGGTTTCTAGGGATACAGGGTGGGAAGTTAATGTAATTATAGAGAATTTAATCTTAAAGCTATTTTTTAAATTAATGTAATATTTCTTTGACTTTGACAGAGACATCTAGCCGCAGATTCCTTACCTTCGAATTTCCCAGGCTTCAGACTGGATCCAGAAGATTTATTATCAAGTTATACCGTGTGCCAGTAGGTGGTATCGGTCGACTCCGCATAACGTCGGCGGCGCCATCACCGCCATTGTGACATGCACATTAACTATATAGGGTCCACCTTGGCACGCTGATGTCATTTCTTTTCTTTCCGCACCAGTGAGCCTTGATCCATGGAGAGAGCTACCCTCTGTCACTTTTTGACAGGCCCTTTTTGACATTTTGTTGATGATTTTTTGGTATGCAGAATGTTCCAGAAGGCTTCCGGCATCAAGCCATGTGGCACCTATCACCTCTCTATGACGGTAACGGATCCACACCTGGTGTGCCTTTGGTATCTGGAGCATGACTACAATTCGATGTCGTGCAGCAACTGCCAGGCTGTTGCTCCAAAAGCTTTGGGGGACTGGTCTCTAAAGCTCCTTACAGCCCAGCGCTCGGTACCGTGTCGTTCAACCCAGGGGTCTCGTTCTCAGTCTGCTCGAGAGAAAGGCCCAGGCACTACTCCGGGAGCCCTAAGTATTCATTCTCCCACTAGAAGTCTTAGAGTCAGTCAGGTAAGAAGCACAGAAAGCACAATAAGTTGAAGTGAGTTTGGGCCTCTCCCTGTTGGTCAGCTGATGCGACGGAGGAGTCTTGGCGTTCTAGGCCTCTGAACCTGCACCTGGGTTGGATCCGCGCTTCCCCGTCTTTGCGGGAGCCTGAGCAACCCTGACCCAAGTCAAGGAATTCTATAACGCCATGTGCCTCATATTTGGGTGGTCTGACCCTGCCGGCATGCCTTTGGGCCCCGCAAGCTCAGAGGGAGCTCCATCAGGTTCGGTGCCGGTGGCTACAGCCCCGGCCGGATGACCCCCGTGGATCCGGTAATGGATCCAGACTGATGCCAGGCGTGCCACAGTGACTTTCCCCAGCGTCGGCCCCGACATCGAGACTCCTGACATCACTGGCGACCTCTGGTGGCACCAGCCAGACAACATCCATGGGTCCCATGGCAGTTCCTCAGCCTTATTTTAAAGGGCAAGGAATATAGGAAGATTGTGAGTGGTTGCTGGACCCTTTACAAGACCAACCTGAACACGAAATGGATTGGTTTGAGGAATTGGGTTGAGGCCAGTGAACTGGATACCTCTCCAGATTCTGGCCTGCTTTCTCCTTCTACCGTAGATATGGAGAAGGGAGCTTCCTATGCTATGGTGGTGAGAAAGGCAGCTGAGGTCCTGGACCTTCTGCTCCCTTCAGTGAAGGTCAATACGAACATCTTGATGGATATCTTGCAGCCGGGTATCTCCTCCTTGGAACCCCTCCTGCCATTCAATGAGGTCTTAACTGATTTCCTTCTGGGAACCTGGTCCAAGTCGAGCACAGGGGCTCCTGTGAATAGAACAATCGCACCCCTCAATCCCCCTTCACGGAGCAACCCAAATTTCCTCACCAACCATTCTACCCCTGGGAGCTTGGTGGTCCAAGCCTCTACTTCACAAGGCACATTCTCTTTGCACCCCGAATAGGGAATCCAAGAGGTTGGATAGTTGGGGAAGGAATATCTTTTCTTCCGCAAGCTTTGCATTGAGGTTAGTGAATACTGCATGCCTATTGGGACGATATTCCTAGTCCCTTTGGGAAACGGGTGTGCAAGTGCTGCCACAAGTCCTGGAGGAGGCCTGGGCTATCCTCTCCCAAACTGTATCAGGTGGGAGAGATGCAGCAAAGTTTGCCATTTGTTGTGGGCTTGACATGACCGACTAGCTGGACAGAGCATTGTGTCATCAACGGTGGTAATTTGACGCCACTCCTGGATGAGAACTTCTGTTTTTTGGGGGGATGCCCAGGCTTCTCTCAAGGACATGCCCTTTGATGCCACCCATCTCTTCGCAGACAAAGCAGACATGGCCCTAGAGTGCTTTTATGACTCTCATGCTAAGGTTAAGTCCTTGGATCTCTCAGTGAACACACGTTCCATGTCTGCTTTTTGACCCCTTCGTGGCTGCAAAGGGACTTTCAGCCATGCCAGCCATACCCCAGCCACAAGGCTGTGCAATTTCAGCAAACTCTGCTCAGCAGTGGATGTGGCTCATCCCAACCCGGGGTCGGGTGCCAGATGTCGGGTCAGTCCAGCGCCCCTTCAACCTCCAAACCCTCCTCGTCTGGTCCTTCAAGATCATGGGGGGCCACTTGGTGACAGGATCAGCCATCACCTCCACCACTGGCAAAACATCATGTCAGACAAATGGGTTCTTTAGATAGTTTGATGGGGCTACACCCTACCATTTCAGATTACCCCTCCGATCTATGACTGGTTGGTGGAGGATCACCATGTTTTGCTTCAGGAGGAAGTCATGACTGTCTTGGTCAAGGGAGTCATAGAGGGTTCCAGTGCCCGAAATAGGCTGTGGTTGTTATTCCCGCTTCTTCCTGGTCCCGAAAAAGGACAAGGGCCTTCATCCTATCCTGGATCTCTGCGCCCTCAACTACATCCTCAAAAAAGCAAAGTTCAAGATGCTCACTCTGGCTCAGGTCTTGTCTGCCATATACCCAAGAGACTGGGTGGTAGCGCTGGACTAGCAGGATGCAAATTTTCACATTCCTGTCCTTCTGCAGTTCACAGTTGGCCACAAGCACTTTCAGTTCACCGTACTCCCCTTTGGCCTTACCAGCGCCCCTCAGGATTTCAACAAAGAGATGGCAGTGGTTGCAGCCCATCTGCGCAGATCAAGGGTGCCAGTCTTCTCCTATCTCGACACCTGGCTGTTAAAGGCGGGCATGCCCCAGTCTGTTGTCCCCTACCTCCAGACTGCGGCAAACTTCCTGTATTTGCTGGGGTTCCCTATCAATGTTCTGAAGCCACACCTGACTCCTTCTCAGGAGCTCCCTTTCATTGGAGCTGTTCTGGACACAGTGCAGTTTTGGGCTTATCCTCCCATCAGCGAGTCCAGGATATTCAGGCTATGATACCGATCTTTTCAGCCAGTGAGAATGACTCTTAGGCTGCTGGGCCCCTGTTTGTGACTCATGCCAGATGGCATATGCAGGCTCTGCAGTGGGACCTAAATTTCCATTGGGTCCAGATACAGGGAAATATCTCCGACGTGTTTAAGATCTCTGAGGGAAATGCACAGGACTTGCAGTGGTGCCTGATCAACCACAATTGGGTCAGAGGCAGCCCCTCTCCCTGCCCCAACTAGATCATACAGTAGTAACAGGTGAGTCACTCCTGGGATGGGGTGGCCACCTGGGAGAGGAGGAGATCAGAGGGCTTCACTTCAACCTGCTGGAGCTCCGAGTGATTCGCTTGGCATTGAAAACTTTTATTCCTCCAATCAAGGGAAAGCTGGTTTAAGTGTTCACGGACAATATCACCGCCATGTGGTACTGCAACAAACAGGGCGGGGTGGGGTCCTGGACCCTTTGTCAAGAGACCCTGCATCTCTGCATGTGGCTGGAACAGGAGGGTATTTCCCTGGTGGTTCAACACCTGGCAGTTTCTCTGAACGCCAGGATGGAGGAACTCAGCCGCTGTTACCTAGTGGATCACAACTGGTGTCTGTATCGGAAGGTGGTACAAGGTCTCTTTCAACAGTGGAGAGAGCCTTCGTTAGATGCAGAGAACGCACTATATCAGCAGAATCTCTAATTTGGCACTTGCTCAGCGACGCTTTTCATCTTGAGTGAAGCTGTCCAGTGTGCTCAAGTAAATCAAGAGCACTGGGTGAAAGTCATGCTTGTGGCTCCTGGACTGGGCATGGAGAGTCTAGTATCCCAAGGATCTTCTGTTGCAGCAACAGGGGAGGGTCCTCCACCTGAACCTGTCAACCCTATGCCTGCTTAGGTGGAGATTGAGTGGTGGCAGTTGACAGGATTGGACCTGTCCCCCAAAGTCTGTAATGTTATTTTGGCAGCCAGGCGTATCTCTTCCAAGACCGTGTACCCCTGCTGGTGGCAAAAATCTGTAAAATATTGTACAGAAAGATCTATTGATCCTCTTTCTTCCTTACTCTCTCAATTTCTTCTTTTTATTTTGACCCTTGCCCAGCAGGCTTTTGCTCTGGGCACTCTCAAAGGGTACATTTCGGCCCTGGCTGCCTCCTGAGGCTGCCAGACCAACCCTCTATATTTAAATCCCCTATTGTAAATAGATTTCCTACGGGGCTTGTACATATGTTTTCTACCTGCCCCTTTAATCATGCCTCAGTTGGACTTTAATTTGGTTCTCACTTTCTTGATGTGCGCTCCGTTTGAACCTCAGCACAACTGCCCCCTCTAGCTGCTTACCATCAAAATAGCCTTTCTAGTGACAATACCTTCTGCCGGGAAAATGACTGAATTGCAGGCTCTGTTTTCCAAGCCTCCTTTCCTGACCATCTTCCTTGATAATTTGGTGCTTCGTGCTAGGGCTTCTTTCTTACCAAAAGTGGTAACTCCATTTCATGTGAGGCAATCAGTCATCTTGCCCACTTTCCACTCTCCTCCGCACCCCTCTAAAGAAGAGGAGCACCTCCATCGTCTGGACCAAAAATATGTTGTTGTTCTACCTTGACCACACAAAAGAGTTCTGGGTGAACGACCAACTTTTTGTGGGGTACTTTCAGCCGCAGACCATGCAGGTAACAGCTGTGGGGCGGTGGGGCTGCATAAAGGGGGGATTTCAAGGGATGATGCAGAGGTACAATTAAATAGATAATTAATTTTCCCTCTGCATCGTCCCTCGAAATCCCCTCTTACCCGGCCGCACCGCCCAACCGTTGTTACCTGCACCGACCGCGGCTGTGTACGTTGGATCAAAGAAAGGCCGTGTGGTGCAGAAGAGGACTATCTCACACATGGTCATCCTTTGCATCACTATTTGCTACACTCTGGCCAAAAAGCAGCCTCCTGAGGGCTTAAGGGCTCATTTCACCAGAGCTAAGGCTGCGACCACAGCAATGCTACGTGGAGTTCCAGTCCTCCGCTTTTTTTAGGTATCAACGTGGGCATCCCTGCACATGTTTACCAAGAACTTCTGCCTGGACAGTCAAGTCTGATGGAACAGCCTCTTTGGAGGACTTCTTGGTCTTAACTTGTCCACAGTACCTTCTCCGGGGATGGTATTGCTTGTGTATCTATTCTTAGGTAAGGGATTTGCGGCTAGATGTCTCTATCACATGGACAAGTTACTTACCTTTGGCAATGCTGTATCTGGTAGAGACATGATCTAGCTGCAGAATCCTTACCGACCCACCCATCCTTCCTGCACTGCAGACAGACTTTTAGGGTCAGTGCTATTCCCTTTCAGGGCCCTAGTTGTTCAGAAACACACCAATGTCAGTGCACTTCATGGCTCCACATTCCTGGTGTGGAAAGTTGTGAAAAGTATCTGACGTTAGTGCGTCGAGGTGGCGCCTATATAGGTGAAGTGGACGTCACAATGGCAGAGACATCGCTGACGACGTCATGTGAATCTTCTGAATCCAGTCTGATGCCTGGGAAATTCTAAGGTAAGGAATCTCCGGCTAGATCATGTCTCTAGCAGGTAAGGCGTTACTGAAGGGAAGTATCTTGTCCTTCTTGTATCAGTAAATTATTCAATTTTATAATTACTGTTTAATTAATTTCTTTTAATGTGTAGTTTAATTTTTATACATTTGTTAGAAATGTAATTTTTAATACTGTGTTATATTTTTGTAGGGAAATATGGTGTGAAGATATTAAAGCTATAATATTTTTTATTTAAATTCGTTTATTTGTAATTACTTGATAATTAATTTTGTATAATTTTAATGTACTTATAATGTGGAAACCAGTGTGAAACCCATGGGTGATCCATGAAAGCCATAGAATTCTGAAAAGTAGACAAAATTCCAAATTCAGGAAGGGGTCATAGGTGTAAATCCCTCAAGGTTTTCTCAAGGAAAAAAACTGTCGAAATAAAGAAATATTGAAAATGAGTAGGAAAAAACTGACATTTGCGACAACATTTTCACCTGTAAATTTTTGCCGTGATGGCTGGTTTACAAAAGCAATATACCATTATGTCCACTAGACGCTTATGGCTGCGGGGATATTTAGGGCTTATAGGTTCTTCAAGATCCCAAGGTACCCAGAGTCAACAACTGAGCTGCACCTCACAATGGTTTTTCATTGAGTAGCCAATATAGACCGATTCATAAAGTGAAATAGGTAGAGTAAAAAATGGGTATCAAGGAAACCTATGTATTTCTGAAATATGCACAAGACATTTCAGAAGCAGTGGTTATTTGTACATCTCTGAATTTATGGGTACCTGTACTAGCGTATGTGTTAGAGGGTATATTTCAAAATGTCTTCTTACATATACCTTTGCTTACACTTGAAAGGCACAAATGCAGTGAAATCCAATTGATAATACCAAATGTTCTACTACTCTAAGCTCTCACTAGTCTTCCAATAAAAATGGTACTTCATGTGTGTGGGAAGGCTTGGCGCTTGCAACAGTGCAACGGGAATTGGGCCAAGACACAACATGAACATATCACATTTTTACTCCTATGTTTTGGACCTACCTCAGCCAGCAACTAGGGAAACCTAACAAACCTATGCATTTTTGAAAACTAGACACCTAAGTATATCTAGTGTGAGGTGACTTGCATGGCCCTCATCAGTTTTATGTACCCAGAATCCATTGTAAATCTCATTTCTGTGATCGGAAGTACTTCAGTCTATGGGGAGCCACAACCTTACTTCCACCTTACTTCCACCTGGCGTTTCCCCTAGTCTCCCAGTAAAAATAGCACCTCATATGTATGGGTAGACCTAGTGCCCCCAACAGGAAACTGCCTTAAAAGCAACAAGGACACATCACATCATATTTTCAACTGAAAACTGAGCCTTTTAGTCAATGAACCCTTGCTCAGTTTCCACCAAGGGAAACCTAGGCAACCTGTATATTTCTTAAAACTAGAAAACTAGGGGTATCTAGGGTGGGCTGACTTGCATGGCTCTCAACGTTTTGTTTCACCCCGAATCCTCAAAATTTGACTAAAAAAACATTTTCCTCACATTTCTGTGATGGATAGTTCTGCACTCTGCGGGGAGCCACAAACTTTCATCCTTCCAGCACCCCCCATGTCTCTTGATAAGATGGTACCTCACTTCTGTGGGAAGACTTAGTGGCTGTAACAGGAAACATCCTCAAACTCAACATGGACGCTTTGTATTTTTTCAATGAAAACTGACCCCTTTTTTCACTGTGGGTGGCTGTAGATTTTAGACCCTAGCACAGCCAGCACCTAGGGAAACATAGCAAACCTGTACATTTTTCAAAACTAGACACTTAGGGATTTGCAGGGTAGGCTGACTTGTATGGCTCTCCCCAGGTTGTTTTACCCAGAATCCCTTGCAAACCTCCGACTTTGACTGAAAAAACACATTTTCCTCACATTTCTGTGATGGAAAGTTCTGGAATCCGAGGGAAGCCACAAACTTACTTCCACCCGGCATTTCTACAAGCCTCCCGATAAAAATGGTACCATGCTTGCGTAGGTAGGCCTAGTGACAGGAAACGTCCCATAACACAACATGGATGCATTGCATTTTTCCTAGGGCTGGACGGAGTTCGCAGAATTCCACTTTGTGGAATTCCGAAGAGTAGCTGGAAAACTCTGCAAAATTCCACAGAGTATGTAACTATGTATTGCTCGGTTGACGGGTAGGCATTGCCGAGGTTGTGCACGAACAGTCGTCTGTCCCCCTCCAACCGCTGCGCTCATTATCCTGGGTCCAAGCTGGCCACAGTTGATTGTAAATAAATGGCATTTAGAAATGCCAGGGTAATGTGGGTGCTAGGCAGGGTAGCTCACGGGAGGAGAGTGAAATGGGGGTGTCTGTGTACAAGAGGCATCTGTCCCGCATTGAGATCAGAGATGAAATTTATGTATCAGCTAGAGTGGGGCTGCAGGGGTCTGTAGAAAAACAAGTTTGTACTATGATGCGGATTTAGTGGGGGCTTTGTGGACTCATAGGGACAGTGGTGGTTAGTTTATTGAAGGGGAGCACAAACACTGCTTATGGGAAGCCCTTCAGATGACCGAGAAGTTCTGAAAGACCAGAAGAGGCAAGGAAGAGCAAGGGGGCGTAAAGACACAGTGAAAAAGGAAAGCGACTCTAAGAAACAGACATCTTATGGAGAGCTGGAGAGATCCATAAAGGCCGCTATACAAGCACCCTAGATGAAATATTAGCACACAGCAACCACACACAGAGTGGGCTATGCTCAAATCATATAATACCGCCATAAACACAATTCTAGAGAAGGTTTCCACTCCCTCATATGCCCATAATTCCATGCCCTAAACAAAGACAGGGGCAAAGCCCAACTCACCAGACATCTTGGAAATGACATGGCTGGAGCCTCCAGTCCCTGTCCTCTCAATTCCTGAAAGGAGAGAAAGGAACCGAAACAACCATAGAGAAGTCTTGCAGGCTTGATGAGTTACCCATAATTTGAATTGGAACAACTTCAGTTCGAAACTAAAGATGGCCAAGCAATACCATCAGACAAACGATCAGCTGTACAGTTGGGGCACACCGCTCAAAGAAGGCGGGTGTTATCATGTAGCAACCATGACAAATACTGACTCCTGTTAATCCATATTCCTAAATCAAAGAGATGACCAGGTATTGAACCATTATGGAGCATGGGGGGGGGGTCAAATGACATTGTTTGTGCATCCTTTTTCCATGACGGTGTTAGATGTCGGATGCGTGGAGTTGGACTAGAAGGCAAGGCAACCAGATGTGAATAGAAGGGAAACCATCGCCCACCATGGCCCTGCACGAGATGAAGTTCTGCTTGCTGAGGGTGAGTGACAGCAAGGGTGCAGGAATAGCTGTGGTCATTGCTACAGGAGGGAAGTATTTGTAGTACTTTTAATAGGGAACTTGAAATGTTTAGAAGAATATGGCGGTGGTGAGCTGTGCACACTGGTAAACTCCGCTAGCGGTTGGCGGAGTCAATTCACTGAACTCCATGCTCCAAGCAGAGCGCGGACTATCAAAACTCCCCAAACTCCATCGGCAGAGGGGAGTTCACTGCCCACCCCAAATTATTCCACTGAATACCTAGCCTTTTTTCAAATGTCGGTATCTGTAGATTTTGCCCCCTAGATCAGCCAGCACATAGAGAAACCTAGAAAACCTGTATATTTTTTAAAACTAAGCTCCTAGGGGTATTCAGAGTGGCTTGACTCAAATGGTTCGCACTTTGTTTTTGTACTCAGAATCGCTTGCAAACCTCAAAATTTGAATAAAAAACTGATTTTCCTCACATTTCTGAGATGGAAAGTCATGGAATTTGCAGGAGCACAAACTTCCATCCACCCAGCATTTCCCCCAAGTACCCCGATTAAATTTTCACTTCACTTGTGTGGGTAGGTCTAGGGCCCGCAACAGGCAATGGCACAAAACACAACAGAAATGTATTGCATTTTTCCACTGACAACTGACCCTTTTTTTTCTGATGTGGGTAGCTGTAGATTTTGAACCCTAGCTCAGCCGGCTCCCAGGGAAACTTAGCTAACCTGTATATATTTAAAAACTTGAAACCTAGGGGTATCCAGAGTGGGCTGACTGGCATGTCTTTCACCAGGATGTTTGACCCAGAGGCCCTTGAAAACCTCAAACTTTGACTAAAATACCACATTTTCCTAATATTTCTGTGATGAAAAGTCATGGAATTTGCTAGGTGCACAAACTTCTTTCCAACCAGCATTCCTCCAATCCCCCCTATAAAAAGGGTACCTCACTTGTGTACGTAGGTTTAGTGCCTGCAACAGAAAATGGCCTAAAACACAACATGGACACATAACATTTTCTACTGAAAACATACCCTTTTTTCAAATGTGGGCAGCTGTAGAATTTGAACCATAGTTAAGCTGGAACCCAGGCAATCCTAGAAAACCTACACATGTTTTAATACTAGCCGCCTAGAGGTATCCAGGGTGGGCTGACTTGTGTGGCTTTCCCCACCAGTTTTTCCCGAGAATCCATTTCAAACCTCAAACTTGGACTAAAGAAACAAATGATCCTCTTATTTCTGTGATGGAAAGTTCTGGAATCTGTGGGGAGCCACACACTTCTGTCCACTCTGCATTTCCCCAAGTCTCCTTATAAGAAAATAAAAAGCTTTATATATTTACATATATTTATAAATGTGTTTTTCCTCCTGGGGGTCACCATCTTCCCCCCAGAGGAAAACACACGTTTGAATATATGTGTGTGTGAGGGGCCAGCACACCTTCCATCGGAGGAGCAGCGCGATTACATCAAAATGGGAGCGGTCTAATTCACAGCTGCATCTTGTTTGACCCCCTGAGAGAGCACGGAGTTCATGGAACCGGCACTGAAGAGAGCCATTGAAGGCTTGAAATCATCTGCCTGACCGTTTTCAGGGACTAATAGCATCACGCGCCTTTTTAATCAATAAAGCCACTTGCCAGTAACCCCGGAGTTGTGTCGTGCCTTTCCTTTCCTGGGAGCAGGCTTTGGTTTCATATTTCGTCAGCACGCAGGCCGCTGACTTGCGATACACCCTCTCGTTCAGGTGCACCGTGGTGAGACCAGCACCTTGTGGACTTTTGCATTGGACTGCAAAACCCGGCGCCCCCCCCAGCGGTTCGGATTGCCATTACGGTTTGAGGTGCGGCGAGGGGAGAGAGGAGGCAATATTCATCGCCTGAGTTAAGGGGCTGACAACAGGCTTTGTTTCATCTTGCTGGGCACCTGAGCTGGCGTGTGGCCCATAACCAGTCAATTGGGACATCACTTGATGTTAGAAGTAACACTGTAACTGTACAGACACTCTGTGTGGACTATACTTACCAGTATGCATCTGCTCGGCAAGGAGTGTGCGTGAGGGGCCAGAACACCTTCCATTGGAGGAGGAGCGCAATGACATCAAAATGGGAGCAGTCTAATTCACAGCTGCATCTTGTTTGACCCCCTGAGAGAGCGCGGAGTTCATGGAACCGGCACTGAAGAGAGCCATTGGAGGCTTGAAACGCGTCTGCCTGAGCGTTTTCAGGGACTAATAGCATCACGCGCCTTTTTAATCAATAAAGCCACTTGCCAGTAACCCCGGAGTTGTGTCGTGCCTTTCCTTTCCTGGGAGCAGGCTTTGGTTTCATATTCCATCAGCAAGCAGGTTGCTGACTTGCGATACACCCTCTTGTTCAGGTGCACCATGGTGAGACCAGCACCTTGTGGACTTTTGCATTGGCCTGCAAAACACGGCGCCCCCCCAGCGGTTCGGATTGCCATTACGGTTTGAGGTGCGGCGAGGGGAGAGAGGAGGCCATATTCATCGCCTGAGTTAAGGGGCTGACAACAGGCTTTGTTTCATCTTGCTGGGCACCTGAGCTGGCGTGTGGCCCATAACCAGTCAATTGGGACATCACTTGATGTTAGAAGTAACACTGTAACTCTACAGACACTCTGTGTGGACTACACTTACCAGCATGCATCTGCTGGGCAAGGAGTGTGCGTGAGGGGCCATCACACCTTCCATTGGAGGAGGAGCGCGATGACATCAAAATGGGAGCGGTCTAATTCACAGCTGTATCTTGTTTGACCCCCTGAGAGAGCACGGAGTTCATGGAACGGGCACTGAAGAGAGCCATTGGAGGCTTGAAACGCGTCTGCCTGGGCGTTTTCAGGGACTAATAGCATCACACGCCTTTTTAATCAATAAAGCCACTTGCCAGTAACCCCGGAGTTGTGTCGTGCCTTTCCTTTCCTGGGAGCAGGCTTTGGTTTCATATTTCGTCAGCAAGCAGGTCGCTGACTTGCGATACACCCTCTCGTTCAGGTGCACCGTGGTGAGACCAGCACCTTGTGGACTTTTGCATTGGACTGCAAAACCCGGCGCCCCCCCCCCAGCGGTTCGGATTGCCATTACGGTTTGAGGTGCGGCGAGGGGAGAGAGGAGGCAATATTCATCGCCTGAGTTAAGGGGCCGACAACAGGCTTTGTTTCATCTTGCTGGGCACCTGAGCTGGCGTGTGGCCCATAACCAGTCAATTGGGACATCACTTGATGTTAGAAGTAACACTGTAACTGTACAGACACTCTGTGTGGACTATACTTACCAGTATGCATCTGCTCGGCAAGGAGTGTGCGTGAGGGGCCAGCACACCTTCCATTGGAGGAGGAGCGCAATGACATCAAAATGGGAGCGGTCTAATTCACAGCTGCATCTTGTTTGACCCCCTGAGAGAGCGCGGAGTTCATGGAACCGGCACTGAAGAGAGCCATTGGAGGCTTGAAACGCGTCTGCCTGAGCGTTTTCAGGGACTAATAGCATCACGCGCCTTTTTAATCAATAAAGCCACTTGCCAGTAACCCCGGAGTTGTGTCGTGCCTTTCCTTTCCTGGGAGCAGGCTTTGGTTTCATATTTCATCAGCAAGCAGGTTGCTGACTTGCGATACACCCTCTCGTTCAGGTGCACCATGGTGAGACCAGCACCTTGTGGACTTTTGCATTGGCCTGCAAAACACGGCGCCCCCCCAGCGGTTTGGATTGCCATTACGGTTTGAGGTGCGGCGAGGGGAGAGAGGAGGCGATATTCATCGCCTGAGTTAAGGGGCTGACAACAGGCTTTGTTTCATCTTGCTGAGCACCTGAGCTGGCGTGTGGCCCATAACCAGTCAATTGGGACATCACTTGATGTTAGAAGTAACACTGTAACTCTACAGACACTCTGTGTGGACTACACTTACCAGCATGCATCTGCTCGGCAAGGAGTGTGCGTGAGGGGCCATCACACCTTCCATTGGAGGAGGAGCGCGATGACATCAAAATGGGAGCGGTCTAATTCACAGCTGTATCTTGTTTGACCCCCTGAGAGAGCACGGAGTTCATGGAACGGGCACTGAAGAGAGCCATTGGAGGCTTGAAACACGTCTGCCTGGGCGTTTTCAGGGACTAATAGCATCACACGCCTTTTTAATCAATAAAGCCACTTGCCAGTAACCCCGGAGTTGTGTCGTGCCTTTCCTTTCCTGGGAGCAGGCTTTGGTTTCATATTTCATCAGCAAGCAGGTCGCTGACTTGCGATACACCCTCTCGTTCAGGTGCACAGTGGTGAGACCAGCACCTTGTGGACTTTTGCATTGGACTGCAAAACACGGCGCTCCCCCAGCGGTTCGGATTGCCATTACGGTTTGAGGTGCGGCGAGGGGAGAGAGGAGGCGATATTCATCGCCTGAGTTAAGGGGCTGACAACAGGCTTTGTTTCATTTTGCTGGGCACCTGAGGTGGCGTGTGGCCCATAACCAGTCAATTGGGACATCACTTGATGTTAGAAGTAACACTGTAACTGTACAGACACTCTGTGTGGACTACACTTACCAGCATGCATCTGCTCGGCAAGGAGTGTTCGTGAGGGGCCAGCACACCTTTCATTGGAGGAGGAGCGCGTCAACATCAAAATGGGAGCGGTCTAATTCACAGCTGCATCTTGTTTGACCCCCTGAGAGAGCGTGGAGTTCATGGAACCGGTACTGAAGAGAGCCATTGGAGGCTTGAAACGTGTCTGCCTGGGCGTTTTCAGGGACTAATAGCATCACACGCCTTTTTAATCAATAAAGCCACTTGCCAGTAACCCCGGAGTTGTGTCGTGCCTTTCCTTTCCTGGGAGCAGGCTTTGGTTTCATATTTCGTCAGCAAGCAGGTCGCTGACTTGCGATACACCCTCTCGTTCAGGTGCACCGTGGTGAGACCAGCACCTTGTGGACTTTTGCATTGGACTGCAAAACCCGGCCCCCCCCCCCCCAGCGGTTCGGATTGCCATTACGGTTTGAGGTGCGGCGAGGGGAGAGAGGAGGCAATATTCATCGCCTGAGTTAAGGGGCCGACAACAGGCTTTGTTTCATCTTGCTGGGCACCTGAGCTGGCGTGTGGCCCATAACCAGTCAATTGGGACATCACTTGATGTTAGAAGTAACACTGTAACTGTACAGACACTCTGTGTGGACTATACTTACCAGTATGCATCTGCTCGGCAAGGAGTGTGCGTGAGGGGCCAGCACACCTTCCATTGGAGGAGGAGCGCAATGACATCAAAATGGGAGCGGTCTAATTCACAGCTGCATCTTGTTTGACCCCCTGAGAGAGCGCGGAGTTCATGGAACCGGCACTGAAGAGAGCCATTGGAGGCTTGAAACGCGTCTGCCTGAGCGTTTTCAGGGACTAATAGCATCACGCGCCTTTTTAATCAATAAAGCCACTTGCCAGTAACCCCGGAGTTGTGTCGTGCCTTTCCTTTCCTGGGAGCAGGCTTTGGTTTCATATTTCATCAGCAAGCAGGTTGCTGACTTGCGATACACCCTCTCGTTCAGGTGCACCATGGTGAGACCAGCACCTTGTGGACTTTTGCATTGGCCTGCAAAACACGGCGCCCCCCCAGCGGTTCGGATTGCCATTACGGTTTGAGGTGCGGCGAGGGGAGAGAGGAGGCGATATTCATCGCCTGAGTTAAGGGGCTGACAACAGGCTTTGTTTCATCTTGCTGGGCACCTGAGCTGGCGTGTGGCCCATAACCAGTCAATTGGGACATCACTTGATGTTAGAAGTAACACTGTAACTCTACAGACACTCTGTGTGGACTACACTTACCAGCATGCATCTGCTCGGCAAGGAGTGTGCGTGAGGGGCCATCACACCTTCCATTGGAGGAGGAGCGCGATGACATCAAAATGGGAGCGGTCTAATTCACAGCTGTATCTTGTTTGACCCCCTGAGAGAGCACGGAGTTCATGGAACGGGCACTGAAGAGAGCCATTGGAGGCTTGAAACACGTCTGCCTGGGCGTTTTCAGGGACTAATAGCATCACACGCCTTTTTAATCAATAAAGCCACTTGCCAGTAACCCCGGAGTTGTGTCGTGCCTTTCCTTTCCTGGGAGCAGGCTTTGGTTTCATATTTCATCAGCAAGCAGGTCGCTGACTTGCGATACACCCTCTCGTTCAGGTGCACAGTGGTGAGACCAGCACCTTGTGGACTTTTGCATTGGACTGCAAAACACGGCGCTCCCCCAGCGGTTCGGATTGCCATTACGGTTTGAGGTGCGGCGAGGGGAGAGAGGAGGCGATATTCATCACCTGAGTTAAGGGGCTGACAACAGGCTTTGTTTCATTTTGCTGGGCACCTGAGGTGGCGTGTGGCCCATAACCAGTCAATTGGGACATCACTTGATGTTAGAAGTAACACTGTAACTCTACAGACACTCTGTGTGGACTACACTTACCAGCATGCATCTGCTCGGCAAGGAGTGTTCGTGAGGGGCCAGCACACCTTTCATTGGAGGAGGAGCGCGTCAACATCAAAATGGGAGCGTTCTAATTCACAGCTGCATCTTGTTTGACCCCCTGAGAGAGCGTGGAGTTCATGGAACCGGCACTGAAGAGAGCCATTGGAGGCTTGAAACGTGTCTGCCTGAGCGTTTTCAGGGACTAATAGCATCACGCGCCTTTTTAATCAATAAAGCCACTTGCCAGTAACCCCGGAGTTGTGTCGTGCCTTTCCTTTCCTGGGAGCAGGCTTTGGTTTCATATATGTATATTACCTACTGGCGGTCGCCAGTAGGTAGTTATAGTTAGGACCCTGTTTCCATAGGAAATCCGCAACATTCTATTTGGAATAACTTTGGCGCCGGTCGACGAATCCTCGCGAAATTTTCAAAATAGGTGGGGCGCTACGCTCCGCTCCTACCCTGAAAGTCTCGGGGGGATTCGTCAAGCAGGGGCCGAGAAAAAAGGGGGGTCCCAAAACGCGTTTTCCCCATGCATTTTTCCATAGGACCTTTAGACACAGCTACAGCCCGAACGGCTGAACAGAATTACTTGAAATTTGGCAGAGAGGGAGCCATAAGGTCAAGGAAGTGCCTTTTGCAGGTCTGGTGTAAATCTGTTCAGTATTTCCTGAGAAAATAGTATTTAAAAGCATATATATATGTGGGCGGAGCCTAACCACACATCTCATCCTGAGATCTGATTGGCTGTCAGCACTTCATCCAAGAAGTGTTGGCAGCCATCTTGGGACCAATATACATGATAGCACCTCATTAAAAAGCATTGCAGTTAATAGAAGGTTTTAAGACTTTAGTTACATTATAAATCATTTGTTGATGGTACCATACTCATTTTAGGAATTGTGGTATGTTCTAAGGTGATTTCACCATGTGATAAAGCCTTCTGCTGGGATATCATGATTGAGAGAAAAATATTTTCTCATGCTTTTACCACAGAGGTTTGAAAGGTGATCTATAGGCTAAACTGAGAGCTTATTTTCTGTAAATTCACATTATCTTTCTCAGTCATGTGAGAATGAAGTCTGACATTCTCAGTAAAACATGTACATCCAACAAGGGCAGAGACTGTCAGTTGATTCCTTTGTGTTCTACTGCAGCTTCCCAGAGTGTTCCAAAGAACTACTAGAGCGCTAACAGTCCTACTTATGATAAACGTATGGCACACCTGAAGCCATCTTGCTTGGATTAAAGTGGTAACTCTTAAAACATTTAATTTAAAAAGGAACAAAATGAGGGGGTTCATTTTTCCATAAAAAGTATGATTAGTGCTGCAGAAAGAAAGATTAGGGCACATTTTGAGTGACTTCTCAAATCCTCTTCTATTTCATTAAAAAATTCTGACATGCAGACTGAAACATGCACTTTCAATACCAGCAGCAGTTTTCCCTGGTGAGCAGTAGCTTTACTACAGTGATCTAATGAGCAAAAAGAGTGCTAACATTCTGAATTTATGGCAAATGTGTGACACATCTGAATGCCTTCTTGATGGAATCAAAGTAAAAAACTGAAAGTATTTCCTACTGAGGAGACTGCAGTAAATGAGGAAATTAGGAAACTTCATAACAAATAAGTCTCCCAAGATGGCCACCAGAGACAAAAGAGCCCAAATGTAGCCCAAATATCACCCAGATGTAGCCCAAGTATAGCCCAATGACAGAATGTCCCAGAATGTTCTTAAAAACAACTAGAGCGCTTACTGTCTTCATTATGACAAAAGTATGGCACACCTGAAGCCATCTTGATTGGAATAAACTGGTAACACTTAAAACATTTAATTTAAAAACGAACACAATGAGGAGGTTCATTTTGCCATAGAAATTATGATTAATGCTGAAGAAAGAAAATGAGGGCACATTTTGAGTAACTTCTCAAATCCTCTTCTATTTCATTAAAAAATTCTGACATGCAGACTGAAACATGCACTTTTAATACCAGGAGCAGACTTCCATGGTGCAGTAGTTTTACTACAGTGATCTAATGAGCAACTAGAGTGCTAACATTCAGAATTTAAGGCAAATGTGTGACATATCTGAATACCTTCATGATGGAATCAAAGTAAAAAACTGAAAGCATTTCCTACTGAGGAGACTGCAGTACATGAGGAAATTAGGAAACTTCATAACAAATAAATCTCCCAAGATGGCCACCGGAGACAAAAGAGCCCAAATGTAGCCCAAAATCACCCAGATGTAGCCCAAATATAGCCCAATGACAGAAGTGTGCAAAACACTTATTATTTTGTGTTTTTGCAGTGTTATATAGTGCAGACTTGTCAGGTATTGGAGTGCTTTACATGAGCATTGGTTACATCACACAAGAACAAATTCATTTTGGTTGTAGACATGGGGAGACTAAGTGATTTGACCAGAATCACAGAATGTCGAGCTGAAGCAGAAACTTCAACCTGGTTCCCCAGTTGCAAAGTCTGCAGTTCTGGAAGTAACACCACATCCTCTCCCCTAAGTGCAACATTTAATCAAGTGGTCAACTGGATAAAAAAACATAAAGATAACAAATAATTTAAAAGTGCTTTGTCGCTATTTGAAAACTCAGAAAATATGTCCTTATTTTAGTCTTTTAGAGCACTAACCATAATTTTGATGCCAATAAGACCCTCTCATATATGTAATTTCTAAAGGAAATGCTCTAGGTATTACAGTTTTGATTACATCAAGATGATGTCAGGCGTTCCACACTTTTGTAATAAATATAGAATGTTAGCAATCTAGTTGTTCATTAGGATACTGTTGAGAGGCAGAGGCCAGGGGCACGGAGTCTGAAAATTGAAGGCAGGTAGGAGGGTGCAAAGGCAACAATTTAACCACACTGAGCAGGCAGGAAGGGCCGTGGAAGCACAACAGACTATGGAGGGCAGTGGAAAGGGGGGCAGGGGCAACAAACCAACAATACAGGACTTGCAAGAGAGGCTGTTGGAGGGAAGATCTATTACGGGTCAAGGAAGCTAGGGGCGGTCCCCAGATCCCCGGGAGCCACCACAGAACTGAGCAGGAGAGTGAGTCAGGGACAAAAGGGGCACCTTAATTTGAGCCGGGGTGCCTAGGAACGCTTGCTCCAAAAATGGATAAAACAGACATATGAGACATGGAATTGGAGGCAGAATACAATGGCAGTTTAATGAGAAGATGCAACTTCAAAGAAACCGCAGAATAGAGACATAAAGTACAAAATACAGAATCCAGATAATCATACAGCTGTCATAATATTCTCTGTATCTCAATTAATGTACTGACAGAGAGAGAGAGAAAACACATCTATAAATGCATCATGGGAAACAAGTTACACCAAGGAAAATGTTACCTAGGAACACTCACGTTTACTCTTAGAGCAAGCGTTCCTGCAATTACAATACAAAATCTTTTAAATGCAAAAGTAAAGAGAACAATGGTTAAACATAACATGACATTTCATATAGGTAAAATAGAATAAGATACTTCAAGCAAAGCAGAGCAAGACATTTTAAGCAAAGGAAGACAAGAGCTCCCAGCTCTTGGGGAAAACCTGCACTGCCTGTTAACCTACATACAGACGGCGAGGTAGTCCGTCGATATCTGTGGGTGCTCCCTTTTTATATCATTTTGTGGGCTCCTTTGCACGCTACATCTACCTACGTATGCTACCCAAAAGCTTCGTCTGCAGATTTTACCAGACATTTCGTCATTTACCCACTTAATGCTGACAATGGACTGGGTGAAAAGGTCAGTCTCTCAGGCCAATCGCTTATCGTAAGTTCCATAGAGCAAGCAGAAAATAATGGGTATTGTACGGGAATTCAATATATTCATGTATAAAATCTCCTCAGTTCTCCTAACTTGACGCTCTGCGGTTGCCACTTCCTTAAAAGCGGGAAACCTGCCCAGGAAGCAAGTACCAGTCCAGGATGCAGCCTACTGTATGTCGACAGCTTCAGGGGGATGTTGAACTTTGATACCGAGCACGGAGTACTCGGGTAGGGTGGGGGCTACTAGTTTGGATCAGAAGGCCTCGCAGACCTGCCTTCAGACTGCTATACACTAAAATTGCAGAGCTATGGTCAATTTAACAAAGAGGCCTACATATTGAACAGAAGGGCCTACACAGGGGTTTTATGCTGGCTGAGTGGTAAGGATGTCTCAGGATAATTATATAGCAACACAGGACCCGCTGGTCAATTTAATACGGCCTACAAATGCAGCTGGCAGGGCAAGGACAAGGGTCTCATACTTCAGGTGTGGACAGAACGGGCCAGGGGCCCCCTGTGATACAAAATCTACCCTCCTTTAAGGCTGTGGCAATGTAATAGACCATTGTGGGCAGAAGGAAGAGGCAATGGTAGTACAACCATACATGCCAACAGACCCGATTCAGCCAGGAAACGTCCAATGTTTTTAAGCTCAAATGGGCTTTATTTGATCTGTCTCCTGTCTACAATATCCTCTTTTTCAATGTAACTCAAAGGGGAAAATCAATACCCCAGTTTTTTTTCAAAATCTCCCTCTTACCAAGTTCAAAATGTTCGCAAGTATGGTACATTGGATCATGGAAGGAAATGGGATAGGGACATGGACTTGGATAACAGAGGACAGGAGGGACATGGAGAGGTGCACCAAACTGACCCTGCAGGGCAGGCATCAGGGTTTGCAGCAGCACAATACACCACACAGGGCATGCAGGACGGGAGTGCAGCACAACAATCCATAGAAAGCAAGAGGGAGGGGACAGGACCATGCACATGGACAACAGAGAACAGAGGGGCAAGAGGCAATGGTAGCTAGCTGACCATAATGGACAGACAGGAGAGAAAGCTGCAGCATAACAGACCATAAAGGGCAGGAGGGACGGATCAGGGGCATTACAATGGAACAGACAAGCCAGGAGGGAGGGAGTAGGGCTGGGGGCAAGGGGGCAGGGCAGGAGCAGCAAGATAGCCATGGAGGTCAGGCAGGATGGGCACTAGAAGCAAGACACACCATGAAGAGCAACAGTGAGACTGTGATGGCATACACACAGACCATGGAGGGAAGGTGGGAGGGGGTCAGGGGCAGCTAACTGACCACACAGGGAAGGTGGGAGGGGCCATGGCAGCACAGAAGACCATGCATGGCAAGTGGGAGGGTTAGTGGCAGCACAATGGCTATGATGGGCAAGAAGGAGGGTGGAGGGGCATGCACAAAGGACGATGGAGGATAGAAGGGAGGGTCAGGACCTGTGCACAGACAAGAAAGTTCAGGGGAAGGGACCTCACAACAGACCACACGGGGCAGGCAGGAGGAGCAGTTGCAGCACAACAGACCAGGGAGGGCAGAAGGGTGTGGCAGTACAATGGACCATGTAGGACAGGAGGAAGAGGATAGGGGCATGGCATGTGGACAGGCAGGGTGGAGGTGGCAGGGACAGGTTACAGTCATCTGACAATGCTAGGCAGGTGGGAGGGGAGTGGCAGCTCCACAGAACACTCAGAGTAGATAGGAGTGGCAGGTCCATGGGACATGGTGGGCAAAAAGGATGGAGCAGGGGCATGCACAAAGACATCGGAGGGCAGGGGGAAGGAGAATAGGGGCAGCAAGCTAAGCACAGAGTTTAAGCAAGAGGTCAATGATGGGGCATAGAATTGGGCAATGGAGGGCAGGAGGAGTGGACTGGTACATCATACTAAATTGAGGGCAGTGGCAGCACATCAGACCATGCATGGCAGGAGGGAGGAGGCTAGTCCATGGATTCACACAACAGAGGATAGGGAGGAAGGGGATGGGGCAGCAAGCTAACTGTTCAGAGAAGGCGGGTATTAGGAACTTTATTGTTTTTAAAACATTGTGTCTGTGCGAACTACTTAAAATATGAACAAGTATGCAGCATAATCTCACTTTTATTCAGGAAGAAGAGGACGTTTGTGACTGTGACTCCGGGCTCACTTGGCAGAAACACCCCCTGACCCTCCACCCCCTATCGCAAAATGTAATGCCCGTGAAAAGGGTAGGTGAACACAGTGTTATATAGAACATAGTCCTGAGAGCACGATTGAAAATGAAAACTAGATATAGTGTATGGTATAAACTATGCACCAAAAAGTGTGATATAAGATGAACCAGGCGTGAAATATAATATGCAATACATTGTGCGCAATGACAGATTCATTGGAGAGCGCGAGATAGCACAGGCACTAGCGCGTGCTATGCGATATGCGCCTTGGAGTGTAATATGCACAGGGCAGTGTTGTGTAACCTAACTAGTCTCTAAAGTTGTAATATAAAATATGTGCTGGGGAGTGTAACGTTGCATATGCACTGTGACAAAGATATGGATCCCAGATTGTAATATGTATGGCATAGCACTGTGCGTTATAACATAGGCATCGAGAAAGGCACGTTAGATGGGGCAATATAACCCGTACAAAGACAAGTGTGGCATGACATATTCACGGGGTGGTGTTACAGTGCACATGGGCTAGTGAGTGTCATAGCATATGCACTAGCTAGTGGAATACAACACAGAGGTGTGTGGCACTCGGCAGGCAATGGTGGGTGTAACACAGCATTGGGCTCTGTCAGGAGCACGCTGTGACTCTCAAGTGATGTTCGTCCCCTTTCCAGAGAGTAAAATAAAAAGTATTACACATCCGGCAGTGGATGTGTGTTTTATTAACCGTGAGGGGGGTTTCTTGCATAGTTTTGGTCGAATTTTTGTCGAATCCCCTTTGAATGGCTTGGTGTGCATGTGTATTAAATGTGCCCGTCAATAGCTACCCATGTTTGTATAAATAAACGACAAGGGTGTCTACCAGGATTAGGCTTGGTAGGGCATCAGACATGTCAGAGCTTCACTAGTGGTGTAAATACATTCCACGTGGATTCATTGCATGCATAGTCGCCTTTTAATGAATATCACGCAAATCGTCATGGTGATAGGTACGTACGGTTTGTCCAGCATGTCCTAGGTGTGTCTATAAATATATATTTTTTAAAAATAATAAAAAACAGTGGCCGGCCCTGGGGATTGGGGTCAAAAATATATAATTAGGAGACAGGCCCTGGGGGATGGGGTCATCAGGGCCAATAAATTAGAATAAGAAGGGGAACCAAACAGCCCCCCTTCTTAAAAAACTAAAATAAATAAAAGACTGGCATCGTGCCGGAGGCCATGCCCCCTCCGTGCAGCACTCTGCAAACGCGCCCCCAACAGGCATCTCCAGTATGCGCCAGGGAGCTGCGCTGCAGCCAGGTGTTCTGAGGCCAAGCCCCTTTTTACACCTCTCTGCAACGCAGCTCTGTGGCGCTTACTGGAGGTACCTAGTGGTCTAGTTTGACCCTAGGGACCCTTAGGATTCAAGGGGACTTAATCTCTCAACTTAGAACAGCCACAGGGCGCATTTACACAGTGGTGAAGGGAGGGGACGGGGCCTGAGGTGACGTGTGCAAACACGCACTATGGCACGTTTTAAATTGGGGATATAATTTCCCTTCAATACTGAGGGCCCCTGGGGGCTAACTAGCCCACCAAGTGCTTCCAGTAAGCGCCACTGAGCTGCATTGCAGAGAGGTGGTCCAGGCCGTGCCACTTTTTACACCTCTCTGCAACGCAGCTCTGTGGCACTTACTGGAGGTACCTAGTGGGCTAGTTGGACCCTAGGGACCCTCAGGATTCAAATGAACTTAATCTCCCAACTAAAAATGGACACAGGGCGTGTTTACACAGTGGTGAATGGAGGGGACGGGGCCTGAGTTAACGTGTGCAAAAACGCCCTGTGGCCTGTTTTAAGAGGTAGTTTTAATCTCCATGCCCTATTATATACTAGGGGCTTACAGAGGAGGTCATGCTAATCACAGGGGGACCCCAACGCATAATGTTCCCTAGTGTATGTAGGTGTTTTCACTGTATTCTAAGTGTCTTTTAACATAGCACTGGCTCTAGGACTGGTTAGTCAGACTCAGTTACCACCAGTATCCGTCTGAAAAAGTTGAGGGTATAGGATGATTTTGCAACAAGGCTTCTTTCTGCTCTTCTTTTTGTTCTTTCTGCACGTTATCCTTCTTCCTGCACTTATCTTCGTATTTGAGGACTTCTGTTGCTTCTTTCTGCACTTCTTTTGTTTCTTTCTGTGCATTTTTTCTTCTTTCTTCACATGTCCTATCTCTGTAGGCATAGTTCGAAATTAGCATTTAAAAAACCTTTGAAATTCACAGAAAAAACCATAGGTTTCAGGCACGTTATAGTTAGGAATTAGCATTTAAAAAACCTCAGAAATTCCCTGAAAAAACCATAGGTTTCAGGGGTGTTATAGTTAGCTGGACTTTTCACTTGTACAAAACCATTGAAATTCCCCCGTTATAGTTAGTTCAGCTAACTTTAACTCGCGCGCCCGCAATGCACTGCTGATGACGTCACATATTACATCACTCATGACATGGTCAGTGACATCACTCATGACATCACTGATGACATCTCAAATGACATCACTGATGACATCATCCTTGTGATAGAGTGGCAGACCTCCTCTCACCCTAATATAACCTTTGATACACACATTCAAAAATAGAGACTAAAATTTTCAAAACAATGGACATACCAATACCAGTTACAACAACCTCTTCAGTAATTCTAAGATCCACATACACATCCACTCATTCACCAACAGTCCTATACAGTCACTCATACATGTACTCACTCATCATATGTACTCATACACCTATAAATCCTGTTACACAATGCCACTCATCCATAGAGTTACTCACACACATAGTCACTCGTGCTAATAAAGAATCAAACATACATTTACTTGCATATACAGTTATACACACACCACCATACTTACTTCTACGGAAACTTACACATACTTAGTCTTTTAAACAATCACTTATAGAAACACATACTTATTCATACAGGAACTCTTTCAATCTCTCACTCTCACATATACTCACATATATACACCAATAGTCACATATACTAGTTTAAAACATATGTAGTTACTCATAAAGACACTATTGAGACAGTCATTCACTCACTAACACACCCATACACACACTCATCCACCCATACAGTCCTGCACACATGCTGTGTTCAACACATACAAACAGTGAGTCACTCATTCATGCACCTATGCACTACGTAATACCCCCCACCGAACCATGCAGACACTCAGACTGATACTCAAAAAACCAACTAATAACCTATATAGACACCCATGTAGCTACTCACCAACCCATGCAGCCACTTATACACAAAGTGAGAGACTGATACAGATATTTACATATTTAAACATTACTCACTAAGCCATGTATTCACTATGATACACTTAATCAGTCAGTTACACAATCAATTTTTCAAAAACAAATCATCCATTTAGACACTTATATACCCATTTATTCTTCCATCGACCTTGAGATATACATATATAAAACATATTTAATTTTCAGAAAAACACACATTCACTGGATGATGTCATCAGTGATGTCATCAGTGATGTCATTTGAGATGTCATCAGTGATGTCATGAGTGATGTCACTGACCATGTCATGAGTGATGTAATATGTGACGTCATCAGCAGTGCATTGCGGGCGCGCGAGTTATAGTTAGCTGAACTAACTATAACGGGGGAATTTCAATGGTTTTGTACAAGTGAAAAGTCCAGCTAACTATAACACCCCTGAAACCTATGGTTTTTTCAGGGAATTTCTGAGGTTTTTTAAATGCTAATTCCTAACTATAACGTGCCTGAAACCTATGTTTTTTTCTGTGAATATATATATATATATATATATATATATATATGTATATATATATAGATATATTCACTAAAAAAAACATAGGTTTCAGGGGCGTTATAGTTAGCTGGACTTTTCACTCGTACAAAACCATAGAAATTCCCCCGTTATAGTTAGTTCAGCTAACTATAACTCGCGCGCCCGCAATGCACTGCTGATGACGTCACATATTACATCACTCATGACATGGTCAGTTACATCACTCATGACATCACTGATGACATCTGAAAGACATCACTGATGACATCACTGATGACATCATCCAGTGAATGTGTGTTTTTCTGAAAATTACATATGTTTTATATATGTATATCTCAAGGTCGATGGAAGAATAAATGGGTATATAAGTGTCTAAATGGATGATTTGTTTTTGAAAAATTGATTGTATAACTGACTGATTAAGTGTATCTTAGAGAATACATGGCTTAGTGAGTAATGTTTAAATATGTAAATATCTGTATCAGTCTCTCACTTTGTGTATAAGTGGCTGCATGGGTTGGTGAGTAGCTACATGAGTGTCTATATAGGTTATTAGTTGGTTTTTTGAGTATCAGTATAAGTGTCTGATGTCTGTATGGTTCGGTGGGGGGTATTACGTAGTGCGTAGGTGCATGAATGAGTGACTCACTGTATGTGTTGAAGACAGCATGTGTGCAGGACTGTATGGGTGGATGAGTGTGTGCATGGGTGTGTTAGTGAGTGAATGACTGTCTTAATAGTGTCTCTATGAGTAACTATATATGTTTTAAAATAGTATATTTGACTATTGGTGTATATAAGTGAGTATATGTGAGAGTGAGAGATTGAAAGAGTTCCTGTATGAATAAGTATGTGTTTCTATAAGTGATTGTTAAAAAGACTAAGTATGTGTAAGTTTCTGTAGAAGTAAGTGTGGTGGTGTGTGTATAACTGTATATGCAGGTAAACGGATGTTTGATTCTTTATTAGCATGAGTGACTATGTGTGTGAGTAAATTTATGGATGAGTGGCGTTGTGTAACAGGATGTATGGGTGTATGAGTACCTATGATGAGTGAGTACATGTATGAGTGACTGTATAGGACTGTTGGTGAATGAGTGAATGTGGATGTGGATCTTACAATTACTGAATAGGTTGTTGTAACTGGTATTGGTATGTCCATTGTTTTTAAAATTTTAATTTCTATTTTTGAATGTGTGTATCAAAGGTTATATTAGGGGGAAAGGAGGTCTGCCACTCTATCACAAGGATGATGTCATCAGTGATGTCATGAGTGATGTCATGAGTGATGTCACTGACCATGTCATGAGTGATGTAATATGTGACGTCATCAGCAGTGCATTGCGGGCGCGCGGTTTTATAGTTAGCTGAACTAACTATAACGGGGGAATTTCTATGGTTTTGTACGAGTGAAAAGTCCAGCTAACTATAACGCCCCTGAAACCTATGTTTTTTTCAGTGAATTTCTAAGGTTTTTTAAATGCTAATTCCTAGCTATAACGGGCCTGAAACCTATGTTTTTTTCAGTGAATTTCAAAGGTTTTTTAAATGCTAATTTCTAGCTATGCCTACAGAGATAGGACATGTGAAGAAAGAAGGAAAAACGCACAGAAAGAAAAAAAAGAAATGCAGAAAGAAGCAACAGAAGTCCTCAAAGACGAAGAAAAGTGCAGGAAGAAGTATAACGTGCAGAAAGAACAAACAGAAGAGCAGAAACAAGCCTTGTTGCAAAATCATCCTGTACCCTCAACTATTTCAGACGGATACTGGTGGTAACTGAGTCTGACTAACCAGTCCTAGAGCCAGTGCTATGTTAAAAGACACTCAGAATACAGTGAAAACACCTACATACACTAGGGCACACTATGTGTTGGGGTCCCCCTGTGATTAGCATGACCTCCTCTGTAAGCCCCTAGTATATAATAGGGCAGGGGATTAAAACTACCTCTTAAAACGCACCACAGGGCGTGTTTGAACACGTCACCTCATGCCCCGTCCCCTCCCTTCCCCACTGTGTAAATACGCCCTGTAGCCGTTTTAAGTTGGGAGATTAAGTCCCCTTGAATCCTGAAGGTCCCTAGGGTCCAACTAGACCACTAGGTACCTCCAGTAAGCACCACAGAGCTGCGTTGCAGAGAGGTGTAAAAAGTGGCACGGCCTGCACCACCTCTCTGCAACGCAGAGCAGTGGTGCTTACTGGAAGCACCTGGTGGGCTAGTTGGACCCCAGGGTCCCTCAGGATTGAAAGGGAATTATTTCCCCAACTTAAAAACGCGCCACAGGGCCTGTGGGCGTTCTGAGTTGAGAGATTAAGTCCCCTTGAATCCTAAGGGTCCCTAGGGTCAAACTAGCCCACTAGGTACCTCCAGTAAGCGCCACAGAGCTGCGTTGCATGGAGGTGTAAAAAGGGGCGTGGCCTCAGAACACCTGTCTGCAACGCAACTCCCTGGCGCATACTGGAGATACCTGGGCTAGTTGGCCCTCAGGGACCCTCAGTATTGAAGAGGAATTAATTCCTCAACTTACAACTGGCCAGGGGGCGTGTTTGCAGAGTGCTGCAAGGAGGGGGCGTGGCCTCCAGCACGATGCCGGTCTTTTATTTCAGGGGTGTGAAATTTTCCAAATTATCTAGTTGTCCAAGGGACAAAATGCCACTGAGATCTACATGTCCTGTAAAATCCACTTGTCCCACCTACCCCCGTTCCACATCAAACCTAAGGGCTCCGGCTGACAGAGAAACATTAATATATTTTTGCTTTATTAAAATCAGTAAACCATTGAATGCTATGCAATAATAATGCTAAAGGAAAACTTGTCAAGCGATATTATCGCGTCCCTGCCCCCCTGCGCCCGCTCCCCTTAGCACTAAAGGCAAATCTTTTATTTCTATTCCCCTTTTTTTCCATTTTTTTTGGCTGTGTATTTATTCCCACAAAATACGTACATTTCAAACCATACGTAATGTACTAATTTACCGTCACCCTTGGCTGTGTATTTATTCCCACAAAATACGTACATTTCAAACCATACGTAATGTACTAATTTACCGTCACCCTTGTAAAAACGTATGGGTGGGATATAAAAGGTGTCAGCCAGTCTGCCTCCTGCCATTTCCCCCTCACTTTTGCAGCTGGCCAGACGTGAGCCCTACGTTCCTTGCGAATTGGTAAGTTGTATCGAAAAAGAAACAGCAAAGTTGGGAGCTTCCTTTAATAATAAGAATCGTTTTTTCGCCAAATGTACCCTCTTTGCAACATTAATCAATTGTGTAATGTATATTTGTCGGTGTGTTTACGTAGTTATGGGCTGAAAGTTAATAACTCACTATTCTATATTAGGACTTTAAGTTATAAATTGCAAGTCACCAACGGATGTCTCTTTTGAAAGCATTCATCTGAAGATCTGTTCCCATCCTATGCACTCTGTAATCGACTTCGTACATGTTCTTTGCAGCAGGCATATTAACCCTCTGCACTAACTTCACCGAGGTCACAACCTCAACTTTACAAAACACGGATCTTTTCGCCAAATGTACCCTCTTTGCAACATTAATCAATTTTATAATGCATATTTGTCGGTGTGTTTATGCAGTTCTGGGCTGAAAGTTAATAGTTCACTATTCTATATTAGGACTTTAAGTTATAAATTGCAAGTCACCAACGGATGTCTCTTTTGAAAGCATTAATCTGCAGATCTGTTTCCATCCTATGCACTCTGTAATCGACTTTGTACATGTTCTTTGCAGCAGGCATATTAACCCTCTGCACTAACTTCACCAAGGTCACAACCTCAACTATAAAAAAACACGGATCTCTTTCCAGGATGGTAATTCATCACACAAGTTTCCTACATATTTCTGTGAGGCCTGGTAATTGCCGGCGGAAAGAAACGCTGCAGCAGGTGCTTCGAAAGCTTTTAGTGCTGGCTGCGCCGTGTGCGACAATGTTTTTTTGCCCATAAGCCAAATAAGTGAAAGTGTAGGAGTCACATGTCACCCATACTGGTAGGCAGTAGTTTAAGAGTGCTTGGTGTGGAGAAGCACAAACGCAGAGTCGAAAAAGAACCAGCAAAGTTGGGAGCTTCCTTTAATATTAAGAATCGTTTTTTCGCCAAATGTACCCTCTTTGCAACATTAATCAATTGTGTAATGTATACTTGGTGTGTTTACGCAGTTATGGGTTGAAAGTTAATAGCTCACTATTCTATATTAGGACTTTAAGTTATAAATTGCAAGTCACCAACGGATGTCTCTTTTGAAAGCATTAATCTGCAGATCTGTTTCCATCTGCGGTATGAAGGCTCCGTACCCGCGATGTTAAACCCGCGTTGCGATGACAGCGCGTATATCTGAATTCATTGTAACGGGTGTTTCCCCCATGAAGCGGTGGTAGCGCAGCGCGCCTGCTTGCGATACGCTTTTTTGACGTCCTCATCTGAGGCGCCGAGGCGGGCCAGGCCTAGGCTTTTGTGCTAATTAATCTACCCACGCACGGTTGCTAAAAATATAAATAAAAGAAAATCGCAGCACCTCCGTCACAATATCACACAATTCAAGCGGGCAAAACTGCTTATTTTACCTGAATACTTATTGCAAGCCTCGTGGCGGCCACGGACTACTGCTTGCAGAGGCTGAGTGACGTTTCACTCCCCCAGCCAACCACTGGCTAGAGCCCAGTCATGGGCTGCTAGCCAATCAGATGCCGCCAAAGGCTCTCTGCAAGCTTCGGATTGGCTGTGAGCCCCAGAGTGCCCACAGCCTGTTGTTTTAACATGATTAAAACGTGATTAATGTCTACATGTCCATCGGACATAAATAGACAGTAAATCTTCTTGCCCGTCAATATAAACAACATGGTTCGGGCGTCGGGCGATATGATTCCCCCACCCCTGTTTCTCTCAAACATGGTTCGTGATATCACAGCAGAAGGCTTTTTCACATGGTAAAATCACCTTAGAACACACCATAATTCCTAAAATGAGTATGGTACCATCAACAAATGATTTATAATGTAACTAAAGTCTTAAAACCTTCTATTAACTGCAATGCGTTTTAATGAGGTGCTATCATGTATATTGGTCCCAAGATGGCTGCCAACACTTCTTGGATGAAGTACTGACAGCCAATCAGATCTCACGATGAGATGTGTGGTTAGGCTCCGCCCAGATATGTATATGATTTTACTTTTGATTTTCTCAGGAACTACTGAACAGATTGACACCATATATGCAAAAGGCACATGCCTGACCTGAGGACTACCTCTTTGCCAAATTTCAAGTAATTCTGTTCAGCCGTTCAGGCTGTACCTTGGACTAAAGGTCCCTATGGAAAATTGCATGGGGAAAACACGTTTTGGGACCCCCCTTTTTTCTCAGCCCCCGCTTGACGAATCCCCCCGAGACTTTCAGGGTAGGAGCGGAGCGGAGCGTCCCACCTATTTTGAAAATTTCGCGAGGATTCGACAACCGGCGCCAAAGTTATTCCAAATAGAATGTTGCGGATTTCCTATGGAAACACGGTCCTAACTATAACTATCTACTGGCGACCGCCAGTAGATAATTATCTACTGGCGGTCGCCAGTAGATAGTTATACTTAGGACCTATTTTCCATAGGAAATCCGCAACATTCTGTTCCCAATAAGTGTGGCGCCGGTTGACGAATCTTCACGAAATTTTCGAAACTTTTGGCCAGCTCTGCTCCGCTCCTACCCTGAAAGTTTTGTGATGATTCGTCAAGCGGGGGCCAAGAAAAAAGGGGGGTCCCAAAACACGTTTTCCCCATGCAATTTCCTATAGGATCTGTTGTCACAGCTACAGCCCGAACCGCTGAACGGAATTACACCAAATTTGGCAAAGAGGTAGTCCTCAGTTCAGACTCGTGTCTTTTGCATAAATGGTGTGAATCCGTTCAGTAGTTCCTGAGAAAATTAGAGTTAAAAGTACATATATATCTATGGCCGGGGAGGATCCGCTGACCCTACCCGCACCGTAAGCGCACCCTCCCCGAACCGAGCGCGCACCCCCCGATCGCATGCTGAATGCTAATTGGCTATCGAGTGTCTGTCTACATTCGAAAACAGGAACTGTTGGCGGCCATTTTCTGCCTCGGTAGAAGCGAGGCTGAAGAAGCAAGGGGAATAAGTGTGTAAAACATATAAAGGGGGCAGAGTGGAAAAACTCTGACCCTATAGAGGTGCTGGGACCCCCTCGGGCCCCCTTTAAAAAAAAAAAAAACGGCGAAATGCGCGCACGGTGCGCGCATCCTATCGCGTTTGGTGCACGGATCCTCTCGCGTTGGGTGCGCGGATCCAAGGAAAAAAAATTGAAAAAAGACAAGAAATCATTGGTTGAATGACACCTTTCTACACTGAAAGGTAGGATGTATATTTCTGTTTTTTAAAGGCATGATTCTTATTGGTTAACAAAAACTGATTGTAAGGACCATTATATATGATAAGATGATATGTTGAAAAGTCAAGCACACTTGCTGTCTTGTTTAGCAACATTGTGTGCTGAACTTGTGACCTGTGTGTTCAGTGCAGTGTTCCATGACCTGTTTCTATGGTAACAGGCAGAAGGCAGATTGGGGAAAGGGTTGAAATGTATTTCATTTGGAAAGGGTTGAAATGTTTAACCAAAAGAAAAGTGTGTTTGCTTTTGAATTTATGTGTGAAGGATTGTGATTTGATGTTTACATGTATATGTGTGGGAAATGAAAGGGAAACTTTTCCATTCTTTGTTTTTGCTGAGAGGTGAACAGTGCAGAGATTCTGTAAAAGAAAATCTGGTGTGTGACTGATATACTTCTTAATCTACAAAACAACTTGAAAGGTGAGTTATTTAATTGTGAGGGGATGTATGTAGACTATTTTGATTTTAATCAGACTAATGTATCTCTCCTGCTAAAGTGTAGGGAGTACTTTACTTCTCTACAATCTTATTGACAGCGTGTGCGCATGTAGAAAGCATTCTGTGATAAGCATTTGTGTTTTTCATGTGTTTGCAGACAGATAACTGTACTGTTTTTATATTTTGGTAGAATTAGAAACCAGTCATTGTGTATGAATTTGTGAAATGAGTTATGTTTCTATATTAAAATGTAGTTCTAGATGAAGAAATGTGTTTTGGTATAGTGCAAGGGATAGTGTTGTTTGTCTAGAATCACACAGTGAGTATGTGTGCATTTGGGAACCACTGTGAGAGAAGCATTTGGTAACATTGTGTATTTGCTGACAGATAACTGTTTTAAAACCTGTCATGTTGTCAAGTTTTACTCGCATTAGAAGCTAGTCTTTGCTTATGCATTGATAAAATAAGTCATGCTTTGACACTAATGTGCTGTACTTTAATTTGTAGATTGTGTGTAGTCTCCTTACCCCTTGCACAGTAGTGAATGAGTTTTGGTAAGGTGCTAGGGATAGTGTTGCTTGTCTAGAATCACACTGTGAGTATGTGTGCATTTGGGAATCACTGCGAGAGAAGTATGTGGTAACATCGTGTATTTGCTGACAGATAACTGTTTTAAAACCTGTGTTATTGTCAAGTTTTAGTAGCATTAGAAGGCAGTTTTTGCTTATGCTTTGATTAAATGAGTCAGGCTTTGACACAAAAGTGCAGTTCTGAAATATGTAGATTGTGAGCAGCTCCCTTACCACTTCCACTGTAGTGAATGAGTTTTGGTAAACTCCTAGGGATAGTGGTGCTTGTCTAGAATCACACTGTGAGTTAGTGTGCATTTGGGAACCACTGTGAGAGAAGCATTCGGTAACATCGTGTTTTTGCTGACAGAAAATTGTTTTAAAACCTGTCTTGTTGTCAAGTTTTAGTAGCATTAGAAGCCAGTTTTTGCTTATGCTTTGATTAAATGAGTCAGGCTTTGACGCAAAAGTGCAGTCCTGAAATATGTAGATTGTGTGCAGTTCCCTTATCACTTCCACAGTAGTGAATGATTTTTGGTAAACTCCTAGGTATAGTGGTTGTTGTCTAGAATCACACTGTGAGTCAGTGCGCATTTGGGAACCACTGTGAGAGAAGCATTTGGTAACATTGTGTATTTTCTGGCAGATAACTCTAGTAGCATTAGAAGCCAGTCTTTGCTTATGCGTTGATTAAATGAGTCATGCTTTGACACTAATGTGCTGTACTTAAATATGTAGATTGTGTGCAGTACCCTTACCTCTTCTAGACTAGTGAATGAGTTTTGGTAAACTGCTAGGGATAGTGTTGCTTGTCTAAAATCACACTGTGAGTCTGTGTACAGTTGGGTAAGGATTGTGATAGAAGCATTTGGTAACATCGTGTATTTGCTGACAGATAACTGTTTTAAAATCGGTCATGTTGTCAAGTTTTAGTAGCTTTAGAAGCTATTCTTTGCTAATGCATTGATAGAATGAGTCAGGGTTTGACACTAAAGTGCAGTACCATGTACTATTCTCTTCACTGTGCCAGAACTGGACATTTAAAAGTTTTACCCAGGCACTGACCTAGCAGTAGTCTGATGATTTAGTCAGTTTCCAAGTACTCATGTTGTGAACCATACATTACCACATAGACTGCTTCAAATGTCTATGCAGTATGCATGCAGTCTTCTAACATACTATACACTTGTCTTTCACATCTTCAATTCCCTAGTCAGTATCCATACAGTCCAGCAAACATCCTGTCACTCCCTTTGCACTCCTCTAGTGACCCATTCAGTACCAAGTACTAATCCATTCACTGTGTCAAAAGCCAACCACTTATAAATTCACCCAGGCACTCTCTTTGCTGTACTCTAATCATTCCGTCAGTTCCCAAGAACTCATGCAGTGAGCCAGGCCTTAGCACATAGACTGCTTCAAATGCATATTCACTATGCATGCAGGCCTCTAACCACCTACACAGTTGTCTTTCACACCTTCAATTCCCCAGTCAGTATTCATACACTTCTAGCAAACACCCCGTCACTCACCCAGTGTGTCTCCTTATAGTACTGTAATCATTCAGTCAGTTAGCACGTAGTCTTTTTGTGAGGTAGCCTTTAGGGCATGAACTGCTTCAAAGTAGTATGCACTATGCATGTAGTGTTTTAACCATTGTCACACTTGTGGTTCAGGGCTATAATTTCTTAGTCAGTTTTTATATAAAATGTGTTTGTACAGTAATTGAATAGTATAAATTTGAAAGTTATTAATATACATTTATTTGTGATTCCTTTTTACAGATACAGAACAGGAGTGTTTCTCATCCGTTTGCAATCTTCTCGTGCAAGATTGTTTAGATGAAGGGTCCTTCGGTGTTTCATCATACTTGCCGTGCCGTAAAAGTATTTCTTGTTAGGATCCCCTTGCAACAGAACTCTTTTTCAAATCTTGCACGTGACAGAGGTGGCATTGATCTTTGCTTGCCCCTCGGGAAAAGTAAAACATTTCCACACCACTGAAGAAAAACGTAGTGGGCGTGGGGCGTCCTCCAAAAATTCATCCTTAGATTCAGTGAATATTTTAAAGCGACAACATTTCCAGTTTTTGTAAGTTAAACTTATAAAATTTTGTTAGCTGTAAGCATTTTATATATCTGTGATTTTTATCTTGTGGTATTTTGTTGAGAATAGCATGGTTTTTTTTTTTTAACAATCTTTTTGATTGTTTTTTTTTTGCCTGCTGTTAAGTGATGAGTACGATTGAAATCACTATTTTGAGTGAAAATCAATATATTCTGAGAACAGCAAAAAAGGCACACAAATTACTTTGTGGAAATTATGCTGTGTTGTAAAAAATGTATTATTACATGTTATAATATTTTTTTCCTTTTCTTTCACAGATCCAAATTTAAAAATAAGCAATTTATATGAATTTAGATTGCATTGAAAATCTAAAAAAAAATGTATACCATTTTTTATTGCTATTACTGTGAAGGTAAGTTCAACTAAGTCTCAATATGCAGAATGAGGAGGTCTGCAAGAAGCTACAAAGTTGAAACACGTTTCTAAAAACACTCTGTTTATACCTATGTAGTTTTGAAATCTGACCATAATCAGATATCATGTGACCTGCAAAAAAAGAGATTTGAGGGGTTCATAATATTTCCCATTGTAGCTATTGAAGGACCGCAATTATTTCAATCATTCTTCTTTGAACATCTTTGCAGACAAAACTCTGTGCTTACCTTCTATCATTCGCAAGGAATTTTTAAACTGGAAATATGTCACTTTTTGTAACATAGTTATTGCGCAAGACACTCTTTCATATTTACAAAGAGAGGAAAAGGCACTCTGTGCACTTTTTATACTCCATGTAAATACAACCTCATTATGCACACCAATTTGCGTTGAAAGGGTGTTCTATAAGTGTTGTTGTGCCTGATTGCACTGAATACTCATAGAGCAAGACACATGTCTAGATTTGTCAGAAATCATAAATCTCGATTTGTGTGTGAATGCTGCACCATTCTAAAATTGGTGTAGGAAAGCACAACAAGGAGAATTGTTTTCATTTCTCCACATTTTTATATCTTCAATGCATGCTACAATGCTCAGCATACATTGAAGGAGAAAAATGCCTTTACTGATTGTTTTTGTGCAGGAAGGTGTGTCTTCCTGCACAAAAACAAACAGGTCATGACACAGATATCCTTGCACTATGGTGCAAGGGTGCCTGTGTCACCACATGGCTGCAGTTTAACAGTCGTGCAGAGAGAAGCATAGATTTGCAACATATTTATGTACATATGTTGCATCCCTGTGATTCGGAAGTACTACAGCACACTGTAGTTGAAGAGGCTACTGTGTGATGCTGCAGCACTTCCTCATAGTTCTGCACTTATACATTCACCATACGCTACTAATGCATTCATTCACTCAATTACTTACTACACATACATTCATCTAAACTTTCACACACTAACAAAGAAATGTAGCTCTTTTTTTAAACCAGGAAAGTTAGTTCTTACAAGAACTTTTTTTTTTTCTTCTTTCTTCTTTTATATTTTTTTGTGGGGTTTCTGAACAATTTTTAATTTTTTTGGGTTTTTCTGCAAAAAGAAAAAAAACAAAAACAGGAGGAACCAAACAATGAACTTCAGGGAACAATAAAAAAAAAATTAAAAAAATAGCAAATGTGACTTTCTTGCCGGCGGCAGATCAGATCGATCGACTGCTCACCGTAACACAAAGTCCCATTGCACTTAGTGCAGAGCACTTTTAAATATTGAAATTGAGGACGGATGTCCAAGTTTTTGGCTGATGGGTGCACTCTTGAAGTGCTTGGCTGTGATGAGGTGGAAGGCGCAGGAGCAGGAATGTTTCTCATCCGTTTGCACTCTTCTCGTGCAAGATTGTTCGGATGAAGGGTCCTTAGGTGCTTCATCATACTCGCCGTACCGCACGAGTATTTCTTGTTAGGATCCCCATGCGACAGCACTCTTTTGCAAATCTTGCACGGGACCAAGGTGGCATTGGTCTTTGTTTGCCCCTCGGGAAAAGTACAACATTTCCACACCACTGAAGAAAAACATGGTGTGTGTGGTGTCTCCTCCAAAAATTCATCCTCAGATGTATGAGGAGATGCAGGTGATGCCTGCTGCCCTGATTCCATTTTTGGTAGAAAAAAGTTAGAGCTAAGTGTAAACTTATTCTAAAAAAATCTTCTTCTCTGCAAAGAGATGCTCCTCCAAAGAAGTTCAAAGAAGAATGATTGAATTGGGTGGGGTCTTTCAATAGTTAGAAGAGGAAGTGTAATGAACCAATCAAATCTCTTTTTTTGCAGGTCACATGGGATTCGCGCACCCTGCGCATACGCACCACCGCACCCAGCGCGCATCCGCGAAATTGAATTAAAAAGAAATATAGGATGAGATGTACAAATATATTACTTTTAAGACTAGTTCAGAGTTTGTCTTCAATTAATATTCACATGAAATACATATATATGTTTTTTAAATGTTAAATATTTCGCGGGATCCGCACACCTACCGCGTCATAGACGCAGATGATGCATCGCGGAAGCGCGTAAACGTCGCGTTACGTACATACGAACGTGTCGCGTATAGGCTGGGAGTCGCGTACCCGGTCGCATTGCGATCGCGCATAAAACACGTACCCAACGCATACCATGCGCGGATGCTATCGCGTAGGGATCGAGAAGGGTGCGCATAGGGTGCACGGATCCAAAAACTTGGAAAAAAATATATAAAATAAAGTTTTGAACATATAGTTAAAAAAATATTTTGAAAAATAGAAAAAAATATGTTTGAAAACCCAATAAATTAAAATAATATTTTTTAATTTTTAAAAGAATTAATTGAAAAAATAAGTTTTAAAAATGGTGATAAAAAAGTATTTTAAAAAAACATAATTAATGAAATTGACACACTGCATTTGAAAAATATAGAAATCCAATCAAAATGATTAAACATGATATCTTGAGAGATAAGTTATAGATAGGAATTAGCATTTAAAAAACCTTTGAAATTCACTGAAACAACCATAGGTTTCATGCACGTTATAGTTAGGAATTGGCATTCAAAAAACCTTTGAAATTCACTGAAAAAACCAAAGGTTTCAGGGGCGTTATAGTTAAGAATTGGCATTTAAAAAACCTTAGAAATTCACTTAAAAAACCATAGGTTTCAGGGGCGTTATAGTTAGCTGGACATTTCCCTCGTACAAAACCCTAGAAATTCCCCTGTTATAGTTAGTTCAGCTAACTATAACTCGCACCCCCGCAATGCACTGCTGATGACGTCACATATTACATCATACATGACATGGTCAGTGACATCACTGATGACATCACTGATGACATCTCAAATGACATCACTGATGACATCACTGATGACGTCATCCATGTGATGAATTAGTGCATCTTCTCACACCCTAATATAACCTTTGATACACTGACTCAAAATTTCAGATGGCCATTTTGAAAACCATAGATTCTCCAATACCAATAACTACATACGCACTCATTAACTATTAGGTCTACATACACCTCCACTCACTCACCTGTACAGTCACTCATACTTACAGTCACTCCGTACAAGACTATCATATGCATTTATACACCTATATAGACACTCACACACCGCCAATCATCCATTGAGGTACTGACACACCTAGTCAGTCATGCAAATAATTAAACACAGTCCAATTTACTCACCTATACAGTTAAATATACTCAAGTACTCATAAAAATAGTACCACATTCTTACGCTCTTATACAATCATTGATACAAGCACACACTCATCCATACAGCCACTCTCACAATCACACACTCTCACATATACCCACTTATATACTCTTACACACATATATACTGCCTTTCACATATGTAGTTAGTCACACATGTACCACTGAGATATACATTCAATCCCTAACACACCCATACATACACTCACCCAACCATACAGTCCATCACAGATGCACTCTTAAAACCATGCACCCATAGAATCACCCACTCACACATCTATGCATAGAGTCACACACACCCTACCCACACAAACACTCAGGCACCCATACAGATACCAATCAATAACCCATATAGACACTCATATAGCTATTCACAAAACCATACAGACACATACAGACATTCACACAGTTTAGTCACTAGTCTGCAGTAAGATACATTTAATGACTCACTTATAGAGTCAGTTACGCACCTAGAAAATCATTCATTCACACACTTGTACACCCACTCATTCTTCAACAGACCTTTCCCTATATATATTAAACATATTAAAACTGTACAGAAACACATACTCACTGGATGATGTCATCAGTGATGTCATCAGTGATGTCATTTGAGATGTCAACAGTGATGTCACTGACCATGTCATGAGTGATGTAATATGTGACGTCATCAGCAGTGCATTGCGGGGGCGTGAGTTATAGTTCGCTGAACTAACTATAACAGGGGAATTTCTAGGGTTTTGTATGAGGGAAATGTCTAGCTAACTATAACGCCCTGAAACCTATGTTTTTTTCAGTGAAAATATATATATATGTGACCGCCTGGACGGTCGAAACGCGTCTGGACTAACCAAATAATGTTTGTATAAATAAATCGATCGCCATTTGCACCAGCAAAACGTATCTGTGTCTTTGGTGGTACCAGCTGGTACTGCAGAAGTTGGATTGGATATATATATATATATATATATATATATATATATATATATATATATATATATACATATATATATATATTTATATATATATATATCTTACCTAGTTATAGTTACAACCTAGTTTCCATAGGAAAAGCATTTTTTGATTTGCTAATAACTGTGACGTCGTTTTACGAATCTTTGCGAAATTCTCCCCAAAAAAAGTCTATCCAGGCCAGCTCATATCTTGAAAGTTTTTGGCGATTCGTCAAGCGGGGGCTGAGAAAAAAGGGGGGTCCCAAAACACGTTTTCCCCATGTTAATTTCCATAGGAAATTTTGCGACGATCTACAGTCCGAACTGCTGAATGGAATTACCCCAAATTTGGCAAAAAGGTAGTGCTTGGATCAGAAAGCGACCTCTATTTAAATGGTGTAAATCCGTTCAGTAGTTGCTGAAAAATTAGAAAAATAAAAGCTTCGATATCTGGGTGGAGCCTAAGTCCTGTGCACGAGCTTCTCTGTGATTGGCTGTCAACACTCCAAACCAGGAAGTGTTGGCAGCCATCTTGTGACTCGGTAGAGGTGAGTCACCAGAAAACAGAGAAACAAAACAATATGAAACAAGAGAAGGGGGCAGGGTAGAAACACCCTGACCCCCTAGGCCTGCTCCGGGGGTACCAGAAGGACCCTCAGGGCCAAAGAAATCATTTAAAAAATATATATATATCGACGCAATTCGCGCTGGGGCCGCGTTTTATTTTAATGAGACCCCGGGGTGGGCTAGGTCCCCGGGGCATTTCTTAAAAAATAATAGCGTGGGCTCGCTGGGGCTGCAGGGGCCCGCTGGGGTCCCCGCAGACCCGGGGCTTCACTCATGTTGGGAGGGGGGTTGCGCGGACCCCTCCTTGAGCCCTCCATGTGCTTATAACTTTGGCGTCGTTTGACGAATCTTTACTATATTTTCCAGAAAGTTTATCTTTTTTTATCAGCTCGTATCCTGAAAGTTTAGGGGTGTATTGAGGACGTACAAGGTTGGTTGTTGATTGAAAGCAAGTTTATTGCGAGATATTTACACCCACGACTGGAGCCATCCAGCTGCGAAGACATATTACAGGGTGATTGCTCAAGGGGGGGCTGAGAAAAAAGGGGGGTCCGAAAAAGTCTTTTCTCAATGTATTTTCCATAGGAAACTTTATACAAGGCTACAGGACAAACTGCTGAACGGAATTATGCCAAATTTGGCAAGGAGAAGGGTCTTGATCCAGAAAGCGTGCTTTTGTTGAAATGGTGTAAATCCGATCAGTAGTTTTTGAGATATTAAAGGAAAAAAAGATATATATCTGGACAGTGCCTAACTCCCAAGCACGAGCTTGCCTCTGATTGGCTGCTAACACTTCAAACCAGGAAGTGTTAGAAGCCATCTTGTGCCTCGCATCGAGTGAAAATATAAAAGAAAGGTCCCGGGGGCAATTTAATATACTGGATCTCTGTCTGTGCGAGATACCTCTTTCACGCTGCGGCTCCCTACATCAGCAGGTAACCAACCCTTTTCCCCCATCAACGGCATACCTCCAACAACATTCTTGGGCCCACAAGTCTCCCTCTGAGAACCACTTGTCGGCTCTCAGCTCTTCGAGTGCGAGATCTCGGGCCTGCAGTTGTATCTGTGAAGCCAAGATGGGAAATATACTGCAGGTCTCTCTCTGCGAGATACCCCGTTCACGCTTCCTCTCCCCACATCACTGTTCCTCAGCTATCCCTTTGGAAGCCGAAGGCCTGCACCTTTCCCTATACCAGTCGGCTCTGAGGTGTTCCTCTGATAGCTGGCCCGCAGCTCTCCCTCTGCGAATTGACGGGCCGCGGTTCTCCCTCTATGAGCCTGCCAGTCGGCTCGCAGCTCTTCATCTACGAGCCAGTCCACCTGCTCGTAAGTCTCTGAGAACAGATGCAATGGATCATGCAGGTCGGACACCCAATACTGCTCCGACATCCTCCAGCAGGAGCTCCTTGTCCGCCATCCCCCCTCACCCTACCCCCCACAAACAAATGTGACAGTCACGTTAGGTTGGACAAATAGGAATCTTAGTCATGTATGGATTTACATATAAAAAAAATTATTTAAAAAAACAACAACAAATAAAACTATATACAGCCATGTTGTGTCATCACTGGACCATTTGTGAATCACAGCCTGCAAGACAAAAAGAAAGATAAGATGGTGCGTCATGCGTCCAGCAAAGGAGAAAGAGTGTGGGAGAGAGAGAAACAAAGACAGAGTGAGAGAGGAAGACAAGGAAAGAGAGAAAGAGTGAGAGAGAGAGAAAGAGTGAGATACAAGGAAGAGAGAAACATTGTGATAGAGAGGAAGAGAGAGAAAGAGTGAGAGAGAAGAAGCAAGAGAGAGAAACAGTGAGTGAGAGGAAGAGAGACAGAAAGAGTGAGAGAGAGGAGAGAAAGAGTGAGAGAGAGGAAGGCAGAGAAAGAGTGAGAGAGAGGAAGACAGAAAGAGAGAAAGAGTGAGAGAGAGAAAGAGAGAAAGAGTGAGAGAGAGGAAGAGAGAGAGAAACAAGGAGAGAGAGGAAGAGAGACAGAAAGAGTGAGAGAGAAGAGAGAAAGAGTGAGAGAGGAAGACAGAGAAAGAGAGAAAGAGTGAGAGAGAGAAAGAGAAAGAGAGAAAGAGTAAGATACAAGGAAAAGAGAGAGAGAGAAACAGTGTGAGAGATGTACCATTAGAGACCAGGCTAAGGAGACCACTCAATGCCAGAGGTATCTACTCTTGTGGAACTGTTATATCAAAATGCCCTGGCAGGGAAGATCCTAGCCTAGCCGTGGCCTGACTAAATCCTCATAACCTAGCAAGAGGAACATCCAAAATGGTTGTTTGAAGCAACACTTGAGATGATGTTTTAAACATTTGCCAATTTTATCACATGCTTTGTTAAATTACACAGGAAGAAGTGCACATTTTATGAAAAGAAATAGTTTACCCTTTTAGAGTATAAAAATGAAATAGTTTTTTAAGGATATTTGTTTTTAAGTTGCTATGTATAAATTGTTGTGGTTTTAACTAACTGAACAATAAACAATTTACCCCAGTGTGAGAGTGAGGAAGAGAGAAAAAGAGTGAGAGAGAGGAAGAGACAGAGAAAGAGAGAAAGTGTGAGAGAGAGAAAGGAAGAGATGGAGAGGGAGAGTTGACACTGGAGAAAATCTTCGCAGCTCACCTTTGTGCCACCGGTGTGTCTCCAACCACGTGCCGGGACATAGTGCACCCTCAAGTTTAGTCATCTGAAAGATAGTATAGAATTAGTAATTGCAGAGTACATACAACTGCTTACACCTAATTCGCAATTTGGCAATGCGCATTCAGGCTGCTGCAGCCCATCCGCTCCCACCTTTCGGAGGTGTCTGTGCGCTCAGGCTGCTGCACACTATCCACTCCCTCCGCCCAGAGGTGACTGCCCGCTGCTGCAGAAAGAAGCCTCTCTGCTCACCTTCTGCCACCAGCGTGTGTGTAAGAGGGTGCATCACGTGTCGAAGCAACTTTCTGAGGCGTTGTCAGGATGGCCATGCATCATCGCAGGTTCTACCCGTGTTCAGCTATGGTGATGTTGGGGGGGACGTCCTTTCGTGAATCACATGCTGTTAGATAAAAAGCAAGATATGATTGTGCGTCATGCGTCCATCAAAGGAGAGAGAAAGAGAGAGAGAGAGATAGAGAGAGAGAGAGAAAGAAATAGTGAGAGGAGGACAGAGAGAAAAAGAAAGAAAGAGTGAGAGGGAGACGGCGAGAAAGAGAGAAACAGTGGGAGTGAGAGGAAGAGAGAGAGAGAAAAAGAAAGAAAGAGTGAGAGGAAGACAGAGAGAAACAGTGAGAGAGAGGAAGAGAGAGAGAGAAAGAGTGAGAGAGAGGAAGAGAGTGAGAGAAAGAGTGAGAGAGAGGAAGAGACAGAGCGAAAGAGCGAGAGAAAGGACGAGAGAGAGAGAGAAAGAATGAGAGTGAGGAAGAGAGGAAGAGAGAAAGAGAGAAAGAGTGAGAGAGAGGAAGAGAGAAAGAGAGAAAGAGTGAGATATAAGGAAGAGAGAAAGAGAAAAACTGTGTAATAGAGGAAGAGATAGAGAACCAGTGTGAGAGAGAGGAAGAAAGAGAGAAAGAGTGAGAGAGAGGAAGAGAGAGAAATAAAGAATGAGAGAGAGCAGAAGAGACAGAGAAAGAGAGAAAGAGTGTGAGAGAGAGAAAGGAAGGAAGAGATAGAGAGTGAGAGGGAGAGAAGCTTAGTCATCTGAAACATTGTATGGAATCAGTAATGGATGAGTACCTACAACTGCGCATGCCTAAATCGTTGTCCCGACTTTGTGTATCCAGGCTAGTGTACCCCATCCACTTCCACTGCTCAGAGGTGTCTACTCACTGCTGAACACCCAGGCTGCTGCACCCCATCCACTCCCACTGCCCAGAGGAGTATGACAGCCGCTGCGCACCCAGGCTGCTGCACCCCATGCACTCCCACTGCCCGGAGGTGACTGCCCGCAGCTGCACAAACAAGCCTCTCTGCTCACCTTACACCACCAGCGTGTGTCAAAGAGAGTCCACCACATGCCAAAGAAACCTCCTCACCGATTGTGTACACGCGGCAAACTGAGCTCACAATTCAGATTGAGTGTTGATTGCAGGATGACCACGCATCATCGCAGGCCTGCAAGACAAAAAGCAAGATAAGATTGTGCACCATGCGTCCATTAAAGAAGAGAGAAAGACAGATAGAGAGAGAAAGAAAGAAAGAGTGAGAGGAAGACAGAGAGAGAGAATAAGAAAGAAAGAGTGAGAGGAATACAGAGGGAGAGAGAAACAGTGAGAGTGAGAGGAAGACAAAGAGAATGAGAGAAAGAGTGAGTGAGATGAAGAGAGAGAGAAACAGTGAGAGATAGGAAGAGAGAGAAAGAGAGTGAGAAACAGGAAAGGAGAAAGAAAGAGAGAAACAGTGTGAGAAGAAGAGAGAGAGAAAGAGTGTGAAGGAGAGAAAGGAAGAGATGAAGAGGGTCAGTCTGTGCCCATAATGTTGACAAAACACTCACATGTCACCTTTACGCCACCGCTGTGTCTCCAACCACGTGCCGGGACCTAATGGAGCCCTCAAGCTCCCACATCTGAAACATAGTACAGAGTTAGTAATGGGAGAGTATATACGACTGTGTACGCCTAAATCGCTGTGCCGCCATTGTGTATCCACTCCAGCCGCCCAGACGTATTTGCCCACCGCTGCGCACCAAGGCCTCACTGCTCACCTTTTCGCGGACAGGGCACCCTCCACATCATGCAGTCCCGCTCCGCAGGCAAACAGGTCTCACATTTGGGGCTGCGTCATGATTTTGCCATGGCAGGGGACATGCACCTATCATCATCGCAGGTTGCACACCCGCTCAGTCCTTGTGGTGCAACTAACTCAGTGACCAGTGAGGCCACGCAGGTGGTGGTAGGCCTTCCTGTTTGGTGGCTCAGGCCTACATGAGGTGTCTGGACCACTGGGACGGGCCATGACAGTGCATGCGGTGGGAGCAACTCTAAAATGGCATAGAGCACGTGTGCCTGGTCTTTTTTATTGGTGGGGTCACGTGTCCTGTGACGCCTGAGTGTGGTGTGGGTGTATACCAGCAGTGAGGGAGTGGTTGTGGCATACTGACAACTAAACCTGTGACCAGCAGATCACTACAATGAAAATCTGGGCCATGTAGCGTTGTTGTCCTTCCCTGTAAGCGTAGGCAGAGTGGGCTGGCCTGGCGTATGCCAGCCCTGCGTGAGGCTGTGAAGAATGACTCCGGAGCTATGGGTGTGGGTCTATCGTGAGCTGTATGAGGAATCAATTGATGCGCCGTGCGGGTGTTCTTGTTGTAGCGCTGCCGTCACCCGGGTTGCAAGCGTCAATGTGTCACTCTGTGAGCCAAGTCCCACAACATGGCTAACATGGAAGGTATGGGGAATCACCGACCCTACATTCATCCATAGTTCCACACAAGAAAGATGGTGGACATGACACATCTGTGTGGATGTGAATGTTTATTGCATATTCAGTGGAGTATTGCAGCTGTAGCAATACTGGGCCATGCAAAGTCCAAAATTCAGTTTTTGGGATATGGAGGGCAGCCAATTCGAGACAAGCGTGGTGTTGGAGTTAGGCTGCGCCAACATATGTACTTATACAATCACCCTGCCAATCTCCACGTACTTATACATTCACTATACACTCTCCTTGCAGTACTGTATTCATCCAGTCTCTACGTACGTACTTGTACAATGACCGAGACAAAGTTTCATAACTAAAGTTTTCTCCCACTGTCAAAGGTAAGTTGGTTGCATATGCTGTCCAGAGCACAATATAATGTGGTAGGGCCCAGGGGCAGCATGTTGCATACATAATGAACACACGGACACCGATAGATAATGGACCTGTGTACAGGCTCGACAACATTTTACTACCAGGGTCACATGTCCAGTGATGTCTGTACTGGATGCGTGTGGGGTGAGTGTAAACCAGCCCTCTGGGAATGGTTGGTGCTAGCAACAAGTAGAACAGTAATCATTGGATCAGACACAGAGATTCAATCATAAAGGGTCAATGATTTGTGCTGCACTAAGGAAGGGGCACCAGATGTGAAATAAAACACAAACAATTCTATTGTAAAGGGTCCATGACTTGTGGTACACTGAGGTAGGGGCACAGGATGTGAAACTATACACAAAATATTGTATCATAAAGGGTCCATGAGTTGTGCTGCACTGAGATAGGGGCATTAGAAGCACTAAGCGTGTGCGCAGCCAGCGATGATGCGTGGTCCGGGTGGGCTGCACTGGGAGCAATGTCTCTTGCCTACTAGACTGCATCATCTGCAATTGAAACTCGATGTGAATTGTGAGCCCTGCTATCCACAATGTAGATGGAAGGCAGTAGTCAGCACAGACATCGAGGAATGCTTTTTGTCACTTCCTCTTGACAAAATCTAAGGACATAGAGTACAATTCTGTCTGCAATTAATAAATCATTTCTCAATGTAAATTGTGAGCTCTGCTGACCGCAGTGTTGGTAACAAAAGATGAAATATGTATGGAATACATTGTCGAAATGTGTAGGTTTCGGGGACGTTATAGTTAGTTGCCCAATGGACTCTGAAATTCATGAATCAAGACTGAATTCAAACTGTGAGCTCTGCTGGCCGCAGTGTAGACTGCCATTCAGTGATCCTTTGGACTTGCAAGATGAATTTCGTTATTGTAGTAAAGCTATAATTGATATCAAAAAAGTTCTTGAAGCAAGGATACTAAAAGGATATTATGTAGGTTTCGAAGACATTGTAGGTAGTTGCCTACTGGACTCTGTAATTAATCTATTTTAATTGTGAGCTGTGCTGACCGCAGCGTAGGCCAGAGGCAGTGGTCAGCAAGGGCCCACAGCCACGTGGCGTTCAGTAGGGCTGCACAGTTATTGGCAATTCAGCGTGTATGCAGCCAGCGATGATAAGTGGTGCACAGAGTTAGTGGCACCTGAAGCAACCAGCGAGTGCGCACCCTGTGATGATGCCTCATCCGAGCGGGCTGCACTGGGAGAAATGTCTTTTGCATACTGAGTTCTGCCTTAATAAGTCCTCGTGGCGATGACTTGTGGTGCAGTGAGTTAGTGGCACCTGAAGCACTCAGCGTGTGCGCACCCTGCGATGATGCTTGGTCAGGGCAGGCCGCACGGGTAGCAATGTCTTTTGTCTAATGAATTCTGCCTTAATAAGGCCACGTGGCGTTGAGTTGTGGTGCATTGAGTTAGTGGTACCTCTGGCGCTCAGCGTGTACACAGCCAGTGATGATGCGAGGTGTGGGTGGGCCGCACTGGGAGAATATCTCTTGCCTACTGGACTGCGTCATCTGCAATCGCCACTCCATCTGAACTGTGAGCCGTGCAGTCCGCAATGTAGTTCGAAGGCAGTAGTCTGTACAGACATATGTCTGCGGTGCTGTGCTGCTGTGTTCGCAGGGGTCCTGTGTTGAGCAGGCCAGTGGATATGGCGGCAGCTGCGTGGCAGGGTGAGGGTCGCTGCTCTGGCAGACGCGTTGGCTTTCACAGAAGTGAACCACGCCCGAGTCCCGGCCTATTTATTCACACTTCTACTCTGGAGTGGTGTATATTGGACCAGCCCACTGTGCTTCTGCTTGCAGGGGATGATGACACATGTACATGACCGCGATCTTCCCCACTGCCTGAGGTAATATGGTTGTGACCACTGTCCACAACACTACAAGCACCAGCAGTATATGTACATATGGAGAGGTTTGTGCTCTGCATAGTGAGGTCTGTTTAGCACATCACCGCTACACTTGGTATTGTGGGAATTATTATTGGTGGGTGACTTGCGTCCTTCACAAACGTTTGGTTGCCACATCTCGCAACATTCAGCTATTGTGTGGCTGAGGGGCCATGCTGTTTTTCTGTTTTTGGAAGGTCCACTGCCTCAGTGGTAGTAGGGGGGTGGTCTGGGGGAGGTCCTGAGGGTGGTGGCAGTGGGTTTTGTGGCCTTCTTCCGTGTCTGAGGTGCATGATCAGTAGCTCTATGACATGTGTTGGTCTTCAGATGTGATTCTGGGCTGCGCTCCCTTTCACACTGTAGGTAGTCGTCCTACTTTACACCAGTAAAAGGCAGATGGTACATTCCTACTGCTAACGCAGCTTATCGCCTGTTTTTGGATTGCACCGCAGATGTAGCTGCTCGTTGAAAATATCGGGAAGTGGTGTTATTGTGTTATTTTTGTACAGGAACGCCTACTCTGCATATTATTTGCATTAGTTGTCGCTCTCATTTGTGGCAATTTTTTGGGCGGAAGCTATTGGTGGTAAACTGGCGATATCGCCTGTTTTCACCAGGTTGAAAATGGAATGATAATTTAAAATCACTGAAAAAACCATAGGTTTAATGAACATTATAATTAGAAATTAGCATTTAAAAAACCTTTGAAATTCACAAAAACAACATAGGTTTCAGGTACTTTATAGTTACAAATTATCATTTTAAAAACCTTTGAAATTCACAGAAAAAACTATAGGTTTCAGGGACGTTATAATACAAATTAGCATTTAAAAAACCTTTGAAATTCACTGAACAAACCATAGGTTTCAGGGACGTTATAGTTAGTGGCACATTTCACTCATACAAAACCATAGAAATTCGGACGTTATAGTTAGTAGAGATAACTATAACTCGCGCCCCCACAATGCACTGCTGATGACGTCACATATTACATCACTCATGACATGGTCAGTGACATCACTGATGACATCATTGATGACATCTCAAATGACATCACGGTCGCCAGTAGATAGTTATAGTTAGGACCTATTTTCCATAGGAAATCCCCAACATTCTATTTGGAATAACTTTGGCGCCGACTGACAAATCTTCGCAAAATTTTCAAAACTTTTGACCAGCTCCGGTCCGCTCCTATCCTGAAAGTCTTGGGATGATTTGTCAAACGGGGCCAAGAAAAAAGGGGGGTCCCAAAACGTGTTTTCCCCATGCAATTTCCCATAGGAACTTGAGCCGCAGCTACAGCCCGAACTGCGGAACCGAATTACACCAAATTTGGCAAAGAGGTAGTCCTTAGTTCAGACTCGTGCCTTTTGCTTAAGTGGTGTGACTCCGTTCAGTAGTTGCTGAGAAAATCACAATTAAAAGTGCATATATATCTAGGGCCGTGAATCCTCCCGTGCACAAGCTTTATGCTAATTGGTTGTCAACACTTCAAACCAGGAAGTTTTGGCAGCCATCTTGTGCCTTGGTAGTACCGAGGCACAAGAAAGCAGAAAACAAACACACAAAACACGCAATGGGGGCAGGGTAGACACACCCTGACCCCCTGGGCCTGCTCAGGGGATCCCACAAGGACCCCCAAGGCCCCCCCAAAAAATATATTTTTTAAATCGCGGGATGCGCTTAGGATCCGCGCATCCCGCTGCCAAGTCCCGGGGGCAATATGTACATTATAATGGGGGGCTCAGAGGGGCCCCCCAGCCCGGGGGACCGCCACCCCCTGGGGATTATCTGAACTATGGAGGGCTCTCAGCCCCCCAAGCCCCGGGGACCGCCACCCCCTGGGGCTTTGTGATAATATATACAGGGGGGCTCAGTGCCCCCCGCAGCCCTGAGGACCGCCACCCCGGGCTTTTTTTTGAAAAAATAAACCTGTGTGGGGGGGCTTGAGCCCCCCCCCACAATCCCCGGGGACGGCCACCTCCTCGGGGCACTAATTATTTAACACCCAAGCCCCAGGGACCACCACCCCGGGGCTTTAAATTAAGTGGGAGGGGGGCTGCGCGGCCCCCCTCCTGGGGCCTTGAATAGGCCCTGGGGACCGCCATCCCCCAGGGCCGGCTCCTGCAGTGTCCCGGGGTGCCCAACCCCAGGACACTGCTGTTTGCAATGGCAGGGCGGGAGCCTCGCGGCTCCCACCCTGCCATTGCAAACAGCTTTGCTTCATTGAAGTGAGAGCATGGAAACCTGCTCTCGCTTCAATGAAGCAAAGCAGATTGCTTTTCCAAATGGGGAGCAGCACTTTAGCTGCTCCCCATGTGGAAAAGCAATGCCGGCTCCCGCAGGAGGCGGGGAGCAGGCTGGGACCATGGGGGGATTGGGGACCCCCACACGGTCCCCAACGAGAGGCCAGGCCCCGGGGGATGGGGTCTCCGGGGCCATAAGTGGCCTGAGGAGGGGGCCTACGCAGCCCCCCTCCATAAAAATATTTAAAAAATGTGGCCATGCCTCGGGGGATGGGGTCCCCGGGGCATGGAATTGGCCACGGGAGAGGGGCCACGCGGACCCCTTCCCGTAATTTTTATTTTTTATTTTAATTTGGGGGTGAGGCCCTGGGGGATGGGGTCCCCAGAGCCCCAAAAAAGTAAAAGGAAGGGGGGCCACATAGCCCCCTTTCAAAAAAAATAAATAAAGAGATCGTCCCTAGGCCCCGCCCCCTCACAAACACACTCTGCAAACGCACCATGTGGCGCGTTTTAAATTGGGGAATAATTCCCCTTTAATACTGGGGGCCCCTGGGGGCCACCTAGCCCACCAGGTACCTCCAGTAAGCGCCACGGAGCTGCGTTGCAGAGTGTTGTAAAAAGGGGCGTGGCCTCTGAACACCTCTCTGGAATGCAGCTCCCTGGCGCTTACTGGAGGTACCTGGTGGGCTAGTTGGACCCCAGGGACCCTCAAGATTCAAAGGGACTTAATCCCCCAACTTAAAACGCACCACGGGGCGCGTTTGCACAGTGGTGAAGGTAGGGGGCGGGGCCTGAGGTGATATGTGTGCAAACGCGCCCTGTGGCGCGTTTTAAATTGGGGAATTAATTCCACTTCAATACTGGGGGTCCCTGGGGGCCAACTAGCCCACCAGGTACCTCCAGTAAGCGCCACGGAGCTGCGTTGCAGAGTGTTGTAAAAAGGGGCATGGCCTCTGAACACCTCTCTGCAATGCAGCTCCCTGGCGCATACTGGAGGTACCTGGTGGGCTAGTTGGCCCCTAGGGGACCTCAGGATTGAAGAGGAATTAATTCCCCAACTTAAAACACGCCACAGGGCGTGTTTGCAGACATGTCACCTCTGGCCTCGCCCCCTTCCTTCACCATTGTGAAAACGCGCCCTGTGGTGCATTTTAAGTTAAGGAATTAATTCCTCTTCAATCTTGAGGGTCCCTGGGGGCCAACTAGCCCACCAGGTACCTCCAGTATGCACCAGGGAGCTGCGTTGCAGAGAGGTGTTCAGAGGCCACGCCCCTTTTTACACCTGACTGCAACGCAGATCTGTGGCGCTTACTGGAGGTACCTAGTGGGCTAGTTTGACCCTAGGGACCCTCAGGATTCAAGGGGACTTAATCTCCCAACTTAAAACGCACCATGGGGCACGTTTACACACTGGTGAAGGGAGGGGTCGGGGCCTGAGGTGACGTGTGCAAACACGCCCTGTGGCACGTTTTAAGTTGGGGGAAAAAATCCTCTTCAATCCTGAGGGACCCTGGGGGCCAAGTAGCCCACCAGGTGCTTCCAGGAAGTGCCACTGCACTGCGTTGCAGAGAGGTGGTGCAGGCCGTGCACCTTTTTACATCTCTCTGCCACGCAGCTCTGTGGTGCTTACTGGATGTACCTAGTGGGCTAGTTGGACTCTACGGACCCTCAGGATTGAAGGGGAATTATTTCCCCAACTTAAAACGCGCCACAGGCATGTTTGCACAGTGGTGAAGGGAGGGGATGGTGTAGGAAAGTGGCTCTATATATACTGGACCGAAGTAAAATCAGCTGAACTACGAATTCCGATTTACTCACCTTTTATCAGGAGAGACCTCAGTGCTGCATCTTTGAGCCCAGTACTGACCCTGAAAAGTAATTCTAACAGCACTTACCAGTAACTTGAATTTTCTTCCACAGGCTAACATTGACTGGTTTCACTTGGAAATTCTTCTAAGTGTGGAGTTTTGGAACTTTAAAATATTCATCTAAAATCAGCCGAACTACGAATTCCGATTTACTCACCTGTTATCAGGAGAGACCTCAGTGCTGTATCTTTGAGCACAGTACTGATCCTGAAAAGTAATTTGAACCGTACTTACCAGTAACTTGAATTTCCTTCCGTAGGATATCATTGCTGCTTTTTGCTGAAAAAGTTTCTAAGTGTCGATTTTTTAAACTTACAAATATTCCTCTAAAATCAGCCGAACTACGAATTCCGATTTGCTCACCTGTTATCAGGAGAGACCTCAGTGCTGCAACTTTAAGGCCAGTACTGATCCTGAAAAGTAATTCTAACCGTATACCAGTTACTTGAATTTCCTTCCATAGGCTAACATTGACTGGTTTCACTTGGAAATTCTTCTAAGTGTGGAGTTTTGGAACTTACAAATATTCCTCTAAAATCAGCCGAACTACGAATTCCGATTTACTCACCTGTTATCAGGAGAGATCTCAGTGCTGCATCTTTGAGCCCAATACTGATCCTAAAAAGAAATTCTAACCGTACTTACCAGTAACTTGAATTTCCTTCCATAGGATATCATTGCTTGCTTTTTGCTGAAAAAGTTTGTGAGAGGTACCTGACCTGAGAAAGATGTTGGCAGCCTACTCAGCAAACCCCAAACTTCAAAGACTGTAATCTCTACTGATGACGGTTAAAGAACCAGAACCACGTGTCTAGAGATCAGCACTATCTGTGCCAACTGTGGCGAAACACTCAAACACTCTTGAAGCAAGCAAGTAATTGAAACTACATTTACCACAATGCCAGGGGCGAACCTTGCTGGGAGATGAAGCGGTGTGCTCCCACCCCTTTTCCTGCTTAATAGTACTCCCGTGAGTCATTGAGCTGACGAGCTTGTGGATGAAGCACCCGCATGCCTGTGAGAGGTACCTGACCTGAGAAAGATGTTGGCAGCCTACTCAGCAAACCCCAAATTTCAAAGACTGTAATCTTTACTGATGACGATTAAAGAACCAGAAACACGTGCCTAGAGATCAGCACGATCTGCGCCAACTGTGGCGAAACACTCGAACACTCTTGAAGCAAGCAAGTAACTGAAACTGCATTTACCACAATGCCAGGGGTGAACCTTGCTGGGAGGTGAAGCGGTGTGCTCCCACTCCTGTTCCTGCTTAATAGTACTCCCATGAACATCTTTGAGCCCAGTACTGATCCTGAAAAGTAATTCTAACAGTTATAAATTCACCCAGGCACTCTCCTTGCAGTACTCTAATCATTCATTCAGTATCCAAGTACTCATGCAGCAAGCCAGGCATTAGCACATGGACTGCCTCAAACCCCTATCCACTATGCATGCAGTGTCCTAACTAACCAACACACTTATAGTTCTGAACGTATACATTCAACAACAAAAAAAACAATATTTCAGTTTCAATATTTTAAAAAACATTTTAATTTCCATTTATATTTAAAAGCTATAATGTAATTTAAAAAATAAATATGTAAAAATAAACAGTTAAAAAACTGTAGAAAATCAGTATAAAAAATACATATAACTATTATTACATTTAAAAATTATCATTTAAAAAACCTTCGAAATTCACGGAAAAAAACATAGGTTTCAGACATGTCATAGTTAGGAATTAGCATTTAAAAAACCTTAGAAATTCACTGAAAAAGCCATAGGTTTCAGGGCTGTTATAGTTAGCTGGACATTTCACTCATAGGAAACCATTGAAATTTCTCCCTTTCATAGTTAGTTGTACTCACTATAACTCGCTCGCCCGCAATCCACTGCTGATGATGTCACATATTACATCTTTCATGACATGGTCAGTGACATCAATTATGACATCACTGATGACATCTCAAATGACATCACTGATGACATCACTGATGACATCATCAATGTGACAATCAGATATACCTCATCATACACTAGTATAACCTTTCATCACTCACTGTAAAATACAGAGTACCATATTTGAATCCATTGACACACCAATACAAGTTTCTAAAAACCCACTCAGTGATTCCTAGATCTACACACACATCTAATCACTTACCTATAGATTCACTCATACATGCTGTCAATGATCAATAGAACACTATCAAATATACTTATACACCTATATTGACATTACACACCAGCACACATCCTATTCACTTATGCAGTCATCCTACTCATTTATGCAAACAATAAATCATACTTACATTTACTGAGCTACACACTTATACAAACACCACTTCGTTTATTCATATAGATAGTAACTCATACTTAGTGTGTTATAAAATCACAATTTCAAGTATACAGTTATCCATGCAGTCACTCATACAATCACTGAGTCTTATGTATACCTCATATACCTTTTGAATCAACTATTCACACATCTTTCGTCAGTCACACACCTCCCACCGAACCACACACACATTCACTCTCCCATACAAATACTCAGTTAACTAATCAATAATTAAGATAGACTTTCACATAGCTAGTAACCAACTGGTACAGCAGTTTACACAACAACTGACAAAGTGATACAGATATTCACACAGTTTAGTAACTATGCAATATATTTAGTGAGACACTATAAATTAGTCAAGTAAACAGTCAATCACACTGCTACTAAATCCTCTATCCAGATATTTATATTTATATATCCACTCATTCTTCAATGCAGACTGCTATATATATAATACATATTTAACTAATGAGCCCAACCACATTCACTGGATGATGTCATCAGTGATGTCATTTGAGATGTCATCAGTGATGTCATCAGTGATGTCACTGACCATGTCATGAATTATGTGATATGTGACATCATCAGCAGTGGATTGCGGGCGCGCGAGTTATAGTGAGAACAACTAACTATAACGGAGGAATTTCAATGGTTTTGTATGAGTGAAATGTCCAGCTAACTATAACAGTCCTGAAACCTATGGTTTTTTCAGTGAATATATATATGTATGTATATATAATATTATTATTATTAATACGGGACAAAGGAGTGGACGCTCCGAAATGCGTCCGGGACTGATTGCCTTGATAAAAAATTAAATAAACCACGTTTAAAACGGATTTGGGGCTCGGCACAATCTTTCTTTAAAATGAAAGAGTTGGTGTTTTGGATTTTAGAGGTGCGCGACCTCGCCGGCAGCCCGCCGCCACGGAAAAAGGCAGAGGGACACGCGAAACTCTGATCATATATACATATATATATATATTCACAGAAAAAACCATAGGTTTCAGGGGTGTTATAGTTAGCTGGACATTTTACTCGTACAAAACCATTGAATTTCCACCGTTATAGTTAGTTCAGCTAACTATAACTCGCGCGCCCACAATGCACTGCTGATGACGACACATATTACATCACTCATGACATGGTCAGTGACATCACTCATGACATCACTGATGACATCTCAAATGACATCGCTGATGACATCACTGATGACATCATCCAGTGAATGTGTGTCTTTCTGAAAATTAAATAATTTTTATATATGTATATTTCAAGGTCGATGGAAGAATAAATGGGTAAATAAGTGTCAAAGTGGATGGTTTTAAAAAAAAAGTTTGTATAACTGACTGATTAAGTGTATCTTAGTGAATACATGGGTTAGCGAGTAATGTTTAAATATATAAATATCTGTATCAGTCTCTCACTTTGTGTATAACTGGCTGCATGGGTTGGTGAGTAGCTACATGAGTGTCTATATTGGTTATTAGTTGGTTTTTTGAGTGTCAGTATGAGTGTCTGAGTGTCCGTATGGTTCAGTGGGGGGTATTACTTAGTGCATAGATGCATGAATGAGTGACTCACTGTTTGTATGTGTTGAAGACAGCATGTGTGCAGGACTGTATGGGTGGATGAGTGTGTGTATGGGTGTGTTAGTGAGTGAATGACTGTCTCAATAGTGTATTTATGAGTAACTACATATGCTTTAAACTAGTATATGTGAGTATTGGTGTATATAAGCGAGTATATGTGAGAGTGAGAGATTGGAAGAGTTCCTGTATAAATAATTATGTGTTTCTATAAGTGATTGTTTAAGTGAGTAAGTATGTGTAAATTTCTGTAGAAGTAAGTGTAGTGGTGTGTGTATAACTGTATACGCAAGGAAATGGATGTTTGATTCTTTATTAGCATGAGTGACTATGTGTGTGAGTAACTCTATGAATGAGTGGCGGTGTGTAACAGGATGTATAGGTATATGAGTACATATGAAGAGTGAGTATATGTATGAGTGACTATATAGGACTGTTGGTGAATGAGTGGATGTGTATGTAGATCTTGGAATTACTGAATAGGTTGTTGTAACTCGTATTGGTGTGTCATTTTTTTTGAAAATTGTAGTTTCTATTTTTGAATGTGTGTATCAAAGGTGAGAGGTGAGAGGAGGTCTGCCACTCTATCACAAGGATGATGTCATCAGTGATGTCATGAGTGATGTCATGAGTGATGTCACTGACCATGTCATGAGTGATGTAATATGTGATGTCATCAGAAGTGCATTGCGGGAGCGCGAGTTATAGTTAGCTGAACTAACTATAATGGTGGAATTTCAATGGTTTTGTACGAGTGAAATGTCCAGCTAACTATAACACCCCTGAAACCTATGTTTTTTTCTGTGAATTTCAAAGGTTTTTTAAATTCGAATTCCTAACTATAACGTGCCTGAAACCTATGGTTTTTTAAGTGAATTTCAAAAAAATTTTAATTGCTAATTTCTAACTTTAACGTCACTGAAACCTATGGTTTTTTAAGCGAATGTCAAAGCTTTTTTAAATGCTAGTTTCTAACTATGCCTACAGAGGTAGGACATGTGAAGAAAGAAGAAAAAACACACAGAAAGAAGAAAAAGATATGCAGAAAGAAGCAACAGAAGTCCTCAAAGTCAAAGAAAAGTGCAGGAAGAAGGAAGACGTGCAGAAAGAACAAACAGAGGAGCAGAAAGAGTCTTTGTTGCAAAATCATCCTGTTCCCTCAACTTTTTCAGATGGGTACTGGTGGTAACTGACTCTGACTAACCAGTCCTAGAGCCAGTGCTATGCTAAAAGACACTTAGAATACAGTTAAAACACCTACATACACTAGGGAACACTATGCGTTGGGGTACCCCTGTTATTAGCATGACCTTCCCTATAAGCCCCTAGTATATAATAGGGCAGGGGGATTGAAACTACCTCTTAAAATGCGCCACAGGGCGCGTTTGCACACTGGTGAAGGGAGGGGGGCTGAGCTGACGTGTGCAAACCCCTGTGGCCGTTTTCATTTGGTGAATAAAGTCCCCTTGAATCCTGAGTGTCCCTTCGGTACAACTGGCCCATCAGGTATCTCTAGTTAGCACCACAGAGCTGCATTGCAGAGAAAATGGGCACGGCCTGGACCACCTCTCTGCAACGCAGCACAGTGGCGCTTACTGGAAGCACCTGGTGGACTAGTTGGTCCCCATGGGCCCTCAGGTTTGAAGGGGAATTATTTCCCTAACTTAAAACGCGCCATAGGGCGTGTTTGCACACGTCACCTCAGGACCCGTCCCCTCCCTTCCCCACTGTGTAAACACGCCCTGTGGCCGTTTTAAGTTGGGAGATTAACTCCCCTTGAATCATGATGGTCCCTAGGGGCAAATTACCCCACTAGGTATGTCCAGTAAGCACCATTGCAGAGAGGTGTAAAAAGGGGCACAGCCTGCACCACCTCTCTGCAACGCAGCGCAGTGGCGCTTACTGGAAGCACCTGGTGGGCTAGTTGGCCCCCAGGGTCCCTTAGGATTGAAGGGAAATTATTTCCCCAACTTAAATCGTGCCACAGGGTGTCTTTGCACACATGTCAACTCAGGCCCCTTCACCACTGTGCAAACGCGCCCCGTGGCACATTTTAAGTTGAGGGATTAACTCCCCTTGAATACTGAGAGTCCCTGGGGTGCAACTAGCCCACCAGCTACCTCCATTAAGCGCCAGGGAGCTGCATTGCAGAGAGGTGTTCAGAGGCCACGCCCCTTTTTACAACACTCTGCAACGCAGCTCCGTGGCGCTTACTGGAGGTACCTGGTGGGCTAGTTGGCCCCCAGGGACCCCCAGTATTAAAGGGGAATTAATTCCCCAATTTAAAACGCGCCACAGGGCGCGTTTGCAGAGTGTGTTTGTGAGGGGGCGGGGCCTAGGGACGATCGCTTTATTTATTTTTTTTTGAAAGGGGGCTATGTGGCCCCCCTTCCTTTTACTTTTTTGGGGCCCTGGGGACCCCATCCCCCAGGGCCTCACCCCCAAATTAAAATAAAAAATAAAAATTACAGGAAGGGGTCCGCGTGGCCCCCCTCCCGTGGCCAATTCCGGGCCCCGGGGACCCCATCCCCCGAGGCATGGCTGCATTTTTAAATATTTTTATGGAGGGGGGCTGCGTAGCCCCCCTCCTCAGGACCCTTAAGGCCCTGGGGACCCCATCCCCCGGGGCCAACCTGCCTCTTTGTTTTTGTTTTTTTTCTTCTAATGGGGAGGGCTGCATTGCAGAGAGGTGTAGAAAGGGGTGTGGCCTCAGAGCCCCTCTTTGCAACGCAGCCCCCTGGTGCATACTGGAGGTTCCTGGTGGGCTAGTTGGCCCCCAGGGACCCCCAGTATTCAAGGGGAATTCGTTCCCCATCTGCAAACGCGCCCCCTGTGCTCAAAGGAGGGGGCGTGGCCTCCGGTGTGATGCCGGTCTTTTTTTTTGTTCTTTTTAAGAAGCGGTGCTATGTGGCCCCCCTTCTTTTCCAAATATTCTTGGCCCTGGGGACCCCATCCCCCAGGGCCTGCCCCACAATTTTTTTTTTCCAAAATTTTGGGAAAGGGCTGCATGGCCCCCCTCCCGAGGCCAAAATCTGCCCCAGGGACCACATCCCCCTGGTGCATGGCCATATTGTTTTTTTTTTTTTTTGGAGGGGGGCTGCCTTGCCCCCCTCCTGAGGCCATTTATGGCCCCGGGGACCCCATCCCCCGGGGCCGGCCTTTGTTCTTTTTTTTTTCTTTCAATTTTTCTTTTTATTTTTGGGAGGGGGTCACATGACCCCCCTCCTGGGCCACTTGTAGCCCCAGGGACCCCATCCCTGGTGCTGGCCCTCTCCGTTGGGGACCGTGGAGGGGTCCCCAATCCACCCACAGTCCCCCCGGCTCCCCGCGTCCTTCAGGAGCCACCACTGCTTTTCACATGGGGAGCTGCTTCGATGCAGCTCCCCGTGCGGAAAAGCTATTTGGTTTGAATTTTGAAAGAGAGAGCAGGTTATTCTGCTCTCTCTTTCAAATTTCAAACCAAGTTTGCAATGGCAGGGTGGGAGCCACGAGACTCCCGCCCTGCCATAGCAAACTACAGTGTCCCGGGGGTCGGCACCCCGGGACACTGCAGGAGCTGGCCCTGGGGGATGGCGATCCCCAGGGCCATGACAAGGCTCCAGGAGGGGGCCGCGTGGCCCCTCTCCCACAATCTACAATGCCCTGGGGGGTGGTGGTCCCCGGGGCTAGGGGGCCATCACGGACCCCCCAATTTAAATATTTAGAGCCCTAGGGAGGTGGCGGTGCCCGGGGCATGTGGGGAGGCTTGAGCCCCCCACACTATTTATTTATTATTTTAAAAAAGCCCCGGGGGTGGTGGTCCCCGGGGCTGCGGGGGTGCAGTGTGCCCCCCACAATCAAAATTAAGTAGAGCCCCGGAGGGTGGCGGTCCCTGGGGCTGGGGGACCCCTCTGGGAACGCCATTACATAAAACATATTGCCCCAGGGACTTGGCCCCCGGGGGCTAATTAGCAACGAAGCAGGGGAGCCCACGTTTCGTTTTTTTTTCTATCGGCAGGATCCACGCACGCAGCGTGAATTTAGCCAATTTTTTAAAAAAGTAAAAACTATTTTTGGGCCCTGGGGGTCCTTGTGGGATCCCCTAAGCAGGCCTAGGGGGTCAGGGTGTTTCTACCCTTCCCCCTTTTTGCATTTTGATCATTTTTTTCTGTGCTTTCTTGTGCCTCGGTTCAGGCACAAGATGGCTGCCAACACTTCCTGATTTGGAGTGTTGACAGCCAACTAGCATACAGCTCGTGATCGGAAGGGTGCGCGGATCCACCGCGCCCATAGATATATATGTGATTTTACTTTTGATTTCCTCAGAACTACTGAACGGATTTACACCAAAAGGCACGACTCTGAACTAAGGGCTTCCTTTTTGCCAAATTTGGTGTAATTCCGTTCAGCAGTTCGGGCTGTGGCTGCGACTAAATGTTCCTATGGAAAATTGCATGGGGAAAACACGTTTTGGGACCCCCCTTTTTTCTCAGCCCCCGCTTGACGAATCACCCTGAGACTTTCAGGATAGGAGCGGACCGGAGCTGGCCAAAGGTTTGAAAATTTTGCGAAGATTCATCAACCGGCGCCAAAGTTATTGGGAATAGAATGTGGCGGATTTCCTATGGAAAATAGGTCCTAACTATAACTACCTACTGGCGACCGCCAGTAGGTAATATATATATATATATATATATATATATATATATATATATATATATATATATATATACATATATATATATATATATATATGTAAATGTTTTGCGACTTGCAAAATATTGTTTAGTGACTCGCTATTAGGAAGGGGCGATCCCTTCCAAATAGCGACCCCAACAGCTATTTAAGAATGTTTGGTGGGAGACCCGTCTGTTTCGGCATCCAGTTTTCCTTTAAGGAATATGTGCTGCATTTAAAAAAAAAGAAACACTGCTTTATTTAAAAGCAGTCTGGTGACCCAAGCAGGTCACCATCCCTGGGAGTGCCCAATAGGATTGCAAATTGTGACAGCCTCATTAATATTCATGAGGCATGCAATTTGCGACCCCATTGGGAATTGCATTGTCTCAGACACTGTTGTATATTGGAAACTGCGACTCGCTAATTGCGACTCACACTTTGGTGCAATTTGCGAGTTGCAATTTCCAATGGTCGTACATCTGGCCCCAACTTCGGTGTAAGTTTCTCTTTGTCACTTACACATTCATATTCAGATAAATGCAGATCCACTCTAGCTTGGCCTATGTATTTTGCCGTTATACCTACCTCTTTACATTCTAGAAGCTGTAAGAAGGAGCCATTTTATTTGAGCAAGAAGCTTTGTATCCATTTCCACCTCTAGTTGTATAAATCCCGAGGTGCTGTCTCAACCAGGTTATCTAGGACACACTTTTTTAATAAACTTTATAATATAAACATCTTGTGCCACTTGATCCACCAATCTGGATTACACAATACAAATTCATTCACCATACTTTCAGTCACAATGTATTTCAGTTTCCTATAGTACTGAATCGAAATTCTACAGCAACACATTTTTGGGAAATGTTTTTGGAACTTGAACTCCCATTTTGGTAAATGCTACTCTGCTACAGTAATTGAAACAAATTATTTTTGCCACATGCCACTCACTTTCGTATAGATCCTTAAATTCGCTACTTTCCTCGCAAGAAATGAAAGGAACAAAAAGACAAATGCTATTGTAAGTCAACACCACATGTAAACGTATCCCATTTGTGTTTATATGGAGGGTATATTGATCTAACAATTGGCTAATTCAGACTATATAAATGTATATCTTGGTTAGGACCTCCAAACGTGTGGGATAAAAAAAATAGGGTGATGTCAGTGATGTCACTGATGTCATTAGTGATGTCACTGACCATGTAATAAGTGATGTAATATGTGGGGTCATAAACAGTGGATTGGGGGACACAAGTTATAGTTAGCTCAGATAACTATAACTGCTGAAGTTTGTTGGGTTTTTACGAGTGAAACCTGGGCCTAACCATAACGTCCCTGTAACCTTTGTGTTTTTCAGTGAATGTTTACAGTTGTTTTTTTAATTCCATTTCCTAACTATAATGTCCCTGTAGCCTTTGTTTTTTTCAGTGAATTTCTATGTTTTTTTAAATGCTAATTTCTTACTATAAAGTCCCTGTAACCTATGCTTTTCTGTGAATTTCAATGTTTTTTTAAGTCGTGTTTGCAGAGTGATGTGGAAACAGACGGGTCTCCCACCAACTCCCTGGAATCTCGCTGTGTAGGACTTACTGGAGGTACCAGGAGGTCTTCTTGGCTCCCAAGCATTTAAGAGGACTTCATCCTTGAACCTGTAGTGCACCAGGAGGTGCATTTGCAGAGTGGTGGAGAAAGGGAGCGTGGCATCCAAAGACCTCTTAGCAATCCCGCTGGGTGGGACTTACTGGAGGTAACAGGAGGGGTTGATCACCTTCAAGGACCCTCAGCAGCCAAGGGGACTTCATTCCCCAACCAGTAGTGTGCCAGGAGGTGCGTTTGCAGAGTGGTGGAGTAAGGGGGCATGGCCTCCAAAGACAATCAGCAATCCCATTGTCTGGGACTTACTAGAGGTAACAGAAGGGGTTCCTGGCCCCCAAAGACCCTCAGTATCCAAGTAGACATTATCCCCCAACTAGCAGTGCGCCAGGTGGTGCGTTTTTGGAGAGTAGTGGAGAAAGGGGGTGGTGCTCCAGTGACTTGCCGGTCCTACATTTGTTTTATTTACAGGAGAGGAGACATGTCACCCCTCTTCCCCTTGCCAATTTGGGCACTGGGGACCACAATCCTGGGGACCCAACCTTTTTTTAATGGGGGAGGGGTGCATACACTGAACCCCACCCCAGGCCGATTTCGGCACTGGGCGCCCGGCCTTTTTCTGTTTTCAATTAAAAAAAAAAAAACAATGTGAGGGGTGCTGAGCGACCCCTTCCCGGGCCGATTTGAGCCCAGGGAACCCCATCCCCTGGGGCCTAGCCTCTCTTCTGGGTGCCCTGGTACCACCCAAGGCACCCGGTTTGTTTTGGTGGTGACTGTGGGGGGAGCATGAAGGCCTCCGCGGTCCCTGCCCACTCCTCGCCTCCTGCAAGAACCAACATTGCTTTGAAAGAGAGGGAGCTGCTGAACATGCAGATCCCTCTCTGTCAAAGCAATTGTGCTCCTCTTTGAGCAAGCAAAAGCAAAATGTTCTCACTTGCACAAAGGGGAGCACAATTTGCTATGGCTTGGCAGGAGAGCTAATGCTCCCGCCAAGCCATAGCAGCAGCTATGTCACAGGGTGGGCACCCTGGGACATGGCAGAATTAGCCCTGAGCCCTGGGGGGTGTCGGTCCCCAGGGCCATGTATTGCCCCAGGAGGGGCGGTCCCCCCACCAATCTTTACTTTAACCCCAGGGAGGTGGTGGTCCCCAGGGCCGGTGTCCGCAACAGACGCCCTCTATTATATTATTTAAGCCCCAGGAAGTGGTGGTCCTCAGGGCTGTGCGGGAGGCCACGTGCGCCCCCCACTTTTATAATGAATTGCCCCGGGGAGGTGGTGGTCCCTGTGGCTGCAGGGGGGGCTACGTGGGTCCCCGCATTTCTATAGTTCATTGCCCCGAGGAAGTTGCAATCCCCAGGGCTCAACCACATTTCTATTGTAAATTGCCTTGGGGAGGTGGCAGACTGTGAGCGATCCAGGGGAATTTTTAAAGACAAGCACTTGAGCCCCCACTTGTGGGTTTTTTTTACCCCAAATTTGTTGTGACCTTGCAGTAATTTTTTTTAAATAAATGTTTTTTTGAGTGGTAGGGTCCCAGAGGGACCCCAAGGAATATGGCTTGGGAGTCAGGGCATTTCTACCCTTCCCCCTTTTCATAATTTTCACTTTTTTGGGGGGGCCTCGGTGAAGCTGAGTCCCAAGAGGTCAGCCAGCACTGGTTGAAGTGTTAGCAGCCAATCAGAGCAGTGAATTTCCTTCAACAAGTTAATTTTTTTTGCCAAGGCTTCGCAGCAACTGATGCCTCTTAAATTTCTCAAGAACTACTGAACAGGTTTCCACCAAATAACAAAAAGCACAATCTGCATAAGAACATCTAGCTTTCTGCCAAATTTGGTGTGATTTCATCCAGAGGCTCGGGCTGTAGGTTCGACTACGCGTCCAAACGGAATTAACATGGGAAATTCACTTTTTTTAGCCCCCTTTTTCTGGTGACCGCCAGTAGGTAAAATATATATATACACCTTCCTGCACATAAACATTCATGCATAGCGTTTTGCTGTTTCTATGAGTGCTGCATGATGCTGAACACTTTGAAACGGCAAAAACGAATAGAAATAATGCATTTCTCCTCATTTTGCCTGTTTGAGACCAGGTTTTCCCTGGTCTTAATTTTGGCGCTGCCCCATATTTATGCCACTCTTGTTAATATGGAGCAATGGATGTTGCGGTGGAATGTCCACCCCAAAACTCATTGCCCACCCCTTTCACTCTAACTATAGCGTGAAAGGGTGCCTTATTTACAAGGCAGCGTTTAGGCCCAACATTTCCTAAAAGGCGATGTTTACGGCTACTCGACTATGCAGACTTTGTACAACATGTACTACTGGGTAACTTGTTTAGTAAGGTGAGAACTGATTCTGACTTGGACATTGGGAATTGGAAAAGAAGAGCTCACCTGTTCTCACCGTTCCTAGGTGACCAGCTTTGTTAACTAAAGTCTGGGTGGCAAGCTGAGGGTCATGGGATTGGGAGGCTCTCTCTCTCGAGTCAAAGGCCTTTGGTGGCCGGCTTTAGAATAGGAATTTTTAAACAGCTCTTGGATTGCTTGTCTTAACATAAATGAAACACGTATTTTTGTAAAGCACCTGTTCCCCCTTTGGAACATCTTGCTGCTGAATAAAAGGTATTTTTTTTACTGAACTCGGAGGTACTACTTTTTTAAAACTCAGAACGATGAAAGACTACGCTGACCCATCAGGATTCAAACCTGTGACAATAAGATCAAACATACTGTTCTGAAGCGGATGCATTGGTCCACTGAGCCACCAGATGACTCCCCACATCTCACCCCTCTAGGGACTGGCTTTAAAAAACAGGCCATTCGTGATAGGCTGTGGGCAATTAACATTGAGTGAGTGGTTTGTGAAAACTGACTTTAGGTCACAGGTTGGGTGGACTGGCTTTGGGCCGCAGGCCTTTGATGGCTTAGATCCCCTAAATGAGGAAAAGAAACCTTCTATATCAATAGATTAACTGTTCAGTGCCAGATTCACAAAAAGTGTCACCCAACACAGTGCAGCTGCCAAATATCTAGCGCTGCATTGTGTGACAGGGAGGAAGCAGGACAGCACCTCATCTACAGCATCCTATTCCCCTTTACCTAGCACTGCCACAGAATTTTGCTGCCATGTGTGACGCACACACCTTTGCTCCATAGTGCAAGAGTATGTGGGGGAGTCTAGCATAAGATTCGTACTAGAAGAGTTCCCTTGCAGAACAAAATTCTATGCCTAGACTAGTTTTAAAATGTTTCCTACTTTTTATGTGTGATCTACAGTGCAACACACATACAAAGTCAGAAAAGAAAGGAGAAATAAAAACATTTCTCCTTTTAAAGCCTGCTTTCAAGTGGTGGTAATTTTTTACGCAAAACCATAAGGCATATTTACAATTAAAGTGCAAAGCGTGTCGTTAAGCCTAGAAGGCTATCGACAGGCTCTACCACTTCCAAAACACAGGGCAGCACCATATTCACAAGAATATGGTGCAGCCCTGAATTTCCCCCTGCCCTGCGCTAACTTTAGCTGCCTAGCACCATAGCAGGCAACCTTGCACTATTGTGCAAGGGTGCCTGTGTTGAGGGGAAGATTGTTTATGTGCAGGAAGGTCCCTCTTTCAGCACATAAACAATCTTTAACAATCTTTAACCCCTTCCCCGCTCATGACGGAACCACTCCGTCATGAGCCACGGTTGCGCTGTGCTCATGACGGAGTGGTTCCGTCATGCTACGGCCGTTGGCGGCCGCTCCGCCCACGCAGCGCTAATTCCCCACCTGTGCGGGCGATTAGCGCAGTGGGCGGAGACGTGACGGAACCACTCCGTCATGAGCACAGCTCAACCGTGGCTCGTGACGGAGTGGTTCCGTCACGAGCACGACCTGCCCCCAAACCCCCCCAGCGCCGCGGCGGAATTCCTGCCGCGGCGAAGGGGTTAAATGCTGTTTTGTAACTTGTACCTGTGCCACCTAATGCAGCACACATAGAAGTTGCAATACTGCATTTCTTTTAAATCATTGCTTATCTGCACATAAACAATCATAGGCGATTTGCTGTTTCTATATGTGCTGCACAAGGCAGCACACATGGAAACAGCAAAAAGGAGGAGAAATAAAGCATTTCTCCTCGTTTTGCCTGTTTAAGACCAGGTTTTCCCTGGTCTTAATTTTGGCGCTGCCTCCTATTTACGCTGACCTTGTAAATAGGAGGCAGCGTCAAAATCAATGGGTGTTACAGAGGAACACCCACTGCAACACCGATTGCCCCCCCTTTCATGCTAAATACAGCGTGAAGGGTGCCTTACTTACAAGGCTGCGTTAAGCCAAGTCAAGTGGCTTAACACTACCTTGTAAATATGGTGAGGCTCCTATCGCCATCACAACATCACTGAATGTGACATTGTGGTGGCAATAGGGTCTTGTAAATATGCCCCTGTATCTATTATTGTTAGTAGATAGGGTTTTGCGTTAAAAAGCATGGGTGGTTGCATGGGAACGCCCGTGTACCACCCATGTAACGCTCCCTTAATGCTAAGTAACGGAAGGCAGTGCTTCACACTGCTTTGCGTTACTTGTATGCAACTTTCCAGCGCAAAACAAATTTTGCGCTGGAAAAGATATAACAAAAATACATTTTCTGCTGGTTTGCTTCACTTTAGTGGTGCAAGCCCAGCACAGAATGTAAGTAAATCTACCCCGCTGTTTCATATGCCTGTGTTTCAGTTAACAGATTGCATTCGCTTGCTAGGGAATACTTACTAACAAGGTACACCACAGAAAAAAACTAATGTTAGGTTAACATTCGCTTAAGAACAATACGCCACCATAGAGCACAAGTTAACTACAGCTTACATGAAAGTGATCAAGGTACCCATGAGAGTAAAACCAGGCTGCATAAATTCAGGCAAAGCAATTGCACATACAAACCTGGCATGCAGTATACCAGGAAATGGAGCCATTTAGAAATGCTCATGCCTTCTCTACATTTGGACTACAGAACAGCATCGAGCAGTACATAACAAGAGCAAAAGACGTTGGGCCTCATTTATGGGTTTTTTGCCGCACGGCAGCACATCAGGCCTTGCCGCAGGGCTGCTCTGCGGCTAAAACGGCAGGAATGCGCCATATATTTTAGATACTGTGCATTCCTGTCCTTTTTCCCTGTGCCGGCGCACAATTGGTTGCCGTACGCCAACGTAGGCACCTTTGCACCATGGGGCAAGGGTGCCTACATTGCGGGGATGATTATTTTTGTACAGGAAGGAAAACCTTTCTGCACAAAAACAATCACAGGAGGCTTTTTCCTCTTTTTATGTGTGCTGCAAAATCCAGCACACATAGAAAGAGGAAAATCAAAGAGAAATAAAGATATTTCTCCTTGTTGTGCCTCCCTTACGCCTCTCCTGGGGAGGTGTAAGTTGTTGGCACTGCCTCAGACTTACGATTTCTCACAAACCAGGGGCAGTGTCAAAAAGCCATGGATGTTGCTGGGAACGCCCCCAGCAACACCCATGGAACACCCCTTTCATGCAGTTTTCTGGGTGAAATGGGCACATATTCTTGAGGCCATGAAAAGCCGGTTAACGTGGCTTTACATGGCCTTATAAATACGCCAGAGGCACATTGAGCCACTGGAACGTCAAAAAAGTGGCGTTCCGGCGGCGCGAAAGTGCTGGGAGGGCCTCATAAATGAGACCGGTACTGTCTATTAAGGATCGATACTGAGCCTTGTTTAAAACGATAGATTGAGAAAGCAAAAACTGGAAGACACACAAGATGTAAAATACTACAGCGAATCCTGCACGATATAATCAAAGACAATCACCTGCTGAATTAATTTAGGGAAATGTTTTCCTCCGCTAACTGCCACTGCTGTTGAGTTACTACCTCTTACAATCCTTGGAGATTATCAAACTGGAATAAATTAGATTTCAGAACTCCAGCTATGCACATCACCTTGACATGCTATCGCAAGCAAGCCGTGATAAAGCGCTCCTCCAAAGAAAGCTCTGTAGATGAAAATACCCGGCAAATAAATCTTCCAGCCAACGCTAGCCCAGTCTTTTATAACCAAGTAGAACAAAAAATATGAGGCGAGATTCTTCGATTGGTGGCTGGACATTTTTCATCAAAATCTCACTAAGAAAGCTTTTGTGGTTTAGTTTCTTTTGTGGTGCGCCTGCACATACTTCAGGAGTGCACCAGGCGGCTTGATGCATTGCTTCCATTCACAGTAAATGAATAGCTGCAGAAGTGAAATGAAGTCTGGTTGCCAAAAAAAGCACGAATTGTTACTTACGGTGATTGGTTTTAATATAGCACACCCAATCTCATTTTTTAACAAAACTCCACATTTAAATAATTCAATCACATACCTTTTTAGGTCTCGCCTTCAGGCTGCTTCAGATGTCTGGTGAGAGCTATTACTGTCACACAGCACGCCCTACACCTCACCAACAACTTACCATACATAACATAGACATACATGCATAAGAGAGTAGTCAGAAAAATAAAATACCCCCCACTGTGAGCGATACTGGACTAGGGAACTGTTCCCAAGCACAGTTTCCTTCCTTCTTTTCCCCTCACTTTTCTCCTTTCCATCTTTTGGTCCTTCTTCCAGTTCGGCTTTTATTCTTCCCATCTTTCTATCCATCTTGTTTTCTTTCCCTCCATCTTTCTTTCCTTCCTCGCATTCATCTTTCCTACCTTCTTTCATGCTCACATGCCATTTGCATCTCACTTACTTTTTTTCTTTGCAATGTTTATAATTTCGCTTTCTTTCGGTAACCATGTGTGTTGGTTCCATTGCCACCCTATACCCCCACCCCTCAGCTGTGTAGTGCTCTTCTTTCTTGTGTTGTTATTTATTAACTACGGTTCCTGTCTTGTGAACTGCGAGTCACTGCTCAAAGTTACGCAGAGCTATAAAAACAATGGCCACATTTACAGGGAGCCACAGCAAGCCCTTTAGCTGCGCCACGCTGTGGCACATTCAAAGCACAGGGATGAAACATATTTACAATATGTCGCATCCCAGTGGCTTCCCCTATGCTGGCGCACAACTGACAGACATGCGCTGAAGAAGGCACCCTTGCACCATGGTGCAAGGATGACTGCGTCACGGAATGATTGTTTATGTGCAGGAAGATGTGCCTTCCTGCACATAAACAATCGCCAGAGGTGATTTCCTCGTTCAATGTGTGCTGCAGGATGTAGCACGCACAGAACGAGGAAAAAATAAGGAGAAATGAATACATTCCTCCTCGTTGTGCCTCCTTACGCCTCCCCTGGGAGGCTTAGAATTCAGACATATTTCCAGGTTTACGATTTCTCATAAACCCGGAAATGTGTCCGGTTTCATGGGTGTTGCGTGGAAACACCAACAACAACACCCATGGAACGCCCCTTTCACACAAAGTGCTGCGTGCAAAGGGGCCATATTAAAAAGGACAGGAAAAGCCATGCAGAGTGGCTTTCCCTGTTCTTGTAAATATGGATCGGCTAAATGTGCCACCGGTGCGTGACAAAAAGCTTGTAAATAAGCCCCAATATATACTGTCTCGAGGTAACACCGCTGAAACTGCAATCAAGAGTGCTTCACCACGCCTTTGTGTATTTATACAAATATATATATAGAAAGGGGCCTTTGGACATCTCCTTTTAGCCATTGCCTACTGTGGTTCAGCTGACTTCAAACAAACAGTGGCTAAGAGAGCTGTCCATTAGCGCTGTTATCAGCCCACAACATATTGCAGTTTGCCCTTCATTCGCAGGGTTAAACACACTGGCATCTTCTCAACATCTACAGTGCTCTACATCTATCATATTGCCCCGGCTGCCCTCAAGCCAAGCCTCCATGTCTCTCTTTTCTTAGGAGTCAGTGGCATTAAGCCTCCACTGCTGCTCCTTTCACTAGGCAGGTCTCCACTGTGCTATATCTCTGGCGGGCCAGGGGTGCAACGCAGCTTCTGTGGTGCAGGTGGCACCCAAACCTCCAGGGGGTCCACAACCATTCAGGAGGGCACCATTTGGGTCAAGGTCAATTAATATTTGTGAGATGTGGGAGACTCAGTGGCCCCTCATCACATTCTGCAGAAGGGGTCCCATATTTTTGCATTATGCTACTGTGGCGGGCTAGTTAAATATGTTGACACTGTTCCTCTCTTCTCCTGTTGGGATGCTCTTCACATCTCAGAGTAACTGTTGTGACTGTAAAGCTTCCCCTGATGCCTCTGTCTTCTCCAGCCAGGGGTTGGAAGGCCCTAAGGCTCTCCTCCAACTTAAGGAATGTGTTGTCTCAATGCATTTTATTGCCCCCAATAAAAAGGCATATAGGCCTAGATTTGTCAACATTTTACGCTGAGTTTGTGACGCAAATCTGTGACAAATGTTTTTTTGGTATTTACTTCCAGTGTAAACATTGTTTTGCCCTGGAAAGTTGACTGAAAGTGACTGCAAAGCAGCGAAAGTGCTGCCTTGCATTATTATGCATTAAGGGGGGGGGGGGCGTTTCATGGGTGGTACATGATTGTTCCCATGCAACCCAAATGGTTTTTGATGCTATACCCTGTCTACAAAAAAGAATAGGCAGGATTTTGAGCAAAACAATAACGCAACCTGACACACATGTTAAAAAGGAGAAATGCTTTTATTTCTCCAAACTTTCCACACTTTGCATGTGTACCGCATTATATAGCACATGTCCAAAATGGGAAACATTTAAAACTTTGTCTCAGCATAATATTTTGTACTGGATGGGAAGTCTTTCAGTACAAACACTATCCTGGACTCACACCAAACCGTTTGAACTATGGCACAAAGGTGTGTGAGTGGCACTTGGTAGCCTAATTGTGCACCAATGCTAGGGAGAAGCAGAAGAGCGCTAAATCTTAATAGATATGGCACTTTCCTGCTCTCTCACTCTCATGCAATGGAGTGCAGCAACTTTGGGTGTGGCGCTACATTATGTGAAGGTTTTGTTAATGTGGTCTGTAGTCTCTTTCCTACTCTTTGGAGGTCTGTAGTTGTCGCTGAAGCCTGTTGAGAATGAATGGGCTCTCTACAAGGCTGGAGGATGGTTCCCATTTACTGTCACTCTCAGCGGTTCCTATGGAGATACTCACCCTACTGCTCCGACCACGAATCCAAGCAGACATTTGCTCCAGACCCCTGATGAAAGATGTCATGGAAGGAACATCTTCTGTCAGGGACAAACTGAACTCGTGATGGACACATGCGAATGCTATCGGCCACAGCGGCAGCCAGAGCAAGCATGCAATGTACACACAAGAGGGATACATTTCCATGGAGTAAGGAGCAGTGAAGTACCAATAATTTGTTTGGATAGAGAGCAGAGTGATTGCTATAGAGTAAGGATTGCTCATTTACTAATTCTTGTTTGCATTATAAACAATATATATATATGAAAAAAAAATTTGTCTCTTAAGTAGTCACATTGAATAATTTCATTAATGCCAGCAGCATCAAATTCTTATTGAGATATGTAATCTCATGATCGGTCTCAAAAATATTTGTTTACTGTTGCCCTTAGTGTATTTGGTGAGAGCAAATTCCCTTCCTAGATGGCCCCTGTGGTAACAGTTGAGATACGCTATCAACAGTTTTTGTCAAGGGCTAGCCCACTACTGTTCTCTGTCCTGTTCGGTGCTATGGACATGACTAGGGGTGGGCGAAATTTGCGAAATTCACTTTCGCAAATTATCGCGAAAATGTTAAAAATCTCTGCAAACACGCGGAAATATTGCGAAGATGCAGAAGTTTTTTTCCCGCCCGTTCGCGGTATTTTCTGCGTGGTCGCGGCTCGCCAACGTACCCATGCGGTTGCTCGCGGGCGCGGCCATCTTGTTTTCACTTGTCTTGCGGTGCATGATTGCGAGAAGAAAGGCGTGATCACGCGACGAATGACGTTACTGCGGGCGCGAACTGTCGCGAGACAGCGCAAATGGCTACCAACAATCCAACATCTCGTGGAGAACGCGACCGGATCGGGAAAACTTGTCGGCGAACGCGAGGATTCAGGTAAGGCGATCGCGCGCACGCGAGAATGTATTATTTTACAGCGCGAGCAAGCAAAAAATATCCGGTAAAATGCGGATTGCACAAATTTGGACATTTTCGTGCTCTCCGCGGAACGTGAAAATGTCAAATTATAGCAATTTCCGAGAGCGGAACGGAATTTTAGCCCAGGCCTAGACATGACCTTCACTTCTATGAGCTTCCACAGCTGGGCCCTATGGACGCTGAGGTCAAGTCCAAGCACCCAACACAGGAAAAGCAGCTCTTGCATGTTACTCCACTTCCCCCTTGGACAAGCAGTTGTAGAGCTAGGCCATTTTCGTATTTCAATGTCCTTCATAAGCATTAATCTGATGTGGTAGTACTTAAAACTGACTGTTAAGGTTGACTTTATCTATGCCAGAGGGTAAAGTGTATGTGCATGACAGCAAAGACACGTAGTAGGACATTTTTAAGAGGTAGGTGCATACTTTTATGTGTATAGGGTTACTTATACGCCCAGTGTTATTTATTCAATTAAATGTCAAGAAAACAATTTTGATAGTGATCCAGCGGGTTACCAGCCTCAGGTACTCAAACCCCATATACTCACCTGGGCCCATAAACACACACACATTCACATAGGCCAGTAAATTAAACTAAGATTAGTTACCTGTCACATTTAACCAATCTTTCACTGATCAAAACGTTCTTTCCTCTGGTCAATGGACCTATATAACCACAGACTCGGGAAAGATTTTAAATGTTTATCTAATTAATTTTCATGTGAGCCAACATCAAATACAGCACGAACTCCGGTTTTCCAAGGAAGGAAAATCAATTAAGCCATTAATCAGTCATCTATTAAACAAGACTTTCAACCACAGTACTCAGAAAGGGGAGGATAGAGAGAGCAGTACAATGACATACTACACAGAAGTATATTTACCTAGGATGGTGTGGAAACCAACCAAGGAGCTGGAAGGGTCCCCTTGGAAAGAACAGGTGACAAAGGCTTCAGGACAGGTTTCAGGACAGGATTCAGGGCAGAATAGATGACCTCTTCTAGATCCGATGCCTGAGTCGCACCCCTCTCTGACACTATTTTCCTCCTCGATTCTTCCACGATCTTCTTCTAATTCTTTGTCTTATTTCCCTCCTCGATTCTTCCGCGATCTTCTTCGGATTAATTAGGTTTAGGCTCTAAGTTCTGCAATTCGATTCTCCTTCAGCATTCGTTCAGCTCTCGGACAGCATCCCGGTCTCTGAGCATCTCGGCAACAGGAGCTTTTTTATCTAACTAAACTACCTCAATTATACCTTTCTAATGGCATATACCACCCCTTAATGTTTCAACTTTATGAAACTCCTAATTCTGATTGGACAGGCAAGGGGGAATGATCATCACACCATGCTAAGTTTTATTAATTTTTCTTTGGTTCTTTGTTTAATGTTCCCGCCCATTAATTTATTTTCCCAAGCTTTATTTCCCACCCGTATTCACATTTTTATCAACATCAATGTATACATATAACAGTTGTCTGTTCACTTTGCAGGATGTCCATCAGGTTCCCAGGACATGTTGCGAGAATAACCTTGGACGGGATTCAAATACGCCATCATGGCTTCTGGCTTGTCATTACATCGCCTGCGTGAGGAGTCACGTGCTGTACAAACTTTAGCATTGCTCAGAGGCCCAAATACGAACTAGTAGAGAGGTCAAAAGAAAACATATTAAATTCAAAATAAAATGATTTCACTGTATACCAGCTATTTCTACTGTAACCCCATTTACTTATAATAGCTCTCCCCACATTAGCATTTAGTAAATAGCATGTTTTAGTTTCGGCAAAGCAGATGCCCAGCATGTGAGTTTCCAAGCGGCCATTTTAAAAGCGTTTGCGCAGGTGCAGGAAATTCCCTCAAAGCAAAGACTCGTCATACTGCGTAGATGCAGTTGACACATGCGTGATACAGTTTCCAGTGTTAGCAGCCATTTTCAGTTTTACTCGGGTTACTTGTAAGTAAACACATAAGCAAGCATCATTCTTTGCTAAAATATGGATTGTGGTGTATATTAGTTTACACAAAACTTCAATTAATATAATGTTACGAGTTATATGAGAGGATTACTTCTGAGCAAGTCTCTTTTATACGAGTCCTTGCTCCATCAATAGTGTAGAGCTCCTAATACAGCCTCTCAGACAGTGTTTAACGCATCTGCACTTTCACTCACATGGTTAGACACAAATCTTATGTATGTGGTGGTAATGGAGGCAGTGACACTCTCGCGTAAACAACTCATTACAGACTGACACACCCAACTGGCCATCTATGCTACCCATTAGATAAAGGTTTATAGAGCCAGACAGCGAGAAAGAGAGCCAGCAATGTACAAAGAAACTTTATTACCTGCACACAAAAAAACACTCAGGTGGGAACTGAGACAATTATTCTGATAAATAGTAAGGATCTGACATTACCAAGTTAAACATGCAGACAAGTGGGTCTTTGAACATACATTAGGTCTAATACACATGATCTTGTGCATGCAGTTCTAGAGGTATGCCGAATTCCTGTTTCAAAGCTCTTTATGAGCCTTAACCTGCTGTATTAGTACTTAAGAGTCAGCCCTAAGGTTGCTTGTAGCTAGGCCAGAGGGTAAAGTGTATGTGCATAAAAGCAAAGACATACAGTGCAAAGTTTTTCAGAGCTACACACACACTTTTCTGTGCATATAGTGAGTTATACATAGACTCTTCTGTGTTCTGTTGAATGTCGTAAGTAAAAACTGAAAGGGTACAGTGACTAATACATCCTCTTAGAAAGTGTTTGAGCCATCTACACCTTCTCTGATGTGCACAGTTACAAATCCAATGTCTTTCACTAATGGAGACAGCGACAGTCTTATTTGAACAACTGGTTAGAGACTGCCATAACCAAAAGACACTGCATGCCATCACTTACATATACATTTATACACCTAAAAAAACGCAAACCTAGCTATCAATGTACTAGGAGACTTTACTATATATGGAAGAAAAGACCCAGATAGCTATTGAGACACCTGTCCTCATGTGTAGTAAAGCTCTGGCACAAGCAATTGGACCATCTAGACAAGTAGCCCTTTCAAGGTGTCACAGGCCCAGTACAGTTCTCCTTTGGGACCCAGTTGTAGATCTAGGCCTATTTCATATTTTAAAGCCCTTCACAAGCATTTACCTGCCATACCAGTACTCAAAAGTGACTGCTAAGTTCGACTGTAGCTACGCCAGAGGGTAAAGTGTATGTGCATGAAATCAAGGACATTTAGTAAGAAATTCTTTAGAGGTAGATGCATACTTTATGTGTATAAGGTGACTTATATGTACAGTGTTCTTTATTAAGATGAATGTCAAGAAAGTAATTTTGATAGTGTAGAGCTTCTAATACATCCTCTCAGACAGTGTCTAAAGCATCTACACTTTCACTCATTCACACACTCTTATCCTATGTATCAGGCAGCAATGAAGGCAGTGGCACTCTCACCTAAACATCTTATTACAGACTGACACTCCCAAGAGGCCATTCATGCTACCCCTTAACTAAAGATTTATAGAGCCAGGCAGCGAGAAAGTAAGCCAACAATGAACAAAGAAAGTGTTTTAGCTACACAAACAAACACTCATGTGGGAACTGAGACAATTATCTTGATATTTAGTAAGGATCTGACATTACCAAGTGAAACATGCAGACAAGTAGGCCTTGCTTTTAGTTAGGACAAAGGGTAAAGCGTATGTGCATGGACATGCAATTTCAAGTTTTTGACATGTAACGTACACTTTTCAGTGCATATAATGAGTCATACATAGACTCTTCTACATTCAGTTGAATGTCATATAAGCAAAAACTCAAAGGGTACAGCTACTTATGCATCGCCTCAGAAAGTGTTTGAACCATCTATACCTTCCCTGACATGCACAGTTACAAATCCTATTTATCTATCACTAATGGACACAGCAAAAGTCTTATTTAAGTAACTGGTTGGAGACTGCCATACACGTGAGACAATCCATGCCACCGCTTACATATAGATTTATAGACATAAATAACCAGAAACACAGCTATCAATTTATTAAGAAGCTTTACTATATATTGGAAAAAAAAAACACATGGGTACTGAGACACCTATCCTGGTATGTAGTAAAGCTATGGCACTAGCAAGTGAACCATCCAGACAAATAGCCCATTCAACATGTCTTATGTCTACCACAGTTGTGCTTGAACATGCAGTTGTACACTAGGGCCAACTTCGAATTTGAAAGCCCTTGACAAGACTTAACGTGTTGTAGTACTACTTAACAGTGACTCCTAAGGTAGCCTGTAGCTAGACCAGAGGGTAAAGTGTGTCTGCAGTAAAGCAAAGACATGTAGTAAGACATTTTTCACAGGTGCATGCACACTTTTGAGCATATAGACTGACTTATACGTCCAGTGTTCTTCATTCACTTCAATGCCATATAACTAATTATAATAGGGTAGAACTGATAATACTTCCTATAAGACAGTGTTTCAAGAATGTACACCTTCACTCATAACCACAGACACAAATGTTATGTATATAGCGCTAATGGAGACAGAGACACTCTCACTTAAACAACTCATTACTGACTGACACACCCGAGAGGCCATCCATGCCATCTATTACACATTGATTTATAAAGCCAAACAGTAAGAAAGACAGCCAGCAATGTACTAAGAGACTTTATTACATATAGAAAAAACAGTCAGATAGGAACTGACACATTTATCTTAATATGTAGTAAAGGTATGACATTACCAAGTGACCCATCCACACAAAAAGTAGGCCTTTAAACATGTCTCAAGCCTTGTACACTTGAGCTTGTGCACACAGTTGTACAGCTCGGCCGACTTGGTATTTCTAAGCCCTTCACAAGCCTTAGCCTCAAATTGCTGCTGTAGTAGCACTTAAAAGTCACCCCTAAGGTAGCCTGTAGCTATGCCAGGGGGTAAAGTGTATGTGCCTAATAGCAAACACATGTAGTTAGAAGTTTTTCAAAGGTGAATGCACACTTTTCGGTGCATTTAGTGAGTCATACGTAGACTCTTCTATGTTCAGTTGAAAGTTATGCAAGTACAAATCAAAAGCTAGACCTACTAATACATTCTCTCAGACAGTGTTTCAAGCATCTACACCTTCACTCACATGCACAGACGCAAATCTTATGGATCTAGCACTAATGGAGGCAGTAACACTCTTATTTAAAAAACTCATTACTGACTGGCACACCCAAGAAGCAATCCGTGCCACCCCTTACAGATCGATTTATAGAGCCAAACAGAGAAAATGAGAGCCAGCAATGTAGGAAGAGACTTTACTAAATATTTGTAAAAAAAAGACCCAGATAGGAACTGAGACACTTATCCTGATATGCAGTAAAGCTCTGGCACTAGCAAGTGAACCATTCAGACTAACAACCCTTCAACATGTCTCAGTCCGCAGTACAGTTATGCTTGGACTTGAAGTTGTTCAGGTAGGCCGGTTTCCTGTTTGAAAGTCCTTCACAAGCAATAACCTGCTTTAGTACTACTTAAAGGTGTCTCCTTAGGTACCCTGTAACTAGGCCACAGTGTAAAGTGTATGCACATGAAAGCAAAGACATGTAGTAGATGTTTTTCACAGGTACATGAACACATTTAAGTGTATACTCTGACTTATACATCCAGTGCTCTTCATTCAGTTGAATGTCAAGAAAGTAATTCTAATTGAGGAGAGCTGATCATGCAACCTCTCAGACATATTTAAAGTATCTACCCTTTCACTCACATGCACAGACACAAATCCTATGTATGTAGTTTTAATGGATGCAGTGACACTCTCAAGATGCAATCCATGCCAACCCTTACATATAGAATTAGAGACCAAACAGTAAGAAAAAGAGGCAGCAATGAAGTAATAGCCTTTATTACAAATAGAAAAAAAACCTCAGAGTGTTATTGTGATATGTAGTATAGATCTGAAATTACCAAATTAAGAATGGAGAAAAGCAGGCTTTTCAAAATATCACTCGAGCTTCTAAATGCAGCAGTACATCTGGGCTAACTTGGGGTTTCAAACCACTTCATTGACCTTACCTACTGTATTCCCACTTAAAAGTCATCCCTAAGGTAGCTTGTGGCTAGGCCACAGTGTAAAGTGCATGTGCGTAAAACCAAAGACATATAATTATGTTTATCACAAGTATACACACACTTTTTGGTGCATATAGTGAGTTATACATAGACTCTTCTGTGTTCAGTTGAATGTCGTAAGTAAATACTGAAAGGGTACAGTGACTAATACATCCTCTCAGAAAGTGTTTGAGCCATCTACATCTTCTACATTCACTTGAATGTTATGTTATTAAAAATGAAATGGTAGTGCTAGTAATACATCTTCTTAGACAGTGTTTCAAATATGTACACTTTCATTGACATGCACAGACACAGGTTGTATGTATCTAGCACTAATGGAGACAGTGGCACTATAACTTAAACAACTCAATATTCATTAACACACTGAAGAAGCACAATATGCTACCACTCCCACACCCATTCAAATAATCACACAGACACTCACAGATCCACTTGCAGATTGATGCAGCAATTTCCACACCTACTTAGAGTGGTACACACCAACTTACACACCTATTCAGAGATTTACTCAACTAGTTATAAATCCAGTCAACCCTAATAATCTACTTCCAGACCCACTCAGACATGTATGCACACACTTACAACCTACCTTTTAACCTACTCAGAGACTCATCCACCCAGTGACACAACCACTTACACAGCCATTGACAGACTCACTAACAAAATTACACAACCACTTACACAGTCTCTTCCTGAGTAATTCATCCAGTCATAGCTGTAGTCCAACACTCACACTCATGCTCTCAAATCTAATTAGAGACTCATGCACGTAGTGATACACCTATAAAGACACTAACAGAGAGAGGAGTTGTCCTAACGGCTAGGGCGCTCAACCTCAGACCTGGGAAACTGGGTTCGAGTCTCGGTAATGACGCTGGACATCCTGTGATTCTGGGCAAATCACTTAATCTCCCCGTGCCTAACAAAGAATGAATGTTTGTCCTCATGTAACGTAACTGGTGCTATGTAAAGCGCTCTGATACCTGATTGGATTCGGGTCAAGTTTGCACTATATAAAACTCTGCAACAAAAAAAAAACACAAAAACTCACATACACAGTAAGATACTCATGCACAAACTGACACAGTCACAAACACACTAATTCATCCAGTCACAGACCCAGTATAACAATCATGAACCCAATTAATGAATATACTCACACTCTTTCACAGCAAGTCATTCATTTATTTAAACAGTCACAAACCAATTAATACACACTTTGATATACTCATAAAAAAACTCACACAATCTGTCAGAATCATACGTTCACTTAAAAAAACCCACTCACAAGTTATGCACACACTTATACCTACATACATACGAACACACCCTCTCACAGTCCCACTCACTCCTAAACATCCAGGGACAGACTTCCATTTACAGACATACATTTAACAAATATTAAACTTATTTTAACCAGAATTGGTGGTTCTAACGAGAACCATTTTTTAAAACATTTTCTTTTATATTTTCAATTTTAAAAAAATAAATTGTGTTTTTTTATTTTATTTTTGAAAATACCATGAACAAATTCTGAAATAAACCACAGAAGAAAACCAATTTGTGCTTTACCAAAAAAAAGACAAAAACAGGAATTAGCACTTGTGTGCATTCGTTGTCTGAATGAGTGTGGAAACTACCTGTTCCCAAACACTCAATGAAGTATGGCACGTAGGGCAATAAATCCAATTTTTGCAAATTTCGGAATAGTTGCTGGTACATTGGCAATTTCGTTTCCAGATGATGATGTTCCAGCACCACTTGCACCTTCTGCAGCCTCTTCTTATCTCATCCTTTGCATTTCTGCACAACCCAGGTGAGTTGGATGGATGGTGCAAAGGTGTTTGTACATGATTGATGTACCACCACTGTATTTACATTTGATCCCGCATGAAAATATTTTTTGACACAAATTGCATGTCACTTTCCGCATATAAACTTTCTTCTCTCAAGGTGGAATGGAAAAAAATTGCCACACAATACTTTCCTTCTGCTTCTTTGGTGGCTCCTCTTGGTCACCTTCTTCAACCAACATCGCTTATTTCTCCTCTTGTTGCTGAGAATTAGCTGCCATAGTGATGTTCAATGATAAAATAAAGCAACACCAGAAAGAAGCTCTTTACTTCCTACCTGAGAAGTAGAAATTAAAATGAGAACCACTCCCTCCAATTTCTAGAAGCAGGTGGGACTTTGAAGTTACCTGTGATTGAAAGCTGTTGCACTAATCAAATTATTTTTTTTGTTGGTCACATGGGGTGCGTCACTCTGGCGTGACTCAACCACGCCGGGAGCGCAACTCTGGAAATATATTAAAACAAATTCAATTGGACAAACTATTGATAAGTTTAACATTTTTATTGTACTTTTGATAAACCTCTCCATGATTAATTCAAATTAAAAATGTCTATATTTATATTTTGAAGTTTTTTTTCAACTCGTAGGAGTCACGACCCCTGTGCGACCCTGGAAATGCGTGCCGTAATGGTGCGCAGTGGTATCCCTGTTCCTTAAAATAGTAGAAACATTATCCAAAAATATGATTTTACTTCTTGAAGCATTATTATTTTATTAGTTAAGTATTCCTCTTCTATAACTAAAAATGTAAAAGTGACGTAATGTATCTATCAGCAAAATTAGAAATGTCCTAGATCCGCATACCCAGCGCTACATATTAAAGTTCGAAAAAATGTGCAATACAAACTTTTAATATGTTTATTACTAAAAAATAAACGTCTGTGAAACATTTTTTTTTAAATGGTGCTAGGAGTCTGGCTGGATGCGGGAATCCCGCTGAAAAAAACAAAAAAACCTCAAAGCATGGTCTCATGCTGTGAGTCAAAACAAACAAGTAGATGTAGGTTTAGAGACAGTACGTTTCGATTTCATAACCATCTTTGAGCTGCATCATTGGGTCGACATCCTATCTTTCTAGGCAAATCAGCAAATTTCCTTGTATGTGCCTAAAAAATTAAATATTCCTTTGTGTAATGTAACAGGTGCTCATGTGAACCACTGGAATATCTTCAGGTTGAGTTCACACTATATAGAAGTTTAAAAACAATTTGACACCTTTCCAAGCTCTGGTGGTGGTGCCATAGCTTTCAGTTTCAGTTTGCTTATGTGTGATATTTTTGTGTGCATTTAATTGTGACATTTGGTGCCATATGTGTGGCATTTTATGCCTATAAATGACATTGTTTATGTATCCAAATAGGCGTGTCCCCTTAGTGGTAGTCCTGCTGTCTGTGGGGAGGTGGGTATGTATAGACCAGAAGCAACATTCTGGCGAGCACAACAAGGAAAATTAAAGCTGCCGCCTACCATCTCAGTTAAGGTTAAAGGAGGTTGCCAATCACAACATTCTTTACTTGGTCGCTCACAACGGGATGGCACTAGTTACCGGAAAACATCAACTGCCATGGCTCAGCCTTCCTTTGCATGTGATCATCATTCTCCAGAAAGGCTGTTTTGTTTGTTTATAGTGGTGACATGCTGTAGTTACAGGCCATATGGTAGCTGAATAAGCTGGGCTGAGTCTCAGCTTGATTCAATTAAGCCCCGAGGCTGCGATGGTGACAATAATTTTGTGCGGTGATTCGGACTCCACACTGAAATGAATTAGTCTAACCACCGATGGGTGGTACTTGAAGGAGCTGTAGTGCACTTTACAGATAAGACAATTTTTTTAATTTATTTAATTTTACATTGTTCCTTTTCTGAACTTCGTTGTTTACATGAGGTTTCGGGCCCTCGCCATGTACTGGCACAGATGTTATGTGATTGCCTTCTTTCCACCCATTTTGTCCATGTGGATGAATCCATACATTCAGGAACTTTGTTCTGCTTAGTCTACTTGGACTCACACAGTTATTTTCATGTTCAACCCATAAAGAATGCCACAAGCACTGAATTACAGTATTCAAACATCGTTGCTTCAGTAATACAATCTGCGAGGCTTTGGGAAAAACGTCTTCTTGGTTTCTGTTGACCTTTTTATTTTTATGTACACTGTCATTTGTGTGTATGTATGTATGTATATATATACATCACTGTGAGCGATGATGTAACCTAATAAAATGAATAAATCAAGGGAAATGAGCTGTCCTTGCCTCATTAGCAACAGCCCATGAAGAAGCGGCAGAGTGCCGTGAAACGCTTTGGCAGGAGAAGCAGCGGAGAAGCAAAAGATGAGCTGATTTGCAAATACAGACCGGATGGTCGGAGCTCCGTCGTGTGCCCTCTCATTGCTTCAGGGCAACTGTTAGATCATATATATATATATATATGTGTTTGACCTACTGTCCTTGGGGTAGCTTGGCTCAGGTCAACAGGCGTACATCTCCACTTGGCCTCTCATGCTTGCATCCCACTTAGCCCGCAATCTTGCGCAGCACCACTCAAAAGTAAGGACACTACACCAATCAAGTTTTAAAGTTTACTTGAATTCTTTCAATTCACTTCTTTTACGGTAATTCTCAGTTCCACATGACAGAAATATGCATTACACTTACTTTTAAAATGACAGAATTAATCCAACAATACATTTCATAAGGTAGTCTCTAAAACACCCTCTGAGCTTCCCCTCCTGCCTTGCATCTGGAGACCTAGTTACATTCCTACAGGACGTGCTTCAAATCACATTTCAAAAGAGCATTTAGTCCCTTCTAAACATTCGATCCGATGGTTCCCCTCCCAACTATACCGCCTGACTCTTATACTGCCAAATTTGTCCAATCTCTGCCTTTTAGTCGCTACCTTGGACATTCACTGTGGCTGGCAACTCATTGGTTCATTCTAGATGGACTACAGTACTCTGCTTATTTCCTAACCAACAACTCATAACATTTACATCAACATGGAATTCGAACTCAAGCTGTCACTGGATGGGAGGTTGCTTCACCTCAACACCGTGTGGAAGGGCTGTATTCCCCAATGGTCAGTCTCGTGTTAATTCAAGTCTCTTTCCCCGTGCTATTTGCCAAGAGCCTGTGTTCCCCAGTAACTGAACCTAATGGATATCAGGACAACTCCTGCCGGCTCCGGCGTACTCCCAGGTGCCCTCCGGGGACTCTCTTTCCACCCCCACCTTCTAGTGCCCCGCTTACTGTGATCGCGCTGGTTGTCCCCTCAGTAGTAGCGCTGAATCCGGCACTGAAGGGTCCTGTTCCAGGGTGACTGAACTCACGGCACCCGATGGGGAAATCCTGCCGTAGAGGCAGAGGGCGTCACTCTAGGCACCCCCACCGAAGTGCCTCTAACAACGCTTACTCTTTGGGCGGGTGTCCTCCGTTGTCGCTGGCCTTTCCTTGACGCTCTCCAACACTATGGGCCTCACTTCCCGGGGGGGGCGTGGCCAGCCGGCTGGGCCCCGGGTCGATCCGGACTCAGTTGTGGGAGGCACCCGCTGCCTCCAGAACAGCGTGTCAAACGGGGCGCGGCCTTCCTTAGCTACCGGCAGCAGAGTGGGGCGGCGCTACGGCCCTTCTCATGTGATCGGAGGATGCCGGCCTCCAAGCCTGTCGCGTCCCTCTCTTCTCTCAGGCAAATCTCCTCACCCGCTCCTCACAGGAAGCCTCTTCGCAAACTCCCTTCAGTCACGAGCCACCTCCAGAGGACAACAGGAGCCCTCCGATCTCGGGGTGGCGGCGGTGATCGTTTCAGGTAGGGTCTCGTGGTGAGGAAGAGAAAAAGGGGGGGGGCAAATTAAGGGTGCCCGGACGTCTTCAGTGCAGCTAGTTTAGAGTCCAGAACCCTCTTATTTCCTGGGGGATGAGGATAGGGAGTCGGTCACAGACTGCTCCTGGACCTCTTTCAAGGAGTCTGGCCACTGGATCTCCAGATAACGCTGATCACCAGATCTCCGACTGCGTTCAGGGCCCGGTCGCACGGTTAGGGGTGATGTCACCAGGAGTGGAAATCTATGCAGGCCCTTAAACCTGTCCGTTCCTTTTCCAGCACAACCACCTCCTCACACAGGCGCCTCCCTCTCAATTGCACTCCACCTCTGTTCCCGGGGGATTAGTCTCCTGGACAGGAAAACCACCGGTTCATCTAGACCCTCGTCATTGAGTTGCGACAGCACTGCCCCGATACCGTGCTCCGACGCGTCTGTCTGGACAATGAACTCCTTGGCAAAGTCAGGGGCCCTGAGAACAGGTGCCGCACACATGGCCTTTTTCAAGGTGTCAAAGGCTTGTTGACATCCCTCGGTCCAGATTACCCGTCGAGGGTGCTTTTTGGAAGTGAGCTCAGTCAAGGGGGCTACGATCGTACCGTATCCCTTGACAAAGCGCCGATAGTAGCCAGTGAGGCCCAAGAAGGCCCGGACCTCTGTCTGAGTCTTGGGGGGTTCCCAGGCCATGATGGTTTCGATCTTGGCCTGAAGGGGTTGCACCTTGCCCCGACTCACCAAGTGACCGAGATACACTACCGACCCCTGCCCGATCTGGCACTTACTAGCTTTGATCGTCAGACCTGCCTGCTGCAAAGCCTGAAGAACAGCCTGAAGACAGCTCCCAGCTGCGGCTGAAGACAGCGATGTCATCCAGGTACGCAACTGAAAAGGCTTCCATTCCAGAGAGGACCTGGTTCACCAATCGCTGGAACGTTGCAGGGGAGTTCTTGAGCCCAAAGGGCATCACACAGAACTGGTAGTGACCCTCGGGTGTGGAGAAGGCTGACCTTTCCTTGGCTCCATCCGTCAGGGAAATCTGCCAGTACCCGGATGTAAGGTCAAAGGTACTGAGATATTGGGCAGCTCCCAACCGGTCAATGAGCTCATCCGCCCTCGGGATAGGATGAGCATCTGTCTTTGTCACCGAATTCAGTCCCCTGTAATCCACACAGAACCGGAGTTCTGGGGTAGTGCCCGGTGGGGCAGCTTTGGGTACCAGTACCACCGGACTGGACCAGGGACTACTTGAAGGCTCAATCACTCCTAGCTCTAGCATCTTGGTAACTTCTCCATGGATGCTAGCCTTCACTTTATCCGACAATCGGTAGGACTTGGACTTCACGGGTGGGCTGTCCCCTGTGTTTACATCATGGGTACACAGATGAGTCCTTCCCGGGATAAGTGAGAACAAGGTCGCGAACCGCTCCAGTACCTGGCGACAGTCCTTCCGTTGTTCAGGAGTTAGTGACGGTGAAAGGATCACTCCCTCCACCGACCCATCCTTCTCTTGGGACGCAAACAGATCGGGAAGAGGTTCACTTTCCTCTTCCTCTGACCCATCAGTCACCATCATTACCGTGACCTCGGGTCTCTCTTGGTGAGGCTTGAGGCGGTTGACATGGAGCACCCGATGGGGCTGCCTGGGGGTCTTAAGATCTACCACGTAGGTAACCTTGCCCTTCTTCTCAACCACCTCAAAGGGGCCCGACCAGCGATCCTGGAGGGCACTAAGCTCTCCAGGCTCCATCACCCACACCTTCTGGCCAGGCTCCAGCTCCACCGGGTGAGCGTTTCAGTCATACCATTCCTTCATGACCGTTTGGCTGGATTCTAGGTTTTCAGAAGCTTGCTTCCACAACCTAGCCATTTGGCTACGAAAGGCCTGCATGTAGCTCACCACATCCGGGGGAAGTTTTCTGGGAGTCTTTTCCCATCCATCCTTCACCAAGCTGAGGGGTCCACGCACAGGGTGTCCGTACAACAGTTCGAAGGGGCTGAAGCCCACTCCCTTCTGTGGTACCTCCCTGTAAGAAAACAGCAAACAAGGTAGGAGGATGTCCCATTTCCTCCGCAGGCTCTCGGGCAGACTCCGGATCATGCCCTTTAAGGTTTTGTTAAACCTCTCCACCAGACCATTGGTCTGGGGATGGTAAGGAGTGGAGAACCGGTAAGTGACTCCACACTCTTTCCACATAGCCCGCATATAGGCCGACATGAAGTTGGTACCTCTGTCCGACACCACTTCCTTGGGGAATCCCATCCGGGTAAAAATTCCCATAAGGGCCCGTGCCACCGCAGGTGCAGTAATGGTCCTCAGAGGGATAGCCTCTGGGTACCGTGTGGCATGATCCACCAGAACCAGGATAAACCTGTGACCGGCAGATGTTGGTGGATCCAATGGCCCGACAATGTCGATGCCCACCCTTTCAAAGGGGGTACCAACGACAGGCAGTGGTTCCAGGGGAGCCTTCAGCTTCACCCCTGTCTTCCCACTAGCTTGGCAGGTTACACACGTCCTACAAAAAGTATCGGACGTAATCCTCATCTGAGGCCAGTAGAAATGAGGGACAAGTCGAGCAAAGGTCTTGTCTTGTCCCAAGTGTCCTGCCAAGGGTATCTCGTGAGCCAGTCCTCATAGGAAGGCTCGGTAACGCTGGGGAACCACCAAGGCCCGGGATGAACCATGCACCGGAGCCTTGGGTTCGCTATAAAGGAGACCATCTTCCCAGTATATGTGGAAGTTCCCCGAATCGTTACCCGCTGCCTGGGCTTCGGCCTGCCGCCGTAAGCCCTCAAGGGTAGGGCACTCCTTCTGGGCCCGACAAAACTCTTCCCTAGTAGGTCCTCCCGCCACCTGCCAGTCTGCAGGGGTAGGTAAGCCCTCCAGGGAAGTTACATCCCCCTCCATAGACTCCGGGACCACTTTAGTTGCCCCATCCACCTTTGGAGGGCCAGATGCCAGGGCAGGCTTCCCCCGTCCCCGTTTACCCTTTCCGGCAGCTGGTTGGGCCTTTGTCCCAGGCTCCAACCTCTGTGAATCCCCTCTTCGGGCAGTCACGGACCGAGTGTTGGCACACGTCCACTCAGGGGTCCCCAACATTTCCATGTGGGCCCTGAACTCAACCTCCTTCCACGCCGAGTGTTCAAGGTCGTTTCCCAACAGGCAGTCGACCGGCATGGCAGGGCTTATCGCAACTCGTAGAGGACCCGCAACCCCTCCCCACTCAAAGGGAATCTGGGCCACCGGATAGTGACCCTCTCGGTTGTCAGCCATCACAACCGGGTGGACTACATTGGGAACCACCTGCTCTGGGGACACCAGCTGGCTCCTTACCATAGTCATGCTGGCTCCTGTGTCCCTCAGAGCCTCCACCCGCTGGGCATTGATGGTGACCCATTGCCTGTACTTAGTAGTATTTGAGGGCACCTGGGTCTTAGGAACCATCTCACAATCCCCTAAGGACACTAAGGTTAGCCCTGCCCACTCACCTCCCTTATCTAGGGGCAACTCCTCCCCGAGCACTACACTCGCCACCCCAGGGGTCTTTCCTCCAATGGGAGGGTGTAGTCTCTTGGGACACTTGGCATCCCCCTTATAGTGCCCAACCTCACCACACTCATAACATCGGACAACCCTAGGCTGCTGACCACGGTCAGGATAAGGGGGTTTGTGGGGGCCAACCTTAGGAGGGAATCCTACTCCCTTCCCTTGTGAACTCTTTTGGGGGCCTTTGGAGAACTCCTTCTTTTTGTCTCCCCCCTCTTTCTTCTGGGGGGCGCCCTGTCCAGTCCCTTGGAAATTCCCTCCAGTCCCTTTTGAGGATACCCGGGTACTCGCCCAGATATCCGCCTCCTCTGCAAGCTTCCTGGGATTAGTTAGCTTGCTGTCCACCAGGTGCTGACGCAGCTCCGGAAAACTTTTCTCGAGGAGGTGCTCCTTTAGAATTAAATTATACAGTCCCTCATAGTCCTTGACTTCACTGCCCTGCACCCAGCCCTCTAAAGCCTTCTTGGCATAGTCCAAGAAGTCTACCCAATTCTGGGTGGCCAACTTCTGACTGCCCCGAAACCTCTGCCTGAATTTCTCAGGGGTCAGCCCAAATTTCCTCACTAGGGCTACCTTCATGATAGGGTACCTGGTCTGGTCTGGTCTGGCTGTTCTAGTGCTAACAAGGCATCCCTCCCCACCGGAGGCATATGCCTATATAGGCCACCCCCCACTGAGCTTCGGGGACCCCATGGGCTCTTAGAGAGACATCATAGGCAGCCAGCCATTTTACAATGTCATCCCCGACACCATAGCTGGCGACTACATCTTTGGGCAGGTAGGGCCTGGACTCTCTCTGGATTTCTCTCGGTATGCTGCCACCATCAGGACTGCTGGGGGTTCCAAGTTGAAGGGCTTTGAGCTCTAACTCCTTTAAATGGAGCTCATGGAGAAACCTCCTCTCCTCCCTCTCCTTTTCCAACCGGGCCAGATCCATTCTAAACTGCCTCTCCTCCCTCCGGTCAACTAGATCGGCAGAGGACAGGCTCCCCCCTGAGGCGCTACTACCCACTCTTGATGGGGCCTTGGACCCAACGTCCATATTACCGCTCCCAGGGGGAAAAAGGACTTCCGGTTCTTCCAGGAGGTCTAGTCCTGGTTCCTCCTCCCGTTTCCTGCTAGGGTGGGCCATAACCCAGGCTCTTAAGCTTGCTTGGAGCTCTATTTTCTTCGCCCCCTGCTTAAAAAATACCTCCCGCTCCTGGCAGAATTCCTTCAATTGGGCCACCGTATATTCCTCCAGCCTACCCAATTCGAATTCCATCCTACCAGATGGGACCCCAACATAATCAAAAAGAACTTCACACTGGAAGACCTTCCCTAGAAAGGAAGTACAACACCAGACAATTTTGAAAACCCCCAATCAGAAAAATAATCTGAAGAAAACTCCAGTTAAAACAATCAGGTGTAGGTGGTGATGCCCGCAAAACTGCTACCAAGCTGATGCAAGCACTGAATAAGTATCCCACCGCTGAGCACCAATTTGTTGGACCTACTGTCTTTGGGGTAGCTTGGCTCAGGTCAACAGGCGTACATCTCCACTTGGCCTCTCATGCTTGCATCCCACTTAGCCCGCAATCTTGCGCAGCACCACTCAAAAGTAAGGACACTACACCAATCAAGTTTTAAAGTTTACTTGAATTCTTCCAATTCACTTCTTTTACGGTAATTCTCAGTTCCACATGACAGAAATATGCATTACACTTACTTTTAAAATGACAGAATTAATCCAACAATACATTTCATAAGGTAGTCTCTAAACCACCCTCTGAGCTTCCCCTCCCGCCTTGCATCTGGAGACCTAGTTACATTCCTACAGGACGTGCTTCAAATCACATTTCAAAAGAGCATTTAGTCCCTTCTAAACATTCGATCCGATGGTTCCCCTCCCAACTATACCGCCTGACTCTTATACTGCCAAATTTATCCAATCTCTGCCTTTTAGGCGCTACCTTGGACATTCACTGTGGCTGGCAACTCATTGGTTCATTCTAGACGGACTACAGTACTCTGCTTATTTCCTAACCAACAACTCATAACATTTACATCAACATGGTATTCGAACTCAAGCTGTCACTGGATGGGAGGTTGCTTCACCTCAACACCATGTGGGAGGGCTGTATTCCCCAATGGTCAGTCTCGTGTTAATTCAAGTCTCTTTCCCCGTGCTATTTGCCAAGAGCCTGTGTTCCCCAGTAACTGAACCTAATGGATATCAGGACAACTCCTGCCCGCTGCGGCGTACTCCCAGGTGCCCTCCGGGGACTCTCTTTCCACCCCCACCTTCTAGTGCCCCGCTTACTGTGATCGCGCTGGTTGTCCCCTCAGTAGTAGCGCTGAATCCGGCACTGAAGGGTCCTGTTCCAGGGTGACTGAACTCACGGCACCCGATGGGGAAATCCTGCCGTAGAGGCAGAGGGCGTCACTCTAGGCACCCCCACCGAAGTGCCTCTAACAACGCTTACTCTTTGGGCGGGTGTCCTCCGTTGTCGCTGGCCTTTCCTTGACGCTCTCCAACACTATGGGCCTCACTTCCCGGGGGGGGGCGTGGCCAGCCGGCCGGGCCCCGGGTCGATCCGGACTCAGTTGTGGGAGGCGCCCGCTGCCTCCAGAACAGTGTGTCAAACAGGGCGCGGCCTTCCTTAGCTACCGGCAGCAGAGAGGGGCGGCGCTACGGCCCTTCTCACGTGATCGGAGGATGCGGCCTCCAAGCCTGTCGCGTCCCTCTCTTCTCTCAGGCGAATCTCCTCACCCGCTCCTCACAGGAAGCCTCTTCGCAAACTCCCTTCAGCCGCGAGCCACCTCCAGAGGACAACAGGAGCCCTCCGATCTCGGGGTGGCGGCGGTGATCGTTTCAGGTAGGGTCTCGTGGTGAGGAAGAGAAAAAGGGGGGGGCAAATTAAGGGTGCCCGGACGTCTTCAGTGCAGCTAGTTTAGAGTCCAGAACCCTCTTATTTCCTGGGGGATGAGGATAGGGAGTCGGTCACAGACTGCTCCTGGACCTCTTTCAAGGAGTCTGGCCACTGGATCTCCAGATAACGCTGATCACCAGATCTCCGACTGCGTTCAGGGCCCGGTCGCACGGTTAGGGGTGATGTCACCAGGAGTGGAAATCTATGCAGGCCCTTAAACCTGTCCGTTCCTTTTCCAGCACAACCACCTCCTCACACAGGCGCCTTCCTCCTGTTTGCCACGCAGTCCCCTCTATCCTAAAATGGCTGCCCTCCTGCCACCTCTATTTATCACCTTGGGCCTGACTTGCCAGAAGGGCCCAGAAGGTTCCGGAACCTCTCATGGCAGTCATGGCTCAGGTGCTGAAGTGACAGTTGGAGCCACCATTTTGTGCATCTCACCTTCCTCATCTATTTTCCTCAGAGGAGCACCTTGCGTCTTTCCCTCAAGTGATGTGGGAGAGGCGCCCAGAACCTCTACATCAGCACCCAAAAGTTAGGTAGGCAGAAAAAATGAGGAGGGGGGAAAGGGACATAAATAATAAAAAAAATGAGGAGGAAACTGCCAAAGGGCTGACAGGTCTAACAATATGTATATATATATATATATATTCACTGAAAAAACCATAGGTTTCACACACGTTATAGTTAGCTGGAAATTTCACTCGTACAAAACCAATGAAATTCCACCGTTATAGTTAGCTCAGCTAACTATAACTCGCGCCCCCGCAATACACTGCTGATGACGTCACATATTACATCACTCATGACATGGTCAGTGACATCACTGATGACATCACTGATGACATCTCAAATGACATCACTGATGACATCACTGATGGCATCATCCATGTGATAAATTACTGCATCTTCTCACACCCTAATTTAACCGTTGATACACAAACTCAAAATTTCAGACGTCCATTCTCAAAACCATAGATACTCCAATACCAGTAACTACATACCCACTTATTAACTCTTAGGTCTACATACACCTCCACTCATTCACATGTACAGTCACTCATACTTACAGTCACTCCGTACAAGACTATCATATGCATTTATACACCTACATAGACACTCACACACCACCAATCATCCATAGAGGTACTGTCACACCTAGTCAGTCATGCAAATAATTAATCACACTCCCATTTACTCACCTATACAGTTATACACACTCAAGTTCACTTACTCATAAAAATAGTACCACATTCTTACGCTCATATACAATCATTGATACAAGCACACACTCATCCATACAGCCACTCTCACAATCACACACTCTCACATATACCCACTTATATACTCTTACACGCATATATACTGCCTTTCACATATGTAGTTAGTCACAAATGTACCACTGAGATATACATTCAATCCCTAACACACCCATACATACACTCACTCAACCATACAGTTCATCACAGATGCACTCTTAAAACCATGCACCCACTGAATCACCCACTCACACATCTAGTCACAGAGTCACACACACCCTACCCACACAAACACTCAGGCACCCATACAGATACTCAGACAACCAATCGATAACCCATATAGACACTCATATAGCTATTCACAAAACCATGCAGCCACTTATACACCAACAGACAGAAACATACAGACATTCACACAGTTTAGTCACTAGTCTGCAGTAAGATACATTTAATGACTCACTTATAGAGTCAGTTACGCACCTAGAAAATCATCCATTCACACACTTGTACAGCCACTCATTCTTCCACAGGCCTTTCACTATAAATATATAAAACATATTTAAAATTTACAGAAACACACAGTCACTGGATGATGTCATCAGTGATGTCATCAGTGATGTCATTTGAGATGTCATCAGTGATGTCACTGACCATGTCATGAGTGATGTAATATGTGACGTCATCAGCAGTGCATTGCTGGGGAGCGAGTTATAGTTAGCTGAACTAACTATAACGGTGGAATTTCATTGGTTTTGTACGAGTGAAATTTCCAGCTAACTATAACGTGTGTGAAACCTATGGTTTTTTCAGTGAATTTGCAAGGTTTTTTAAATGCTAATTCCTAACTATAATGTGTGTGAAACCTATGGTTTTTTCAGTGAATTTCAAAGGTTTTTCAAATGCTAATTTCTGAATGTTTTATTTTATTTTTTATATATTTCTTTAAAAAAAAGATACATATGTATATAGTTATAGATTACCTGTATCGCTTAATTTGGAACTGTTCAACTTTAAAAAAAAAAAATTGGATAAAGTTGAACAGCATAGTTAGTATCTTCTATTAACTTATAAACACTTTAATTCTTTTTTTTTTAAAGTATTTTTGCCGTGCGCGCTCGGTGCGCGCACGGTGTTTGCTACGTCATCGTACGCACTCGGTGCTGTGTGCGTACGTACGTTCTCCACGTACACATGCGTACGTCGTGCGTACTCCGCGCGTCACATTCGCAGAATTTGCGCATGCGCGTGTGCTTCGTACGCGCTCGGTGCGCGCACTACGTACGCATGCGTACGTTATTTTTGTGCGCATGCGTCTGTTCTCCACGTACGCATGCGTACGTTGTGCGTGCTCCGCGCGTCACGTTCGCAGAATTCGCGCATGCGCGTGTGCTTTTTACGCGCTCGGAGCACGCACTACGTACGCATGCGTATGTTCTTTGTGTGCGCATGCATACGTCGTGCGTGCTCCTCGCGTTACGTTCACGCATGTGCGCGTACTACAGCGCACTACGTTCGCGCATGCGCGGTCCGTTCGCGCATGCGCACGTGCTACGTGCACTAAGTTCGCGCATGCGTGCGTGCCACGTTCGCGTACGTGCGCATGCTCCGCGCATGCGCTTGTGCTCTGCACATGCGCCGTGCGCGCACGGTGCGCGCACGGCAAGTCATGTGATTAAGAAAGAACACTTTTCATTGGTTCATAGGACTTTCACTTTCAGATTCTTCCAATAACACACCCAGGCAAGTTATGTGATTAAGAAAGAACACTTTTCATTGGTTCAAAGTACTTTCACTTCCAGATTCTTCCAACACCACACCCAGGCAAGTCATGTGATTAGGAAACAACACTTTTTATTGGTTCATAGTACTTTCAGTTCCAGATTCTTCTAATACCACACCCACTCTCCTCATTATTACTTCTGATTCCCTGGGAGAAGAAGCTGATCTGTTTTTGGGATACAATGGCAGAGCAGCAGCCATCTTCTAGTAGTGATCAGGAGACTCTTGTGCCACAGAGGCAGAGGAAATTTCCAGCTAACTATAACGTGTGTGAAACCTATGGTTTTTTCAGTGAATTTGCAAGGTTTTTTAAATGCTAATTCCTAACTATAATGTGTGTGAAACCTATGGTTTTTTCAGTGAATTTCAAAGGTTTTTCAAATGCTAATTTCTGAATGTTTTATTTTATTTTTTATATATTTCTTTAAAAAAAAGATACATATGTATATAGTTATAGATTACCTGTATCGCTTAATTTGGAACTGTTCAACTTTAAAAAAAAAAAATTGGATAAAGTTGAACAGCATAGTTAGTATCTTCTATTAACTTATAAACACTTTAATTCTTTTTTTTTTAAAGTATTTTTGCCGTGCGCGCTCGGTGCGCGCACGGTGTTTGCTACGTCATCGTACGCACTCGGTGCTGTGTGCGTACGTACGTTCTCCACGTACACATGCGTACGTCGTGCGTACTCCGCGCGTCACATTCGCAGAATTTGCGCATGCGCGTGTGCTTCGTACGCGCTCGGTGCGCGCACTACGTACGCATGCGTACGTTATTTTTGTGCGCATGCGTCTGTTCTCCACGTACGCATGCGTACGTTGTGCGTGCTCCGCGCGTCACGTTCGCAGAATTCGCGCATGCGCGTGTGCTTTTTACGCGCTCGGAGCACGCACTACGTACGCATGCGTATGTTCTTTGTGTGCGCATGCATACGTCGTGCGTGCTCCTCGCGTTACGTTCACGCATGTGCGCGTACTACAGCGCACTACGTTCGCGCATGCGCGGTCCGTTCGCGCATGCGCACGTGCTACGTGCACTAAGTTCGCGCATGCGTGCGTGCCACGTTCGCGTACGTGCGCATGCTCCGCGCATGCGCTTGTGCTCTGCACATGCGCCGTGCGCGCACGGTGCGCGCACGGCAAGTCATGTGATTAAGAAAGAACACTTTTCATTGGTTCATAGGACTTTCACTTTCAGATTCTTCCAATAACACACCCAGGCAAGTTATGTGATTAAGAAAGAACACTTTTCATTGGTTCAAAGTACTTTCACTTCCAGATTCTTCCAACACCACACCCAGGCAAGTCATGTGATTAGGAAACAACACTTTTTATTGGTTCATAGTACTTTCAGTTCCAGATTCTTCTAATACCACACCCACTCTCCTCATTATTACTTCTGATTCCCTGGGAGAAGGAGCTGATCTGTTTTTGGGATACAATGGCAGAGCAGCAGCCATCTTCTAGTAGTGATCAGGAGACTCTTGTGCCACAGAGGCAGAGGAAGCAGAAAGAGTCTTTCATATGGCAGTTTTTCACTTTTCCTGAGGGGCAGAAGAAGGTAAATGCTCCCAAAGTCACCTGCATTATTTGTCAACGGACCTTATCACGTGGAAATGCTAATAAGAAATACTCTTTTAGTATTCAGACGATGTTAAGGCACGTTGAAGGAGTACATCCTATGCATTGTGCTCGAGCTGCTAGTGAAAACTCTCCAGCAGCTCAGCCGAGCACATCCGCAGCAGCTCAGCCGAGCACATCATTGGCAGCTCAGCCGAGCACTTCTTCTGCGGTGGCGCCTTCACCTACTTCTGCACCTCTTGATATACGCCCTGCTTTTCGGAGGGTGTATACACGGTGCATTGACTGTCATACTCTTATTTCTCTTTGTGAAACCAGTATTGATCTCATTGAGAGAAAGATAGAGCAGCACTCATGCACCCGGCCATAGTTTTTTTCATTTTTTACTTTTTCTGTTCCTCTGTCCCTACATTAACACAAGGGCTCTTTTTAGAGCCACCTAAAATCTAAACACAAAAACTTGTTTTTAAAATCTATTTTTCGTTTTTTTCACCCTTTGTGATCCTTCAGGGACTCCCTGACAAAGACTAGGGGGTCAGGAAGTCTCTACCCTGCCCCCTTTCCATGTTCTCCACCTTTGTTTTAAATTAAAACACATTTTTAAATGTTTTTTTTTAATTGCAAGTAAAATGGATGACATTTCCTAATTTTTTTTTCAAGATCTGAAAAAAAGAAAAAAGTTTTAATATTCAACAATACATTTTCTTAAACAATACATGTTTTTTCATATTTAACAAAGCAATTTTTGCCCTTTTTTTGCTGTTTTCAGAATGTATTGAATTTCACTGAAAATAGTGAAATAAATTGTTTTCATCATTTAACAGCAGGCAAAAAAAAAACAATCTGAAAGATTGTTTAAAAAAAGCCCTGAAACTCTTCTCACTAAAACAGACCTTGATAGAAATGTCACAAATACATTAAAAATACCTTCTAACAACAATAACTATTTGCAATAAATAACGTCTGAAAATCTTGCTGCTTAAGCACGTACACCAAAATAATATCTGTCAAAGAAGTCCACAATTGTTACCTTTACCTTTCCATGAGGCCAAATGGTAATTTTAAAATCCTTTTTCAGTGAAATATCCAATGTTAATCCTATAAAATTGAAATAATGGTTTCTTCAGATGCTGGAATTTGTATCTAAAATTTTGGTTTCAGAAAAATTAAGTAGGAATTTGGTAAATCATAAGGCAAACGTTGCTTGAAAATCAATTGAGAATCATTACACAGTGTCCATCCTTTTTCACATTTCAGATAAACTGTGTAATGACCAGAAGTTATAGAAGGTCCATCATGAAAAATTATTGCAACTGCAACAAAAGTTTTACCTGATATTGATAATTGATTTCCTACAAACTTCTTTAGTAAAGTTTCCAATTTAGTTCCATCTGCTCTACAACGTTGCATCATTAAAATTACATACTGTCCATATTTCTTCAAAAATAACGTTGATAACATGTCTGATTTACATTGAGAACATTCCATATTGTGATTAGCATCTTTAACTAATTTACTGAAAGTCACTGATTTACTCTCTGGTAATGTTAAATATATGAACCTTTCAGAATCAACATTACTGCTGCATGTGTTCATACAGTTTTCACAACTATGTTCCCATTTATATGAGACACCAAATATATTTTCTATTTATACTCCTTCATCTTCCAGTACCATAAGCATATACATTAAGAATTCCTGTGCATCTTGCTGGACATTTTGAGTAAACTGTGTACATCCTGAACATACATCTAAAAGATTTCTAACATCAGAAGCACTTTCTATTTTAGTTTTATCATTACTCAGCTTCTCATAAAGGAGACTCAGCAGAGAACAGAATCTTTTTCCATGATTTAGTATTATCTGCTCTTGCAAAATTTCAAGATAAAATACAACATTCAGCACTACATTTGCGTAGCAGTTGACACCAGAGCTATTTTCAAAATGACAACCAACACTGTCCTTTTTCTTTTTGCTTGCAGTCACATCACTCTCCTTTTCTTTTCTCTTCTGTACATCCTCATTACAGATATTCTCAAATCTCCTTTTCCGACAAACACGTTTTTCAAACACAGGATACTGACCTAAATGAGGAGCATATCTTCTTCTTAATCTATTATACTCCTTTATACAGTTTGCATCAGCACTAACGTTTGAGTCATCAAAGTCTATCATGAATAAACCAGATATTTTTTTCACGCGTGACAAAGCAACATATGCCGTACCTTCTTTAAACACACTAGATCCAATATTTACAAAAGCACTATCTACAGTTAATCCTTGAGATTTGTGAATAGTTACAGCATATGCTAGAGAAAACGGAAAATGCTTCCTACGTACATATAGGTCTTTCACAAGCAAAAACGAACTGAACAACAACAAATGTCTTTAACCTCTTCAATCTGATCAAATTTTATTTTTAAAAATTTAATTCCATCTTTTTTCTGGTACTTTACAAAACCCACAACTTTACCCATAGCTCCGTTCACTAAACCTTTTTCTACATCCAAACTACGTCTTAAAATTACTCGACAGTTCATACATACATAAAGATTCTTTTCCAAACCAGCTGTTTTCGATATGTTTTTCTCTAGAGAATCCAATTTACTTGTCAATTTGCTTGTCAATATAATAGTTATTCCTTCATGCTGTATATTATCCACAGCTTCCAGTTTGACAATCTCTTCATTTTACAATTTCAAAAGTTCTTGATTGAATATAGAGCATTCATGTAGTGTTGGCATTAAGCAGATTACCGTATTTTTTTCAGCAATTTTCTTGTATATTTTCTCTGGAACTATTTGTTCTGTTGGAAACACATTACATAGCAATCGACTCTGTAAAGCTTTTCTGCCATGTTCTGTGAGTAGTCCAATTCTGATATCTTTGAGAATACTTGCATAATCCTCATCATTGGCTTGTCTCATATTGGTAATGAGTTTTTTATACTCAAAGTATTGAGGAAAATAAAAATCTATGAGGCCTATGTGTCCCCATGTGCCCCCCCGAACGCTTATGTGCACATACATGTAACCTATGTATTTCCCCTCCATGGCCTTTCTATCATGATGCTTATGCTATAACGTGGCCTGCCATCATCCAGTCTCCCATGAGAGAAACGACAAATCTGTATTGAGGCCTACACGTTTTTCATCATGTTTTCCTGCATTTTCATGAAGCCCATGTTTATGGCTCAGCCAGAGCCAAAAAGAGGTTTCATGCCTCAGAACGCTCTGAAAGCTACAGCTACGTATCCTTGGCCTTGCACACTTGGGCCTCAGCCAAAGGGGCCCCGACCGAGGTGTCGAGACAGTATTGAGCACGGTTATCTGCTTACTCTTACTGAAACCACATTCTTGCCTGGTGAAGGAGGAATGAACGCGACCCATCTGCAAGGAGGGAGCCCAGCCCTACTGTCTCTCTTTGTGAGATTGCAAAGCTCACGTCAGTAAAAAGCCCATAGCCCCCATGTAAGGCTTCTGCAGTAAATGAAGTAAATGAAGAAATAGATGCCACATCGGCTCTTGGTGATGAGCAACCTATGTCACAAATCAGTCCCTGCTCCAGACATCGGATATCAGATAATACAAGATGTGCTGGTCATCTTGACACTGAAGGCCTCACTCACTGAAGGCCTCACTTCCAGACTTGTCCGGTTGCATAGCAACCCTCCCCACGTCAGTTACACGTCATGCTCGAGTTGAGCACAAGTAAGGCAAAGTTCCAGTACAATTCCAGCAGATCGCGCAACCCCCTCCAGGTATCCACCCACACATGACAAATTACCCATTATCATCAAGTGGACGCCCACATGGACGCCCACCTTCACGCCTACTTACACGCCCACATGCTCTTATCTCATTCTCTCTTGCTCTTTTGCTTACGTACAATTGAGAAATGTATATATACTGTACTCTGTGAATAATGTTTTGAGAATATTGAGAATACTTTTGAGTCCCTTTCCAGATCCTTTTTTGGTGATGGTAATATTCTCCCTTTGACTCGAGTTATTGGAATAAAGCCCTTTTAGAACCTGATACCACAGACTCAGCCTCTTGCTTTATGCATGATCCTATTGATATTCTGAAATACATAGAGCGTAATATTTTATTTACCACATAATGGCGCCCGAACAGTTACATCTCTTTCCCCACACGCCGGAGATGAAGGTCCAGTTTTGCCCCCTTCCATAGCCGTGACGGACTTCAAGCGCGCACGTCGCGGGTCTTCCCGCCAACTCCCTCAGGCCAACGAAGGGGACAGACTGCGACCAGGCATCCATACGAGGCGGTGAGGAACGCAGATTGTCCTACCCAGAGCCCACCTGCGAGAGAGCTGTGTCCGAGGTATACACAGGCCCACCAGATTCCGAAGTTCCGAAGTATCCAAGTCACGAGTCGAGTCCAGTCCAGTCCAGTTTGGTCTAGTCCAGTTCAGTTCCGAGGCCTTCCGTTCCGTGCTACCCGGTGAGTACCGTTGCTGGGGAGGCAGTTAGACATGCACATTAGGTTGTGCCGGTCAAGACGGGTTTGGGTACACAAATCCGGTCTGCACTGTTTCAGCAGTGTATCTGTACTGTTTAGCAGTATATCTAGTATGTCTTGCATATAATTCAGTATTCTCTAGTGTTAGTATTATGTCAGTAACTAGTTTCCTATTAGTTATCATCGTTCGTTAAATGTTAAATGTTAAATGTTTTAATATGTTTTAAAAATTGTGGTATGAATGAGTGTTCATTATTGTGTTTATTGGAATTTATTGTGTTCAAAATCAAGTAGCAAAGTTTAAAGATGCCGTTCTTTTCAAAATTAAGACAGATCAAAACTAGAAAAGGGGTACTCGAGGAAGCTGTTCCCATTCCACCTAGGGACACCCCAGGGTACTTTATGTACCATAAGCATGGCCTAGATGCCGTATTATTTCTTGATTTATGGGTGGACTACACCAAGGATCTAGCCGAAAGTCAGAGGTGGCCCGCAGTTGGGACATGGGATGCAGATTGCATCATGAGAGTAGAAGAAGAATTATGGAAAAAAAAAGCCAGACAGTAACAGAAAGATGCCATTGAGTTTTGGCGCAAGGAGTCACATAGGAGGACAGAGTAAGTGTTTCACGAAGCAGAGAGAAGTAGACTGGAGTCTGGAAAAGCCAAGGAAGAGATGTTACAGGAGGAAGTGGAGCAGGTGAAATGAGTGCAGGCTGACAGAGGAAGAAATACTGACGTTGCTGGTATTTATCCCGTCCTTTCAGAGGACCTAGCAAGAGTGGCCCCAGTAGAAAGACCAGTTAGAGTGCCACCGCAAGTACCACGATACATATAATAATGATATAGTAGCCCAAAGGTTCTTGAGCCTCCCACCAAACGAACAGCGCATAGCCGGTGTTTACATGGTCCAACATTTGACTACGTTGTCAATAGGAAATTGAGAGGGGTGTAGCTAGAGAAGGAGCAACACCTGTGATTTGATGACACCCCTAATGTACAAAGTGTTAATGAAAAATAATTAGTGAAAAGTTTAGCTTGAGAAAAATTGTGGGTATTTCGAATTTGCAAAATTGTTCCAGAATCCAGGTTTGTGTTCTTGGTGGTCCAGTGAGCCAATGTGCTGGGTCAAGACGGTAAGATTATGACCCCCTGAGAGCAAATTGTATATAAAAATAATTTTTCAATTGGGCGAATTATTGCAGTTTTTATGGAATTGAGTAGTCTTTTTGTCTTTGACAGCTTCAGAGTGAGGAGAAGGTGGGGGCTGTGTAGAGCAGTATGTGATACAGAAATCGGAGACAGATTCTGACCTTGTAGCCAGTGTAGGTGGGGGCCGGTGAGAGGAGCAGAACAGAGGCACTGCTTAGAAAGCTTCTCTGACATCGCATCTGTGTAATGCCTGCAGCCGGAACAACAAAAAAGTTGGCTGGCAGCCCAGGCTCAGGCCGCGCTGAGGGGCTATTTTTAGCTTCTCTGATAAGACAGGGCAGCTGAGAAATGTAAGTCGAGAAAGATTCCCTTGGTCTATTCTGTGCTAAACCAGTGCCCCGGGGAAATGTCTATGGAGAAGATTTGTTTTATTTTTTAGCAAATGTTATATTGCTTCTGGCCAGAAAGTAAAATATTGCTCTTGCTTGGAATTTTAAGGGCTATGTGCCTATATAAAAACGATTTTCAAATTCAGACATTTTTGAATTGTGGCCACAAGCTGCCACCAGTTGCATTGGATAAATGATCCAGTGGTTAAAAGTCTGTGGGGAGAGATGAGAGGTGCGTCTTCGTCTGGGACATTAGGGTACATTGTGTTGACGAAGATGCATAGCTCATTTTTATGAAAAAAAAAACAAACAGGTTCGTGTGTTCTTCGTTTTTGATTATTCTTGCTGATTCTGTGTGTCAGACTTGACACGGTGATTTCAGATGGGGGTGTATAGGGCAGGTAAATAAGTTATTGATTATAAGCCTGACAAATTAAGCAGGCCAGAGTGTTCGCCTCTGAGCTGTAGGTACTATAATTGCGCATCGCTGCTCATTTATATATGTTAGTGTAATTGTCTATGCTTTCTGTGCTTGGTATACTGATGGCTTGGCATATGTTTTTTATATATGTTTTGTTTTTGTGTTGTATTGACCAGTATGTTTGGCATTAATACAAGTTCTCCTGGGCGTTACGGAGATGGACGTGACGACGTAAATCTTTGCGCAGCGCTTGGCTGGAACTTGTTCACAATTACTAAATTTCACAGACATGATATTACCTTTATCATGCTGTCAAAATAGCGGACAACACGTTATCAGTGTATGTCTAATTGGTATTGGTGATGAATAAAAGAAGAAAATAGTTATGCAAGACTTAAATATGTATCACATGACTGCCTTTCTCTTATAGACAGGCAGCCTCGGTCATATGTTTCCAGATTGGACATTAAGGAACCATTATGATCTGTGCACTCGCATCTTACCTCTTGAAAGGCCTGTTTTAAATAAGGACTGCCACCCCAGAGTGACAAATGAGGCTCGGTATTTAGGGTAATGAGAAAATATCTGACAGGATTTCTTTTTTAAAGTTTGCTTTAGTAAGCTCATTCTTGTAAGTGGTGGCCCCAAAAGTTGACTTGTTTTTAAATTAGGCTGTTTATTGTGTAGGTGGAAATTATTGCAAAATGACGGATTTCTTTAGCAGATGAATTATTAATTATCAACATTAACAACTGTTCTCAAACTTGGTTTTCCGAATATTTAGGTAATTTAGCATTCCTATTAGGCTGTGTATCTCCTATAATTTTGCTTACGCCCAGTAGCTACACACAGGGATTAATAGTGTTGACAAGACACAGGGTTTGATAGTGTTTGACAGCAGTGAAATCTGTTTCAGATTTCCTCCTGTCAAAAAGGGGGGGAAGGAGGAGAATATTGGCTTTCTGCTGGCCCCTGAGGAGGTTCGCTTCCCACTAGCCCCTTAAGAAATTAAGCCCCTTAGAAATTAGCCCCCTTAGAAATTGAGCCGAGGAAATAGGTATGGTGCTTTCCCCTTTTTCTCATGTTTTATTGTGATCTTTCAGGGGAATTAGTCCAAGCCCCTAATACAGCTTCTACTAAAGTCCTCCCTTGGACACAAGAACACACTGTGGCATTTGAAGAATTAAAGAGAGCTTTATGTCAAGCACCAGTTTTAGCAAACCCTGATTACAACAAATCGTTTATGCTTTTTGTGACAGAGCGGGATGGAACAGCACTATCTGTCCTAACACAAGATCATGCAGGAAAACACGAGCCCTGTGCTTATTTTTCTAGTACATTAGACCCAGTAGCACAGGCTTTGCCTGCGTGCCTAAAATCAGTTGCAGCAACGGCCTTAGCCATAAGACAAAGTGACTCGATAGTGCTGGGCCACCCTCTGACAGTACAAGTACCACACGCAGTAGAGGTTCTCTTGAACCGGACACAAACACAACACCTGACTGTAGCTAGACTGACAGGCTATGAGCCAACGTTATTTCAACCACACATAGAGATCAGACGATGCAACATACTGAATCCTGCTACCCTTTTGCCCTCCAGTACAGAAAGCGTTTCACCACACGACTGTGTTGAAGTAATACATACCGTGACTAAACCAAGACAAGACTTGACAGACGTTGCACTCCCAGACCCCGACCTAACACTATAAGTTGACGGCTCATGCATGAGGACAGGGGCGGGAGAATTAGTGGCAGCATATGCAGTGACTACTGATACTGTAATAATAGAGACTAAAAGAATAGACATATTGTCAGCACAAGCAGCAGAGCTCATCGCCCTGACACAAGCGTGCATAAGAGCTAAGCACCTGAGAGTAAACATTTACACCGATTCTGTGGCGAGAAAGAGGTTTCTTGACCTCTCATGGGGTCAAGATACAGCATGGCCCCCTTATTCAAGCCCTACTGGAAGCAATACATTTACCAACAGCCATAGCTATCCTAAAATGTAAAGCACATACTAGAGCCACAGATACCATTTCCCAAGGCAATGATCTGGCAGACCGAACAGCTAAACAGACAGCTCAGACCCCACTAGACATGACAAAATCACAGATACTATCACTGTCCAAAGCCATGACAGTTAGGGATCCTTCCAAGGATGTACAAGACATACAGACACATGCTACTGTAGACGAATTAAAGAAATGATCGGAACAAGGAGGGGTACTGACTGATCAGGGTTGGATGACAAAGGGCAAATCCACATGGTTTCTTCCTGATTCAATAGTACAAATAATCATAAATACCGCACATAGTCCTGCACACTTAGGAGAGAAAGCAATGCTAGACAGCTTACAGAATATATGGTTCTCTTTTACATGCGAATGGTAGCTCATTCTAGAACAGGCTTATCTCCCTATGAAGTGGTCTTTGGTAGACCACCAAATATGTGGGGCACTCCAATGCCTAAAAGATTACTGATGCTGACAGATTACCTGGCTTCCTTGATGTCTGCACTACTCTCTTGTTGTTCGCAGGTTGCTGCCGCCTTCCCTGACAACACCCAGGTCAAAGAATACTCCATCGCTCCTGGATGGAAGGCGCCAAAGTCAGTGCTCTGGACCACGGGGACGGCCGTTAAAGTCAAAGGGCGGAAAGGATGGTTGCACCTTCACCACTCTTTTACAAAGGAAAGACTTTGAACACCATTTTCTAGAGGAGACTCCCCAGCAGTTTCCACAAAGCTAAACTTAGATCTAAAAAGTCAGAACCCGTTTGATCAATTAAGTCCACTAGGTGGTGAAGCGGTTGAACATGTATTCTGGCTTGCATAAGATCTTGGACAATAACATTGATAAAAAGAGCAAGATGTGCATCACGATAATATGTATCAGCTTAATACTACATGCTATTTTTCCTCCTATTGCCTCACTCTTATACTCCTCCACTAATGATACCATAAAGCACACATTTAGTGATCTGCCATCCTATGAGCTATCATATCGACTTGCCTTACGCAACAATACCTTTATTCAGATACTGCACCATTCACATCAGACTGCTGGGTCTGTGGCCGATTTCCCCCGTATCAGAAGGTAAAGGGAGTGTTGCCTCTTTTTCCTTTTCCGTTCTCCCATAATGGTTCTTGCGGAGCATGGTTTGCCTTAATGACATCCATCAACGGTGATGCCAAAGAATACAAAGCAATAACAAGGCTCCACAAGATTGCCCAAAACATGCATCAAGACCCAGGCACGTGGACATGGTCCGGTTGGCTCTGGGGATTAATATCGGCTTGGGGATGGAAAGTGTTGACCGTCTGTGGGTTGATACTATTAATGATATTCAGTTGTTGCCTATGTCTGCAGTGTGGCCCGGCCATTTGTGGCCTGTGTGCTACTGCATGTGTTCCACATCCCTATTTACAAAGCATTGAAAATGGAAAAATAATGCTGCAAGAACAGATCGACTGTCTCATGAAAATAGACGTTACATAGGGGGTTCACTAAGGTACAAGGAGGGAATGAGGAAAATAAAAATCTATGAGGCCTATGTGTCCCCATGTGCCCCCCCCGAACGCTTATGTGCACATACATGTAACCTATGTATTTCCCCTCCATGGCCTTTCTATCATGATGCTTATGCTATAACGTGGCCTGCCATCATCCAGTCTCCCATGAGAGAAACGACAAATCTGTATTGAGGCCTACACGTTTTTCATCATGTTTTCCTGCATTTTCATGAAGCCCATGTTTATGGCTCAGCCAGAGCCAAAAAGAGGTTTCATGCCTCAGAACGCTCTGAAAGCTACAGCTACGTATCCTTGGCCTTGCACACTTGGGCCTCAGCCAAAGGGGCCCCGACCGAGGTGTCGAGACAGTATTGAGCACGGTTATCTGCTTACTCTTACTGAAACCACATTCTTGCCTGGTGAAGGAGGAATGAACGCGACCCATCTGCAAGGAGGGAGCCCAGCCCTACTGTCTCTCTTTGTGAGATTGCAAAGCTCACGTCAGTAAAAAGCCCATAGCCCCCATGTAAGGCTTCTGCAGTAAATGAAGTAAATGAAGAAATAGATGCCACATCGGCTCTTGGTGATGAGCAACCTATGTCACAAATCAGTCCCTGCTCCAGACATCGGATATCAGATAATACAAGATGTGCTGGTCATCTTGACACTGAAGGCCTCACTCACTGAAGGCCTCACTTCCAGACTTGTCCGGTTGCATAGCAACCCTCCCCACGTCAGTTACACGTCATGCTCGAGTTGAGCACAAGTAAGGCAAAGTTCCAGTACAATTCCAGCAGATCACGCAACCCCCTCCAGGTATCCACCCACACATGACAAATTACCCATTATCATCAAGTGGACGCCCACATGGACGCCCACCTTCATGCCTACTTACACGCCCACATGCTCTTATCTCATTCTCTCTTGCTCTTTTGCTTACGTACAATTGAGAAATGTATATATACTGTACTCTGTGAATAATGTTTTGAGAATATTGAGAATACTTTTGAGTCCCTTTCCAGATCCTTTTTTGGTGATGGTAATATTCTCCCTTTGACTCGAGTTATTGGAATAAAGCCCTTTTAGAACCTGATACCACAGACTCAGCCTCTTGCTTTATGCATGATCCTATTGATATTCTGAAATACATAGAGCGTAATATTTTATTTACCACAGTATGTCCAAATATTCACATTACCTATACTTCCTAACGACTTTTTCGTGTCTTCATGTGTAAGTGTATGGAATACTGGTTGTCCTTTAACTGGAGTGAGCTGCAAAAGATCCCCAAAAACTATGACGTGTTTTCCTCCGAATAACACATCATAGTCTGTCTTTAGAATTTGCTGCATTCTTAAATGCACAAAGGCAAGCATTAAGTTTGATACCATGCTTACCTCATCAATAATGAGTACTTTCATTTTCTTCAATACTCTTGAAACTTCAAAACATGCTTCTCCTGTTAGCTTGTGGTATTGTATTTTGTTCTCATGCTCCACTGGTAACATTAGCAAACGATGTAAGGTAACTCCTTTTATGTTATACGCTGCTAACCCAGTTGGAGCAGTAACAACACAAGACAAAGTTGAATCCGTTTTGTTCTGTAGGTAGCTTCTAATTACTTTAATTAAGAATCTTTTTCCAGTTCCTGCTTGTCCACTCACATACATTCTGATTGGTTTAAAAGATGTGCATGAGCACTCTTTATTTTCATGTAGTAATCCGTGATCAATTTTTTTTCTGACTTCCTCATAAATTTGTTGTTGTTCATCATTCAGTTGTTGTTCCATATTTGGTAAGTTTATTAAATCTTCCTGAGCTTGATTCATAGCTGTTTCCACTTCAGTCATGGCAATTGCAGCTTCATTTTCTACGATTGGTTGTCCTAGAGGATCTTGACTGAATGTCCCAGAACTTTGACTGTCTTGAGAACTGTCTCTAGCTACTTCAGCTGCAATTGTTGCTTCTTGTTCAATTTCTTCATTTAACATTTGAACATAAGTTGTGAAAGTACTGCATTCTATCCTATCTTTGCAAGCATTAAAGGAATCTTCATAGCTCTGAAAATCTCCAAGCAGTTCGTCCTCTGAACGCCATGGTTTAAAGAGCTGTAAAAGTGCCAAGTAGTAAAATTCCTTTTTGTCAGTAGTGTCGCAACTCAGCTTCTGATGATTAATCAAACTTCCTTTTGTGTGTTTTACCAAACATCCTTCCTCACCGGTGACTTTATGTTTTCCATTGTTGATGTCTTCTGTGGCATTCCGTTTATAAATGTAGTTCTGCAGCACTTCATAGAGACACATGTTCTCAAGATGATGACTTCTCTTTGGGTAATATGTGTCCAACATGTTTGTTCTTAAAATGTCTGTACTTTCAGGCTCGTACTCTGCTAAATATTCAATTTCTCGAACAGATTTCAGTACCCGATTTCTCATTCCTGCAAGGCCTAAACTTACCCAAATTATTCTTCTGGATTTGGAGTACAGACTTGCAGATGATAACCTATCTGAGCATTCGTAGGATCCAATTTCTCGATGCGATAACATCTTTAAACTGAAACTGTATAGCTTTTTACTGACAGTCTTCTCGTGAGAAATCTCTTCCCACATTTCTTTCAATTCCGTTTTCTCAGATTTTGTGATGTAAGATGTGACATACCGAGCAACAGCAATAGAATTGTCAGCTACATATTGAATATCCATGTTAGCATTCCACATGGATAAAATGACTGGGTTGTAGTCATTTATGTATTTCGACTCTTCTTTTCTTCTCAGGTTGTAGGTATTCTTAGGCGATTTTCTTGTAATAGTATGTTGCACAGCTGACATAAAACTGTTTACTCTTCCTTTTGAAAGAACAGGTCGTGGAAATCCAAATCGACATTTTGTGTAGAATTTATCTTTACTTTTGTACTTTCGTTGACAGTATTTTCCACACCGATGTCTTTGGAAACGTAAAACTTGCTCTTTTAAGTTTTTTTCTTCTGTGCTTTTAGGTATAGCACATGTTGCATATTCTTCAATGAAAGATAAAACTGCTTCATCAGCATCTGTTCCAAATTTGGGTGCATCCTTGATCCACAACAGCATATGAATATGTGGAGCACCTCTTGCTTGGTACTCTTTTCTCCAAAAGAAATCCACAACTTCTCCAAGAGGTACATTTTTTTTATTGCAGATGAAGGACATCATAGCCTCAAATCTATGATTGAAATATCTGCAAACATTTACTGGATCCAATGAGCACAATTCTCCTGCTGTCTTGTATTGGATGTTTTCAATATTTGAATTTGCCTCTCAAAGAAAATCCAGTAAATCATCCCAAGCGTACTCTGCACAGCTTAGGGTAAGGAACCATGTAGGAGTTCTTAAATTCCGTAACATACATTTCAATTCTCCATGGCGTCGGTACCAATATTCATTAGTCCCACGCTGACAAGCCATCAAATTAATCAATTGAGATCCAAATGATCATCTCGCTGTTGCACTTTGTTCATAAAATCCTTTGCAGACACATTATGTAGATGTACTCCAGTTTTCAAAATGTGATTTACTGCATAAGATAGTGCAGACAAGTCACTTTCAAATAAAAGATGGAACAAATAAGGAATACTTTGACGAAATCTCTGATCTTCTGCATATAGTCTTGTAGTCCGATACTCAGAAGCAGGAATCTGTACTGGACGTTCATCATATCGTACACCTTTTCCTGTAGGAAACAGCTGGGGAAAACAACGAGCTTCCAAGCTCTCCTCCCATACACTCACGGGAGTTCCTTGTGCTTTTTTCATCTGAAACAGATCAATAGTGTTTCCCATAACTTCTTTAGCATGGAGAGGATGTATGCTGAAATGTTCATAAATTTCTTCTTCTTTTGACTTATCCACTTTTTCAATTTGCCCAGTGGGTATTCCTGTGTCTGCTAGTAATTCTTCTTCATCTTCATCCATATAAATTGTTTCATACCATTTATTATTTCTTTTCAAATATAAATTTGCTCTTTGTACTTTTCGTACATCTACCAGCTCCTGCCAAATTTTCTTATTCTTTGTTGGTACACCATTAACCAGAATAACTAATGGTTCAGTTTCCATCTATCTGCATCAATTGTTTCCATATTTTTTTTCAAATCCAATGGCAAATAGACAACTCTTCCTTTTAAACCTCTTTGTAAATCCGAAGGAGGTAATTTACCTGTTTTGGGCTCCATACGCACTATGGTCTGAAATGGATGGACACATTGAATGAGTATAGACTCATAGGTATTTAAATCAGAAAGTTCTGCAGGAATATAAACCAATTCTAAATTATTATGTACAGCTCTAGCTGGCATTCTATTGTCTTCTAACTTGTTATAACAGTATTTACAAATACGCTGATCTTCACCCAAATCAAAACAATTTTCCAGAAATATATATGTTGCAAAATCCTTCCACTTATAATTATCTTCATTTTCACTTTTTTTATAGAGATCAACATTCCTTGTTTGAATTTTGTAGTGGCTTCTCCGGCAACAAATACAAGTAAGATTTGGTCTTTCATTAGAGGTGATAGCAAATTTTGTAATTTCATCTTCAAAATTTTTACTAACAGTGAGTTCTACATTCTCTTCCACATTTTCCTCAATAACTGTGTCATTTCCTGCACTTTCTTGCTCTGGACCAAAGTAACAAAACTGAATATCGTCAGTAACCTTCACTACATCTGATACAGATCCACAGAACAGAGCATTATTCAACTCATTTAACTTTAGTGCTGGACTTTTCGCAAAATACAATGTTCTCACAAACTTTCTCATTTCAGTATGATGAACAGCCAGCATCCTAAAATGGTGAAAAACACTTTGGCAAACTTTCCTAGATAGACAAGCAAGAGAATGTCCTTGCAAACCAGTATTCCCTCTCACTCTGCATGGGTCTAGTCTTTGAAGCACCTTAATCTTCTGTTTAACACTCTTTTTACTATATTCTCTTAGAAAGTCACGTAATTTATCAATAGATTCCTGTCGCACAGTGCAAATACTACTACAATTCCAAGTGTACACTGGGGCTTTAGGACGTCTCCCCATAACCTCATCAGCTAACACTTCTTCCTCATTTCTTGGAACCATTTTCTCCTTTTCCATTATACAACCATCTTTAACTTCATAAGCTCGACCATTGGTGTCAACTGCATGCAGCAAACTATTACTTTGAAGATAACTCTCTTCATTAAAAAAATGGTTCAGTGCTTGAACTATGCCTCCATTCTCCTAAGAACACTTTACAAAAGTTATTTTTTTTACTACTCTTTTCCTTTTGCTTTGTGACTTCATTGCTTTAACTAATTTTTCTAATCTACGCATCCTGTTCAAAATTAAAATGAATAGTTTTCTTTTTATTTCCAAAGCCTTTGCAACAATTGTTTCAATATATTTCTTTTTTTTATAAAATTTGTTTTTCATCTTATATTTTTTCACATCCTTTAGCAAATTTAACATCACTCTTGTCTGAAACATTTTTCGACGAATGTTTTTAAAATCTATTTTTCATGTTAAATCACTCTTTCTTACTTCTGATTCGACATTAGCTTTTAGTATTTTCTGTCGACTCTGTTGTTCTTTTGTACTTGAAACACTATTTGCAGTGGATATATTTTTAACATTTTTTCTTTGTTAGAAGATATTTTAAAAAAAATCCTTAGTCTGCTTACCAGAAGGCTTTTTCTTTTTTCCAACATGAGGTTCTTCAACTAATTTTTTTTGTCCAGTTTTCTTCAAATGTAGATGTTGTTGCTGTTGTTTTCTCTTTCTTGACTTTATAGGCATCTTCAATTAATTTCACTGTTGTTCAGCAATACCTGAGAGAAACTAAAAAAAAAATACCTTTATGTAATTTTAATACATTACGATTTTTTATTTGAGCTTTTCAAATCCTATCATATGAGCTGTCCCTTTCCTACAACTGCAAGTCTGACAGAACAATACCAACACGTATTAAATCTCTAACATCAATTCTTGTGTGCACACAGACTCATGGTGTGATTCTAGGCACACAACAATTTTTGATTGGCAATTTCAAAGCACATTTACTACTGTGGTAGAGTAAGTGATAATTACTATGGCAGCCTGACACATTTTCCTTATATTTTAGAGAGGCAGAAAAGAGCACATGTCCTAACAGGTACTTGAGACCATCAGCAAGTGTTACAGGGTAAGTGATTAGAGTAGAGCAAAGGAAATGACCCTTGGTGACGTTGAATGTGTTAGCGTTACACACTGCTATCTGAAATACCACACAGAGCTGAGTAGTAAGCATGGGAGTGCAGGAGAAGCACCTGTCTCTGTGCTAAGAGCGTGCTTCTGGAGACCGATTATTGTCTGGTGCAAGACAGATCTGCATGGACGCTTGCACAACTGCATGCAGTCTGCAGAGATGTATGTAAGAGTACATGTGTGGTAAAAGTTAATTGGAATTTTGAACATGTAAAAACTACCTCACCCATTGCGGGAGTGGAAGTAAAATCTACCATGTTGATTTCAAATGTGTTAGCATTTGCCTCTCATTTGTGAGATAGTGATTTCTGCTCAATGCTATCCATCACAGTTGAAGAAAACAAGCTGGCCCTTTCCTGCGAGTGCAAATCTTACAAAACAACAGCAACACAAATTAAATCTCTGATAACAATTCCTGTGTGCACACAGCCTCATGGTGTGATTCTAGGCACACAACAATTTTTGTTTGGCAATTTCAAAGCACATTTACTACTGTGGTAGAGTAAGTGATAATTACTATGGCAGCCTGACACATTTTCCTTATATTTTAGAGAGGCAGAAAAGAGCACATGTCCTAACAGGTACTTGAGACCATCAGCATGTGTTACAGGGTGAATGATTAGAGTAGAGCAAAGGAAATGAGCCTTGGTGACGTTGAATGTATTAGCATTACACACTGCTATCTAAAATACCACACAGAGCTGAGTAGTAAGCATGGGAGTGCAGAAGAAGCACCTGTCTGTGTGCTAAGAGCTTGCTTCTGGAGACCGATTATTGTCTGCTGCAAGACAGATCTGCATGCACGCTTGCACAACTGCATGAACACTGCACAGATGTATGTAAGAGTACATGTGTGGTAAAGGTTAATTGCAATTGTCAACATGTAACAACTACCTCACCCATTGCGGGAGTGGAAGTCAAATCTACCATGTTGATTTCAAATGTGTTAGCATTTGCTTCTCATTTGTGAGATAGTGATTTCTGCTCAATACTATCCATCACAGTTGAAGAAAACAAGCTGGCCCTTTCCTGCGAGTGCAAATCTTACAGAAAAACAGCAAGAAAAAGTAAATCTCTGAGAACAATTCCTGTGTGCAGACAGACTCAAGGTGTGATTCTAGGCACAAAACAGTATTCCTGGGTGATACCAGTACACCTTCACTTATGGTGAAGACATACTCCATAATATCTGACATGTTCAAGGCAGCTAAAAATCCTCCTTTTCATAAAATGTAAAACACAATTTTAAAAGTGGAAGGAAAATGTACCATGCTAATTTCAAAGGTGTTAGCATTTGCCTCTCATTTGTGAGAAAGCGATTTCTGCTGAATGCTAACGATCACAGTTCAGGAAAACAAGCTGCCCCTTTCCTGCGATTGCAAGGCTAACAGAGCAAGAGCAACACAAATTAAATCTCTGATAACAATTCCTGTGTGCACACAGACTCATGGTGTGAAGACATACGCCATAATATCTGACATGTTCAAGGCAGTTAAAAATCTTCCTTTTCATAAAATGTAAAACACAATTTTAAAAGTGGAAGGAAAATGTACCATGCTAATTTCAAATGTGTTAGCATTTGCCTCTCATTTGTGAGAAAGTGATTTCTGCTGAATGCTAACCATCACAGTTCAAGAAAACTAGCTGCCCCTTTCCTGCGAGTGCAAGGCTAACAGAGCAAGAGCAACACAAATTAAATCTCTGATAAGAATTCATGTGTGCACACAGACTCATGGTGTGATTCTAGGCACAAAACAGTATTCCTGGGTGATACCAGAACATCTTAAATTATGGTGAAGACATACTCCATAATATCTGACATGTTCAAGGCAGTTAAATATCTTCCTTTACATAAAATGTAAAACACAACTTTAAAAGTGGAAGGAAAATGTACCATGCTAATTTCAAATGTGTTAGCATTTGCCTCTCATTTGTGAGAAAGTGATTTCTGCTGAATGCTAACCATCACAGTTCAAGAAAACAAGATGCCCCTTTCCTGCGAGTGCAAGGCTAACAGAGCAAGAGCAACACAAATTAAATCTCTGATAAGAATTCATGTGTGCACACAGACTCATGGTGTGATTCTAGACACAAAACAGTATTTCTGGGTGATACCAATACACCTTAAATTATGGTGAAGACATACTCCATATTATCTGACATGTTCAAGGCAGTTAAATATCTTCCTTTTCATAAAATGTAAAACACAATTTTAAAAGTGGAAGGAAAATGTACCATGCTAATTTCAAATGTGTTAGCATTTGCGTCTCATTTGTGAGAAAGTGATTTCTGCTGAATGCTAACCATCACAGTTCAAGAAAACAAGCTGCCCCTTTCCTGCGAGTGCAAGGCTAACAGAGCAAGAGCAACACGAATTAAATCTCTGATAACAATTCCTGTGTGCACACAGACTCATGGTGTGATTCTAGGCACAAAACAGTATTCCTGGGTGATACCAGTACACCTTAACTTATGGTGAAGACATACTCCATAATATCTTTCAAGTTCAAGGCACTTAAATATCTTCCTTTACATAAAATGTAAAACACAACTTTAAAAGTGGAAGGAAAATGTACCATGCAAATTTCAAATGTGTTAGAATTTGCCTCTCATTTGTGAGAAAGTGATTTCTGCTGAATGCTAACCATCACAGTTCAAGAAAACAAGCTGCCCCTTTCCTGCGAGTGCAAGGCTAACACAGCAAGAGCAATACGAATTAAATCTCTGATAAGAATTCCTGTGTGCACACAGACTCATGGTGTGATTCTAGACACAAAACAGTATTTCTGGGTGATACCAATACACCTTAACTTATGGTGAAGACATACTCCATAATATCTGACATGTTCAAGGCAGTTATATATCTTCCTTTTCATAAAATGTAAAACACAATTTTAAAAGTGGAAGGAAAATGTACCATGCTAATTTCAAACGTGTTAGCATTTGCCTCTCATTTGTGAGAAAGTGATTTCTGCTGAATGCTAACCATCAAAGTTCAAGAAAACAAGCTGCCCCTTTCCTTCAAGTGCAAGGCTAACAGAGCAAGAGCAACACAAATTAAATCTCTGATAAGAATTCCTGTGTGCACACAGACTCATGATGTGATTCTAGGCACAAAACAGTATTCCTGGGTGATACCAGTACACCTTAACTTATGGTGAAGACATACTCCATAATATCTTTCAAGTTCAAGGCACTTAAATATCTCCCTTTACATAAAATGTAAAACACAACTTTAAAAGTGGAAGGAAAATGTACCATGCTAATTTCAAATGTGTTAGCATTTGCCTCTCATTTGTGAGAAAGTGATTTCTGCTGAATGCTAACCATCACAGTTCAAGAAAACAAGCTGCCCCTTTCCTGCGAGTGCAAGGCTAACAGAGCAAGAGCAACACAAATTAAATCTCTGATAAGAATTCCTGTGTGCACACAGACTCATGGTGTGATTCTAGACACAAAACAGTATTTCTGGGTGATACCAATACACCTTAACTTATGGTGAAGACATACTCCATAATATCTGACATGTTCAAGGCAGTTATATATCTTCCTTTTCATAAAATGTAAAACACAATTTTAAAAGTGGAAGGAAAATGTACCATGCTAATTTCAAATGTGTTAGCATTTGCCTCTCATTTGTGAGAAAGTGATTTCTGCTGAATGCTAACCATCAAAGTTCAAGAAAACAAGCTGCCCCTTTCCTTCGAGTGCAAGGCTAACAGAGCAAGAGCAACACAAATTAAATCTCTGATAAGAATTCCTGTGTGCACACAGACTCATGATGTGATTCTACACACAAAACAGTATTCCTGGGTGATACCAGTACACCTTAACTTATGGTGAAGACATACTCCCTAATATCTTTCAAGTTCAAGGCACTTAAATATCTTCCATTACATAAAATGTAAAACACAACTTTTAAAGTGGTAGGAAAATGTACCATGCTATTTTCAAATGTGTTTGCATTTGCCTCTCATTTGTGAGAAAGTGATTTCTGCTGAATGCTAACCATCACAGTTCTTGAAAACAAGCTGCCCTTTTCCTGCGAGTGCAAGGCTAACAGAGCAAAAGCAACACAAATTAAATCTCTGTGAAAGATTCCTGTGTGCAGACAGACTCATGGTGTGATTCTAGGCACAAACATTATTTCTGGGTGATACCAGTACACCTTAACTTATGGTGAAGACATACTCCATAAAATCTGACATGTTCAAGGCAGTTATATATCTTCCTTTTCATAAAATGTAAAACACAATTTTAAAAGTGGAAGGAAAATGTACCATGCTAATTTCAAATGTGTTAGCATTTGCCTCTCATTTGTGAGAAAGTGATTTCTGCTGAATGCTAACCATCAAAGTTCAAGAAAACAAGCTGCCCCTTTCCTTCGAGTGCAAGGCTAACAGAGCAAGAGCAACACAAATTAAATCTCTGATAAGAATTCCTGTGTGCACACAGACTCATGATGTGATTCTACACACAAAACAGTATTCCTGGGTGATACCAGTACACCTTAACTTATGGTGAAGACATACTCCCTAATATCTTTCAAGTTCAAGGCACTTAAATATCTTCCATTACATAAAATGTAAAACACAACTTTTAAAGTGGTAGGAAAATGTACCATGCTATTTTCAAATGTGTTTGCATTTGCCTCTCATTTGTGAGAAAGTGATTTCTGCTGAATGCTAACCATCACAGTTCTTGAAAACAAGCTGCCCTTTTCCTGCGAGTGCAAGGCTAACAGAGCAAAAGCAACACAAATTAAATCTCTGTGAAAGATTCCTGTGTGCAGACAGACTCATGGTGTGATTCTAGGCACAAACATTATTTCTGGGTGATACCAGTACACCTTAACTTATGGTGAAGACATACTCCATAAAATCTGACATGTTCAAGGCAGTTAAATATCTTCCTTAACATAAAATGTAAAACACAACTTTAAAAGAAGAATCACATTTCTATTATGTATATCCAACTACACCACATACATCCCCTCTCAAATTCATAACTCACCTTTAAAAGTAGTTAGTTGAGAAAGAAATGTGCCACTCACACAGCAGATTATCAGAGCCAGAATCTCTGAACTGTACACCTCTCAGCAGAACCAGTAAATGGCAATGTTTCCCTCTCTTTTTTCACACATATACATGTTAATTTCAAATCACAGTGCTTCCCACATTTCTTCAAATGAAAATATACATTTCTATTGGTTGCAAATTTCAATCCTTTTCCAAATGATCCCTTCCCCCAACATGACTTCTACCTGCTACCATAGCAACAGCTCATGGAACACTGGTGTGAGCAGAGATGTCAGAAGTTCAGCACACAATTTTTCAAATCCAAAGAGCAAGAGTGCTTGACTTTTCAAACCTAACAGCAAATCCAAACTAATGTTCTGTGGGAACACATTTTTCTGAACCAATACAAAACATGTTTTTAAAAATTTAAACATACAACCTAGTTTTTAGTGTTGTATGGTCTGAAACAGCCAATGATTTCTTTTTATTTTGAAAAAAGTATGTAAGCCTCTATTTTACAAATATCTTTCTTTTCATATTGCCATTCTACTGAAAGACACCTTCTGAGTGCATCCAGATCTCCTTGGAAGATGTTCCCAGTGTGGATTATAGGTCACAGCTATGTCTTCTGGAGTGAAAAGTTTGCAGAAAAAACAGGTATTGTGAAAGATCTTGCTTTGCCAAATGTAGACATTAAATGGATTGGTCAGAGAGGGTTAAAGTGGCACCAATTAATGCCTTTGGTGAAAACCTTTCTACATCTCCCACAGCCTAACCTTATTATTGTGCACTGTGGTGGAAATGACCTAGGCACTTTAACTGGGGTAGGTCTGGAAATGCTTATTAAGGACACCTTTGTGCAATTGATGTCACTTTTTCCACAAGCTGCCTTTGTATATTCTAATATATGCCAAAGGCAAAAGTGGAACTGGTCCTACCAACATTATATAAAGGTATTTTTTTTTTAGTTTCTTTCAGGTTTTGCTGAACAACAGTGAAATTGATTAAAGATGCCTATAAAGTCAAGAAAAAGAAAAGAACAGCAACAACATCTATATTTGAAGAAAACTGGACCAAAAAAAATAGTTGAAGAACCTCATGTTGGAAAAAAGAAAAAGACTTCTGGCAAGCAGACTAAGGATTTTTTTTTAAATATCTTCAAACAAAGAAAAAATTTTAAGAAAATATGCACTGCAAATAGTGTTTCAAGTACAAAACAACAACAGAGTCGACAGAAAATACGAAAAGCCAATGTTGAATCAGAATTAAGAAAGAGTGACTTAACACGAAAAATAGATTTTAAAAACATTCGTAGAAAAATGTTTCAGAGAAGAGTGATGTTAAATTTGCTAAATGATGTGAAAAAATATAAGAAGAAAAACAAATTTTATAAAAAAAAGAAATATATTGAAAAAATTGTTTCTAAGGCTTTGGAAATAAAACGAAAACTATTCATTTTAATTTTGAACAGGATGCGTAGATTAGAAAAATTAGTAAAAGCAATGAAGTCACAAAGCAAAAGGAAAAGAGTAGTGAAAAAAAATAACTTTTGTAAAGTGTTCTTAGGAGAATGGAAGCATAGTTCAAGTACTGAGCCATTTGTTAATGAAGAGAGTTATCTTCAAAGTAATAGTTTGTTGCATGCAGTTGACACCAATGGTCGAGCTTATGAAGTTAAAGATGGTTGTGTAATGGAAAAGGAGAAAATGGTTCCAAGAAATGAGGAAGAAGTGTTAGCTGATGAGGTTATGGGGAGACGTCCTAAAGCCCCAGTGTACACTTGGAATTGTAGTAGTATTTGCACTGTGCGACAGGAATCTATTGATAAATTATGTGACTTTCTAAGAGAATATACTAAAAAGAGTGTTAAACAGAAGATTAAGGTGCTTCAAAGACTAGACCCATGCAGAGTGAGAGAGAATACTGGTTTGCAAGGACATTCTCTTGCTTGTCTATCTAGGAATGTTTGCCAAAGTGTTTTTCACCATTTTAGGATGCTGGCTGTTCATCATACTGAAATGAGAAAGTTTGTGAGAACATTGTATTTTGCGAAAAGTCCAGCACTAAAGTTAAATGAGTTGAATAGTTCTCTGTTCCGTGGATCTGTATCAGATGTAGTGAAGGTTACTGATGATATTCAGTTTTGTTACTTTGGTCCAGAGGAAGAAAGTGCAGGAAATGACACAGTTATTGAGGAAAATGTGGAAGAGAATGTAGAACCCACTGTTAGTAAAACATTTGAAGATCAAATGACAAAATTTACTATCATCTCTAATGAAAGACCAAATATTACTTGTATTTGTTGCCGTAGAAGCCATTATAAAAATCAAACAAGGTATGTTGAAAAAGAAAATAATACTAAGTAGATGGATTTTGCTACATATTTATTTCTGGAAAATTGTTTTGATTTGGGTGAATATCACCGTATTTGTAAATACTGTTATAACAAGTTAGAAGAAAATAAAATGCCAGCAAGAGCTGTACATAATAATTTAGAATTGGTTGAAATTCCTGCAGAACTTAGTGATTTAAATACATATGAGTCTATACTCATTCAATGTGTTCATCCTTTTCAGACTATAGTTCGTATGGAGCCCAAAACAGGTAAATTACCTCCTTCGGATTTACAAAGAGGTTTAAAAGGAAGAGTTGTCTATTTGCCATTGGATTTGAAAAAAAATATTGAAACAATTGATGCAGATAGATTGGAAACTGAACCATTAGTTATTCTGGTTAATGGTGTACCAACAAAGAATAAGAACATTTGGCAGGAGATGGTAGATGTACGAAAAGTACAAAGAGCAAATTTATATTTGAAAAGAAATAATAAATGGTATGAAACAATTTATATGGATGAAGATGAAGAAGTTTTACTAGCAGACTCAGGAATACCAGCTGGGCAAATTGAAAAAGTGGATAAGTCAAAAGAAGAAGAAATTTATGAACATTTCAGCATACATCCTCTTCATTCTAAAGAAGTTATGGGAAACACTATTGATCTGTTTCAGATGAAAAAAGCACAAGGAAGTCCCGTGAGTGTATGGGAGAAGAGCTTGGAAGCTCGTTGTTTTCCCCAGCTGTTTCCTACAGGAAAAGGTGGACGATATGATGAACGTCCAGTACAGATTCCTGCTTCTGAGTATCGGACTACAAGATTATATGCAGAAGATCCAAGATTTCGTCAAAGTATTCCTCATTTGTTCCATCTTTTATTTGAAAGCGACTTGTCTGCACTATCTTATGCAGTAAATCACATTTTAAAAACTGGAGTACATCTACATAATGTGTCTGCAAAGGATTTTATGAACAAAGTGCAACAGCGAGATGATCATTTGGAATCTCAATTGATAAATTTGATGGCTTGTCAGCGAGGAACTAATGAATATTGGTACCGACGCCATGGAGAATTGAAATGTATGTTACAGAATTTAGGAACTCCTACATGGTTCCTTACCCTAAGCTGTGCTGAGTACGCTTGGGATGATTTACTGGATTTTCTTCGAGAGGCAAATTCAAATATTGAAAACATCCAATACAAGACAGCAGGAGAATTGTGCTCATTGGATCCGTTTAATGTTTGCAGATATTTCAATCATAGATTTGAGGCTATGACGTCCTTCATCTGCAATAAAAAAAAATCCACCTCTTGGAGAAGTTGTGGATTTCTTTTGGAGAAAAGAGTACCAAGCAAGAGGTGCTCCTCATATTCATATGCTGATGTGGATCAAGGGTGCCCCAAAATTTGGAACAGATTCTGATGATGCAGTTTTATCTTTCATTGAAGACTATGCAACATGTGTTATACCTAAAAGCACAGAAGAAAAAAACTTAAAAGAGTAAGTTTTACGTTTCCAAAGACATCCGTGTGGAACATACTGTCGACGAAAGTACAAAAGTAAAGATAAATTCTACACAAAATGTCGATTTGGATTTCCACGACCTGTTCTTTCAAAAGGAAGAGTAAACAGTTTTATGTCAGCTGTGCGACATACTATTACAAGAAAATCACCTAAGAATACCTACAACCTAAGAAGAAAAGAAGAGTCAAAATATATAAATGACTACAACTCAGTCATTTTATCCATGTGGAATGCTTACATGGATATACAGTATGTTGCTGACAATTCTATTGCTGTTGCTCGGTATGTCACATCTTACATCACTAAATCTGAGAAAACGGAATTGAAAGAAATGTGGGAAGAGATTTCTCACGAGAAGACTGTCAGTAAAAAGCTATACAGTTTCAGTTTAAAGATGTTATCGCATCGAGAAATTGGATCCTACGAATGCTCGGATAGATTATCATCTGCAAGTCTGTACTCCAAATCCAGAAGAATAATTTGGGTAAGTTTAGGCCTTGCAGGAATGAGAAATCCGGTACTGAAATCTGTTCGAGAAATTGAATATTTAGCAGAGAACGAACCTGAAAGTACAGACATTTTAAGAACAAACATGTTGGACACATATTACCCACAAAGAAGTCATCATCTTGAGAACATGTGTCTATATGAAGTGCTGCAGAACTACATTTATAAACGGAATACCACAGAAGAGATCAACAATGGAAAATATAAAGTCACTGGTGAGGAAGGATGTTTGGTAAAACAAACAAAAGGAAGTTTGATTAATCACCGGATGCTGAGTTGTGACACTACTGACAAAAAGGAATTTTACTACTTGGCACTTTTACAGCTGTTTAAACCATGGCGTTCAGAGGACGAACTACTTGGAGATTTTCAGAGCTATGAAGATTCCTTTAATGCTTGCAAAGATAGCATAGAATGCAGTACTTTCTCAACTTATGTTCAAATGTTAAATGAAGAAATTGAACAAGAAGCAACAATTGCAGCTGAAGTAGCTAGAGACAGTTCTCAAGACAGTCAAAGTTCTGGGACGTTCAGTCAAGATCCTCTAGGACAACCAATCATAGAAAATGAAGCTGCAATAGCCATGACTGAAGTGGAAACAGCTATGAATCAAGCTCAGGAAGATTTAATAAACTTACCAAATATGGAACAACAACTGAATGATGAACAACAACAAATTTATGAGGAAGTCAGAAAACAAATTGATCACGGATTACTACATGAAAATAAAGAGTGCTCATGCACATCGTTTGAACCAATCAGAATGTATGTGAGTGGACAAGCCGGAACTGGAAAAAGTTTCTTGATTAAAGTAATTAGAAGCTACCTACCGCAAAAAACAGATTCAACTTTGTCTTGTGTTGTTACTGCTCCAACTGGGTTAGCAGCGTATAACATAAAAGGAGTTACCTTACATCGTTTGCTAATGTTACCAGTAGAGCATGAGAACAAAATACAATACCACAAGCTAACAGGAGAAGCATGTTTTGAAGTTTCAAGAGTATTGAAGAAAATGAAAGTACTCATTATTGATGAGGTAAGCATGGTATCAAACTTAATGCTTGCCTTTGTGCATTTAAGAATGCAGCAAATTCTAAAGACAGACTATGATGTGTTATTCGGAGGAAAACACGTCATAGTTTTTGGGAATGATGAACAACAACAAATTTATGAGGAAGTCAGAAAACAAATTGATCACGGATTACTACATGAAAATAAAGAGTGCTCATGCACATCGTTTGAACCAATCAGAATGTATGTGAGTGGACAAGCCGGAACTGGAAAAAGTTTCTTGATTGAAGTAATTAGAAGCTACCTACAGCAAAAAACAGATTCAACTTTGTCTTGTGTTGTTACTGCTCCAACTGGGTTAGCAGCATATAACATAAAAGGAATTACCCTCTATCGTTTGCTCATGTTACCAGTAGAGCAAGAGAACAAAATACAATACCACAAGCTAACAAGAGAAGCATGTTTTGAAGTTGCAAGAGTATTGAAAAAAATGAAAGTTCTCATCATTGATGAGGTAAGCATGGTATCACACTTAATGCTTGCCTTTGTGCATTTAAGAATGCAGCAAATTCTAAAGACAAACTATGATGTGCTATTTGGAGGAAAACATGTTATAGTTTTTGGAGATCTTCTGCAGCTTACTCCAGTTAAAGGACAACCAGTTTTTCAAACCCTTACACATGAAGATACGAAAAAGTCATTAGGAAGTATAGGTAATGTGAATATTTGGACATACTTTGAGTACAAATAACTCATTACCAATATGCGGCAAGCCAATGATGAGGATTATGCAAGTATTCTCAAAGATATCAGAATTGGACTACTCACAGAACATGGCAGAAAAGCCGATTGCTATGTAATGTGTTTCCAACAGAACAAATAGTTCCAGAGAAAATATACAAGAACATTGCTGGAAAAAATACTGTAATCTGCTTAATGCCAACACTACATGAATGCTCTATATTCAATCAAGAACTTTTGAAATTGGAAAATGAAGAGATTGTCAAACTGGAAGCTGTGGATAAAATACAACATGAAGGAATAACTATGAAATTGACAAACAAATTGACAAGTAAATTGGATTCTCTAGAGAAAAACATCTCGAAAACAGCCGGTTTAGAAAAGAATCTTTATGTATGTATGAACTGTCGAGTAATTTTAAGACGTAATTTGGATGTAGAGAAAGGTTTAGTGAACGGAGCTATGGGTAAAGTTGTGGGTTTTGTTAATTACCAGAAAAAAGTTGGAATTGAATTTTTTAAAATAAAATTTGATCAGATTGAAGAGGTTAAAGACATTTGTCGTTGTTCAGTTCGTTTCTTGCTTGTGAAAGACTTATATGTACGTAGGAAGCAGTTTCCGTTTTCTGTAGCATATGCAGTAACTATTCACAAATCTCAAGGATTAACTGTAGATAGTGCATTTGTAAACATTGGATCTACTGTGTTTAAAGAAGGTATGGCATATGTTGCTTTGTCACGCGTGAAAAAAATATCTGGTTTATTCATGATAGACTTTGATGACTCAAAAGTAAGTGCTGATGCAAACTGTGTAAAGGAGTATAATAGATTAAGAAGAAGCTATGCTCCTCATTTAGGTCAGTATCCTGTGTTTGAAAAACGTGTTGTTTGTCGGAAAAGGAGATTTGAGAATATCTGTAATGAGGATGTACAGAAGAGAAAACAAAAAGAGAGTGATGTTACTGCAAGCAAAAAGAAAAAGGACAGTGTTGAAGAGGTTGTTGGTTGTCATTTTGAAAATAGCTCTGGTGTCAACTGCTACGCAAATGTAGTGCTCAATGTTGTATTTTATCTTGAAATTTTGCAAGAGCAGATAATAGTAAATCATGAAAAAAGATTCTGTTCTCTGCTGAGTCTCCTTTATGAGAAGCTGAGTAATGATAAAACTAAAATAGAAAGTGCTTCTGATGTTAGAAATCTTTTAGATGTATGTTCAGGATGTACACAGTTTACTCAAAATGTCCAGCAAGATGCACAGGAATTCTTGATGTAGATGCTTATGGTACTGGAAGATGAAGGGGTAGAAATAGAGAATATGTTTGGTCTCTCTTATAAATGGGAACATAGTTGTGAAAACTGTTTTGAACACATGCAGCTCTAATGTTGATTCTGAAAGGTTCATATATTTAACATTACCAGAGAGTATATCAGTGACTTTTAGTAAGTTAGTTAAAGATGCCAATCACAACATGGAATGTTCTCAATGTAAATCAGACATGTTTTCAACGTTATTTTTAAATAAATATGGACAGTATGTAATTTTAATGATGCAACATTGTAGAGCTGATGGTACAAAATTGGACACTTTAATAAAGAAGTTTACAGGACATCAATTATCAATATCTGGAAAAACTTTTGTTGCAGTTGCAATAATTTTTCATGATGGACCTTCTATAACTTCTGGTCATTACACAGTTTATCTTAAATGTGAAAAAGGATGGACACTGTGTAATGATTCTCAATTAATTTTCAAGCAACGTTTGCCTTATGATTTACGAAATTGTTACTTAATTTTTCTAAAACCAAAATTTTAGATACAAATTGCAACATCTGAACAAACCATTATTGCGATTTTATTGGATTACCATTGGATATTTCATCAAAAAAGAATTTAAAAATTACCATTTGACCTCATGGAAAGGTAAAAATTTCTCTTGTGGACTTCTTTGACTGATATTATTTTGGTGTATGTGCTGAAGCAACAAGATTTACAGACGATATTTATTGCAAAAAGTTATTGTTCTTACATGATATTTTTATTAAATATGTTACATTTCTATAAAGGTATGTTTTACTGAGAAGAGATTCTGGGCTTTTTTTAAACAATCTTTCAGATTGTTAATTTTTTTGCCCGCTGTTAAGTGATGAATGCAATTGGTTTCACAATTTGCAGTGAAATTCAATATATTCTGAAAACAGCAAAAAAAAGGGCAAAAAATTACTTTGTTAAATATGAAAATATGTTTACTGTATTCTAAAATGTATTATTAAATATTATTACTTTTTTCTTTTTTTTCAGATCGAGAAAGAAAATTTAGGAAAATTAATCCTTTTTTCTAGCAATTAAAAAAACACATTTATTTATAATTAATTCATTTTGTGGGTCAGGTAAGTTTGAAATATCTGTATTTCTCACCCCTTTACTTTCATGCTCCCTTTTTTTCACTTTTCCTCACTCTGCTTTTCTCATTCCCCTTGTGGTCCCTCAAGGACCATGAAGGGTGAAAAAAACTTTTTATTTTTAAAAAACACACAAGGGGTGCGCGCACCGTGCGCGCATGGCGGGAAAGAAAATAAAAAAAAATGATAACAAAAATGTAAAAAATTTAAGAGGTAAGGTGGCTCTAAAAAGAGCCGTTGTGTTAATACAGGGACAGAGGAAGGAAAGAATGGCAATATTATAAGGTCCCGCACTTGTGCTGCTGTATCTTATTATCTATTAGGGGAATACTGGACTCCCTAAAAGCAATAAGCGTGTAGCAAGTATTGCACCTTATATGTACACTTTGAAACCAAGGGTAAATATCCAGAGGAGCAGAAGAGCGTGACGCTCCCACCGCAGAGGAAGTGCTCGGCTGAGCTGCCGATGATGTACTCTGCTGAGCTTCTGCGGATGTGCTCGGCTGAGCTGCTGGAGGGGTTGCTCTAGTTGCTCGAGCAAAAGTCGCAGGATGTACATCCCTAATGTGGCTGAACATAGTGAAGATACTAAAAGAGTACTTCTTCTTAGGATCTCCTCTAGATAAGACACGCCCACAAAGTTTGCAGGTGACTAATGGAGCATTGACTTTCTTCTGCCCCTCTGGAAATGTAAAATATTGCCAGACAAAATAATCTTTCTGTTTCCTCTGTCTTTGTCTGATAAGGCTGTCCTGCTCACTCCCAGAAGATGATTGCTGCTCTGCCATTGTATCCCAAAAACAGTTCAGCTCCTTCTCCCAGGGAATCAGAAGAAATAATGAGGGGAATGGGTGTGGTGTAGGAAGTTTCTGAAAATGAAAGTACTTTAAACCAATGAAAAGTGTTGTTTCTTGATCACATGACTTACCGTGCGCGCAACGTATGCTTACGGTGCGCGCACGGTTCAAGTACGCATGCACGTACGTAAGACACGTGCATGCGCATACGGTGCATGCGCGTATGACAAACGCGCGCATGCGCATCAGTGGCATGCGCGTAAGGCGGACGCGCGTACAACGCACGCGCGCATGCGCGTACGGAGTCCACGCGTACGCATCGAAGACGAAGTATGCATGCGTACGTAAATCAAGTACGTATACGCAAACGGAGCACGTAGCTATGAAAACAAAGTGCGCGCACCGTACTTGTACCGTACCGTGCGCGCACCGTAAGCTTACGGTGCGCGCACGGTAAAAATCCCTTGAAAAAAATAAATAAACAATGTTTAGAGGTTGGTTAACTATGCTGTTCAACTATATCTAAACATTTTTTTTAAAAAGGTGAGCCATCCCATATTGCAGGATACATTAAATCAATGATTATATACATAGGTAGCATATTGTAAAAAAACAAATATATAAAAAAAAAAATCAAAAATTAGCATTTAAAAAACCTCTAAATTCACTGAAAAAAACATAGGTTTCAAACACGTTATAGTTAGGAATTAGCATTTAAAAAAACCTTGCAAATTCACAAATTCACTGAAAAAACCATAGGTTTCACACATGTTATAGTTAGCTGGACATTTCGTTCGTAAAAAAACAATGAAATTCCCCCGTTATAGTTAGTTCAGCTGTAAGATACATTTAATGACTCACTTATAGAGTCAGTTACGCACCACAGAAAATCATCCATTTACACAGTTGTACACCCACTTATTCTTCAACAGGCCTTTCCCTATATATATTAAACATATTAAAACTGTTCAGAAACACATACTCAATGGATGACGTCATCAATGATGTCATCAGTGATGTCATTTGAAATGTCATCAGTGATGTCATGAGTGATGTCACTGACCATGTCATGAGTGATGTAATATGTGACGTCATCAGCAGTGGATTGCGGGCGCGCGAGTTATAGTTAGCTGAACTAACTATAACGGGGGAATTTCATTGGTTTTTTACGAACGAAATGTCCAGCTAACTATAACATGTGTGAATCCTATGATTTTTTCAGTGAATATATATATATATATATATATATATATATATATATATATATATTATCTACTGGCGGTCGCCAGTAGATAGTTATAGTTAGGACCGTGTTTCCATAGGAAATCCGCAACATTCTATTTGGAATAACTTTGGCGCCGGTTGTCGAATCCTCGCGAAAGTTTCAAAATAGGTGGGGCGCTCCGCTCCGCTCCTACCCTGAAAGTCTCGGGGGGATTCGTCAAGCGGGGGCTGAGAAAAAAGGGGGGGTCCCAAAACGCTTTTCCCCCTTGCAGTTTTCCATAGGGACCTTTAGTCCAAGGTACAGCCTGAACGGCTGAACATAATTACTTTAAATTTGGCAAAGAGGTAGTCCTCAGTTCAGGCATGTGCCTTTTGCATATATGGTGTCAATCTGTTCAGTAGTTCCTGAGAAAATCAAAAGTAAAATCATATACATATCTGGGCGGAGCCTAACCACACATCTCATCGTGAGATCTGATTGGCTGTCAGTACTTCATCCAAGAAGTGTTGGCAGCCATCTTGGGACCAATATACATGATAGCACCTCATTAAAAAGCATTGCAGTTAATATAAGGTTTTAAGACTTTAGTTACATTATAAATCATTTGTTGATGGTACCATACTCATTTTAGGAATTGTGGTGTGTTCTAAGGTGATTTTACCATGTGAAAAAGCCTTCTGCTGTGATATCACAAACCATGTTTGAGAGAAACAGGGGTGGGGGAATCATATCGCCCGACGCCCGAACCATGTTGTTTATATTGACGGGCAAGAAGATTTATTGTCTATTTATGTCCGACGGACATGTAGACATTAATCACGTTTTAATCACGTTAAAACAACAGGCTGTGGGCACTCTGGGGCTCACAGCCAATCCGAAGCTTGCAGAGAGCCTTTGGCGGCATCTGATTGGCTAGCAGCCCATGACTGGGCTCTAGCCAGTGATTGGCTGGGGGAGTGAAACGTCACTCAGCCTCTGCAAGCAGTAGTCCGTGGCCGCCACAAGGCTTGCAATAAGCATTCAAGTCAAATTAGCAGTTTTGCCCGCTTGAATTGTGTGATATTGTGACGGAGGTGCTGCGATTTTCTTTTATTTATATTTTTAGCAACCGTGCGTGGGTAGATTAATTAGTACAAAAGCCTAGGCCTGGCCCGCCTCGGCGCCTCAGATGAGGACGTAAAAAAAGCGTATCGCAAGCAGGCGTGCTGCGCTACCACCGCTTCATGGGGGAAACACCCATTACAACAAATTCAGATTCATGCGCTGCCATCGCAACGCGGGTTTAACATCGCGGGTCCGGAGCCTTCATACCGCAGATGGAAACAGATCTGCAGATTAATGCTTTCAAAAGAGACATCCATTGGTGACTTGCAATTTATAACTTAAAGTCCTAATATAGAATAGTGAACTATTAACTTTCCGCCCAGAACTGCATAAATACACCGACAAATATACATTACAAAATTGATGAATGTTGCAAAGAGGGTAGATTTGGCGAAATGATCCGTGTTTTGTATAGTTGAGGTTGTGACCTCGGTGAAGTTAGTGCAGAGGGTTAATATGCCTCCTGCAAAGAACATGTACGAAGTCGATTACAGAGTGCATAGGATGGGAACAGATCTGCAGATTAATGCTTTCAAAAGAGACATCCGTTGGTGACTTGCAATTTATAACTTAAAGTCCTAATATAGAATAGTGAGCTATTAACTTTCAGCCCATAACTGCGTAAACAAATATACATTACACAATTGATTAATGTTGCAAAGAGGGTACATTTGGCGAAAAAACGATTCTTATTATTAAAGGAAGCTCCCAACTTTGCTGTTTCTTTTTCGATACAACTTACCGATTCGCAAGGAATGTAGGGCTCACGTCTGGCCAGTTGCAAAAGTGAGGGGGAAATGGCAGGAGGCACGCTGGCTGACACCTTTTATACCCCACCCATACGTTTTTACAAGGGTGACGGTAAATAAGTACATTACGTATGGTTTGAAATGTACGTATTTTGTGGGAATAAATACACAGCCAAGGGTGACGGTAAATTAGTACATTACGTATGGTTTGAAATGTATGTATTTTGTGGGAATAAAAATGGAAAAAAAGGGGAATAGAAATAAAAGAATTGTCGTCAGAGTTAAGGGGATGGGGCGCAGGGGGGCAGGGACGCGATAATATCGCTTGACAAGTTTTCCTTTAGCATTATTATTGCACAGCATTCAATGGTTTACTGATTTTAATAAAGCAAAAATATATTAATGTTTCTCTGTCAGCCGGAGCCCTTAGGTTTGATGTGGAACGGGGGTAGGTGGGACAAGTGGATTTTACAGGACATGTAGATCTCAGTGGCATTTTGTCCCTTGGACAACTAGATAATTTGGAAAATTCCACACCCCTGAAATAAAAGACCGGCATCACGCCGGAGGCCATGCCCCCTCCTTGCAGCACTCTGCAAACACGCCCCCTGGCCAGTTGTAAGTTGAGGAATTAATTCCCCTTCAATACTGAGGGTCCCTGAGGGCCAACTAGCCCAACAGGTATCTCCAGTATGCTCCAGGGAGCTGCGTTGCAGGCAGGTGTTCTGAGGCCACGCCCCTTTTTACACCTCCATGCAATGCAGCTCTGTGGCACTTACTGGAGGTACCTAGTGGGCTAGTTTGACCCTAGGGACCCTTAGGATTCAAGGGGACTTAATCTCTCAACTCAGAATGCCCACAGGCCCTGTGGCGCGTTTTTAAGTTGGGGAAATAATTCCCTTTCAATCCAGAGGGACCCTGGTGTCCAACTAGCCCACCAGGTGCTTCCAATAAGCACCACTGCTCTGCGTTGCAGAGAGGTGTTGCAGGCCGTGCCACTTTTTACACCTCTCTGCAACGCAGCTCTGTGGCGCTTACTGGAGGTACCTAGTGGTCTAGTTGGACCCTAGGGACCCTCAGGATTCAAGGGGACTTAATCTCCCAACTTAAAACGGCTACAGGGCATGTTTACACAGTGGGGAAGGGAGGGGACGGGGCATGAGGTGACGTGTTCAAACACGCCCTGTGGTGCATTTTAAGAGGTAGTTTTAATCCCCTGCCCTATTATATACTAGGGGCTTACAGAGGAGGTCATGCTAATCACAGGGGGACCCCAACACATAGTGTGCCCTAGTGTATGTAGGTGTTTTCACTGTATTCTGAGTGTCTTTTAACATAGCACTGGCTCTAGGACTGGTTAGTTAGACTCAGTTACCACCAGTAACCGTCTGAAAAATTGAGGGTACAGGATGATTTTGCAACAAGGCTTGTTTCTGCTCTTCTGTTTGTTCTTTCTGCACGTTATACTTCTTCCTGCACTTTTCTTCGTCTTTGAGGACTTCTGTTGCTTCTTTCTGCATTTCTTTTTTTTCTTTCTGTGCGTTTTTCCTTCTTTCTTCACATGTCCTATCTCTGTAGGCATAGCTAGAAATTAGCATTTAAAAAACCTTTGAAATTCACTGAAAAAAACATAGGTTTCAGGCACGTTATAGCTAGGAATTAGCATTTAAAAAACCTTAGAAATTCACTGAAAAAACCATAGGTTTCAGGGGCGTTATAGTTAGCTGGACTTTTCACTCGTACAAAACCATAGAAATTCCCCCGTTATAGTTAGTTCAGCTAACTATAACTCGCGCGCCCGCAATGCACTGCTGATGACGTCACATATTACATCACTCATGACATGGTCAGTGACATCACTCATGACATCACTGATGACATCACTGATGACATCATCCTTGTGATAGAGTGGCAGACCTCCTCTCCCCCTAATATAACCTTTGATACACACATTCAAAAAAAGAAATTAAAATGTTCAAAACAATGGACATACCAATACCAGTTACAACAACCTATTCATTAATTGTAAGATCCACATCCACATCCACTCATTCACCAACAGTCCTATACAGTCACTCATACATGTACTCACTCATCATATGTACTCATACACCTATACATCCTGTTACACAACGCCACTCATCCATAAAGTTACTCACACACATAGTCACTCATGCTAATAAAGAATCAAACATCTGTTTACCTGCATATACAGTTATACACACACCACCACAGTTACTTCTACAGAAACTTACACATACTTAGTCTTTTTAACAATCACTTATAGAAACACATACTTATTCATACAGGAACTCTTTCAATCTCTCACTCTCACATATACTCACTTATATACACCAAAAGTCACATATACTAGTTTAAAACATATGTAGTTACTCATAGAGACACTATTGAGACAGTCATTCACTCACTAACACACCCATGCACACACTCATCCACCCATACAGTCCTGCACACATGCTGTCTTCAACACATACAAACAGTGAGTCACTCATTCATGCACCTATGCACTACGTAATACCCCCCACCGAACCATACAGACATCAGACACTTATACTGATACTCAAAAAACCAACTAATAACCTATATAGACACTCATGTAGCTACTCACCAACCCATGCAGCCACTTATACACAAAGTGAGAGACTGATACAGATATTTACATATTTAAACATTACTCACTAAGCCATGTATTCACTAAGATACACTTAATCAGTCAGTTATACAATCAATTTTTAAAAAACAAATCATCCATTTAGACACTTATATACCCATTTATTCTTCCATCGACCTTGAGATATACATATATAAAACATATGTAATTTTCAGAAAAACACACATTCACTGGATGATGTCATCAGTGATGTCATCAGTGATGTCATTTGAGATGTCATCAGTGATGTCATGAGTGATGTCACTGACCATGTCATGAGTGATGTAATATGTGACGTCATCAGCAGTGCATTGCGGGCGCGCGAGTTATAGTTAGCTGAACTAACTATAACGGGGGAATTTCTATGGTTTTGTACGAGTGAAAAGTCCAGCTAACTATAACGCCCCTGAAACCTATGTTTTTTTCAGTGAATATATATATATATATATATATATATTTAGTATACTATGTTTACATGTGAAAATGTGTCGGTCCACCTGTTTACCTCGGTGACACGGAAAAAATGGGTGGGACTGACGCCAGCACGCTGACGAGGTCCTCTTATGGCTCCTATGACGTCATACGGTGTCGCGAGCGGAGCTGTGCTATTATGACATCGTCATCGACATGGGAGAGCTAGCAAAGGATTTCCGTGGAATGCTGGCACAGGGGATATTCAACTAAGTGTTCAGGATAAGACTTTGGGAGCAACTGTTTATGTTACCACTCCAGAAACCGAAACCAGTGATCCGAGTGCAGAGGCCCTGCAGATGGCACACGAGGTGGGGAGCCCAGTCGTGTGCACCGGTGGGGCAGCGAAGTGACAAGCACCACTACCCACAGAAAAGGTAACAAGGGCACTGCTTAACACAGGATCTTCTCTTTGTATCTGGCAGGAACTACAAGTTTAAAATGCCCTAGATCCAAAATGCAGAATTAGTGTTACAACGGTCTTCAAGAAGACCTGCGATGGATGCCACTTCTGCCTTCCGTACACTGGAGGTATTGTTTATACTCAGTGTTTTAATTCACACTGGGCAACACTCTCTTAATGGAAATATTTGTATTTTTACAGATAACAACCTTCCCTAGAAAGGAACATGGTGAGGAGGAAGAAGGGAAGGCGGGTATTGGTGTTTCGTGAGGATAGGGAAGTGATTGAAAGAGGCAGTATCAATCAAAAATAATACATCAATTCGAACGTATGAGGCTCATTCATCAAGCCTGTCAATCTCACTTTTAACAGAAACAGTATACAGCCATGGTCACAACAGTAACACAACATGAAATATCTGTTGTCTATGCTGACTATGTGGTAAAGTGTCGACGTTTTGACCCCTAAGAAACTGTAGGCAGTTTATTCACTTACGTCAGGGTCTTCATCAGGACAGGGTGCGGGGGTGAGAAGGGGCATGGTCAAAGATCCTCTGCACGATGGCTAGGGGCGTGGACGGGCGTGTAGGTTCCTGTGGCGAGGAAGTGAGCGAAGCACTTCCACTAGATGGTGCAGGCTCGAACCCTCCGGACAATGTTAATTTACTTTACAAGGGTTAAAGCATCTATCAAAGCCTGCGTTCGAATGAAGCAAATTGTGAATATTTGTTTTGATTTTCTAAATTGTATTGTTACTTTCTGGGACCACTGTCCTTACGTACTGTTTCACACCCAGGTTCCAGAGATGATATTCTGGGTATACCCTTCTTAGGTGACTTTCCGTACACTGGAGGCGGCACATGGGTCACTCGGTACGGTCATACTGCGGTGGGACGCACTCTCGTTGACCTCTCATGGCACTGCTCCACACTTCGGGGCCAACGCTTTCCATTAGCTGTGTTTTCTGATGACGTGTCTCGCTGGCCCCGTTCGACAGCAGAACCCCTTAGATCCTAACAGACTCTTCCACTCTCTCACCGGAAGTGAAACCAGGCCACGCGGACACTTTCACAATACAACAGCCGGGAATGCACTTTTCAGTAAAAAAAAACACATTCCTTCCTCCTACTTTATCCAAAAAAACGACACACTGAAGAACAGGGGCCAGCTTCGATCGGTAAACAGCCGTTATAACAAATTTTTTACTACGCGATACCATTACGTGATGGCCAGAGAGCGAAGAACGCGGTGAATTGAAATGCATGGTGAAACTTACCGCGGCCGCGGTAGATTCAGAACCGATATCTGGAAGGGAGGGGAACCGGATTAGTGGAGAGTGTAGGAGTGAGCGGAACCAATGTGCTTGCCGCGAAGACCAAAACTTACTTGAAGTTGATGCGGAGGGACGTGGCCGAGGGCTAGGTATTGCGATAGGTTTCTAAGCTTGGCTCAGGTTACCAGGGGTCCGTGGACCTGGGAATAGGTTCGCTCTCTGGCCATCACGAGCACTTATTTAGAACTGTCACTCAGTACCGTCATTCTTAAAGCATGTATTTGAATGCACACGCCGTGGCAGATTAGTGACTGCACGCCTGCCTTATTACTCTCTCTATCTCGTGATTGACCGCCCCTTTATATTTAATTTCTAAATAATTTCTACAATTCGTGGTTGCACGGGTTTCTTGCCTCGTGATGTCCTTTCCTCCTTTCCTTTTTTCCTTTTTACCTTTTATCCTTTAGCCTTTTCCCTTTTTACCTTTTTACCGTTTACCCTCCTAAATTTATTCTCATATCTTATCGGTTTCCAGCAACCTGCATCTTTCCACCTTAATTCGAGTGTCAGTATCACTCCTTACCGCCTCACCTTCAACTGAAGTTATGATGTATCGTGCTTATGTCTATGCTTTTTTCCTTCTAAGTATCATTATGAGCACATGGTACAACTAGTGAATTGTGGATCTTTTGTTGTCGCCAATTAAGTCATGTCCCTTAAGTCCTTAATGTTTTAAATACCTTCTCCCTCTTCCTCCTTCCTTCCTTAAGGTTATTCAGGTTGCATCGTGCAGGCATTATTGTTCCTTGTCCTGATGATGATCCTTGCATTCGTTTAGTAGGATCGAAACGCCGTCGACACTTACAAATACCCGAAATGTTAAAAACATGATTTTGACACATAAACTGTTTGTTTCTCAATTATTGATGATATCTATAAGCAAACTATGTGTTTATGCCTGAACCTCTTTGTCTCTATGGTCTAATGTATGTACTGGACGCAGGCTTGTGTCCCACTTTATCAATCTTCTTTAATTTTGGCTACTTTTTATATATTAGTAAAATTCATGACTTCTGTCCGGCTGGACAAGTCTCCTTCTTGATAAGTACTGATTGGGTCCTTATTTATCATTAACTCTATTTTTCCTATGACTAGGGACAATTGTTGTTTATAATCACTTAATTCCCAAGGTCCCTAGTTGACTTTTCTGGGTGCTCTTGTTGTTACTAAATATAATTTGCGCAATCGCTTGATTGCAAGGGCCTTGTCCTATTACCCCTCCTTTAAGTGGGTCCCCTCCCCCTTGTCCTTTCATACAAAAACCCCCCCCAACCCCTCTATTCTAACGCTCCTGACATGTCTGACAACACACCACTTTATTCGGACGACTATATCAAAAAAATCCTAGAAGGTCCCTCGCTCTTCTCTAACTTAGATGAGACCCCTGGTGCTAGTAGTCATACGCCTGATTACTCCGAAGAGCTTGAAAAACAGAAAAAGAAATTCATCCTTCTGGAATTAATGATACGCATGCTAACTGAGTATCTGAAATCTAATACAATCCCACAAGGCTTAATAGTGAGGAACATTCCTGGTGTCTTCACTGACAACCCGAAATATATCAATAATTTTAGTTACATTGGTACTACCTGCTCAAGGCACTGGCTTGTACTTGGAATAGACATTGCCTCTGAGGAGCTCAAAGAGTTAACCAAAACTATTAATGACATTGAGAAAAATATTAAAGATAACAACACAATCCCTGACGCCAAGAAACTTCTGGAAAAGATTGAAAAAACATCTGAGGAATTCCATCGGCTGGAACAAAACAAAAAATCCAATAAAGTCAAACGGGATATAAAATCGTTTACCCAAGAACGAGCGTATCCTTATCTAAATAAAGATTTCTATGTCAATCGCTCTTACAATAATCCTCAGAACTCTCGCCCCTGGGGCCGTTTCAATAAACGGCAAAATTTAGTAGGGTTCTCTGACACATCAGCTGAGTCATCTGACAATTCAGATCCTGGAGAGGGCACAAGTAACATCACCAGAACCCCGAATCCCCTTTTTTTAGGTCGAGACCAACAAGACCCACCCAGGAGAGGCAGAGGGAGGCAACGCTCTCGCTGGTACAATCCCCCAGGAGAACGCCAAACGCGACAGAAGTTCTACCGTTGGTAAACTCCCCACTACAAACCAATATGACTGACGCTACTCTAACAATTCCCCTTTTTAATCTCTCAGCACACGCACTATCTAGCCATGAGATCTCATTATTGAGCAAAGGGTTGTCATTTGTCCCCACCACTTACCCCAACTTCTTAGACCTACAAACGGAACTTTTAAGATTCTTTCGGAAGTTAGGACTTCACAGCTACTTCCAAGTGAATCCCTTTACCCCTAAAGCATCTAACACCCCGCTTAGACTCCCATCGACATTTTCACCACCTGTCAACCAGATCCCCACTGAAATCATTACTTTTGAAAAACTGGTGCTCAAAGAAGTAAGGAATATCTCTGCAGCACATCACTATATTCCTTATAATATAACCAGAGATGAAAAGACAGCAATATCATCATTGCGTGACAATATAAACCTGATAATCAAACCGGCAGATAAGGGGGGAGGTATAGTCTTACAGGAGAAAAATGACTATAAGGCAGAAATAAATCGGCAGTTGTCAAATACAGATCATTACTGTAAACTTTTCACTAACCCTACCAAAGAACTACAAACCTTGATCAAACAGATCACTGATGAAGGCTTAGACCAGGGCTTCCTGAGCAAATTAGAATACCAATTTCTAAATACAAAAAATCCAAGGCTGCCTGTAATCTATACGCTTCCCAAAATTCATAAAAGTCTTGAGAAACCACCTGGCCGCCCTATTGTTTCTGGATGTGGCTCCATTTTGGAGCCATTGGGTCATTATGTCAACTATTTTATTAAAGATTTTGTTCCCAATACCCATTGTTATGTTCGTGACAGCATGGCAATGATAAATACGGTGGAGAATCTTCCTTATGACCCTGATTCCAATACCTTGTGTACTTTGGACGTTGAATCCCTGTACACCAATATACCTCAAAGGGATTCATTACTTGTCATTGAAACCATTCTTAACCAAAGACCTCGTCCTCATGCTGTTCCAACCAACTTTATACTGCAACTATTGGAAGTATGCCTTACCAAGAATTTTTTCACCTTTGAACAGCAGTTCTTTCAACAGGTCAAAGGTATTTCCATGGGTGCAATTTTTGCACCCAACCTGGCTATTCTCTACATGGACACATTGGAAATGGGACATATACTCACCACAGACAACCCCTTCTCGTCTTGTATCTATAAGTGGAAAAGATACATAGACGATATATTCATGATTTGGCAGGGCGATGATACCTTACTTGCGCCCTTCTTGCACTGGCTAAACAATAACTGCGGTGGACTTAACTTTACCATGTCATATGACAAAGAATCAATTCCCTTTCTTGACTTGACAATTAAACATACGGATGGCTATCTCATAACTAGCCTCTTCCGTAAGTCCACTGAACGTAATACTTTACTTAGTTATGATAGTAGCCATTCTCGTGCTCTTAGAGATTCCTTGCCATTTTCACAGTTTCTGAGAATTCGAAGAAACTGTTGCCTAAAAACAGATTACTTTTATGAAGCCAAAATACTTTGCCAAAAACTGCTCAAAAGAGGCTACCCACGGAGACTAGTGCGCAATTCTATGAAACGCGCTTGGTACAACTCCCGTGAATCTCTTTTAGAACCAAAAGCCAAACAGGAGTCCAATCGACTAGTTTGTGTCACCACATTCTCCACAATCTCGAGTGCTATACGTAAAACAATTCTACGTAATTGGCCCATCTTGAATGCAGGTACTCTCGCTCTTGATCGACCTTTATTTGCATTCAAGAAGAACAAAAACATTAAAGACCATTTGGTCCGTGCGGCCCTTCCTGTAACTGACAATCTGAATACTTTGAATGAACTCTGGTCACTTCCCCCACTAACTGGTCATGCTAAATGTGGAAATTGTGTTGTTTGTCCATTGACTATCGAATGTAAAACATTTGTTTTTGGTGATATCAGAAATGAACTTAAATTGTTTACCAACTGTAATTCTACTAATGTAATCTATGCAATTTTTTGTCCATGTGACAAAATCTATGTCGGACAAACCACGCAAAAGATCCGCTTGCGTATCTCACAACATAGGAGCAGAATTCGCTGCAAAATTCTTACTGACCCTCTGGTTGAACATTTTCTAGAAAAGAACCACTCTGAGGACCAACTACGTTGGACTGTGATTTCTGTCGTGAAGCTACCACCCAGGGGCGGTGACATTACAAAAATTCTAAGTAAAGAAGAACTCAAATGGATCCTTAAAACTGATAGCCTGAACACGGGGCTTAATCGCCTTGAGGATTGGACTACCATCACTTGATTCAGAAGTATTTTTCCCTTAGAATTCTGGAACTGTTGAACAATTGATCTGTCCATCATTATGTATATTTTTTATGTATCTTTTATGTATTTTTTAAGTATTCACATGTCCTTTTGTGCCATTGGGACTCTGTCCCCCTTTTGAATTGTACTATGTGCTGACTATATTTCTTAATTGTAAACTTGTCATACAACTCTCCTATTTTTTCTTCATACGCTGGTTAACCTCCTCTCATTCATCCAACACCACCTTAAGATGGCCGCCCGTTCTTTGGGTTCCATTCTACTCGAGTCCTTTCACTCTTTTCCTTAACCAGCCATAGCCCGGCCCACTTCCTCGCGGTTATACACGCATACTCCCGGGTCCTCGTCAGCAGCCCCATTGCCGGTAACCTGCTCCCGCACTGTCGGTTTGTCCAGTTATCTAATCACCTTGGTGAGTGTTCCGCTAATTCACTTAAGCTTGTCTCCTTCCTCACCCCCCCTTTTTGACTCGCTAACCCCTTTCTCCCTCGCCCTGTTCCATAGGAACCTATTCCCAGATCCACGGACCCCTGGTAACCTGAGCCAAGCTTAGAAACCTATCGCAGTACCTAGCCCTCGGCCACGTCCCTCCGCATCAACTTCAAGTAAGTTTTGGTCTTCGCGGCAAGCACATTGGTTCCGCTCACTCCTACACTCTCCACTAATCCGGTTCCCCTCCCTTCCAGATATCGGTTCTGAATCTACCGCGGCCGCGGTAAGTTTCACCATGCATTTCAATTCACCGCGTTCTTCGCTCTCTGGCCATCACAAGCACTTATTTAGAACTGTCACTCAGTACCGTCATTCTTAAAGCATGTATTTGAATGCACACGCCGTGGCAGATTAGTGACTGCACGCCTGCCTTATTACTCTCTCTATCTCGTGATTGACTGCCCCTTTATATTTAATTTCTAAATAATTTCTACAATTCGTGGTTGCACGGGTTTCTTGCCTCGTGATGTCCTTTCCTCCTTTCCTTTTTTCCTTTTTACCTTTTATCCTTTACCCTTTTCCCTTTTTACCTTTTTACCGTTTACCCTCCTAAATTTACTCTCATACCTTATCGGTTTCCAGCAACCTGCATCTTTCCACCTTAATTCGAGTGTCAGTATCACTCCTTACCGCCTCACCTTCAACTGAAGTTATGATGTATCGTGCTTATGTCTATGCTTTTTTCCTTCTAAGCATCATTATGAGCACATGGTACAACTAGTGAATTGTGGATCTTTTGTTGTCGCCAATTAAGTCATGTCCCTTAAGTCCTTAATGTTTTAAATACCTTCTCCCTCTTCCTCCTTCCTTCCTTAAGGTTATTCAGGTTGCATCGTGCAGGCATTATTGTTCCTTGTCCTGATGATGATCCTTGCATTCGTTTAGTAGGATCGAAACGCCGTCGACACTTACAAATACCCGAAATGTTAAAAACATGATTTTGACACATAAGGGTGTTGTCTAAACTGTTTGTTTCTCAATTATTGATGATATCTATAAGCAAACTATGTGTTTATGCCTGAACCTCTTTGTCTCTATGGTCTAATGTATGTACTGGATGTAGGCTTGTGTCCCACTTTATCAATCTTCTTTAATTTTGGCTACTTTTTATATGTTAGTAAAATTCATGACCTCTGTCCGGCTGGACAAGTCTCCTTCTTGATAAGTACTGATTGGGTCCTTATTTATCATTAACTCTATTTTTCCTATGACTAGGGACAATTGTTGTTTATAATCACTTAATTCCCAAGGTCCCTAGTTGACTTTTCTGGGTGCTCTTGTTGTTACTAAATACCATTACAATGCATGCATTACCACTCATGCATTGTACATCGCGAAGTCATTACTACGCATATTTTTAGAACGCATGGTCATTTAACACGCATGACTTTACAACAAATTTGTTGTAAAGGTATGTATGGTAAATGACCATGAGTTCTAAAAAAATGTAGACAATCCAAGTCGTTGTAAGGAAACAGAGGCTGTTCTGTTTCCTCACAATGACATGCACCACCCTTCAGAGATGACATGAAGCAGGAACCATGAGGAGAGAGGAACCACGAGGAGTGAGAGGTAAGGGGGATTGGGCATGGGGTGGTGGCTACTTTTCTAGGGTTTAGGGTAGTGTAGTGGTGTTTGAGTAGTGTAGGGGGTCGTGCTGAGGGTAGTGTTTTAGGGTTAAGGGTAGTGCAGTGGTATTTGTGTAGTGTAGGGGGTTGTGCTAGGGGTAGTGTTTTAGGGTTTACGGTGGTGCTGTGGTGTTTGTGTAGTGTAGGGGGTCAAGCTGGTGGTAGTGTTTCAGGGTTTAGGGTAGTGCAGGGATGTTTGTGTAGTGTAGGGGGTCATGCTGGGGGTAGATTTAGGGTTTAGGGTTGTGCAGTGGTGTTTGTGTAGTGTAGGGGGTCATGCTGGGGGCAATGTTTTAGGGTTTAGGGCAGTGCAGTAGTGTTTGGGTAGTGTAGGTGGTCGTGCTGGGGTAGTGTTTTAGGGTTTAGGGTAGTGCAGTGGTGTTGGTGTAGTGTAGGGGGCGTGCTGGGTGTAGTGTTTTAGGGTTTAGGGTAGTGCAGTGGTGTTCGGGTAGTGTAGGGGTCATGCTGGGGGTAGATATAAGGTTTAGGTTAGTGCAGTGGTGTTTGGGTAGTGTAGGGGGTCATGCTGGGGGTAGATTTAGGGTTCAGGGTAGTGCAGTGGTGTTTGGGTAGTGTAGGGGGTCATGCTGGGAGTAGATTTAGGGTTTAGGGCAGTGCAGTGGTGTTCGGGTAGTGTAGGGGGTCGTGCTGGGGTGGTGTTTTAGGGTTTAGGGCAGTGCAGTGGTGTTCGGGTAGCATAGGGGGTCATGCTGGGTGTGGTGTTTTAGGGTTTAGAGCAGTGCAGTGGTGTTCGGGCAGCGTAGGGGGTCATGCTGGGGGTGGTGTTTCAGGGTTTAGGGCAGTGCAGTGGTGTTCAGGCCGTGTAGGGGGTCATGCAGGGGGTGGTGTTTCAGGGTTTAGGGAAGTGCAGTGGTGTTTGGGCAGTGGAGGGGGTCATGCAGGGGGTGGTGTTTCAGGGTTTAGGGCAGTAAAGTGGTGTTTGGGCAGTGTAGGGGGTCTTCCTAGGGGCTGGTGTCTCAGGGTTTAGGGCAGTGCAGTGGTGTTCGGGCGGTGTAGGGGGTCATGCAGGGGGTGGTGTTTCAGGGTTTAGGGCAGTGCAGTGGTGTTCAGACAGTGCAGGGGGTCATGCAGGGGGTGGTGTTTCAGGGTTTAGGGCAGTGCAGTGGTGTTCGGGCAGTGTAGGGGGTCATGCAGGGGGTGGTATTTCAGAGTTTAGGGCAGTGCAGTGGTGTTCAGGCAGTGTAGGGGGTCTTCCTGGGGGGTGGTGTCCAGGGTTTAGGGCAGTGCAGTGGTGTTTGGGCAGTGTAGGTCGTTGTGCAGGGGGTGTTGTTTCAGGGTTAAGGGCTGTGAAGTGGTGTTCGGGCAGTGTAGGGGGTCATGCAGGGGGTGGTGTTTCAGGGTTTAGGGCAGTGCAGTGGTGTTCGGGCAGTGTAGAGGGTCTTCCTGGGGGGTGGTGTCTCAGGGTTTAGGGCAGTACAGTGGTGTTCGGTCAGCGTAGGGAGTATTGCTGGGGGTGGTGTCTCAGTGTTTAGGGCAGTGCAGTGGTTTTCGGGCATTCTAGGGGGTCGTGCAGGTGTGGTGTTTCAGGGTTTAGGGCAGTGCAGTGGTGTTCGGGCAGTGTAGGGGGTCCTGCTGGGGGGTGGTGTTTCAGGGTTTAGGGCAGTGCAGTGGTGTTCAGGCAGTGTAGGGGGTTGTGCGGGGGGGTATTTCAGGGTTTAGGGCATTGCAGTGGTGTTCGGGCAGTGTAGGGGGTCGTGCGGGGGGAGGTGTTTCAGGGTTTAGGGCATTGCAGTGGTGTTCGGGCAGTGTAGGGGGTCGTGCTGGGGCTGGCGTTTCAGGGTTTAGGGAGAGCATTCTTGTTCTGGCAGAGTAGGGGGTCGTGCGGGGGATGGCGTTTCAGGGTTTAGGGCAGTGCAGGGGTGTTCAGGTAGTATAGGGGGTCGTGCTGGGGCTGGCGTTTCAGGGTTTAGGGCAGTGCATGGGTGTTCGGGCAGTGTACAGGGTCATGCTGGGGATGGTGTTTCAGGGTTTAGGGCAGAGCAGGGGTGTTCGGGCAGTGTATGGAGTCATGCTGGGGCTGGCGTTTCAGGGTATAGGGCAGTGCAGGGGTGTTCGGGCAGTGTAGGGGGTCATGCTGTGGCTGGTGTTTCAGGGTTTAGGGCAGAGCAGGGGTGTTCGGGCAGTGTAGGGGATCGTGCGGGGGCTGGTGTTTCAGGGTTTAGGGCAGAGCAGGGGTGTTCTGGCAGTGTAGGGGGTAATGCGGAGGGTGGTGTTTCAGGGTTTAGCGCAGAGCAGGGGTGTTCGGGCAGTGTAGGGGATCGTGCGGGGGCTGGGGTTTCAGGGTTTAGGGCAGAGCAGGGGTGTTCTGGAAGTGTAGGGGGTAATGCGGAGGGTGGTGTTTCAGCGTTTAGGGCAGTGCAGTGGTGTTCGGGCACTGTAGGGGGTCGTGCTGGGGATGGTGTTTCAGGGTTTAGGGCAGTGCATTGGTGTTTGGGGAGTGTAGGGGGTAGTGCTGGGGCTGGTGTTTCAGGATTTAGGGCAGTGCAGTGGTGTTCGGGGAGTGTAGGGGGTGGCACTGGGGCTGGTGCTTGAGGGATTCGGGCAGTGCAGTGGTGTTCGGGCAGTGTAGGGTGGGGTACTGGGGCTGGTGTTTCAGGGTTTTGGGCAGTGCAGTGGTGTTCGGGCAGTGTAGGGGTGGTGCTGGGGGTGGTGTTTCAGGGCTTCGGGCAGTGCAGTGGTGTTCGGGCAGTGTAGGGGGTAGTGCTGGGGGTGGTGTTTCAGGCTTTCGGGCAGTGCAGTGGTGGCTGGTAGTGTAGGTGGTGGTGCTTCAGGTGGAGTTTCAGGGTTTCGGGCAGAGCAGTGGTGTTCGGGCAGTGTAGGGGGACGTGCTGAGGGTGGTGTTTTAAGGTTTTGGGCAGAGCAGTGGTCTTCGGGCAGTGTAGGGGATCGTGCTGGGGATGGTGTTTCAGGGTTTAGGGCACTGTAGTGGTGTTCAGGCTGTGTAGGGGGACGTGCTAGGGGTGGTGTTTCAGGGATTAGGGCAGTGCAGTGGTGTTCAGGCAGTGTAGGGTGTCATGCTGGGGGTGGTGTTTCAGGGGTTAGGGCAGTGCAGTGGTGTTCGGGCAGTGTAGGGTGTCATGCTGGGGGTGGTGTTTCAGGATTGAGGGCAGTGCAGTGGTGTTCGGGCAGTGTAGGGTGTCATGCTGGGGCTGGTGTTTCAGGGTTTCGGGCAGTGCAGTGGTGTTCGGGCAGTGTAGGAGGTGGTGCTGGGGCTGGTGTTTCAGGGTTTTGGGCAGTGCAGTGGTGTTTGGGCAGTGTAGGAGGTGGTGCTGGGGCTGCTGTTTCAGGGTTTTGGGCAGTGCAGTGGTGTTCGCGTAGTGTAGGGGGTGGTGCTGGGGCTGGTGTTTCAGGGTTTCAGGCAGTGCAGTGGTGTTCGGGAAGTTTAGGGGGTGGTGGTGGGGGTGGTGTTTCGGGGTTTCCGGCAGTGCAGTGGTGTTTGGGCAATGTAGGAGGTGGTGCTGGGCCTGGTGTTTCAGGGTTTTGGGCAGTGCAGTGGTGTTCGGGCAGTGTAGGGGGTGGTGCTGGGGCTGGTGTTTCAGGGTTTCAGGCAGTGCAGTGGTGTTCCGGAAGTATAGGGTGTGGCGCTGGGGTGGTGTTTCAGGGTTTCGGGCAGTGCAGTGGTATTCGGGCAGTGTATGGGGTGGTGCTGGGGGTGGTGTTTCAGGGTTTCGGGCAGTGCAGTGTTGTTCGGGCAGGGCAGGGGCTGGTGCTGGGGATGGTGTTTCAGGGTTTTGGGCAGAGCAGTGGTGTTCGGGCAGTGTAGGGGGACATGCTGGGGCTGGTGTTTCAGGGTTTCGGGCAGTGCAGTGGTGTTCGGGCAGTGTAGGGGGTCGTGCTGGGGTGGTGTTTCAGGGGTTAAGGCAGTGCAGTGGTGTTCAGGAAGTGTAGGACGTCGTGCTGGGGGTGGTGTTTCAGGGTTTCAGGCAGTGCAGTGGTGTTCAGGCAGTGTAGGGGGTGGTGCAGGGGCTACTCTATCAGGGGTTATGGCAGTGCAGTGGTGTTCAGGCGGTGTAGGGGGTCGTGCTGGGGGTGCTGTTTCAGGGGTTAAGGCAGTGCAGTGGTGTTCGGACAGTGTAGGACGTCGTGCTGGGGGTGGTGTTTCAGAGTTTCAGGCAGTGCAGTGGTGTTCGGGCAGTATAGGGGGTGGTGCAGGGGCTACTCTATCAGGGTTTCGGGCAGTGCAGTGGTGTTCGGGCAGTGTAGGGGGTGGTGCTGGGGCTGGTGTTTCAGGGTTTCGAGCAGTGTAGTGGCGTTCGGGCAGTGTAGGAGGTATTGCTGGGGCTGGTGTTTCAGGGTTTCGGGCAGTGCAGTGGTTTTCAGGCTGTGTAGGAGTTGGTGCTGGGGCTGGTGTTTCAGGGTTTTGGGCAGTGCAGTGGTGTTTGGGCAGTGGAGGGGGTGGTGCTGTGGCTGGTGTTTCATGGTTTCGGGCAGTGCAGTGGTGTTCGGGCAGTGTAGGGGATGGTGTTGGGGAAGTAGTTTCAGGATTTCGGTCAGTGCAGTGGTGTTTGGGCAGTGTAGGGGTGGTGCTTCGGGTGGTGTTTCAGGGTTTCGGGCAGATCAGTGGTGTTCGGGCAGTGTAGGGGGTGGTGCTGGGGTGGTGTTTCAGGGTTTCTGGCAGAGCAGTGGTGTTCGGGCAGTGTAGGGGGGCGTGCTGAGGGTGGTGTTTCAGGGTTTCGGGCAAAGCAGTGGTGTTCGGGCAGTGTAGGGGGATGTGCTGGGAGTGGTGTATCAGGGTTTCGGGCAGAGCAGTGGTGTTCGGGCAGTGTAGGGGGTCATGCTGGGGATGCTGTTTCGGGGTTTAGGGCAATGCAGTGGTGTTTGGGCAGTGTGGTGGGAGGTGCTGGGGGTGGTGTTTCATGGGTTAGGGCAGTGCAGTGGTATTCGGGCAGTGTAGGGGGTCGTGCTGGGGGTGGTGTTTCAGTGGTCAGGGCAGTGCAGTGGTGTTTGGGCAGTGTAGGGTGTTGTGCTGGGGGTGGTGTTTCAGGGTTTAGTGCAGTGCATTGGTGTTCGGGCAGTGTAGGGTGTCGTGCTGGAGCTTGTGTTTCAGTGTTTAGGGCATTGTAGTGGTGTTCGGGCAGTGTAGGGGGTCATGCTGGGGGTGATGTTTCAGGGTTTAGGGCAGTGCAGTGGTGTTTGGGAAGAGTAGGGGGTCGTGTTGGGGGTGATGTTTGAGGGATTAGGGCAGAGCAGTGGTGTTTGGACAGTGCAGGGGATCTTGCTGGGGGTGGTGTTTCAGGGTTTAGCGCAGTGCAGTGGTGTTCGGGCAGTGTAGGGGGTCTTGCTGGGGTGGTGTTTCAGGGTTTAGGGCAGTGCAGTGGTATTTGGGCAGTGTAGGGGGTCATGCAGGGGGGTGGTGTTTCAGGATTTAGGGCAGTGCAGTGGTGTTTGGGCAGTGTAGGGGGTCATGCTGGGGGTGGTGTTTCAGGGTTTCGGGCAGTGCAGTGGTGTTCGGGCAGTGTAGGGGGTTGTGCTGGGGTGGTGTTTCAGGGGTTAAGGCAGTGCAGTGGTGTTCAGGAAGTGTAGGACGTCGTGCTGGGGGTGGTGTTTCAGGGTTTCAGGCAGTGCAGTGTTGTTCAGGCAGTGTAGGGGGTGGTGCAGGGGCTACTCTATCAGGGGTTATGGTAGTGCAGTGGTGTTCAGGCGGTGTAGGGGGTCGTGCTGGGGGTGGTGTTTCAGGGGTTAAGGCAGTGCAGTGGTGTTCGGACAGTGTAGGACGTCGTGCTGGGGGTGGTGTTTCAGAGTTTCAGGCAGTGCAGTGGTGTTCGGGCAGTATAGGGGGTGGTGCAGGGGCTACTCTATCAGGGTTTCGGGCAGTGCAGTGGTGTTCGGGCAGTGTAGGGGGTGGTGCTGGGGCTGGTGTTTCAGGGTTTCGAGCAGTGTAGTGGCGTTCGGGCAGTGTAGGAGGTATTGCTGGGGCTGGTGTTTCAGGGTTTTGGGCAGTGCAGTGGTTTTCAGGCTGTGTAGGAGGTGGTGCTGGGGCTGGTGTTTCAGGGTTTTGGGCAGTGCAGTGGTGTTTGGGCAGTGGAGGGGGTGGTGCTGTGGCTGGTGTTTCACGGTTTCGGGCAGTGCAGTGGTGTTCGGGCAGTGTAGGGGATGGTGCTGGGGAAGTAGTTTCAGGATTTCGGTCAGTGCAGTGGTGTTTGGGCAGTGTAGGGGGTGGTGCTTCGGGTGGTGTTTCAGGGTTTCAGGCAGATCAGTGGTGTTCGGGCAGTGTAGGGGGTGGTGCTGGGGTGGTGTTTCAGGGTTTCTGGCAGAGCAGTGGTGTTCGGGCAGTGTAGGGGGACGTGCTGAGGGTGGTGTTTCAGGGTTTCGGGCAAAGCAGTGGTGTTCGGGCAGTGTAGGGGGATGTGCTGGGAGTGGTGTATCAGGGTTTCGGGCAGAGCAGTGGTGTTCGGGCAGTATAGGGGGTCATGCTGGGGATGCTGTTTCAGGGTTTAGGGCAATGCAGTGGTGTTTGGGCAGTGTGGTGCTGGGGGTGGTGTAACATGGGTTAGGGCAGTGCAGTGGTGTTCGGGCAGAGTAGGGGGTCGTGCTGGGGGTGGTGTTTCAGTGGTCAGGGCAGTGCAGTGGTGTTTGGGCAGTGTAGGGTGTTGTGCTGGGGGTGGTGTTTTAGGGTTTAGTGCAGTGCATTGGTGTTCGGGCAGTGTAGGGTGTCGTGCTGGAGCTTGTGTTTCAGTGTTTAGGGCATTGTAGTGGTGTTCGGGCAGTGTAGGGGGTCATGCTGGGGGTGATGTTTCAGGGTTTAGGGCAGTGCAGTGGTGTTTGGGAAGAGTAGGGGGTCGTGTTGGGGGTGATGTTTGAGGGATTAGGGCAGAGCAGTGGTGTTTGGACAGTGCAGGGGATCTTGCTGGGGGTGGTGTTTCAGGGTTTAGCGCAGTGCAGTGGTGTTCGGGCAGTGTAGGGGGTCTTGCTGGGGTGGTGTTTCAGGATTTAGGGCAGTGCAGTGGTGTTTGGGCAGTGTAGGGGGTCATGCTGGGGGTGGTGTTTCAGGGTTTAGGTCAGTGCAGTGGTGTTCTGCCCGTGTAGGGGGTTGTGCTGGGTGTGGTGTTTCAGAGTTTAGGGCAGTGCAGTGGTGTTTGAGCTGTGTAGGGGGTCGTGCGGGGGGTGGTGTTTCAGTGTTTAGGGCATTGCAGTGGTGTTCTGTGCAGTCTAGGGGGTTGTGCGGGGGGTGGCGGTTCAGGGTTTAGGGCAGTGCAGTGGTACTTGGGCAGTGTAGGGGGTCATGACGGGGCTGGTGTTTCAAGGTTTAGGGCAGAGCAGTGGTGTTCGGGCAAAGTAGGGGGTCGTGCTGGGGCTGGAGTTTCAGGGTTTAGGGTAGAGCATTGGTGTTCGGGCAGTGTAGGGGGTCGTGCTGGGGCTGGCGTTTTAGGGTTTACGGCAGTGCAGTGGTGTTCAGACAGTGCAGGGGGTCATGCAGGGGGTGGTGTTTCAGTGTTTAGGGCATTGCAGTGGTGTTCGGGCAGTCTAGGGGGTTGTGCGGGGGGTGGCGTTTCAGGGTTTAGGGCAGTGCAGTGGTGTTTGGGCAGTGTAGGGGGTCGTGACGGGGCTGGTGTTTCAAGGTTTAGGGCAGAGCAGTGGTGTTCGGGCAAAGTAGGGGGTCGTGCTGGGGTTGGAGTTTCAGGGTTTAGGGCAGAGCATGGGTGTTCGGGCAGTGTAGGGGGTCGTGCTGGGTCTGGCGTTTTAGGGTTTAGGGCAGTGCAGGGGTGTTCGGGCAGTGTAGGGGGTCGAGCTGGGGCTGGTGTTCCAGGGTTTAGGGCACTGCAGGATTTTTTGGGCAGTGTAGGTGGTCGTGCTGGGGCTGGTGTTTCAGTGTTTAGGGCAGAGCAGGGGTGTTCGGGCAGTGTAGGGGGTCGTGCGGGGTCTGGTGTTTCAGTGTTTAGGGAAGAGCAGGGATGTTCGGGCAGTGTAGGGGGTTGTGCGGGGGTGGTGTTTCAGGGTTTAGGGCAGAGCAGGGGTGTTTGGGCAGTGTAGGGGGTCATGCGGGGGTGGTGTTTCAGGGTTTCTGGCAGTGCAGTGGTCTTCAGGCAGTGTAGGGGGTCATGCTGGGGATGGTGTTTCAGGGTTTAGGGCAGTGCAGTGGTGTTCGGGCAGTGTGGTGGGACGTGCTGGGGGTGGTGTTTCATGGGTTAGGGCAGTGCAGTGGTGTTTGGACAGTGTAGGGGGTCGTGCTGGGGGTGGTGTTTCAGTGGTTAGGGCAGTGCAGTGGTGTTTGGGCAGTGTAGGGTGTTTTGCTGGGGGTGGTGTTTCAGGGTTTAGGGCAGTGGTGTTCGGGCACTGTAAGGTGTCGTGCTGGGACTTGTGTTTCAGGGTTTCGTGCAGTGAATTGGTGTTCGGGCAGTGTAGGGTGTCGTGCTGGGGGTGGTGTTTCAGGGGTCAGGCCAGTGCAGTGGTGTTTGGGCAGTGTAGGGTGTTGTGCTGGGGGTGATGTTTCAGGGTTTAGGGCAGTGCAGTGGTGTTTGGGAAGAGTAGGGGGTCGTGTTGGGGGTGATGTTTGAGGGATTAGGGCAGAGCAGTGGTGTTTGGACAGTGCAGGGGATCTTGCTGGGGGTGGTGTTTCAGGGTTTAGCACAGTGCAGTGGTGTTCGGGCAGTGTAGGGGGTCTTGCTGGGGTGGTGTTTCAGGGTTTAGGGCAGTGCAGTGGTATTTGGGCAGTGTAGGGGGTCATGCAGGGGGGTGGTGTTTCAGGATTTAGGGCAGTGCAGTGGTGTTTGGGCAGTGTAGGGGGTCATGCTGGGGGTGGTGTTTCAGGGTTTAGGTCAGTGCAGTGGTGTTCTGCCCGTGTAGGGGGTTGTGCTGGGTGTGGTGTTTCAGGGTTTAGGGCAGTGCAGTGGTGTTTGAGCTGTGTAGGGGGTCGTGTGGGGGTGGTGTTTCAGTGTTTAGGGCATTGCAGTGGTGTTCTGTGCAGTCTAGGTGGTTGTGCGGGGGGTGGCGTTTCAGGGTTTAGGTTATCAAAAGAAATATTTACAATGAAGTTCGTTCTGAAACTTGAAAAAATGATGCAAGGATAAATTATTAGTTGCTTGAATATATTGAAATGTTCAAATATCGATGTAATGTTAATATCACAATTCATCTAGTGTATTACATACAAGACAATGATTATTAAATCAAAATACAATGTTGCATAACAAATCCCAATGCATTTCGGGTTGAACCCTTCGTCAGGGGGTTTAAAAAAAAAATCGCTGTAAGTTGTGTATGCTGATCTTTTTGTTTCGTCTTGTTGACCTCCTGTAGGAACTACAACAAAAAGCACATATTGTGCTGTTAATTAAGATCGAAATACATATTTAGATAGATAGAATTTGCACTCGAGAAGAGAGAAAGTCAATGACCCTGGGTACCAGTCGTTTTGGGAAATAAACAGTATTAGAACTGTTAGGAGCTATTAGGGATCACCGCAGAGTGTGCGTAAATTGTAAAAAAGTGCGAGAGATGAAATTAAGTCTAAAAAGGTGATTGAGCAGATATCCTGATAGATGGTTATCCGCTTACCAAAAAGGAAACACGCCTGGTTAATTGCGAGGTGCTCAAGCTGTTGGTTGTGAAACAATCTGTAAACAAAATATAAACTGTAAGCTATTGCCGCCTAGTACAGCATTCTCGTGTGGTCAAGCATCCTAGATCCCATAATGTTAAAAACTCACCAGTCGCCGTTATTCGGTGTTTTAAACCGTACCACAACTTCGCCATGATCTACGCGAACCGTGCCTGTAACACAAGCACCAGAAATGACTCGTACGCTACAATGTTAATTAAAAGTGCACTACCTAAGGTTATGTGACGAAAGTTCGTTACTGTGTCTCACCTTCGAAAAAGGTCTGTATTACTTAAAAGAAGCTTCCGGCATTAGCAGGCTCAGGAGAGCGTGTGCGTGGCCCGAATGAGGGGAGGTTTATCAAGAGAGCCCATGCGTTCCAAAGTAGGCAACATCGACAGAGGACTCGCGTTGAAAGTGAAACGTGTAGAAATAGGACTGTGTGTCTAGCTCTCCTAGGTGGATCACCTAGGTGTCAATAAAGTTTACTCATGAGTGCCGGGTGAAAGAAAAGGCGCATTACCGATATGGTAACTACTGAAGGGAGAAAATAATGGAAAAATAAAAAGAAGAATAAAAAGAAAAAGTAATGCAAATGCGAGTGCAAATTCTTTACAGAAAAAAGTTAAAACCAACACTGACATCACTTTTCAGATGAAACATAGTAATTCATAATGATCATTTAAACCACCTGGAATCACCGTATCTAGGTATTTAATCCAATACGTTTCTCTGCATGAAAGAACATTGTGCATGTCAATGTTAGTCTGCATGTGAAGATGTTCAAGAATGGTAAAACGCAATTGTGGAATGGTGTGTAATGTGTTAATCCAATGTGTGACAAGAGAAGAGTTCATGTTTTTATTACGTATTCTGCTCTTGTGTTCTATGATCCTAGTTTTGATCTTGCGACTTGTCCTCCCTACATATACCAAACCGCATGGGCATTTGATGGCATAAATTACCCATTCTGTATTACAGTCTGAGGTATGGCGATGTTTGATATTTTGGCCTGTGTGGGGATGTGCGAACACATTGCCTAAAATTACATTGCTACATTGACCGCAATTGTGACATTTTTTCATGCCCGCATATTTCAGTGTGGTAGGTTTCGAGTGGCTTTTGAGGAGGTCCCTCAGATTCTTAGATCTGGTATGAGCAAAAAGAGGAGAATCCCTGAACAAATCTTGAAAATCAGATTCTTGTTCGATGATATCCCATCGTTTTCTAATAATAGATTTGATCTGTGCAGATTGAGCTGAGTATTTTAATACAAAAACTTCGCGTTTAGAACGGGTCTTATGAGTGGTATGGAGTAGGTCTTCTCGTTTTTTACGCCCAACTTGATTTTCGGCCTCAGTGAGGATGTGTTCTGGGTAACCTCGCACTCTGTATCGGTCCAATTGTTTTTTCATGTCAATGTCGCATTGGTGGTGCTCTGAGGTGATTCTCTTAATCCTAGTTAGTTGAGAGACTGGTAAGTGTTTCTTAAGAGAATATGGGTGAGCGCTTGAATAATGCAATGCATTGTTAACATCAGTAGGTTTCCTGTACATCATGGTGGTTAATCCATGGGGGGATTTGTGAATCTCTAGATCTAGAAAATGAATCTTTTCTGATTGGATGTCATAAGTGAACTGTATCCTTGGGTTGCATTGATTTAGTTCTGCTATGCTATGTTCTAGCAAAGTTTTAGATCCCTTCCATATGATTAGAATGTCATCTATGTAGCGTAGAAAGAGGGTCGAATTGGATTGCCAAACTGGATTATTGAGCACGTGTTGATATTCGAAATAAGCCATGAAGGTGTTTGCATAGGCTGGGGCTCCCGGAAAGCCCATTGATGTACCGGTGATCTGTTGGTAGTAAGTGTTCTTCCATGAAAAGTAGCTGTGATACAGCGAAAAGTGTAGAAGTTCAAGCAAGAAGATGCTTTTATCTTTAGTCAGTGTTGAGTTCAGTAGTCTCCACTCTACTGCTTCGAGTCCCTCATTGTGAGCGATTGAAGTGCCACTACATCAATGGTACATAGGAAATAGTCGTCAGTAAGCTGAGGTGTAATCGCTTCCGATTTCAATAAACAATCTGTAGTGTCCTTGACGTATGTTTGCCAGGATTGGACCAAAGGTTGCAAATGGTGGTCTAAGTATCTCCCTATTGGTTCATGCATCGATCCACAGCCCGCTACTATGGGCCTGAATGGTGGTTTTTGTCTGTTCTTGTGGATCTTCGGAAGCATATAAATATGCGGAACCTTAGGTGTGGGGTGAAGTAAGAATTTTTTAGTATTGGCGTCAATATTGCCATCATCTTCGCCTTTCTGTAAAATGCAGTTAAGAATTTTTAGAAATTCCTTTGTTGGGTCTTGATCCAATGGAATGTACGTGTGTCCATCCTTCAGATGTTGATTAACACTATCTGTGTAAAAGGTGGTGTCTAGGACAACCAGGGCTCCTCCTTTGTCAGCAGGTTGAAATGTTATCGAAGTATCCTGGCATAAAGCGTTCAAGATGCGAGATTCTTTGGTAGAGAGATTATTGTGCTGGGGTTTTTTGTATGTGATGGATTCTAGATCCTTTTTAACCAAGATCTCAAAGGTGTCCAGGGTTTTATGTGACAAGGGAGCCATAAACTTGCTCTTGGGTCTGAATTGTTCTGCGGTTGGAGATTCCTCATTGGTGCTGGGATTCATCGAAAAAAACCATTTTAATCTCAATTTCCGCATGAACTTGAAAAGTGAAATTTCAGTTTCCAAACCATGTGATGTGTAAGTGGGCACAAACGATGTTCCTTTGTTCAAAACTTTAAGTTGTTCAGTGTTGAGTTGTTTTTGAGATATATTCACTACTAAGTTGTTTTCTTCGCTGTCCTCTGTGGTCTTCCTGTTTCGGTGCTTGTTTTTTTGGGTTTTTCCCCGGCGGGTATGTCGTCGCTTGGTGTATTGATTTTGTCTGGAGGGGATTTTGAGGAATGGCCCTCGGCTAAAAAAGAAGATGAAGAGGAGGATTTACTGATAGATGTTGTAGCCATTTCTTCTGTTTGTGCCTGTGGTTGAGATCTAGAACCAACCGTTGGTCTGTGGAGAAGTAAATCTTGTTCATTAGCTACACTTTCTTCAGATGAAGACGTTCCGGTTTTTTTAAAAGGACGTTTTTGAGCATAAACTTCGGCCCACGAGTAGACCTCATCGAGTTTGTAATCGATTGTGTCTCTTTTAAATTTCCTAATTTTTCGCTCGTGAACTTCTTTCGCGTGTGTATCTAATCCTAATCTTATGTTGATGTCTTCAAGTACTTTATTCCAATCCTCCTGTTCCATTTTATTTGATACTTCATCCTTAAGTTTGTTGATGTCTTGATCTAATTCCTGAAGTATGGATGAAATCTCTTCGACTATAAGTAGTATCAAATCAAGAGAGCATTTATTCAAAATTGCATACCACCGAGACATGAATGCCTTATTGAACTTAAAGAGCATAGGTCTTAAAGCTATTCGTAAGCCTCTAGGAATTCGTTTTACTTTATGGTACTCAATAAGTGTAGTAGCGTGGAGACGTTGGTTAATTTCTTTCCTCATCATGTATTCCAGTTGACGTAACTGTTGTGTTGTGGTTCCTAAGGAGGAACTGAAAGTCCGTGTGTCTTTAACAAGTGCATAGATAGATGTGGCTTCATCCTGTGAATATGCTTTTGTTTCTGCTATGTTAGTGGTTAAATCTGCTATGTCTTTCCAAGACATGTTCGTAACAGGGTGCTGGGCCACCAGGGACTCAGAAATGAAACAATATTTGTTGTGGTGGGTGGGCCTGCACACCTAAACTTTTTACAAAGTGTCAAATACTCAATGTGTGAGTGCAATGGATTCTCTATTTAGCGTGCTTTCACGTATGAGGGATGTGAGTCTACACCCCTATTTATAACATTAAATGAGAGAGGTTCTGGAACAACCAGTTCCTACGTGAATCACAGCTATGACCAGAAAGGTCTCATCAATGTATAAATACAAAGTATTACTTAGTAATACTTAGTAGTGAATATATCTCAAAAACAACTCAACACTGAACAACTTAAAGTTTTGAACAAAGGAACATCGTTTGTGCCCACTTACACATCACATGGTTTGGAAACTGAAATTTCACTTTTCAAGTTCATGCGGAAATTGAGATTAAAATGGTTTTTTTCGATGAATCCCAGCACCAATGAGGAATCTCCAACCGCAGAACAATTCAGACCCAAGAGCAAGTTTATGGCTCCCTTGTCACATAAAACCCTGGACACCTTTGAGATCTTGGTTAAAAAGGATCTAGAATCCATCACATACAAAAAACCCCAGCACAATAATCTCTCTACCAAAGAATCTCGCATCTTGAACGCTTTATGCCAGGATACTTCGATAACATTTCAACCTGCTGACAAAGGAGGAGCCCTGGTTGTCCTAGACACCACCTTTTACACAGATAGTGTTAATCAACATCTGAAGGATGGACACACGTACATTCCATTGGATCAAGACCCAACAAAGGAATTTCTAAAAATTCTTAACTGCATTTTACAGAAAGGCGAAGATGATGGCAATATTGACGCCAATACTAAAAAATTCTTACTTCACCCCACACCTAAGGTTCCGCATATTTATATGCTTCCGAAGATCCACAAGAACAGACAAAAACCACCATTCAGGCCCATAGTAGCGGGCTGTGGATCGATGCATGAACCAATAGGGAGATACTTAGACCACCATTTGCAACCTTTGGTCCAATCCTGGCAAACATACGTCAAGGACACTACAGATTGTTTATTGAAATTGGAAGCGATTACACCTCAGCTTACTGACGACTATTTCCTATGTACCATTGATGTAGTGGCACTTTATACTTCAATCGCTCACAATGAGGGACTCGAAGCAGTAGAGTGGAGACTACTGAACTCAACACTGACTAAAGATAAAAGCATCTTCTTGCTTGAACTTCTACACTTTTCGCTGTATCACAGCTACTTTTCATGGAAGAACACTTACTACCAACAGATCACCGGTACATCAATGGGCTTTCCGGGAGCCCCAGCCTATGCAAACACCTTCATGGCTTATTTCGAATATCAACACGTGCTCAATAATCCAGTTTGGCAATCCAATTCGACCCTCTTTCTACGCTACATAGATGACATTCTAATCATATGGAAGGGATCTAAAACTTTGCTAGAACATAGCATAGCAGAACTAAATCAATGCAACCCAAGGATACAGTTCACTTATGACATCCAATCAGAAAAGATTCATTTTCTAGATCTAGAGATTCACAAATCCCCCCATGGATTAACCACCATGATGTACAGGAAACCTACTGATGTTAACAATGCATTGCATTATTCAAGCGCTCACCCATATTCTCTTAAGAAACACTTACCAGTCTCTCAACTAACTAGGATTAAGAGAATCACCTCAGAGCACCACCAATGCGACATTGACATGAAAAAACAATTGGACCGATACAGAGTGCGAGGTTACCCAGAACACATCCTCACTGAGGCCGAAAATCAAGTTGGGCGTAAAAAACGAGAAGACCTACTCCATACCACTCATAAGACCCGTTCTAAACGCGAAGTTTTTGTATTAAAATACTCAGCTCAATCTGCACAGATCAAATCTATTATTAGAAAACGATGGGATATCATCGAACAAGAATCTGATTTTCAAGATTTGTTCAGGGATTCTCCTCTTTTTGCTCATACCAGATCTAAGAATCTGAGGGACCTCCTCAAAAGCCACTCGAAACCTACCACACTGAAATATGCGGGCATGAAAAAATGTCACAATTGCGGTCGATGTAGCAATGTAATTTTAGGCAATGTGTTCGCACATCCCCACACAGGCCAAAATATCAAACTTCGCCATACCTCAGACTGTAATACAGAACGGGTAATTTATGCCATCAAATGCCCATGCGGTTTGGTATATGTAGGGAGGACAAGTCGCAAGATCAAAACTAGGATCATAGAACACAAGAGCAGAATACGTAATAAAAACATGAACTCTTCTCTTGTCACACATTGGATTAACACATTACACACCATTCCACAATTGCGTTTTACCATTCTTGAACATCTTCACATGCAGACTAACATTGACATGCACAATGTTCTTTCATGCAGAGAAACGTATTGGATTAAATACCTAGGTACGGTGATTCCAGGTGGTTTAAATGATCATTATGAATTACTATGTTTCATCTGAAAAGTGATGTCAGTGTTGGTTTTAACTTTTTTCTGTAAAGAATTTGCACTCGCATTTGCATTACTTTTTCTTTTTATTCTTCTTTTTATTTTTCCATTATTTTCTCCCTTCAGTAGTTACCATATCGGTAATGCGCCTTTTCTTTCACCCGGCACTCATGAGTAAACTTTATTGACACCTAGGTGATCCACCTAGGAGAGCTAGACACACAGTCCTATTTCTACACGTTTCACTTTCAACGCAAGTCCTCTGTCGATGTTGCCTACTTTGGAACGCATGGGCTCTCTTGATAAACCTCCCCTCATTCGGGCCACGCACACGCTCTCCTGAGCCTGCTAATGCCGGAAGCTTCTTTTAAGAAATACAGACCTTTTTCGAAGGTGAGACACAGTAACGAACTTTCGTCACATAACCTTAGGTAGTGCACTTTTAATTAACATTGTAGCGTACGAGTCATTTCTGGTGCTTGTGTTACAGGCACGGTTCGCGTAGATCACGGCGAAGTTGTGGTACGGTTTAAAACACCGAATAACGGCGACTGGTGAGTTTTTAACATTATGCAGCTCTCTAGGATGCTTGACCACACGAGAATGCTGTACTAGGCGGCAATAGCTTACAGTTTATATTTTGTTTACAGATTGTTTCACAACCAACAGCTTGAGCACCTCGCAATTAACCAGGCGTGTTTCCTTTTTGGTAAGCGGATAACCATCTATCAGGATATCTGCTCAATCACCTTTTTAGACTTAATTTCATCTCTCGCACTTTTTTACAATTTACGCACACTCTGCGGTGATCCCTAATAGCTCCTAACAGTTCTAATACTGTTTATTTCCCAAAACGACTGGTACCCATGGTCATTGACTTTCTCTCTTCTCGAGTGCAAATTCTATCTATCTAAATATGTATTTCGATCTTAATTAACAGCACAATATGTGCTTTTTGTTGTAGTTCCTACAGGAGGTCAACAAGACGAAACAAAAAGATCAGCATACACAACTTACAGCGATTTTTTTTTTAAACCCCCTGACGAAGGGTTCAACCCGAAATGCATTGGGATTTGTTATGCAACATTGTATTTTGATTTAATAATCATTGTCTTGTATGTAATACACTAGATGAATTGTGATATTAACATTACATCGATATTTGAACATTTCAATATATTCAAGCAACTAATAATTTATCCTTGCATCATTTTTTCAAGTTTCAGAATGAACTTCATTGTAAATATTTCTTTTGATAACCTTATGATATATGGTGTACTTTGTATTTATACATTGATGAGACCTTTCTGGTCATAGCTGTGATTCACGTAGGAACTGGTTGTTCCAGAACCTCTCTCATTTAATGTTATAAATAGGGGTGTAGACTCACATCCCTCATACGTGAAAGCACGCTAAATAGAGAATCCATTGCGCTCACACATTGAGTATATGACACTTTGTAAAAAGTTTAGGTGTGCAGGCCCACCCACCACAACAAATATTGTTTCAGGGTTTAGGGCAGTGCAGTGGTGTTTGGGCAGTGTAGGGGGTCGTGACGGGGCTGGTGTTTCAAGGTTTAGGGCAGAGCAGTGGTGTTCGGGCAAAGTAGGGGGTCGTGCTGGGGCTGGAGTTTCAGGGTTTAGGGCAGAGCATGGGTGTTCGGGCAGTGTAGGGGGTCGTGCTGGGGCTGGCGTTTTAGGGTTTACGGCAGTGCAGTGGTGTTCAGACAGTGCAGGGGGTCATGCAGGGGGTGGTGTTTCAGTGTTTAGGGCATTGCAGTGGTGTTCGGGCAGTCTAGGGGGTTGTGCGGGGGGTGGCGTTTCAGGGTTTAGGGCAGTGCAGTGGTGTTTGGGCAGTGTAGGGGGTCGTGACGGGGCTGGTGTTTCAAGGTTTAGGGCAGAGCAGTGGTGTTCGGGCAAAGTAGGGGGTCGTGCTGGAGTTGGAGTTTCAGGGTTTAGGGCAGAGCATGGGTGTTCGGGCAGTGTAGGGGGTCGTGCTGGGGCTGGCGTTTTAGGGTTTAGGGCAGTGCAGGGGTGTTCGGGCAGTGTAGGGGGTCGAGCTGGGGCTGGTGTTCCAGGGTTTAGGGCACTGCAGGATTTTTTGGGCAGTGTAGGTGGTCGTGCTGGGGCTGGTGTTTCAGTGTTTAGGGCAGAGCAGGGGTGTTCGGGCAGTGTAGGGGTCGTGCGGGGGCCGGTGTTTCAGGGTTTAGGGAAGAGCAGGGATGTTCGGGCAGTGTAGGGGGTAGTGCGGGGGTGGTGTTTCAGGGTTTAGGGCAGAGCAGGGGTGTTTGGGCAGTGTAGGGGGTCATGCGGGGGTGGTGTTTCAGGGTTTCTGGCAGTGCAGTGGTCTTCGGGCAGTGTAGGGGGGTCATGCTGGGGATGGTGTTTCAGGGTTTAGGGCAGTGTAGTGGTGTTCGGGCAGTGTGGTGGGACGTGCTGGGGGTGGTGTTTCATGGGTTAGGGCAGTGCAGTGGTGTTTGGACAGTGTAGGGGGTCGTGCTGGGGGTGGTGTTTCAGTGGTTAGGGCAGTGCAGTGGTGTTTGGGCAGTGTAGGGTGTTTTGCTGGGGGTGGTGTTTCAGGGTTTAGGGCAGTGGTGTTCGGGCACTGTAAGGTGTCGTGCTGGGACTTGTGTTTCAGGGTTTCGTGCAGTGAATTGGTGTTCGGGCAGTGTAGGGTGTCGTGCTGGGGGTGGTGTTTCAGGGGTCAGGCCAGAGCAGTGGTGTTTGGGCAGTGTAGGGTGTTGTGCTGGGGGTGATGTTTCAGGGTTTAGGGCAGTGCAGTGGTGTTTGGGAAGAGTAGGGGGTCGTGTTGGGGGTGATGTTTGAGGGATTAGGGCAGAGCAGTGGTGTTTGGACAGTGCAGGGGATCTTGCTGGGGGTGGTGTTTCAGGGTTTAGCGCAGTGCAGTGGTGTTCGGGCAGTGTAGGGGGTCTTGCTGGGGTGGTGTTTCAGGGTTTAGGGCAGTGCAGTGGTATTTGGGCAGTGTAGGGGGTCATGCAGGGGGGTGGTGTTTCAGGATTTAGGGCAGTGCAGTGGTGTTTGGGCAGTGTAGGGGGTCATGCTGGGGGTGGTGTTTCAGGGTTTAGGTCAGTGCAGTGGTGTTCTGCCCGTGTAGGGGGTTGTGCTGGGTGTGGTGTTTCAGGGTTTAGGGCAGTGCAGTGGTGTTTGAGCTGTGTAGGGGGTCATGCGGGGGTGGTGTTTCAGTGTTTAGGGCATTGCAGTGGTGTTCTGTGCAGTCTAGGGGGTTGTGCGGGGGGTGGCGTTTCAGGGTTTAGGGCAGTGCAGTGGTGTTTGGGCAGTGTAGGGGGTCGTGACGGGGCTGGTGTTTCAAGGTTTAGGGCAGAGCAGTGGTGTTCGGGCAAAGTAGGGGGTCGTGCTGGGGCTGGAGTTTCAGGGTTTAGGGCAGAGCATGGGTGTTCGGGCAGTGTAGGGGGTCGTGCTGGGGCTGGCGTTTTAGGGTTTACGGCAGTGCAGTGGTGTTCAGACAGTGCAGGGGGTCATGCAGGGGGTGGTGTTTCAGTGTTTAGGGCATTGCAGTGGTGTTCGGGCAGTCTAGGGGGTTGTGCGGGGGGTGGCGTTTCAGGGTTTAGGGCAGTGCAGTGGTTTTTGGGCAGTGTAGGGGGTCGTGACGGGGCTGGTGTTTCAAGGTTTAGGGCAGAGCAGTGGTGTTCGGGCAAAGTAGGGGGTCGTGCTGGGGCTGGAGTTTCAGGGTTTAGGGCAGAGCATGGGTGTTCGGGCAGTGTAGGGGGTCGTGCTGGGGCTGGCGTTTTAGGGTTTAAGGCAGTGCAGGGGTGTTCGGGCAGTGTAGGGGGTCGAGCTGGGGCTGGTGTTCCAGGGTTTAGGGCACTGCAGGATTTTTTGGGCAGTGTAGGTGGTCGTGCTGGGGCTGGTGTTTCAGTGTTTAGGGCAGAGCAGGGGTGTTCGGGCAGTGTAGGGGGTCGTGCGGGGGCTGGTGTTTCAGGGTTTAGGGAAGAGCAGGGATGTTCGGGCAGTGTAGGGGGTAGTGCGGGGGTGGTGTTTCAGGGTTTAGGGCAGAGCAGGGGTGTTTGGGCAGTGTAGGGGGTCATGCGGGGGTGGTGTTTCAGGGTTTCTGGCAGTGCAGTGGTCTTCGGGCAGTGTAGGGGGGTCATGCTGGGGATGGTGTTTCAGGGTTTAGGGCAGTGCAGTGGTGTTCGGCAGTGTGGTGGGACGTGCTGGGGCTGGAGTTTCAGGGTTTAGGGCAGAGCATGGGTGTTCGGGCAGTGTAGGGGGTCGTGCTGGGGCTGGCGTTTTAGGGTTTAAGGCAGTGCAGGGGTGTTCGGGCAGTGTAGGGGGTCGAGCTGGGGCTGGTGTTCCAGGGTTTAGGGCACTGCAGGATTTTTTGGGCAGTGTAGGTGGTCGTGCTGGGGCTGGTGTTTCAGTGTTTCGGGCAGAGCAGGGGTGTTCGGGCCGTGTAGGGGGTCGTGCGGGGGCTGGTGTTTCAGGGATTAGGGAAGAGCAGGGATGTTTGGGCAGTGTAGGGGGTAGTGCGGGGGTGGTGTTTCAGGGTTTAGGGCAGAGCAGGGGTGTTTGGGCAGTGTAGGGGGTCATGCGGGGGTGGTGTTTCAGGGTTTCTGGCAGTGCAGTGGTCTTCGGGCAGTGTAGGGGGGTCATGCTGGGGATGGTGTTTCAGGGTTTAGGGCAGTGCAGTGGTGTTCGGGCAGTGCGGTGGGACGTGCTGGGGGTGGTGTTTCATGGGTTAGGGCAATGCAGTGGTGTTTGGACAGTGTAGGGGGTCGTGCTGGGGTGGTGTTTCAGTGGTTAGGGCAGTGCAGTGGTGTTTGGGCAGTGTAGGGTGTTGTGCTGGGGGTGGTGTTTCAGGGTTTAGGGCAGTGGTGTTCGGGCACTGTAAGGTGTCGTGCTGGGACTTGTGTTTCAGGGTTTCGTGCAGTGAATTGGTGTTCGGGCAGTGTAGGGTGTCGTGCTGGGGGTGGTGTTTCAGGGGTCAGGCCAGTGCAGTGGTGTTTGGGCAGTGTAGGGTGTTGTGCTGGGGGTGGTGTTTCAGGGTTTAGGGCAGTGTAGTGGTGTTCGGGCACTGTAAGGTGTCGTTCTGGGACTTGTGTTTCAGGGTTTAATGCAGTGCATTGGTGTTCGAGCAGTGTAGGGGGTCGTGCTGGGGCTTGTGTTTCAGTGTTTAGGGCAGTGTAGTTGTGTTTGGGCAGTGTAGGTGGTCATGCTTGGGGTGATGTTTCAGGGTTTAGGGCAGTGCAGTTGTGTTCAGGCAGTGTAGGGGTTGGGCTGGGGGTGGTGTTTCTGGGTTTAGGGCAGTGCAGTGGTGTTCGGGCAGTGTAGGGTGTCTTGCTGGGGTGGTGTTTCAGGGTTTAGGGCAGTGCAGTGGTATCTGGGCAGTGTAGGGGGTCATACAGGGGGGTGGTTTTTCAGGATTTAGGGCAGTGCAGTGATGTTTGGGCAGTGTAGGGGATCATGCTGGGGTGTTGTTTCAGGGTTTAGGTCAGTGCAGTGGTGTTATGCCAGTGTAGGGGGTTGTGCTGGGTGTGGTGTTTCAGGGTTCAGGGCAGTGCAGTGGTGTTTGGGCAGTATAGGGGGTCGTGCGGGGGTGATGTTTCAGGGTTTAGGGCATTGCAGTGGTGTTTGTGCAGTGTAGGGATTCGTGCGGGGGGTGGCGTTTCAGGGTTTAGGGCAGTGCAGTGGTGTTCGGGGAGTGTTGGGGGTGACGCTGGGGCTGGTGTTTCAGGGTTTCGGGCAGTGCAGTGGTGTTCGGGCAGTGTAGGGGGTGGTGCTTCAGGTTGAGTTTCAGGGTTTTGGGCAGAGCAGTGGTGTTCGGGCAGTGTAGGGGGACATGCTGAGGGTGGTATTTTAGGGTTTGGGGCAGAGCAGTGGTGTTCGGGCAGTGTAGGGGGATGTGCTGGGGGTGGTGTTTCAGGGTTTCGGGCAGAGCAGTGGTGTTCGGGCAGTGTAGGGGATCGTGCTGGAGATGGTGTTTCAGGGTTTAGGGCAGTGTAGTGGTGTTCAGGCAGTGTAGGGGGATGTGCTAGGGGTGGTGTTTCAGGGGTTAGGGCAGTGATGTTCGGGCAGTTTAGGAGGTCTTGCTGGTGTTGGTGTTTCAGGGTTTAGGGCTGTGCAGTGGTGTTCGGGCAGTGTAGGGGGTCGGGCTGGTGTTTCAGGGTTTAGGGCAGTGCAGTGGTGTTTGGGCAGTGTAGGGGTTCGTGCTGGGGGTGGTGTTTCAGGGTTTAGGGCAGTGCAGTGGTGATCGGGCAGTGTAGTGTGTCGTGCTGGGGCTTGTGTGTCAGGGTATATGGCAGTGCAGTGGTGTTCGGGCATTGCAGGTGTTTTGCTGGGGGTGGTGTTTCAGGGTTAGGGCAGTGCAGTTGTGTTCTGGCAGTGTAGGGGGTCTTGCTGGGGTGGTGTTTCAGGGTTTAGGGCAGTGCAGTGGTTTTCTGGTTGTGTAGGGTGTCGTGCTGGGGTTGGTATTTCAGGATTTAGGGCAGTGCAGTGGAGTTTGGGCAGTGTAGGGTGTCGTGCTTGGCCTTGTGTTTCAGGGTTTAGGGCAATGCAGTGGAGTTTGGGCAGTGTAGGGGTTTGTGCTGGGGGTGGTGTTTCAGGGTTTAGGGCAGTGCAGTGGTGATCGGGCAGTGTAGGGTGTTGTGCTTGGGCTTGTGTGTCAGGGTTTATGGCAGTGCAGTGGTGTCCGGGCAGTGAAGGGGTTTTGCTAGGGGTGGTGTTTCAGGGTTAGGGCAGTGCAGTTGTGTTCTGGCAGTGTAGGGGGTCATGCTGGGGGTTGTGTTTCAGGGTTTAGGGCTGAGCAATGGTGTTCGGCCAGAGTAGGGGGTCGTGCTGGGACTGGTGTTTCAGGGTTTAGGGCAGTGCAGTGGTGTTTGGGCTGTGTAGCGTGTAATGCGGGAGGTGGTGTTTCAGGGTTTAGGGCACTGCAGTGGTGTTCGGGCAGTGTAGGGGGTCGTGCTGGGGCTGGTATTTCAGGGTTTAGGGCAGTGCAGTGGTGTTCGGGCAGTGTAGGGGGTCATGACGGGGCTGGTGTTTCAGGGTTTAGGGCAGAGCAGTGGTGTTCGGGCAAAGTAATGGGTCGTGCTGGAGTTTCATGGTTTAGGGCAGAGCATGGGTGTTCGGGCAGTGCAGGGGATCATGCTGGGGCTGGTGTTTTAAGGTTTACGGCAGTGCAGGGGTGTTCGGGCAGTGTAGGGGGTAGTGCTGGGGCTGGTGTTTCAGGGTTTAGGGAAGAGCAGGGATGTTCGGGCAGTGTAGGGGGTAGTGCGGGGGTGGTGTTTCAGGGTTTATGGCAGAGCAGGGGTGTTCAGGCAGTGTAGGGGGTCGTGCGGGGGCTGGTGTTTCAGGGTTTAGGGCAGTGCAGTGGTTTTCGGGCTGTGTAGTAGGTGGTGCTGGGGCTGGTGTTTCAGGGTTTCGGGCAGTGCAGTGGTGTTCGGGCAGTGTAGGGGGTGGTGCTGTGGCTGGTGTTTCAGGGTTTCGGGCAGTGCAGTGGTGTACGGGAAGTATAGGGGGTGGTGTTCAAGGGTTTCGGGCAGTGCAGTGGTGTTCGGGCAGTGTAGGGGGTGGTGCTTCGTGTGCTGTTTCAGGGTTACATGCAGAGCAGTGGTGTTCGGGCAGTGTAGGGGGAGGTGCTGGGGGTGGTGTTTCAAGGTTTAGGGCAGTGCAGTGGTGTTCGGGCAGTGTGATGGGACGTGCTGGGGGTGGTGTTTCATGGGTTAGGGCAGTGCAGTGGTGTTCGGACAGTGTAGGGGGTCGTGCTGGGGGTGGTGTTTCAGTGGTTAGGGCAGTGCAGTGGTGTTTGGGCAGTGTAGGGTGTTGTGCTGGGGGTGGTGTTTCAGGGTTAAGAGCAGTGCAGTGGTGTTCGGGCACTAAAAGGTGTCATGCTGGGACTTGTGTTTCAGGGTTTCGTGCAGTGAATTGGTGTTCGGGCAGTGTAGGGTGTCGTGCTGGGGGTGGTGTTTCAGGGTTTTGGGCAGAGCAGTGGTGTTCGGGCAGTGTAGGGGGACGTGCTGGGGGTGGTGTTTCAGGGTTTAGGGCAGAGCAATGGTGTTCGGGAAGAGTAGGTGGTCGTGCTGGGGCTGGTATTTCAGGGTTAAGGGCAGAGCAGTGGTGTTCGGGCAGTGTAGGGGGTCATGCTGGGGCTGGTGTTTCAGGGTTTCGGGCAGTGCAGTGGTGTTCGGGCAGTGTAGGGGGTTGTGCTGGGGATGGTGTTTCAGGGTTTAGGGCAGTGCAGTGGTGTTCGGGCAGTGTAGGGGGTCGTGCTGGGGCTGGTGTTTCAGGGTTTTGGGCAGAGGAGTGGTGTTTGGGCAGTGTAGGGAGTCGTGCTTGAGTAGTGTTTCAGGGTTTAGGGCGGTGCAGTTGTGTTCGTGCAGTGTAGGGGCTCGTGCTGGGGTAGTGGTTTAGGGTTTAGGGCAGTGCAGTTGTGTTTGTGTAGTGTAGGGGGTCGTGCTGAAGCTGGTGTTTCAGGGTTTAGGGCAGTGCAGTGGTGTTCAGGCAGTGTAGGGGGTCATGCTGGGGCTGGTGTTTCAGGGTTTTGGGCAGAGGAGTGGTGTTCGGGCAGTGTAGGGGGTCGTGCTGGGGTTGTGTTTCAGGGATTAGGGCAGAGCAGTTGTGTTCGGGCAGTGTACGGGTCTTACTGGGGTTGTGTTTCAGGGGTTAGGGCAGTGCAGTAGTGTTCGGGCAGTGTAGGGAGTCTTGCTGGGTGTAGTATTTCAGGGTTTAGGGCAGTGCAGTGGTGTTTGGGCAGTGTAGGGGGGTCATGCTGGGGGTGGTGTTTCAGGGTTTAGGACCATGCAGTGGTGTTCGGGCAGTGTAGGGGTCATGCTGGGTGTTGTGTTTCAGGTTTTTGGGCAGTGCAGTGGTGTTCGGGCAGTGTAGGGGGTCGTGCTGGGGGTGGTGTTTCTGGGTTTAGGTCAGTGCAGTGGTTTACGGGCAGTGTAGTGGGTCGTGCCGGGGGTAGTGTTTTACTGTTTAGGGCAGTGCAGTGGTGTTCGGGCAGTGTAGGGAGTCGTGCTTGAGTAGTGTTTCAGGGTTTAGGGCAGTGCAGTTGTGTTCGTGCAGTGTAGGGGCTCGTGCTGGGGTAGTGGTTTAGGGTTTAGGGCAGTGCAGTTGTGTTTGTGTAGTGGTCAGTGCAAGCGCTGCATCGCTAGGCGAGACCTAAAAAGCATTGCACCAAGATGGCTGCCAACACTTCCTGGATTGAAGTGTTGGCAGCCAATTAGAGCCAAGCTTGTGCTTGTGTAGTTAGGTCCCGCCCAGATATATAAAGATTTGTTCCTTTAATATCTCGAAAACTACTGAACGGATTTACACCATTTGAAAAAAAGATCGCTTTATGAACCAAGCACTACCTTTTTGTCAAATTTGGTGTAATTCCGTTCAGCAGTATCAGCTGTAACCTTGTCTAAAGTTTCCTATGGGAAATCTAGTAAACAGATTTGCACCATTTTAAAAAAAAAGGTCTCTTTCTGGACCAAGGGCTACATTTTTGCCAAATTTGGTGTAATTACGTTCAGCAGTTCGGACTGTAGTCGTGTCTAAATTTTCCTACGGGAAATAACATGGAGAAAACGCTTTTTGGGACCCCCCTTTTTTCTCACCTTTGTCTGTTTCACTATCTCAACCTCTCCACTATCCATTACATCTTAAGAATCTTGGTGTCCCAAAGTGAAGACGTATATCAACTGTTTTTGAGACGGAATGTAATATTTTGGACTTTGTGCAGACTTTATTTAGCACAAAATGTGTGATGAAATTCATGGTGGCTCTTAAGAAGGGTCCCAAACTTTTCTTGTCCTAGGGCCCCATAGCCTGTTATAAAGTCACTGCCAAAGGTGGCGCTCCCATCCCTGTGCCAGAGACTCTGCAGTAGAAGGAGGCGAGTTATAGCTGAGACAGATAGTATAATGGAGAGGTGCGGTGCAGATTGAGAGGTGTGGTGCAGCGGCCAAGGCAGCTGACTTCGGAGCACAGGCTTCACGGTTTGATTCCAGGCTCCCGCTTCATCTCAGCGCCATATGTCTCTAGGCAATAGTTCACTTAATTTCCATAAGGGATCCCAGCGCCTTGAGAGCCGTAAGGGTGAGTAGTTTGTGCTTTACAAATACGGATTTAAATATTATTTATAATCTATAGAAAAATTACTCACGTTTTATGGCGCTGCCCTTGCCTCGCACAACTATAACAGGCTTTGGAGTTTTTGAATGAACCGGGGTCCATCCTGTTGGAATTCAAACCTGTACCAGATAGGTTACTGTTTGATTTCTTCAGGGCACTCTAACCCACTGGGCTACATCTCTGGGAATCAAATTTGCCAGAGGAAGGCGCCTGGACCACACGGGATTACGTAATGCCAAAATACAAGATTGACCATTTTTCTATCCTCATAGTGGTGTCCTGAAAGTAAAGCACATATCCCAAGAGAAGAAAATTAGACCCAAAACGTGCAGATAAATGTAAGAGTTTGAAAGTAAAGATTACCATCAGGGTGTGGGGCGCCCCCTTCAGGAGGTTGCGCCTGTACACTTCTGTGTAACTGTGCGTGGCCTTGCGTCCTAGCCTTTTTTGCGTGCTTGTGAGGTAGTCGCTCACGAGCTCTACGGGGAAACTTTAATTAATTCATAAGTACTTTAGAATGAACCTATATTGAAGCAGTGCGGGGAATGCAGAGGAAATATATAATTCACACTCTCCAGGCGGCCAGGCTTCCTTGAGGATGCCCACGTAGTCACGAGGAAAGCGTGCTGACAAAAAGTCCACCAAATAACTTTATTCCATAATTTCAGTAAAGTAGAACTTTATTCTATTTTTCATGAAAAATCATAAAAGTGGACATGATGAAATTAGGCAAACAAGAAAAATAGGAGGTCTAAATCCCAGCCACCACAGGTTACGAAACAGATGAATAAAACATGTTATCATTCCAATATCATAGGATTTTTTTTTCTCATCCAGGGCTGCACAAGGCCAGACTCACGTGTCTTATGCATGGAACTGGAACAAGTGCACCAGTGAGTGACTGCCCTAGCACCCACAGGTGAGGCAAATGCAAGTGATTATGTGGCTGTCTCAGCAGAAGCACGAAAGAAACGCCGAGGGCCGGAGAAGACAATGAGGCGGAAGCCCCCAGCGGGGCGACTCGAAAACAGCAGCGTAGCCGGGATAATTAAGTGCTTGTGGGCGGACCCCTGCTGGGGGCCGCATCGACCCTGTAGATGAGCAGTATGGATCGCATATTGGTACAGAGTGCCTACTGCAGACGTGGCTGGGGTCCTGTGCGTTGGGCACCTGGGCTGTGCTCCCATTCAGGAATACGCTGAGATGGACTTAGCCTCGTGCTGTACTTGCATCAAACGAAAATAACGAGTTTTGTTTTCTATACTTCGCTCAAACCCTCCAGTGGCTGAGCCCGGTAATAACAGATGCTATACTTACCCTCTCTAGGTATGCTAATTAGCGCCACTCGTTTGTTTTGTGTTGCTTCTAATTCATTTTCTTGTTTCCCATGTAGTTCTGTGCCACAATCATGAATGAATGGCTGAATGGGGGCACTTGTTAGCCGGGGGATATGGCCAGAGTTGTCTCATTCTCCCATCAGACACAAGAGACCACTCAGAAAGAGTACCTGTGTCAGAGTAACAATGGATTATCGTTGTTATATAAATGCTGCATCACACTAACAGAGGAAAATTATTCAGGCATAAGAGTTGCGAATATAAAAAATACCCATACCAAGAAAATAATTCCTCTTCGATAGTGGAAAACACCTGTAAACTACCTTATTTGTGTGGGAGGGTGTGCACACACACAGGCTAAGACCAATCATCTCCATTAACCCAGTGCAAGGGCCCAAATGTGCTGAGTCATTTTGTGGTTGCAAACCTTGTGAACCACAAAAAAAGATGGTTTGTGATCACAAAATGGCTTACTTGTATTCCCTAAATGCAGTTTGAGACTCAGTAAAGTCTTAGTAAACCGCAAAAGGGTATTAGAAATGGATAACGAAACGCAATTTGAAAGGGTGGTGCTTAGGGCATCTCTTCCAAATTGCAACTCAGTATAAGATGTATCAGTGGTTTGTGAGTGCAATTGAATTGTGACCAGCACCTCAAAGGAGGTGGCAACTCATTCTCAAAAGTGAAGGGGTCACTTGTGACACTTCAATTCTGAGTGAATGCGACCACCTAAATGGATAGTACACCTGGCACAAGATTTTGAATATAAGAAAATAACTGCAATGGCAAAAGTGTTACTTTGGAGGCCTGCACTAGCCCTTATGAATACCAGTGGTACGGAATACCAAGGTTGCGATGTCTTCATACCACTTAATGCCTCTTATTTCTACCCTTAACGTATTGTCTATTTACTCCACTCTTGCAGGTTCTTTTTCATCCCTGCTTCTCCCTTTATCACTGTTTTCCTCTCCTCCTCTTTCTTCCTCACTTCTTCCTTGTTGCTATATGTATTTAACAACTATGGCCACACAGCGGTTATGTGGGATGGTGGTAGTCCTTCTTCATTGTTTATTTAAAAAATATGAGCCACTGGGAATGTGCAGTAACAAAGTATAAATGGATCAAGCATTATGGTGCTCATTTGTAATGATCAGGCATTGATAAAGAGATTGCCAAAAGTCGTCTGCCTGTCTTCAATGATAAATGAGTGCAATCTTGCCCTGTGAGTGCCCATCTTTACTTTCAGAATTGTAAATATTGCGTGAGTTTCACCCTCACGAATGGTGCACCCATCCTGGAGTTCGGTAGCTTTGGTGAAACTTGTGAGATACATATATATATATATAAAACCTTAGAAATTCACTGAAAAAAACATGGGTTTTAGGGAAAATTATAGTTAGTTGGACATTGCACTCATACAAAACCTGTGAAATTCCCCCGTTATAGTTAGTTCAGCTAACTATAACTAGCGCCCCCGCAATGCACTGCTGATGACGTCACATATTACATCACTCATGACATGGTCAGTGACATCACTGATGACATCACTGATGACATCTCAAATCACATCACTGATGACATCACTGATGACATCATCCATGTGATAATTTCATGCATCTTCTCACACCCTAATATAACTTTAGATACACCCACTCTAAATTACAGACTGCCATTCTCAAAACCATAGACACTCCAACACCAATAACTACATACCCACTCACTGATTCTTAGGTCTACACATACATCCACTCACTCACCCGTACAGTCACTCATACTCACGGTCACTCAGTACAGGACTATCATATGCAGTCATACACCTAAATAGACACTCATGCACCGCCACTCATCCATAGAGGTACTCACACACCTAGTCAGTCATGCAAATAATTATTCACACTCCTATTTACTCATCTATACAGTTATACACACACCAGCTCACTTACTCATACAAATACTAGCACAATCTTACGTTATCATACAATCACTGATACAAGCAAACACTCATCCATGCAGCCACTCTCACAATCACACACTCTCACTTATAGCCATTTATATACACACATATATACTGCCTTTCATATATGTAGTTACTTACACATGTACCAATGACATATACATTCACTCACTAACACACCCATACACACACTCACCCATCCATACAATCCATCACAGATGCACACTTCAAACTATGCACCCAGTGAATCATCCACTCACACATCTATGCACAGTCACACATACCCCACCCACACAAACACTCAGGCACAAAAAGATACTCAGACAACCAATCAATAACTCATATAAACACTTATGTAGTTATTCACAAACCCATGCAGTCGCTTACACACCAACAGACAGACGGATACAGAGATTCACACAGTTTAGTCACTAACCCATCCATTCACTAAGATATGTTTAACCACTCACTTATAGAGTCAGTAACGCACCTAGTAAAACATCCATTCAGACACTTATACATCCACTCATTCTTCAATATGCCTTTCCCTATATATATTAAACATATTTAAACTTTACAGAAACACACAGTCACTGGATGATGTAATCAGTGATGTCATCAGTGATGTCATTTGAGAGGTTTTTTAAATGCTAATTTCTAACTATAACATGCCTGAAACCTATGTTTTTTTCAGTGAATTTCAAAGGTTTTTTTTAAATGCTAATTTCTAATTATAATGTTCTTTAAACCTATCTTTTTTTCTGTGTTTTTAATTATCATCCCATTCTCAACTTGGTGAAAACTGTAAATCTCACCACTCTTCCATCGATACCTTACACCAACAAAATCACCACAAACGAGAGCCACAACTAACGCTAATGAAATGCAAAGTAGGCGTTCCCGTGCAAAAAAACCACAAAAACACCACTTCCCCATATTTTCAACGACCAGCCAAATCTGCAATGCGATCCAAAAAGCAGGCGATAAGCCGAGTTAGCAGTAACAAATTAACATCAACCTTTGACTAGTGTAAGGAGGTCGACTATCTACTCCGTGAATTGGACCCTACTCACAGCCATATCTAAAGACCAACACGTGATAGACCTACTGATCATGCACCTCCGACAGCCAACAATGCCACAACACCCAGCGCCACCACCACCAGAACCTCCCCCCACACACCCCCTACTACCACGAGGCAGCGCAAAACAGGACAACGGACCTTCCCAAAACACCATGCCCCTCAGCCACACAATAGCTGAATGTTGGGAGATGTAGCAACCAACTATATATGAAGGAGGCAAGTCACCCATCAACAATAAAGCACACAATGCCAAGTGTAACGCTGATGTGCTGCACAGACCTCACTATGCAAAGCACAAACCTCTCCATGTGGAGATATACTATTGATACTTGTAGTGTAGTGCACAGTGGACGCAACCATGTTACCTCAGGCAGTGGGGAAGATCTCGGTCATGTAGCTGTGTTGTCCCCCCTGGAAGTGGAGTGGGCTGCTCCAACGTACGCCACTCCAGCGTAGGAGTATGAATAAATAGGCCAGGCCCTAGGCGTGGTTCACTTGTGGGAAGACCAACGAGTGTGTCACAGCGGCAGCCCTCACACTGGCACGTGGCTGCCGCCATAACAGTGGGCCTCCTTGACACAGGCCCCCTGCGAACCCAGCGGCACAGCACCGCAGACTTATGTCTGTATCGACTACTGCCTTCAATCTACACTGCGGACAGCAGCGCTCACAATTCAGTTGCAGTGGCGATTGCAGATGTCGCAGTCCAGTTCGCAAGACACGTTGCTCCCAGTGCGGCCCGCCCAGACCACGCATCATCGCATGGTGCGCACACGCTGTGTACTTCAGGTGCTACTAACTCACTACACCATATGTCATCACTACGTGGCCTTATCAAGACAGAATTCATTAGACAAAACACATTGCTCCCCGTGCGAACCGCCGGGACCACATATAATCGCAGGGTGCGCACACGCTGAGTACTCCAGGTGCCACTAACTGTGCAGCTCAACTCAACGCCACGTGGCTGTGTGCCCATCCTGACCGCTGCCTCCGCCCTACACTGGGGTTACACGGTTCACAATTCAAGATTAGTAGCGACGCAAATTGTGTAAGAGACAATAATGGGTTAAGAAGACCAAATGCTCCCAATCTGTGCAGCTCAAGTCAACGTCACCTGCCTGTGGGCCTTTGCTGACTGCTGCCTCCGGCCTACACTGTGGAAGACCGGCGACACTTGGTGCCAACTAACCCTGTTCAACACAAGCCGATCCAACATGTGTAACTGTGTCCTGAGTCCTGAATGGCAGCGACCACAGCACCAGACTCCCTTTGATCAGTGAGGGGTATTTAAATATGGAAGGCCAGCAACACGTGGTGCCACTGAACCTGCACTACACAGGCCGGTGAGGCCACCAACGTATGCACATGGCTGTGGGCCCTTGCTCACCGCTACCTCTGGCCTACACTGTGGCAGACTGGTGACAAATGGTGCCACTAACCGTCTTCAACACAAGCCGATCCCACATGTGGAACTATTTCCTGAGTCCTGAATGGTAGTGACCCCAACTCCGTGAGACAACCACAGCACCAGATTCCCTTCGATCAGTGAGGTATATTTCCATATGCAACGGCGGAGACACGTGGTGCCAATAACTCTGTTCAACACAAGTCGAACAATCCCACATGTGGAACTGTGTCCTGAGTCCTGAATGGCAGTGACCCCAAGTCTATGGCAGCGAGCACAGCAGCATACTCCCTCTGATTAGTTAGGCATATTTCCATATGTAACAACGGCGACACGTGGTGCCAATAACTCTGTTCAACACAAGCCGATCCCACATGTGTAACTGTGTCCTGAGTTCTGAATGGCAGCCACCCCAAGTCCATGGCAGCGACCACAGCATCACACCCCCTTTGATCAGTGAGGCATATTTCGATATGCAAGGCCGGCAACACATAGTCCCACTAACCCTCTTTAACACAAGCCGATCCCACATGTGTAACTGTGTCCTGAGTCCTGAATAGCAGTCACCCCAAGTCTGTGGCAGCGACCACAGCACCACACTCCCTTTGATCAGTGAGGGGTATTTCCATATGCAACTACAGACTCCAGTAGGCAAGTAACTATCACATTACTACACCCTACATATTATCCTTTTAGTATCCTTGCTTCAAGAACTTTTTTTTATATCAGTTATAGCTTTACTACAATGACCAAATTAATCTTCAAATGCAAACTAACATGGAACAGCAGTCTACACTGCAGTTAGTACAGCGCGCAATTCCAATTTTAAATGCTAATTTCTAACAACAAGATTGTACTCAGAAAATACAACACTTCGTCAGTGTATTCTATACTTATTTCATCTTTTCATTATACGCCTACACTACACTCAGTAGGGCTCACAATGAAAATTATTTCTTCATTCATTAACTACAGAGTCCACTAGGCAAGTAACTATTACAAGCCTCAAATCTACATAATATCCTTTTAGTATCCTTTTTTCTTGAAATTTTTTTATATCAGTTATAGCTTTAGTACAATCACCAAATTCATTTTCAAGTACAAACGAACACTCAGCAATCTACACTGCGGGCAGCAGACCTCGTAATTTGAATTTTGGACATGTGGGTCCAACTAACACTGTCCAACACAAGCCAATCCCTCATGTGTAACTGTATCCTGAGTCCTGAATGGCAGTGACCCCAAGTCCATGGCAGCGACCACAGCACCGGACTCCCTTCGATCAGTGAGGCATATTTTGATATGCAAGGCCAGCGACACGTAGTCCCACTAACCCTCTTTAACACAAGCCGATCCCACATGTGTAACTGTGTCCGGAGTCCTGAATGGCAGTCACCCCAAGTCCCTGGCAGCGATCATAGCACCAGACTCCCTCTGATCAGTGAGGCATATTTCCATATGCAAGGCCAACAGCATGTGGTGCCACTAACCCTGTTCAACACAAGCCGATCCCACATGTGTAACTGTGTCCTGAGTCCTGAACGTCAGTGGCCCGAACTTCGTGACACCGACCACAGCACCACACTCCCTTCGATTAGTGAGGCATATTTGCATATGGAAGGCCGGCGACACGTGGTGGCACTGAACCTGCACTACGCAGGCCGGTGGGGTCACCAATGTATGCACGTGGGTGTGGGCCCTTGCTCACTGCTACCTCTGGCCTACACTATGGTCAGCAAGCCTCACAATTCAGATAGAGTCCTAATTCCACATGACGCAGTCCAGTAGCCAAAACACATTGCTCCCAGTGCGGCCCGTCCACACCAAGCATCATCACAGGCTCATAAGTCTCAATGCTTCTGGTGCCACTAACCCTCTTTAACACATGCCGATCCCACATGCATAACTGTGTCCTGAGTCCTGAATGGCAGTGACCCCAAGTCCGTGGCACCGACCACAGCACCACACTCTCTTCGATCAGTAAGGCATATTTCGATATGCAAGGCTGGCGACACGTAGTTCCACTAACCCTCTTTCACACAAGCCGATCCCACATGTGTAACTCTGTCCTGAGTCCTGAATGGCAGTGACCCTAACTTTGTGGCAGTGACCACAGCACCAGACTCCCTTCAGTCTTATTTGTTGTTCTTTTCTTTAAATAATTTTTTCATATGTAAATCTGTACATGACTAGGATTCTTCTTTGTCCAATCGCACAGGGACACTTCCAGGCCCAAGAAGGTTGTTGGGGGTATGTTGGTAATGTGGGAAGAGGGTGCGTTACCTGCTGATGTGGGGAGAGGCAGCGTCAAAGGGGTATCTATCACAGAAAGAACATAGATATGTTTTCACAAATGCCTCGGACAAATGCCAGCTGATGGACTGAATCACACGGACGCTCCACGTATCTCAACCATAAAGAGTCTTTGAAAAGTTGCGCAGAAGGTTAGTTGCACCCTGATCTGTATAGCTGTCAGGGGCCTACCACCCCCTTGGCGCGGACTTCAGATGCACAGGGTTAGTGCCACCCGAAGCTCATATGGCCATCAGGGGCCTACCACCACGTGGCACGGACTTGAGTTCCACAGGCTTAGCGGCCCCAAAAGCTGATGTGGTCTCCGCCATTGATGACTCAGGACTCAGCGACATGTGTGAGATCTGCCGGGCCGTGGAGAAGATGATGTGGTCTCCGCCATTCATGACTCAGGACTCAGCGAAATCTGTGAGATCCGCGGAGAAGCTGTTGTGGTCTCCGCCATTCATGACTCAGGACTCAGGGACATATCTGGGATGCGCAGAGTTTTGACGGGCACGTGGAGTGCCCACTGCTGCACACTCCGGTGGCACCAGGTAATTAATTGCTCATGGATGCGCAGGGGCGGCAGTGTCTGTCTCTTTCTCTCTCTCTCTCTCTCTTCCTTCTTTTAATTCTGTCTCTAACTCTCTCTCTCTTCCTTCTCCCTTTCCCACTCCCTATCTTTCCTTCCCTCTCTTCTTCTCTCTGGCTTTTTTTTCCATCTCTGTTTCTCTGTGTCTCTCTCATTTGATATGCCCATTACACACGTCCTTATTTTGTGCTTTATTTTCCAGGCTCTGTCGTCGACATCCATGGTCCCCACAGGAGTGTTCCGCCTTGTTGTTTTGTATTATTTTTGATAAATGTTGTTTATAAGTTTATCGTTCATATATATATGTTAATAAAAAAAAGTTTGAAAATAGTTTATCGTTTACATATTTATGTTTATAAAAAAATTAAGATTGAAACAAAAAAATTAATAACGTTTTTGGTTGTTCTCTTAACTGCTGTGTGAATCTTTCTTGTTCTTATTACTGTTATTTGATGGAGTTCACCATGGTGCTAAATTTTGGGGCAATTATCGCGGGAATACTGGTGATGTCTGCAGTTTGCACCAACTTGTGAATAGTGTGTTAGATTTATCTCAACTTTACTTCCATTAAAGTGCTGATAATGAAATGCAGACTAGCCGTTCCCGTGCAAAAAGACCCGAGGTGCACCTTTGCGATTTATTCTAAACACTAAAATCCTGTATTGAATTGGCTGCACTTACAGTGTACACACAAAATCAATGAAGAAATCTCATTGTATTTATATTGATTCGGAATAGTGCGTCAGGTGCTGGATCTTGACGAGATACACTGCTCAGTTCGTATATTGTTCTGCACACGAAAAAAATCACATCACAACTTTCACACCAACTGCAATGCGAAACAAATTCTGGCGATAAGCCACATTAGCACCAGGGATTTTACACCTGCTTTCTGCTGGTGTTAAGCAGGACGACTACCTGCACCATGAAAGGGAATACGGCCAAGAGCCACACCAGAACACCCACACGTGCCATATGATACAGGGATACCCATGAGGGCCACAAGACTCACTGCAACAACTCCAGGACTGCCAACACCCCCCAAACCCGCATCTGAGCAAGTCTGTCCCTGTGGTCATTGTCTTAGCATGATAGGCACGAGCCCTGCAACATCACAGTGTGCTGTCACCTCAGCGTTGGCAGTGAGCCTGGACATGTAACTATGCACGCATCCTCCTGCATGCACAACCAGCGTGTGCTGGTCCGGGGTACACAGGTCAGCGCAGGGGTGTGCCTACCCGGCAAGGGGAACAGGGTGTCTCGGACATGTCCATGTACAGGAAGTGCGGTAAGTGTGTCTCTGTGTTCTGGAGTGGCCTGCCACAAGGGCCTCAGCAGTCGATGTTGTAAAGTGGCATGCACCACCTCCAAAGGGCACTGTGATGGTGTAGTTGGAATGTAGCAGGACATGTGCGAATAGGCATTACAATGGTGTGCCGTACAAGTGCACGAGATACAACAGCACACCGTACAAAAGTGTGGGGGCTCGTGGGAGGGAGGAGCAGCTGTTTGGCATCGTAACACACAGTGAACTCGCCCATGTGCCACGTGCTGGGCATCTCATCCATGATGACCACGGTAGCAGACATCCCACAACACCAACGACCGGCCTTTGTACACATCCTGTATCAATGCAGCGTGGTTTTCACTTCTATGCTCGTTCAGTGGTGTGATGTTGGCGGGTTGTGTGACTTGTGCTCCTTGTTGGTGTGTCTCATTTTTGCTATTGTTTGTCTATACATGTGCTGTACTTAATTGTGCATGTGTGCCATTCTGCTCATCTCCCCTTGTCCCCCCACTCCCTGCTCCTTCCTCTTCCTGCTGCTGTTGTGTCTATAATTTTGTTGCTCCACACATAAATACATGTAAAGAACAAATTAGAATAGTTCCTTGATTCTTTTAGGTTTCAAAACTTCTCTCTATTGGTTTCTTTTAATTTTCCATATAAACCATTTTTTTAATATTCAACAACACATAGAAGTCAGAAGTGCAACGTATTCTATCAATACACTTTCTAGAACATTCTACAACACGTGCAGGTTAAAAGTTCATCAATTTATTTAAACTTAACGATATTTTTTTGCAACATTTTCTCGAACATTTAATGGCACGTGCAGGTTAAAAGTTCACAATTGTTTTAAGTTCGAACAGTGCCTTCCAAATGCAAGTAGCAGGTGTGGTTGAGTTGAGCAAATGTTATCCTATGATATGTACTCCACGCTGAAACTTCTTTTTCTTAACCAATCACAAAGATGCTTTTGCACAAAACTAATGTACACCCTACTTTAAAAAAAAAAAATGCTTTTCATCTCCCAATCACGTATCGTTTTGTATGGCAAAAAAAGTATTTCCCCATCTTTAAACATATTTCTTATTCTACCAAGGACCTGCCTGAGCTACAGACATCTTTCCATACCTTCCAGCCATACCTTCAAAATGCTAGTACGGATCGTAGGACATAGCTATATTTTCTGGTTCAAGAGGTATGCAGAACACAGACGTATTGACTTAGACCTAGGTCTACAAAATGTGGACATTAAATGATTTGCACAGAGAAAATTGAAGTGGCACCAATTGCTACCTTTGGTTAAAACCTCTTTGCACCTTCCACACCCTGACCTCATGATTGTTCATTGTGGTGGAAATGACCTAGGCACATTGACTGGGGTAGGTTCGGAAATGCTTATGAAGGACACCTTTGGACACCTCAGCTCAGCACCATGTGACTCTGGGCAATAGCTCACTTAATACCTCACATAATTTTCACGTCGGCCTCGAGGGCCTTCAGACCCATAGGGGTAAGTTTGATACACGCAAATTTACCTTCGCACTCCCTGTATAACACCCCCTAAGCACCATACACATGTTACAATGTTCGAAACAAAAGTTCCTCCGAGTAGGTATAACTACATGCTGACACTACTTGACAGATGTGGCACAGCGGCCAGAGCACATGACTTCACACTATAGGACACACAGTTTGGACTCACGCTTTCATCCCCGACTCCGGCAGCACCTCAGCTTAGCACCATGCGACTCTAGACAATACCTCACATATTTTCCGTACCCCAGGACTTTCAAACCAGTAGGAGTCAGTAGTTTGTCCTAGTAGGTATAAACACATGCTGACACTACTTCCACAGGTGTGCTGCAGCGGCCAGGGCACATGACTTCACACCATAAGACACACAGTTTAGGCTCACGCTTTCATCCCCGACTCCCGCAGCAGCTCACCTTAGCAGCATCAGAATCTACGCAATACCTCACTTAATTTCCGTACCCAGCACTTTCAGACCAGTAGGTATGAGTAGTTCACTTTGCACCCCCTCTATAGCACACCCTAAACACCCCACAGAGGTTACAGTGCTCCTACCCTCCTCTTTCCTACTTTTTTCGCCCTTTATTCCCCTTACTCGCTTCAACAGAATAAAAAAATGGCGGCCAACACTTCCTAGTTGCAACCGCTCGCGGCGCTCCCAACCAATAAGCAGCAAGCTCGTGCTTGTAACGCCTCAGCCAATCAGATGGCAGAATCCCCAAATATCGATATCTGTAAATTTAGATATTGCTCAAAAACTATTGAACTGATTTACACCAAATAAACAAAAGCGTGCTTTCTAGAACAAGACCCTTCTCCCTGCCAAATTTGGGGTAATTCCGTTCACCCGTTCGACCTGTAGTCTTGTCTAAAGTTTCCTTTGGAGATTAACATGGAGAAAACACGTTTTGGGACCCCTCTTTTCTCTCGGCCCCCCCTTGACGAATCACCCATAAACTTTCAACATAGGAGCTGATATGAACAAAAAATTAGTTTGGAACATTTCATGAAGATTCATCAAACGACGCTAAAGTTATGAGCAAAATAAAAAATTCTCTTCCTATGGAAACATGGTCCTAACTATAACTACCTACTGGTGACCGCCAGTAGGTGATATATATAAATATATATATATATATATATATTATCTACTGGCGGTCACCAGTAGATAGTTATAGTTACAACCTAGTTTCCATAGGAAATCTCAAAATTCTATTTTGAATAACTTTGGCGCTTGTTGACGAATCCTCGCGCAATTTTCAAAACAAATGGGGCGCTCCATACAGCTACTACCCTGAAAGTCTCGGGGTGATTCGTCAAGTGGGGGCCGAGAAAAAGGGGGGGTCCCAAAACGCGTTTTCCCCATGCATTTTTCCATAGGACCTTTAGTCGCAGCTACAGCCCGAACGGCTGAACAGAATTACGTGAAATTTGGCAGAGAGGTAGCCATAAGGTCAACAAAGTGCCTTTTGCAGGTCTGGTGTAAATCTGTTCAGTATTTCCTGAGAAAATAGCATTTAAAAGCATATCAATATCTATACGCGTGCACCGTGCGCGCATGGGGCGCGCACCCTGCCGTGCGCGAGCGCAATTCTGATTGGTTGTTAGATGTCGGTAAACATTCGAATCGGTCGAAACCAGGAAGAGTCGGCTGCCATTTTGTCTCTCGCAGTCTGAGGGGGTGAAAAAAAAGGCGGAGAACGTGAAAAGGGGGCAGAGTGGACAGTTCCTGACCCCCTAGCCTTGGTCAGGGGGTCACAGAAGGACCCCCAATGGAGAATTTTTTTTTTTGTGTTTTATAAAAAAATCGCGATGTGCGCGCACCGTGCGCGCACGCCACGCACTGCGAACTGTGGGTGCTAAGAGCGCGATGCGCACCGAGTGCCCACAGCGCGCGCACGTTGCGCGAAGCGCACCGTGACCTCACGGTGCGCGCACGGTGAAAAACCTGAAAAAAAAAAATTTCATAAATACATAACTTAGCATTTAAAAAACCGTACAAATTCACTGAAAAAACCATAGGTTTCACACACGTTATAGTTACGAATTAGCATTTAAAAACCTTGCAAATTCACTTAAAAAACCATAGGTTTCACACATGTTATAGTTAGCTGGACAAGTCACTCGTAAAAAAACAATGAAATTCCCCCGTTATAGTTAGTGCAGGCAACTATAACTCACGCGACCTCAATCCTCTGCTGATGACGTCAGATATTACATCACTGATGACATATGTGTCTTTATGAAAAATAAATATTTGTAATATATGTATAGCTAAAGATTAATGGAAGAAGACATGGGTAAATAAGTGTCTAAATACAGTGATGTAATATCTGACATCATCAGCAGAGGATTGCGGTCGCGTGAGTTATAAGTTGCCTGCACTAACTATAACAGGGGAATTTCATTGGTGTTTTACGAGTGAAATGTCCAGCTAACTATAACATGTGTGAAACCTATGGTTTTTTAAGTGAATATATATTATCTACTGGTGGTCGCCAGTAGATAGTTATAGTTAGGACCCTGTTTCCATAGGAAATCCGCAACATTCTATTTGGAATAACTTTGGCGCCGGTCGATGAATCCTCGCGAAAGTTTCAAAATAGGTGGGGCGCTACGCTCCGCTCCTACCCTGAAAGTCTCGGGGGGATTCGTCAAGCGGGGGCTGAGAAAAAAGGGGGGTCCCAAAACGCGTTTTTCCCATGCATTTTTCCATAGGACCTTTAGACACAGCTACAGCCCGAACGGCTGAACAGAGTTACTTGAAATTTGGCAGAGAGGTAGTCCTCAGGTCAAGGAAGTGGCTTTTGTAGGTCTGGTGTAAATCTGTTCAGTAGTTCCTGAGAAAATAGCATTTAAATCAATATATATATGTGGGCGGAGCCTAACCACACATCTCATCCTGAGATCTGATTGGCTGTCAGCACTTCATCCAAGAAGTGTTGGCAGCCATCTTGGGACCAATATACATGATAGCACCTCATTAAAAAGCATTGCAGTTAATAGAAGATTTTAAGACTTTAGTTACATTATAAATCATTTGTTGATGGTACCATACTCATTTTAGGAATTGTGGTATGTTCTAAGGTGATTTCACCATGTGAAAAAGCCTTCTGCTGGGATATCATGATTGAGAGAAAAATATTTTCTCATGCTTTTACCACAGAGGTTTGGAAGGTGATCTATAAGCTAAACTGAGAGCTTATTTTCTGTAAATTCACTTTATCTTTCTCAGTCATGTGAGAATGAAGTCTGACATTCTCAGTAAAACATGTACATCCAACAAGGGCAGAGACTGTCAGTTGATTCCTTTGTGTTCTACTGCAGCTTTCCAGAGTGTTCCAAAGAACTACTAGAGCGCTAACCGTCCTACTTATGATAAATGTATGGCACACCTGAAGCCATCTTGCTTGGATTAAAGTGGTAACTCTTAAAACATTTAATTTAAAAAGGAACAAAATGAGGTGGTTCATTTTTCCATAAAAAGTATGATTAGTGCTGCATAAAGAAAAATTAGGGCACATTTTGAGTGACTTCTCAAATCCTGGCATGCAGACTGAAACATGCACTTTCAATACCAGCAGCAGTTTTCCCTGGTGAGCAGTAGCTTTACTACAGTGATCTAATGAGCAAAAAGAGTGCTAACATTCTGATTTTATGGCAAATGTGTGACACATTTGAAGGCCTTCTTGATGGAATCAAAGTAAAAAACTGAAAGTATTTCCTACTGAGGAGACTGCAGAAAATGAGGAAATTAGGAAACTTCATAACAAATAAGTCTCCCAAGATGGCCACCAGAGACAAAAGAGCCCAAATGTAGCCCAAATATCACCCAGATGTAGCCCAAGTATAGCCCAATGACAGAATGTCCAAGAATGTTCTTAAAAACAACTAGAGCACTTACTGTCTTCATTCTGACAAAAGTATGGCACACCTGAAGCCATCTTGATTGGAATAAACTGGTAACACTTAAAACATTTAATTTAAAAAGGAACACAATGAGGGGGTTCATTTTGCCATAGAAATTATGATTAATGCTGAAGAAAGAAAATGAGGGCACATTTTGAGTGACTTCTCAAATCCTCTTCTATTTCATTAAAAAATTCTGACATGCAGACTGAAACATGCACTTTTAATACCAGGAGCAGACTTCCATGGTGAGCAGTAGTTTTACTACAGTGATCTAATGAGCAACTAGAGTGCTAACATTCAGAATTCATGGCAAATGTGTGACATATCTGAATACCTTCATGATGGAATCAAAGTAAAAAACTGAAAGCATTTCCGACTGAGGAGACTGCAGTACATGAGGAAATTAGGAAACTTCATAACAAATAAATCTCCCAAGATGGCCACCGGAGACAAAAGAGCCCAAATGTAGCCCAAAATCACCCAGATATAGCCCAAATATAGCCCAATGACAGAAGTGTGCAAAACACTTATTATTTTGTGTTTTTGCAGTGTTATATAGTGCAGACTTGTCAGGTATTGGAGTGCTTTACATGAGCATTGGTTACATCACACAAGAACAAATTCATTTTGGTTGTAGACATGGGGAGACTAAGTGATTTGACCAGAATCACAGAATGTCGAGCTGAAGCAGAAACTTCAACCTGGTTCCCCAGTTGCAAAGTCTGCAGTTCTGGAAGTAACACCACATCCTCTCCCCTAAGTGCAACATTTAATCAAGTTGTCAACTAGATAAAAAAACATAAAGATAACAAATAATTTAAAAGTGCTTTGTCGCTATTTGAAAACTCAGAAAATATGTCCTTATTTTAGTCTTTTAGAGCACTAACCATAATTTTGATGCCAATAAGACCCTCTCATATATGTAATTTCTAAAGGAATGCTCTAGGTATTACAGTTTTGATTACATCAAGATGATGTCAGGCGCTCCACACTTTTGTAATAAATATAGAATGTTAGCAATCTAGTTGTTCATTAGGATACTGTTGAGAGGCAGAGGCCAGGGGCACGGACTCTGAAAATTGAAGGCAGGTAGGAGGGTGCAAAGGCAACAATTTAACCACACTGAGCAGGCAGGAAGGGCCGTGGAAGCACAACAGACTATGGAGGGCAGTGGAAAGGGGGGCAGGGGCAACAAACCAACAATACAGGACTTGCAAGAGAGGCTGTTGGAGGGAAGATCTATTACGGGTCAAGGAAGCTAGGGGCGGTCCCCAGAGCCCCGGGAGCCACCACAGAACTGAGCAGGAGAGTGAGTCAGGGACAAAAGGGGCACCTTAATTTGAGCCGGGGTGCCTAGGAACGCTTGCTCCAAAAATGAAGAAAACAGACATATGAGACATGGAATTGGAGGCAGAATACAATGGCAGTTTAATGAGAAGATGCAACTTCAAAGAAACCGCAGAATAGAGACCTAAAGTACAAAATACAGAATCCCGATAATCATACAGCTGTCATGATATTCTCTGTATCTCAATTAATGGACTGACAGAGAGAGAGAGAAAACACATCTATAAATGCATCATGAGAAACAAGTTACACCAAGGAAAATGTTACCTAGGGACACTCACATTTACTCTTAGAGCAAGCATTCCTGCAATTACAATACAACATCTTTTAAATGCAAAAGTAAAGAGAACAATGGTTAAACATAACATGACATTTCATATAGGTAAAATAGAATAAGATACTTCAAGCAAAGCCGAGCAAGACATTTTAAGCAAAGGAAGACAAGAGCTCCCAGTTCTTGGGGAAAACCTGCACAGCCTGTTAACCTACATACAGACGGCGAGGTTGTCCGTCGATATCTGTGGGTACTCCCTTTTTATATCATTTTGTGGGCTCCTTTGCACGCTACATCTACCTACGTATGCTACCCAAAAGCTTCGTCTGCAGATTTTACCAGACATTTCGTCATTTACCCACTTAATGCTGACAATGGACTGGGTGAAAAGGTCAGTCTCTCAGGCCAATCGCTTATCGTAAGTTCCATAGAGCAAGCAGAAAATAATGGGTATTGTACAGGAATTCAATATATTCATGTATAAAATCTCCTCACTTCTCCTAACTTGACGCTCTGCGGTTGCCACTTCCTTAAAAGCGGGAAACCTGCCCAGGAAGCAAGTACCAGTCCAGGATGCAGCCTACTGTATGTCGACAGCTTCAGGGGGATGTTGAACTTTGATACCGAGCACGGAGCACTCGGGTAGGGTGGGGGCTACTAGTTTGGAGCAGAAGGCCTCGCAGACCTGCCTTCAGACTGCTATACACTAAAATTGCAGAGCTATGGTCAATTTAACAAAGAGGCCTACATATTGAACAGAAGGGCCTACACAGGGGTTTTATGCTGGCTGAGTGGTAAGGATGTCTCAGGATAATTATATAGCAACACAGGACCCGCTGGTCAATTTAATACGGCCTACAAATGCGGCTGGCAGGGCAAGGACAAGGGTCTCATACTTCAGGTGTGGACAGAACGGGCCAGGGGCCCCCTGTGATACAAAATCTACCCTCCTTCAAGGCTGTGGCAATGTAATAGACCATTGTGGGCAGAAGGAAGAGGCAATGGTAGTACAACCATACATGCCAACAGACCCGATTCAGCCAGGAAACGTCCAATGTTTTTAAGCTCAAATGGGCTTTATTTGATCTGTCTCCTGTCTACAATATCCTCTTTTTCAATGTAACTCAAAGGGGAAAATCAATCCCCCAGTTTTTTTTCAAAATCTCCCTCTTACCAAGTTCAAAATGTTCGCAAGTATGGTACATTGGATCATGGAAGGAAATGGGATAGGGACATGGACTTGGATAACAGAGGACAGGAGAGACATGGAGAGGTGCACCAAACTGACCCTGCAGGGCAGGCATCAGGGTTTGCAGCAGCACAATACACCACACAGGGCATGCAGGACGGGAGTGCAGCACAACAATCCATAGAAAGCAAGAGGGAGGGGACAGGACCATGCACATGGACAACAGAGAACAGAGGGGCAAGAGGCAATGGTAGCTAGCTGACCATAATGGACAGACAGGAGAGAAGGCTGCAGCATAACAGACCATAAAGGGCAGGAGGGACGGATCAGGGGCATTACAATGGAACAGACAAGCCAGGAGGGAGGGAGTAGGGGTCTGCACATGTAAACAGAGGGCTGGGGGCAAGGGGGCAGGGCAGGAGCAGCAAGATGGCCATGGAGGTCAGGCAGGATGGGCACTAGAAGCAAGACACAACATGAAGAGCAACAGTGAGACTGTGATGGCATACACACAGACCATGGAGGGAAGGTGGGAGGGGGTCAGGGGCAGCTAACTGACCACACAGGGAAGGTGGGAGGGGCCATGGCAGCACAGAAGACCATGCATGGCAAGTGGGAGGGTTAGTGGCAGCACAATGGCTATGATGGGCAAGAAGGAGGGTGCAGGGGCATGCACAAAGGACGATGGAGGATAGAAGGGAGGGTCAGGACCTGTGCACAGACAAGAAAGTTCAGGGGAAGGGGCCTCACAACAGACCACACGGGGCAGGCAGGAGGAGCAGTTGCAGCACAACAGACCAGGGAGGGCAGAAGGGTGTGGCAGTACAATGGACCATGTAGGACAGGAGGAAGAGGATAGAGGCATGGCATGTGGACAGGCAGGGTGGAGGTGGCAGGGACAGGTTACAGTCATCTGACAATGCTAGGCAGGTGGGAGGGAACTTGCAGCTCAACAGAACACTCAGAGTAGATAGGAGTGGCAGGTCCATGGGACATGGTGGGCAAAAAGGATGGAGCAGGGGCATGCACAAAGACATCGGAGGGCAGGGGGAAGGAGAATAGGGGCAGCAAGCTAAGCACAGAGTTTAAGCAGGAGGTCAATGATGGGGCATAGAATTGGGCAATGGAGGGCAGGAGGAGTGGACTGGTACATCATACTAAATTGAGGGCAGTGGCAGCACATCAGACCATGCATGGCAGGAGGGAGGAGGCTAGTCCATGGATTTACACAACAGAGGATAGGGAGGAGGGGGATGGGGCAGCAAGCTAACTGTTCAGAGAAGGCGGGTATTAGAAACTTTATTGTTTTTAAAACATTTTGTCTGTGCAAACTACTTAAAATATGAACAAGTATGCAGCATAATCTCACTTTTATTCAGGAAGAAGAAGACGTTAGTGACTGTGACTCCGGGCTCACTTGGCAAAAACACCCCCTGACCCTCCACCCCCTATCGCAAAATGTAATGCCCGTGAAAAGGGTAGGTGAACACAGTGTTATATAGAACATAGTCCTGAGAGCACGATTGAAAATGAAAACTAGATATAGTGTATGGTATAAACTATGCACCAAAAAGTGTGATATAAGATGAACCAGGCGTGAAATATAATATGCAATACATTGTGCGCAATGACAGATTCATTGGAGAGCGCGAGATAGCACAGGCACTAGCGTGTGCTATGCGATATGCGCCTTGGAGTGTAATATGCACAGGGCAGTGTTGTGTAACCTAACTAGTCTCTAAAGTTGTAATATAAAATATGTGCTGGGGAGTGTAACGTTGCATATGCACTGTGACAAAGATATGGATCCCAAATTGTAATATGTATGGCATAGCACTGTGCGTTATAACATAGGCATCGAGGAAGGCACGTTAGATGGGGCAATATAACCCGTGCGAAGACAAGTGTGGCATGACATTTTCACGGGGTGGTGTTACAGTGCACATGGGCTAGAGAGTGTCATAGCATATGCACTAGCTAGTGGAATACAATACAGAGGTGTGTGGCACTCGGCAGGCAATGGTGGGTGTAACACAGCATTGGGCTCTGTCAGGAGCGCGCTGTGACTCGCAAGTGATGTTCGTCCCCTTTCCAGAGAGTAAAATAAAAAGTATTACACATCCGGCAGTGGATGTGTGTTTAATTAACTGTGAGGGGGGTTTCTTGCATAGTTTTGGTCGAATTTTTGTCGAATCCCCTTTGAATGGCTTGGTGTGCATGTGTATTAAATGTGCCCGTCAATAGCTACCCATGTTTGTATAAATAAACGACAAGGGTGTCTACCGGGATTAGGCACGGTAGAGCATCAGACATGTCAGAGCTTCACTAGTGGTGTAAATACATTCCACGTGGATTAATTGCATGCATAGTCGCCTTTTAATGAATATCACGCAAATCGTCATGGTGATAGGTACGTACGGTTTGTCCAGCATGTCCTAGGTGTGTCTATAAATATATATTTTTTAAAAATAATAAAAAACAGTGGCCGGCCCTGGGGATTGGGGTCAAAAAAATATAATTAGGAGACAGGCCCTGGGGGATGGGGTCATCAGGGCCAATAAATTAGAATAAGAAGGGGAACCACACAGCCCCCCTTCTTAAAAAAATAAAATAAATAAAAGACTGGCATCGTGCCGGAGGCCATGCCCCCTCCATGCAGCACTCTGCAAACGCGCCCCCAACAGGCATCTCCAGTATGCGCCAGGGAGCTGCGCTGCAGACAGGTGTTCTGAGGCCAAGCCCCTTTTTACACCTCTCTGCAACGCAGCTCTGTGGCGCTTACTGGAGGTACCTAGTGGTCTAGTGTGACCCTAGGGACCCTTAGGATTCAAGGGGACTTAATCTCTCAACTTAGAACAGCCACAGGGCGCGTTTACACAGTGGTGAAGGGAGGGGACGGGGCCTGAGGTGAGGTGCTCATTAGATCACTGTATTAAAGCTACTGCTCACCAGGGAAAACTGCTGCTGGTATTGAAAGTGCATGTTTCAGTCTGCATGTCAGAATTTTTTAATGAAATAGAAGAGGATTTGAGAAGTCACTCAAAATGTGCCCTAATTTTTCTTTCTGCAGCACTAATAATACTTTTTATGGAAAAATGAACCCCCTCATTTTGTTCCTTTTTAAATTAAATGTTTTAAGAGTTACCACTTTAATCCAAGCAAGATGGCTTCAGGTCTGCCATACGTTTATCATAAGTAGGAGTGTTAGTGCTCTAGTTGTTCTTTGGAACACTCTGGGAAGCTGCAGTAGAACACAAAGGAATCAACTGACAGTCTCTGCCCTTGTTGGATGTACATGTTTTACTGAGAATGTCAGACTTCATTCTCACATGACTGAGAAAGATATTGTGAATTTACAGAACATAAGCTCTCAGTTTAGCTTATAGATCACCTTCCAAACCTCTGTGGGAAAAGTATGACAAAATATTTTTTTCTCAATCATGATATCCCAGCAGAAGGCTTTTTCACATGGTGAAATCACCTTAGAACATACCACAATTCCTAAAATGAGTATGGTACCATCAACAAATGATTTATAATGTAACTAAAGTCTTAAAACCTTCTATTAACTGCAATGCTTTTTAATGAGGTGCTATCATGTATATTGGTCCCAAGATGGCTGCCAACACTTCTTGGATGAAGTGCTGACAGCCAATCAGATCTCAGGATGAGATGTGTGGTTAGGCTCCGCCCACATATATATATATGATTTTACTTTTGATTTTCTCAGGAACTACTGAACAGATTGACACCAGACCTGCAAAAGGCACTTCCCTGACCTGAGGACTACCTCTCCGCCAAATTTCAAGTAATTCTGTTCAGCCGTTCGGGCTGTATCTTCAACTAAAGGTCCTATGGAAAAATGCATGGGGAAAACGCATTTTGGGTCCCCCCTTTTTTCTCGGCCCCCGCTTGACGAATCACCCAGAGACTTTCAGGGTAGGAGCGGAGCGGAGCGGAGCGGAGCGGAGCGGAGCGCCCCACCTATTTTGAAAATTTTGCGAGGATTCGTCAACCGGCACCAAAGTTATTCCAAATAGAATGTTGCGGATTTCCTATGGAAACACGGTCCTAACTATAACTATCTACTGGCGACCGCCAGTAGATAATATATATATATATATATATATATATATATCTCTGAAACAGTCTCCTAGTATATATATAGTATATATATTCACTGAAAAAAACACAGATTTCAGGGACGTTATAGTTAGTTGGACATTTCCCTTGTATAAAACTAGTGAAATTCTGCTGTTATAGTTAGTTGAGCTAACTATAAATCGCGTTCCACCATGCACTGCTGAAGACATCACATATTACATCACTCATGACATGGTCAGTGACAGCACTGATGACATCAATGATGACATCTCAAATGACATCACTGATGACATCATCCTGTGACTGTTTCTAAAAAATTCAAAAATTGTACATATATATATATATATATATATATTCATTCACTGAAAAAAACATAGATTTTAGGGACGTTATAATTAGTTGGACATTTGACTCATATAAAACCAGAGAAATTTGCCCATTATAGTTAGTTGAGCTAACCATAACTCGCGCACCTGCAATGCACTGGTGATGATGTCATATATTACATCACTCATGACATGGTCAGTGACATCTCAAATGACATGATGACATCACTGATGACATCATCCAGTGAATGTGTGTTTCTGTAAAGTTTAAATATTTTTCATATATATCTATGCAAAGGTCTATTGAAGAATGAGTGGATTTACAAGTGCCTGAATGGATTATTTAGTAGGTGTGTGATTGACTGTAAAAGTGAGTGATTGAACATGTGTTACTGAATGTATGGGTTAGTGACTAAACTGTGTGAAAGTCTGTATTAGTGTCTCAGGTGGTGTATAAGCAGCTGCATGGGTTGGTGAGTAGCTACATGAGTGTCTATATGGGTTATTGTTTTGTTCGCTGAGTATCTGTATGAGTGCCTGAGTGTCTGTGTTAGTGGGTGGGGGAGTATGTGACTCTGTGCATACATGTCTGAGTGGGTGATTCACTGGTTGTATGGATTCAAAACTACATCTGGGAAGGGCTGTATGGTTGAGTTGGTGTGTGGATGGGTGTGTTGGTGAGTGAATGAATGTCTCACTGGTATATGTGTGAATAACTACATATGTTTTGAGGCTGTATATGTGAGTGTTGGAGTATATAAATGACTTTACGTGAGAGTAAGTTATTTGAAGAGTGGGTGTATAAAAGAGTGTCTGCTTGTATCAGTGATTGTATAAGACAGTAAGTATGTGTTAGTATCTGCATAAATAAGTGATGTGGTGTGTGTATATATAACGCAGTTGGTGTGTATAACTGTATACATGAGTAAATGGGTATGTGATTGATTGTTTGCATGACTGACTAGGTGTGTGAGTAACTCTATGGATGAGTGGCAGACAGTGACTGTATGTATAGGTGTATGAGTGCATATTATAGTACTGTATTGATGAGTAACTGCATGTATAAGTGAGTGGATGTGAGTGTAGACCTAGGAAATAGTGGGTGGTATGTAGTATCTGGCATTGTTGTGTGTATGGATTCAAAAAAAGTAGTCTGTATTTTAGAATGTGTTTATCAAAGTGTATATTAGGCCATCAGTATGTGCATCAGATTAGCACGTGGATGATGTCATGAGTGCTGTCATCAGTGTTGTCATTTGAGAAGTCATCAGTGATGTCATCAGTGATGTCACTGACCATGTCACGAGTGATGTTATATGTGACGTCATCAGTTATAGTTAGCTTAATTAACTATAACAGGCGAATTTCTCTGGTTTTATATGAGTCAAATGTCCACCTAACTATAACGTCTGTAAAACCTATGGTTTTTTTCAGTGAATTTCGAAAGTTTTTTAAATGTTAAAATCATATTTTAATATTTATAAAACCTATATTTTTTCAATTTTTTTGTAATATTTTGGAACTGTATTATCCTTTTTTAAATTAATTAAAAAATATATGTAATGTTTTATATCTTCAAAAAACAAGTATCTATATCTTTTTTTTTTGTTGAGAAAACTGAAGTCCCATACCGGCAGTGTACCAAGCTCCATCAGCACGCGAATCCTATCCGCCATATTGCTAAACTTGTAAGGGATGCACATTTTGTATCTGACTTGTTCGTGGCACCGTGTCCCGCATAACATCATATACGTATGTGGTCGCGCCAGCTGCTACTTTGGTATGCGACGGGTACGCAGTACCAAGCCGCGCCTTACGTCATGTACTTTTTGGGGTCACGCCCGCTGCACGTTGCGTATGCGACGAGTGCACGCTGCCAGGCCCTGTGTTACGTCATAGAGGTATGGTGTCGCGCCGGGTACGCCATTCCCTCATTTTATTTTTGTCTCAAAACTATATCTAAATAAGTTTAAAGTGTACATGAGAACAAGCGATAATCTGAAATATTTTAAACATTTATATATTTCTAACTGTAATAAACGTATATTATGGTAAATATATTTTCTCAAAATCGCATCGGGTGCGGCCTCCATGCGCGCTCGGTGCGCGATTTCCATGTGACATTAAACAAAAGCATTTGATTGATTCATAACATTTACCATTGTAACAGTTGGAGGACCCCACCCATTTTAGTCATTCTCTCTACAGCGTTTGATGAGAGACTTCTCTTCTGCTTACAGAGCTTTTTTGAAAACATTTTGCTATATACACATATCTGACACTACACACAACATGCAACCATTATCTTCATCAATATTCATGCTCTATAAAGTAGCCTTCCACCTGTGATAGCCATGCATCTAAAAGCTACATAACATAACTTTTCCCCACTGCCAGAGGTAACATGGTTGCATACACTGTCCACAGCACAATGTAATGTGGTACGGTCCAGGGGCAGTATCATGCAAAGATAATGAACACACGGACACAGATAGATAGAGGAAGTGGGTACGGGCATGTGCGCTTGACTCCTTTTTATTACCAGGGTCACATATCCAGTGACGTCTGTGCTGAATGCGTGTGAGGTGAGTGTAAACCAGCCCTCAGGGAATGGTTGCTGCTAACATCAACTACAACAGTAATCATTGGATCACACACGGAGTTCAATAATAAAAGGGTCAATAGTTTGTGCTGCAGTAAGGTAGGGACACTAGATGTGAAATAATACAGAAAAGATTCTATTGTAAAAGAACCATAACTTGTGGTATACTGAGATACAGGAAGTAGATCTGAAATAATACACAAAAAGATTGTATCATAAAGGGTCCATCAGGTCTAGTGCACTCAGATAGCCACATCAAAAGCATTCAGCATGTGCACAGCCAGCGATGATGCGTGCTGCGGGCGGGCCATACTAGGATCAATGTCTGTTGCCTACAGGACCGCCTCATCTGCAATAGCGACTCGATCTGAATTGTAAACACTGCTGTCTGCAGTGTAGGCCAGAGAGTGATGAGCAAGGGCCCACAGTCACATGGCATTGACTTGAGCTGTCCTGTTTGCCGTGCGCGAAGCAACAAAAACCGTGTGCGGACCCTGTGATGATGCGTATGCGTATGCGTGGTGCGGACAGAGCGCACTGGAGCAATGTCTTTTGCCTACAGGACTGCATCATCTACAATAGCGACTCAATCTGAATTATGATCACTGCTGTCTGCAGTGTAAATTGAAGGCAGTAGTGAGCACAGTCTTCCATGAATACTTTTTCTCACTTCCTCTTCACAAAATACAACAACATAAATTACACAAAACTCTGCAATAAATAAATCAAAACAATTTGAATTGCGATCTCTGCTGTCCACTGTGTAGACTGTTATTCAGTGTTCTTTTTCCACTACCAATAAGAATTTGGTCATTGTACTAGACCTATAAGTCATCTTAAAAGAGTTCTTCAAGCAAGTATACTAAAAGGGTATTGTGTATATTTCAATAGATGTTGTACTTAGTTGCCTACTGGATTCTGTAAATAACCCTTTCGGTCCTCATGATGAGCTGGACTCATCATGGCACACAGTAGCCGTGGGCTCATGACGAGTCCAGCTCGTCATGACACCCACCCACGGGGGAAGCGCTGGCGCTCCCCCCGTGGGCGGTCGATCTGGGTTTTGTTACTGGGGAAGGCAGGGGGAGACCTTCCCCTGCCTCCCCCCACCCCCCTTCACGTCATCAATGACGTCAGCACGCGAAGCGTGCTGACGTCATTGAGGTTTCCCTTTGATCACCGAGGCACAGGAAGCCATTTGCTTCCTGCGCGTTGGTGAACCAAGAGGTAAGTTTTGGGGCTGGGGAGGGGGGGGATTTTCTCAAAAGAGACACTGAGGGAAAGGAATGGGTTGTCCTTTCCCTCGATGCCTCTTTTGTGCATTCCTGCTGCACGATCGTGCGCTCTTGCAGCAGAAATGCCCACTAGAGCCAGGGATTTTTTTTGTTTTGTTCTGGCATACAATGTTATGTTTGGGGGAGCGGCCCCTTAGGCAAGGGTTGCTCCCACTTTTGGGGGCAAATGTTGTGGCTTTGTCTGCCCCTCTGGGGGGGGGTGCAGATTTATTTATTTTTTTTAAATCGACCCACCGGGAATTTAAACGCGATGTAGTGGGGAGTGGCCCCTTTGGCAAGGGTCACTCCCCTTTGGGGGCCATTTTGTTTCTAGGCCATGTATGTTTTGTTTGGGGGAGCGGTCCCTTAGGCAAGGGTCGCTCCCCTTATGGAGGGTATATTTTAGGCTTTGTCTGCCCCCCTGGGGGGGGCAGATTTTTTATATATATAAAAAATGCTCACTGGACCACCAGGGACTGTTTAGTGGGGAGTGGCCCCTTGGGCAAGGGTCACTCCCCTTTGGGGGTTTATGATTTTGGCTGTCTGCCCCCATGGGGGGGGCAGATTTCGCCATTTTTGGGTTGAGCATTCAAGACCTCTAGTATATACTTTAGTATATACTTATATGTTTATATGGTTTGTGGGCTCTGGAGATCAGCCCTAGGACTTGTCTGCTTCCGCTTAGGGACCTTTTCTTCCTGTTCAACTGACTCTATTTAACTGTCGATAGAAAATGACCAGGAGAGGTCAGTATAATACCAGAATTGTTTTCTGCTGATGGACTTAATTTTTTAAAATTTTTCTGGCAAATGCCTCTATTTAATTTTCTTGATAGAAAACGACCAGCAGAGGTCAGTAAAATACCAGAATCACTTCAGCATTCTCTAATTTTCAGTCCATAGAAATTGTCTTCCACGAGCACCCATAGACAATAATATTTTTTTTTAATCTTGTATTTTCAGTGATATGAGCACCGAAGGCCCAGATTTTATATTAAAAACAGAGCTTTGGACTATACCATTTCCCGCTGAAAGGCAATATTTCTCCCCGTGTGTTCCAATACAAGGCGTGTCACGCAGTTTGGTGCTTACTTTCCCTCCATGTCAAAGAACAGCAGATGTTTCAGGGCGCAGGCTAATGTGCTGCATAGCTAAATACATATAAGGTCCCAAAGGCGAGACCATTTGCATTGCAAATTCTTGTTTAATGTAGGGCCCACTAGGCCACCAGGGAGTTATTTGTGGAGAGTGACCCCTTGGGCAAGGGTCACTATCCTTTGGGGTCAATATTTGTGGCTGTGTCTGCCCCCCAGGGGGCCAGATCGCCATGTTTTAAAAACAAAATTGGGGCCACTAGACCACCAGGGATTTTTTTGTGGGGCGTGACCCCTTGGGCAAGGGTTGCTCCCATTTGGTGAGCATTAATTTGTCCGTTTCTGCCACCCGGGTTTTTTTTTTTATGTTTAGGAGTGGCCCCTTGGACAAGGGCTGCTCCCCTTTATGGGAGGATGATTGTGGTCATTTCTGCCCTCTTTGGGTAACAGAATAGCAGTTTTTTTTAGGCCCATCTGCCCTCAAGGGGGGCAGAAGCCACTAGACACCTGTTTTTTTTTGTTTAATTTGTGTTAGGGACTGGGCTCAAGGGCAAGGGTTGTTTTACGGGGGTGAATATTTTATTTATACTCTTAGGCCCACCTACCCCTTAGCTTGGCTGGTGGATTGTGTGTGGACTGGTGCATTATTTGCAGTGATTGTAATGTATTTTTCTCCTTTTTATTCTAGTGTAAAGCTTTTGATTCCTGTTTGCGATTTTGACAGTGGCATTCTGCAGTTTTGCGTAGTTGCAATTTTTTGGTAAGAAAAACATTTTTGTTGTATTTACTCCAAATGAGTTTTTTTGTCATGTATGAATGAATTTTTTTTTAATAATGGCAGCTTCTTTAGTGTTTTGTGCATGGAATTCTTTGCGATGTGTTTTGCATTGTATTATGTGTATTTTATTTTATTTTTATTTTTTAGTGGGATATTGTTGATCCATACTGTGTCTGTGCAGATTAGGTGGTGGTGAATTTAGCTGCTTCTGGCAAGTGAGTGGTATCGTTTTGGAATATATAGGTACTTCTGATAAAGGTGCATTCTGTTTATTACTTATTTTACCAAGTGTTTGTTGTTTTTGACTTGTTTGACAATTTACTTTTATTAGTAAGCAGTATGGCTAGCCGTAGAATGACTGCTCAGCAGGTGGTTGGTATGCTTCTTGAATCTTCCTCTGAGCAGGATTATGAGACTGACAGTGCGTCTGAGGGAGAGGAGGGAGGAGAAGATTCAGAGAGTGAGTTTTCTTTCCACATGGAATCATCGGATGATGAAGGTACTCTCAGTGCAGATGAAGCTACTCTCAGTGCCAATGAAGTGCCTGTTTTAGAGGAGGATACTGCTGTGCCGATGGTGCAAGAGGCATCTGGATTGCAGCCTGAGGGTTGTATGACATAATTTCGACAGACAGAAAATCGACCTACAAATATATCGCAACAAAAATATCGATGTCAAGAATATCGACATCCTATCTACAACATGGTAAGTACAAAAATATCGAAAATTAAATATCGATGTCAAAAATATCGTTATTAAAAATATCGTTTTTCTTTTACTTTAAAAATATATGTAAAATAAACCAAATTATACTTAGAAATTAAATAAACATAATTAAATATATTGTATAATATTTAAAATGTATAATTAATATATATAATTTAATAAAACTTTAATTAAACATATACATATAATATATAATATATATACTTACTTAATAATTAATTTTAATAATAATTTCAGTAACGTATAAATTATTAAATGTTTTTAAAAATTACCAATACATCTATACACATAAAATAATAACATTAATAAATATTTAATAATTACATATAGCAAATAATAATCAATATTTTTAATGTGAATAATTTGTATTATTAATGATATATTACAATAGCAAAAATAATACAAAACATATGAAATATCAGACACAATAAAACTACTAGTCCAACTCCACCAAAAACAACAGTAAGGAAAATGTTGGATACCGTAGGGGTAAAAATTACTATTCCAACTCCAAAGAGTGCAACAGTAGGGAAAGCGTTGGATAGCGTAGGGTTAAAATTACTATTCCAACTCCAGAAAGTGCAATAGTAGGGAAAGCGTTGGATAGCGTAAAGGTAAAAATTACTATTCCCACTCCAGAGAGTGCAACAGTAGGGAAAACGTTGGATAGCGTAGGGGTAAAAATTACTATTCCAACTCCAAAGAGTGCAACAGTAGGGAAAGCGTTGGATAGCGTAGGGGTAAAAATTACTATTCCAACTCCAGAGAGTGCAACAGTAGGGAAAGCGTTGGATAGCGTAGGGGTACAAATTACTATTCCCACTCCAGTAAGTGAAACAGTAGGGAAAGCGCTGGATAGCGTAGGGGTAAAAATTACTATTCCAACTCCAAAGAGTGCAACAGTAGGGAAAGCGTTGGATAGCGTAGGGGTAAAAATTACTATTCCAACTCCAGAGAGTGTAATAGTAGGGAAAGCGTTGGATAGCGTAAGGGTACAAATTACTATTCCCACTCCAGAGAGTGCAACAGTAGGGAAAGTGTTGGATAGCGTAGGGAAAAGAATTACTATTCCAACTCCAGAGAGTGCAATAGTAGGGAAAACGTTGGATAGCGTAGGAGTATAAATTACTATTCCCACTCCAGTGAGTCCAACAGTAGGGAAAGCGTTGGATAGCGTAGGGGTAAATATTACTATTCCCACTCCAGAGAGTGCAACAGTAGTGAAAACGCTGGATAGCGTAGGGGTACAAATTACTATTCCCACTCCAGTAAGTGAAACAGTAGGAAAAGCGCTGGATAGCGTAGGGGTAAAAATTACTATTCCCACTCCAGTAAGTGAAACAGTAGGGAAAGCGCTGGATAGCGTAGGGGTAAAAATTCCTATTCCAACTCCAGAGAGTGCAACAGTAGGAAAAGCGCTGGATAGCGTAGGGGTAAAAATTACTATTCCAACTCCAGAGAGTGCAACAGTAGGGAAAGCGTTGGATAGCGTAGGGGTACAAATTACTATTCCCACTCCAGTAAGTGAAACAGTAGGGAAAGCGTTGGATAGCGTAGGGGTAAAAATTACTATTCCAACTCCAAAGAGTGCAACAGTAGGGAAAGCGTTGGATAGCGTAGGGGTAAAAATTACTATTCCAACTCCAGAGAGTGCAATAGTAGGGAAAGCGTTGGATAGCGTAAGGGTAAAAATTACTATTCCCACTCCAGTGAGTCCAACAGAAGGGAAAGCGTTGGATAGCGTAGGAGTAAAAATTACTATTCCCACTCCAGAGAGTGCAACAGTAGTGAAAACGCTGGATAGCGTAGGGGTACAAATTACTATTCCCACTCCAGTAAGTGAAACAGTAGGGAAAGCGCTGGATAGCGTAGGGTTAAAAATTACTATTCCAACTCCAGATAGTAAAACAGTTGGGAAAGCACTGGATAGCATAGGGATTCTATAAACATAATAACCAATTAAATAATTAGTTATAAAAAAATAGCATATTAATAATTAATTTACAAAATATGTATTATTAAATACCAATTATTTAAAATAAATATTTATATAAATAACTTTGAATTACATGCCACACTATTCCCCCTTTAACACACAACACACTACACATACAAAATACACAATACATTTAAATATCAGTTTATCTATTATTTACAATTAATAATACATTCTTTATAATTAATATACTTATTATTTACAAATTTATACATATTAACTACCAAATTACAATTATTCACAAATTAATTATTAATTAACAATACATTAATTAGCAATAACAACAAATACCATGAAATAATAAATTATTTATATGTACTATATTTAACGTACTAATAACAATTAATTACCAATTAATAATTAATTAACAATTAATTATTATTAATTACAAATAAATTAAAATTATCAGTAATTATTTGAATTTAATTACATCCCACCCTATTCCCTTATAAACCCACAACCCACTACACATAAAAATTCACATAATTAATTTAATCATCAATTAATCACTTAATAAAATTAAATCACCAATTAATTAGTAATTAACAATTAATTAACAATACCAAAAAATAAATATTAATATTAAACTATTTAAAACTTATATAATTAACCAATAATAAAATTAATTTACAATTAATAATTAATTAACAATTAATTAATCAGTTAATATATTTAATTAACAATTAGTAATTAATTAAATTAAACAATACATATTAATTAATTAATTATAATTAAATTACTTCCCACCCTATTCCCCTATAAACCCACAACCCGCTCTGATACTAAAACGCTAAATTATATTTTAAATAATTATTAATCTCTAAACATTTATTTTTAAATGTATTAAAATACATTACAATAATCTTTAACATACAAATAAAATACATATTAAAATACATTACACTAATAAAATATCGATATTCTTGACATCGAAATTTTTTATTACGATATTACTTACATCTATATTAATGACTTCGATATTATTAACTTCGATAATACTTACCTTGGGGTCGATATTCTGTCCATCGATATTCTTGACTTCGATATTCTTTACCTACGATATTTACAACTCGATATACTTGTACCGCACCTGAGGCCAGAATTGCGTTGTGCTGCTCGTCACCCCCGGAGGGGTAGAAACCAGGGACTGCTGCCGCTGCCACTGCTATTGTGCTCGGGAAAGAGCATCGCACGGGACTCCATTGTCCAGGAGTCCGTGCGTGAGCACACCTGCGTGGAGGTCCGCCTTCCTGACCACAACCCTTCAAAACAGCTCGCGGAACCCGCTGACGCGGGTCCCGCTTCGCACCTGAGGCCAGAATCGCGTTGTGCTGCTCGTCACCCCCGGAGGGGTAGAAACCAGGGACTGCTGCCGCTGCCACTGCTATTGTGCTCGGGAAAGAGCATCGCACGGGACTCCATTGTCCAGGAGTCCGTGCGTGAGCACACCGGCGTGGAGGTCCGCCTTCCTGACCACAACCCTTCAAAACAGCTCGCGGAACCCGCTGACGCGGGTCCCGCTTCGCACCTGAGGCCAGAATCGCGTTGTGCTGCTCGTCACCCCCGGAGGGGTAGAAACCAGGGACTGCTGCCGCTGCCACTGCTATTGTGCTCGGGAAAGAGCATCGCACGGGACTCCATTGTCCAGGAGTCCGTGCGTGAGCAAACCTGCGTGGAGGTCCGCCTTCCTGACCACAACCCTTCAAAACAGCTCACGGAACCCGCTGACGCGGGTCCCGCTTCGCACCTGAGGCCAGAATCGCGTTGTGCTGCTCGTCACCCCCGGAGGGGTAGAAACCAGGGACTGCTGCCGCTGCCACTGCTATTGTGCTCGGGAAAGAGCATCGCACGGGACTCCATTGTCCAGGAGTCCGTGCGTGAGCACACCGGCGTGGAGGTCCGCCTTCCTGACCACAACCCTTCAAAACAGCTCGCGGAACCCGCTGACGCGGGTCCCGCTTCGCACCTGAGGCCAGAATCGCGTTGTGCTGCTCGTCACCCCCGGAGGGGTAGAAACCAGGGACTGCTGCCGCTGCCACTGCTATTGTGCTCGGGAAAGAGCATCGCACGGGACTCCATTGTCCAGGAGTCCGTGCGTGAGCAAACCTGCGTGGAGGTCCGCCTTCCTGACCACAACCCTTCAAAACAGCTCACGGAACCCGCTGACGCGGGTCCCGCTTCGCACCTGAGGCCAGAATCGCGTTGTGCTGCTCGTCACCCCCGGAGGGGTAGAAACCAGGGACTGCTGCCGCTGCCACTGCTATTGTGCTCGGGAAAGAGCATCGCACGGGACTCCATTGTCCAGGAGTCCGTGCGTGAGCACACCTGCGTGGAGGTCCGCCTTCCTGACCACAACCCTTGACTATTGGTTCCCGCTCATATAAAAACATCTACCCTTCGCAGAGCGGGACGCGCCGCGGGACGCCCAGGACGAAGCCCGGGCAAAGGGCAGGCCGTCTACGGCCGTCCAAGGCCGACTGAGGCCGGGCTGGGCCACCCCTCCTGTCGATGACACCAGAGCTGCAACACCAGACTGAGAGATAAGCGATTTGTACACTATTTGTTTAGCTCGGAATACAGGGGGTTGTTTATATTCAGTCTTCTATCGATATTTAGTGGTATTCATTGACAGGTTTTTTTTTTTTTTTTTTTTTTCTCTTACTTTCAGTTTTGGTCTACTTCTGTACCCAAGTCTCAGTTATTCAATAAACCGCTATGGCTACAAATCTCATAAAACCAAGGCCATCCCTGGTGGGGGGTTCAGTTGGGGGGACCTTGGATAATTTTATTACCAGAGCCGCTACCGTTCTAGAAAATGAGATTGCCATTACGGAACGCCGTCTATCAATGGACCCGATCTATCAGAAGCGTTCGTCCCTGGGCCGTATTCAACAGGTCCGTTCTCCCCCATCAAGGACCACTGATCTCGATCCTAGGGACGACGCTGGTCCTTCCTTGCAATATCATGACTCAGTAGAGATAGTGCCTGCTCCAAAGGAAACCAGCCCACATATCTTATCTCCTCAATTATTAACTGTTAGCTCCCCCGAGGATTTAGTTCCAACCTACAACGCTAAGACACTCAAGAGCAAAGCTGTTAAAAATAGACCTTCTACAGCTAAGTCATTAGTAAAAAAAAAACTCCATTGCACCTATTAAAAAACGGAGAAAAGAGTCCCATTCTGACTTGCTTAAATCTAGGCCTCACCCTAAGTTGACTACCACACAAAGTAGACCTCCAACGCCCTCAATAGACTCTCCTACATCTCCTTTTTCAAATTTGCTGACTGACATTGAACAGTTGGTAAAATCTCTGCTGTCTCCCTTAGTGGAACGAGTTAAGAACATTGCGACTCAATTAACATCCTTGGAAGCATCGCACGCGTCACTTGTCGCACAAAACAATGACCTTTACTCTCACTTTTGTAAAAATATCACTGTGGCCACTGTGCCCCCACCCTTTATCCAATCTACTACTCAGCTTAATACATTAAACCATATAGAGGACATAGTTGTACCTATCCCCGCACCTGAGAAACAATCCGTCGCCACAAGGGCCCCTAGAGTCGACCAACTTTCCACCCCTGCAGTGCCCTTAGGTAACAACATCAACCGGCAGCTTGCCCTGGATTATAAATTGGATAAAGGCTCCCATATTGACCTGCCCCCCGAAGCGGCCCCTTATGTAGTGACTCTTACGGGTGTCCCAGTACTTGCTCCAGGTAAAACCGAGAGATTCCAAGAACTTAAAAATAAAGTTGTACATTGGTTGACACAAAATAGACCACTTCCCCCTGAAATTAATGGTGAAATACTCCATGTGAGGAGATTAAAATGGGTTGGCACCAGACCTAAGGACATCCAGGGTGACATCATTATAATTAATTTCAGGGACCGTAGGGTCTTACTTCATATTGTGGACTGGTACTCGCCGACCAGGGGTATGGGAATTTCAACGGTCGATTTAAGTTATTTTTATCCCCGTTCTTTGTTGCTAAATTCCACATTTTCACACCCTCTATCGAGGTTAAACCCCGAGGCTCATCACTTTTCCCTTCTGACCTCAAACAGATACACCACTCTTTCAGGCTTGGAAGAACAAGATTGACTTTTCAACCCTGTGTCTATGGCTGACAACCCCCCTACTGTGAGTTTCTTACCAACTACCTTGAAGCCCGACAATTTTACTTTCGAGCTTAACAATACATCGCTTATTGACAATTCTGGGTGGGAGCTAACTACTGATATCGTTCCTTATTCCCCAACCTTAGAGTTACCGTCTCTGACTGACCGCCGGATAACTAACCTTTCTTTTAATCATACAGTCCATAGCAATATTACAATCTCTACAATCCCTTTGCAACCCACAGAAATTAATGAGACTTCACTAGCATCTACGTTTAGAAGTACTGGTACCAATGAACCCACGCAGGGTGATACGGTCTTGTCTTGGAACGTGGCAGGTCTCCTCGACAAATTGACTAACCCAGCTTGGACTCAAATCGTTTCCTGCTATAGCATTATTTGCTTACAGGAAACCTGGACTACCACTGAGCTCCATCTCGTAGGGTACCAGACCTTCCATACCCCAGCTTCTCCCAGTTCTCATGGTAGAAGTAAAGGGGGTCTTTCAACTTATATCTCTGTGAATTGTTGTTTAAAACCAGTTCTTATCACAGGGACCTTACACTATCAGCTTATTATTTTATCTGGTGGCTCTATTAAAAATATCATTCTGGTCAATTTTTATAATAATATTCTAAGCTCTCAATTAGATCTGGTGCTCAATGGCTTAAAAACTGACCTAATTAAAATAGAGTCCCAAAATAAATCCGACACCTTAATCATTTTGGTGGGCGATTTCAATTGTTCCTTATGCTCTCAGAGTATTAAAGGTATTTGTGGAATGACAGTCGATATGGACGACCCTTCTACTCACTTTCGTCACTCCAAATTAGGTGATCTCTTAAATGATATAACATCTCATTTCAATTTATCTTTCATTAACGATTTATGTCTCTCACCCAAGCGTTTTAAACCTACTTACAACGGGAGAGGCTGTCATACCACCATTGATTATACACTTATATCTGTCAGGTACTCAGGAATGATTCTTAATTGGGAGACCCTTGACACTGCCATTAGCGACCACTATCCTATAGGGTTGACTTTAAAGTTAACCCCGCTCGCTAATGACACGGTCAGGCCGAATCCTCTTTATTCTCCTCCCTTACAGACAGGATCCACCATGGGCCTATTTCTTAAATGGGACAAAGTGGTCCCCCTGACTTTTCTTAACTCTCTGGTTAACAACGTATATGACCATATTTAAATTTGTTTATCATTAACCGAAAACCCACAGACAATATCTAATTCCTTTGCCACAATATTGTCTGAAATAAAAACTCTCCTTGTACGAGCCCCAAGGAAATCTCAATCGTCTACCCATGGCTGGTTTAACAGAAATTGCTCTAAAGCTTTGCGACTTTTGAAAGCAGCTCTGAAATGTAATCCTAGGAACCGCTCGGAAGTTCAGCAAGCTAGACATAACTATCGTAGCATCCGTCAGGCTAGACAAAACCAGCTGAAGTCGGAGGCCTGGTCAGCGCTTGTGGAAGCTTCCGAGAAGAAGGATAACATCGCCTTCTGGAGGGCAGTCAATGCCCCCTTTTTTCGACTTTGCCACCCCCCGATACTGGATTCAGCCATACCCCCTGAAACTTGGGTCAATCACTTTAGCACCCTATATAACCCTCGGGATTCCGCTAACCAATCGTGTGAGTGTGAAAGTGACCTTAATTTTCCCTGTGATCCAACTACTTTTTTTCCTTTAAATATTTCTTTTCAACATTCTGAAGTACTGATGGCCTTAAAAGCCAGCCCATCTGGGAAAGCCCCTGGTCCGGACTGTGTCCCAATAGACGTTTTTAAAGCACACCCTGACCTATGGGCTCCATTGCTCACTAATGTTTTAAACTCGTTGAATAACATTGGCTTTATTCCCACTTGGCCTGAGGCAGTTGTCGTCCCAATTTTTTTAAAAGGTGCAAGGGACAATCCTGCAAATTATCGCCCAATTTCACTTTTAGATTCCCTCATGAAGGTAGCTGGGTGAATTATCTTAAATAGAATACAGGACTGGTTAAGTGAACAAGACATCATCTCTAATGCGCAATATGGTTTCAGACAAGGCAAGAGTACAATTGAACAGGGCCTGAATTTAACTCTTATAATAGCAAAATATACCCAGGCCAAAAAACGTAATCTTTTTATAACCTTTGTAGACCTTAGCTCTGCATTTGATTGCGTTGACCATAAGCAATTATGGGATTCTCTGGTTGAGATTGGTTTAGACCCCCCCATTCTTTCATTCATCAAAGAGCTGTACAGGGACGCCTCGGCCCGTGTGAGATATGGTAATAATGGGGAATGTTCTGACAGGTTTTTTATCAGGCAAGGAGTTAGACAGGGTTGTATTTTAGCCCCTTTACTTTTTACTCTCTATATCAACTCCGTTACCCATCACCTGAATAGAACTTACCATGATTATCCTACAATAAATGGTGAACCTGTTCCCATCCTCCTCTACGCGGACGATGCCGCAATTATGTCCCAGACACCTATCGGCCTACAAAGGGCTGTCAATGCCTTTACTGATTTTATGTCAAGAAAAGGATTGAATGTTAACACCTCTAAAACTTATACCATGTCTTGTGGCCTAGGGATTGGAAACAAATCATGCACTATTTTTCTGGAAGGCAACAAATTGGATAACATCGATAGTTTTCCTTACCTGGGCATTACTTTTAACAAGAGGGGCACCTGGCGAGCTGCGGCTAAAGCAAGAGGCTCAGCACTATCCAAAGCCATAGGGGCCTTGACCAATTTTTCTAAAAAACTGGGGGGTCGACCAATAAGCCCTTTACTGCAGATCTACCAGGCGAAGTGTATTCCAACTGGCACCTATGGATCCGGGATCTGGGGGATCGAACCCGTCGACCAAATTCAACGCCTGGAGAACGCCTTTTTACGCTATCTTCTGGCCGTCCCTCCCGGCACCTCTACTCACATGGTGCACACTGAACTGGGCCTTAAGTACATTATGGATACGATTAGATCCTCGCCCCTCTTGTTATGGCACAAAGTCTGGACCAACGAAGAGACACCTTTTAATAGGGAAATCATTAAAGACTGTCTAAAACTGAAAGATGCCAAGAACATTAAATGGTTGAACTATGTCAAGAACTTGTCTAGTTACATAGGGCACTCTGAATTTTTTACTGACCCTTCAACCTTAGCTAATATACCAAAATCAACGTTAAAGCATCTTGTCTTAACTTACTGGAGCTGCAAACGATGGTCTCTAGAAAATCAGAAGAGTTCTGTTGCGGATTATCAAAAATCAACTACCTTGAGTGGTATACAGCACTATCTACTCTTAGAACCATCTTCGTATATGCGCATGCTCCTGTCTCGTTTTCGCACTAATACCTTTTTTAGACTTCTAACTTTTCCTACTTTAAACTGCTGGTGCAGTGACTTACCGAAGTGCCCTTGCGATGACCTTTCAACTCAATCTAACATTCACAGTATTTTATTCTGCAGATTTTACCAACACCCAAGAGCTATTTTTCTTAAACCACTGCTTAAAACTTGGGGATTAAGGTCATGTCAGGTGGCTTACCAAAAACTGATATCCTTGGAAACACCTTCAACTTTAGCAGCTGTCTCATCTTACCTGAAAATGTCGCTGAGGTTGCGGTTATCAATGCAGGTTTAAGATGATATATCCCTTGATGTCCTGATCCTGTATTCGTATTTTTACTAATCTTATCGTTTTCATGATTTAAATGAATTTTACTGTTTTTAAATGATTTTATATATATTCAAGTGTATGTACTTTTATGATATTGAAATTACATATCGAATAAAGTTTACTTATCTATCTATCTACTTGTAGGTCGAAATTTAAAACTCGATATTTAGACTGCTCACCCAGCCTGAGGCTGCTAGGTTTCCTACTGGAAGTGCTGGACTCTGGGTTGATCCAAACATGGTGCAGCTGGTGTTGCCTGCCTTTAGTGGTGATGCAGGGTGTAGAGTGGATTGTGAACATTTTGTTTATGGATGATGTATTTTTGGGTGAGATTGTTGAGCAGACTAATTTGTATGCTGAACAGTTTTTGAGGGACAACAGTGACAAACTTAGGCCCCACTCTAGAGCTACCCAGTGGACTCCCACAAATTTGGAAGAGATGAAGAAGTTTTTGGGTTTGACTTTATTGATGGGTTTGATAAGGAAGCCGTCCATGGCTTCATATTGGTCTACCAGTCCCTCGATATATTTCCTGCAGTTATGGCTCGTGTTCGGTATTTACTTTTGCTACGGATGCTGCATTTTGTTGATAATTCTTTGGCGTTGCCACAAGATCACCCTGAATGTGACCATCTTTTTAAGATTCGGCCTGTTCTTGATCACTTTGTAGATCGATTTTCATAGATCTATACTTCAGGGAAAGAAATATCTATTGATGAGTCTTTGGTCTTGTTCAAGGGCCATTTGGTTTTTAGGCAGTACATCCCTAGCAAGAGGGCACGCTATGGAATTAAGCTGTAAATGTTGTCTGAGAGTAGGACAGGATATGTTTTTAATTTCCGTGTGTACACTGGTAGGGATTCCACTATTGACCCCCCTGGTTGTCCATCCACTTTTGGAGTTTCTGAGAAAATTGTGTGGGATCTTGATAGAGGACTGTTTAACAGAGGCCATCATTTGTACCTTGATAACTTCTACACTGCTGTGCAATTGTTTAAGGAATTGTTCAAAGTGGACACTTTTGCTTGTGGCACAATCCGCTCTAACCGTAAAGGTTATCCAAAAGAGCTTGTTTGCAGAAAACTTCAGAGGGGACAGTGCAGTTCCTTGCGTAGTGATGAACTACTAGCTGTGAAATTTGTGGACAGGAGGGATGTGTACATGCTGACTACCATCCATGATGAGAGTACTTCACCTGTGGCTGTTTGGGGTCAGATTTCTGAAGTGCGCAAACCTGTGTGCATTTTAGACTACAATAAGCACATGGGTGGTGTTGATAGATTAGATCAGAGGTTGGAACCTTACACTGCTATTCGTAAGGCTTACATTTGGTATAAGAAGTTGGCCATCCATCTCTTTAATTTAGCAACTTTCAATGCTTTTGTGGTGTTCAAGGAGTGTTCTCCTGCATCAAAGTTGACTTTTGTTCAGTTTCAGCAATGTAAATGTAAAAATGTAAATTGATACTTGTATAGCGCACTACTCACCCGCGAGGGTCTCAAGGCGCTTGTACGAATACCGCTGTGGAACCCATCCTGGCTTTCCCTGTGAGCTGTCCACTCCTGGGCACCCCCAAGGTGGAGGCCAGGCATCCTTAGCGTTGTGGGGGCCGTTGTGGAGATTAAGCAAGCTATTGCCCAGAGTTGCAGAGTGGGACTCCATGATAGGAATAGGCTCCGAGGCAAGAATTGTCAGGTCCGTGGAATTTTGAGCCAAAGACCCGCCAAGGCGGGGAATTGAACCCTGGTCCCGGGCCAGACCTCTGCATCAGGGTCTGCCGCTCTAACCATTTAGCCACACTTCTGTGATAGGCAGCCTTGTTGTTGTGGAACAGACAAGTGTTTCTAGAAATGGAGTGGTGGAGCATGTGGCTCGATTGAAAGATCGCCACTTTCCTGATTACATTCCTCCCACCTCCTCAAAAGACTTTCCAACTAGGAGATTTAGAGTCTGTTGGCAAAGAGGTACGTGGAAGGAGACTCGTATGTACTGCCCGAGTGTCCTTCTAGCCCTGGGCTGTGTGTCCCTGCTTGTTTTAGAGCGTACCACACGCAAAAGAATGTTTGGGAGCATCCATGAGTGGTAAAGTGAACTGCCTGGTCTATCTTCTTTAAAAAATGTGATTCTGTTTCAAGGTTGGCATTTGTGCAATGTATTTAGTTTCAGATTTTGTGTTAGTAGATTTGTATCTATTTGCAATTTGTTTGTGTTTTTATTTTTTTTCAAAAAAAAAATCCTAAATGTGATGGCGGTGTGTGTAGGCTGGCGCTTGGCTGGTGGTGTGCGTGGACTGCCGCTTGGCTGACGGTGTGCGTCGACTGGCGCTTGGCTGGCAGTGTGCGTGGACTTGTGCTTGGCTGGCGGTGTGCCTGGACTGGTGCTTGGCTGGCGGTGTGAGTGGACTGGTGCTTGGCTGGTGGTGTGCCTGGACTAGTGCTTGACTGGTGGTGTGTGTGGACTGGCACTTGGCTGGTGGTGTGCATGGACTGGCGCTTGGTTGGCGGTGTGCATGGACTGGCGCTTGGCTGGTGGTGTGTGTTGACTGGCGCTTGGCTGGCGGTGTGCGTGGACTGGATCTTGGTTGGCGGTGTGCATGGATTGGTGATTGGCTGGCGGTTTGCCTGGACTGGCGCTTGACTGGTGGTGTGTGTGGATTGGCACTTGCCTGGTGGTGTGTGTGGATTGGCACTTGGCTGGCGGTGTGCGTGGATTGGCGCCTGGCTGGCGGTGTGCGTGGATTGGAGCTTGGCTGGCGGTGTGCATGGACTGGTGTTTGGCTAGCGGTGTGCGTGGACTGGCGCACGGCTGGCGGTGTGTGAGTAGACTACACACACTGCTAGCTGAGTGTCACTCGACGCAATCCATCAGCTTGTGTGGTTGCTGTATCAGGAATGTGGGCGTGTGAAAGTGATGGGCCCTTGAATGGCGCTCTCTGCTGGTGTGAGTGTTGTAATGTGATGGGCCCGCGGTTGGCGGTGTGAATGGTTTTGTATGTGTCACATGTATGAAAGGTGTATGAATGGCCTGTAAAGAGGTTGGTATATTTATCAGAAACAAGGGAACCCAAAAAGGTAATTGAGGACCTTGGGTAATCGTTAAATACAAACAACAGTGATCCTCAAATAGTTGGGATAGTGATTAGATAAATATAGTTCTGAATCGATACTGTATTCTGGAAGTCCAGCCGGACAACCGATTTAATTATTCCAATTTTAAAATTTGCATACATATAACAAAATACATGTGGGACACAGTCCTGTGTCCAAATAGAACAATGACATTAACAAAACAAACAAGGCATTTCAGGCAAGACAGAATTTGAAGCTTTTTAGATTATCCAGTGTTATAAGCTTTTTACAAAACAGCTAGTGCACTTTTTCAACACAATGAAATAACGTGCATGCTATTTTAGAGGGGGTCGATGACGTTTCGATCCTTTTAGAGGAGTACCAGGATCATCATCAGGACTTTGATGTGTACATGCCTGATTGTGAACGAAATTGCCTGCGGGGAAACAAAAAGGGGGTGGATGTAGAAAAGGAAAATAAAGGAAAAATAAAGAGATTTCAGGCAGTCCGCTCGTGGTCTGTTGAACATGGTGAATTCGCACAAGGGATGCAAGTGTGGTTCCAGGAGTGCATGCGGATGTGTAGGCATGCGTGGGGTACAGGAGTCAAGAACGGACGCGAGTAAAGCGTTTATGTGGTAAGTGAACGGATGGCTTATCGAGGTGGTAATAAGAAGAAGTCAAAGCGGAGAGGAACCGCTTGAAGTGAGAACATGTATCCGAGGTGCATGCGAATGAATAGACATGCAAAAGGTATAATAATTAGATCCACTCAGTAACGGGCGCGAGTGAGCTATATGTGGTGGTAGCTAGGAAGGATAACCGGTAGTGGTGGTACAATGACTAATAAGAGCGGAAAAAGGAACATGCGTATAAAGAAACCGTAGGTTGGACGTACGCGAAGTGCGAGATGAGGAACTCATGCGACTAAGCAGGGTGGGGGGGCAGGAGTTTAACATGCGTATAAAGTAACCGTAGGTTGGACGGACACGAAGTGCGTGATGAGGAACTCATGCGACTAAGCAGGGTGGGGGGGCAGGAGTTTAACAATGCGAAATGGCCGTGGGTGGCGGTGGTGCTATTTGGCAACCAGGTGGAGGGGTGAACCGTTTGAGGAAATGAATCTCACCTGTACTCGTAAGAGAGCAAAGAGCCGTTCAGTGACGGGGGCAACTGCGGTGAGAGCTCATCGGTGTGAGCTGGAGGGCAATGGCGCGGTAGGGCCGGAGCCACGGGAACCAATATTCGCCGGTTTAGGGCAGACAGGATTGCTAAAAACGGAGAAGGGTGCATTTAAAGGAGTGGTGAGTGTGGTGAACATCCAGGCAGTTGTGGAATAATAGTTACCTGGGTGAGAGAGTGGTTAATCCAAATTTGAGCGAGGTCCAAGCGATGCTATGGATAATGGAGGTGACGTGACGATGCACTGCAGAGAAAACCAAGGTATGAGCGCGGTGCTGATGCCTAACACGAGACAGGGAGAAAAAGGAATCAAGTGCTTACCGGGATCCTGCCAGGTCCTGCGGCTTACAGTGAACCGAGTGACGGGGTGAGGAGCGTGGAGTGTCAATAAATACTGAAGAGGTGTGCTAGGGGACTAGAGCGGGTGAGCAGACAAGTGTTTCTAGAGTTGGAGTGGTGGAGCATGTGGCTCGATTGAAAGATCGCCACTTTCCTGATTACATTCCTCCCACCTCCTCAAAAGACTTTCCAACTAGGAGATTTAGAGTCTGTTGGCAAAGAGGTACGTGGAAGGAGACTCGTATGTACTGCCCGAGTGTCCTTCTAGCCCTGGGCTGTGTGTCCCTGCTTGTTTTAGAGCGTACCACACGCAAAAGAATGTTTGGGAGCATCCATGAGTGGTAAAGTGAACTGCCTGGTCTATCTTCTTTAAAAAATGTGATTCTGTTTCAAGGTTGGCATTTGTGCAATGTATTTAGTTTCAGATTTTGTGTTAGTAGATTTGTATCTATTTGCAATTTGTTTGTGTTTTTATTTTTTTTCAAAAAAAAAATCCTAAATGTGATGGCGGTGTGTGTAGGCTGGCGCTTGGCTGGTGGTGTGCGTGGACTGCCGCTTGGCTGACGGTGTGCGTCGACTGGCGCTTGGCTGGCAGTGTGCGTGGACTTGTGCTTGGCTGGCGGTGTGCCTGGACTGGTGCTTGGCTGGCGGTGTGAGTGGACTGGTGCTTGGCTGGTGGTGTGCCTGGACTAGTGCTTGACTGGTGGTGTGTGTGGACTGGCACTTGGCTGGTGGTGTGCATGGACTGGCGCTTGGTTGGCGGTGTGCATGGACTGGCGCTTGGCTGGTGGTGTGTGTTGACTGGCGCTTGGCTGGCGGTGTGCGTGGACTGGATCTTGGTTGGCGGTGTGCATGGATTGGTGATTGGCTGGCGGTTTGCCTGGACTGGCGCTTGACTGGTGGTGTGTGTGGATTGGCACTTGCCTGGTGGTGTGTGTGGATTGGCACTTGGCTGGCGGTGTGCGTGGATTGGCGCCTGGCTGGCGGTGTGCGTGGATTGGAGCTTGGCTGGCGGTGTGCATGGACTGGTGTTTGGCTAGCGGTGTGCGTGGACTGGCGCACGGCTGGCGGTGTGTGAGTAGACTACACACACTGCTAGCTGAGTGTCACTCGACGCAATCCATCAGCTTGTGTGGTTGCTGTATCAGGAATGTGGGCGTGTGAAAGTGATGGGCCCTTGAATGGCGCTCTCTGCTGGTGTGAGTGTTGTAATGTGATGGGCCCGCGGTTGGCGGTGTGAATGGTTTTGTATGTGTCACATGTATGAAAGGTGTATGAATGGCCTGTAAAGAGGTTGGTATATTTATCAGAAACAAGGGAACCCAAAAAGGTAATTGAGGACCTTGGGTAATCGTTAAATACAAACAACAGTGATCCTCAAATAGTTGGGATAGTGATTAGATAAATATAGTTCTGAATCGATACTGTATTCTGGAAGTCCAGCCGGACAACCGATTTAATTATTCCAATTTTAAAATTTGCATACATATAACAAAATACATGTGGGACACAGTCCTGTGTCCAAATAGAACAATGACATTAACAAAACAAACAAGGCATTTCAGGCAAGACAGAATTTGAAGCTTTTTAGATTATCCAGTGTTATAAGCTTTTTACAAAACAGCTAGTGCACTTTTTCAACACAATGAAATAACGTGCATGCTATTTTAGAGGGGGTCGATGACGTTTCGATCCTTTTAGAGGAGTACCAGGATCATCATCAGGACTTTGATGTGTACATGCCTGATTGTGAACGAAATTGCCTGCGGGGAAACAAAAAGGGGGTGGATGTAGAAAAGGAAAATAAAGGAAAAATAAAGAGATTTCAGGCAGTCCGCTCGTGGTCTGTTGAACATGGTGAATTCGCACAAGGGATGCAAGTGTGGTTCCAGGAGTGCATGCGGATGTGTAGGCATGCGTGGGGTACAGGAGTCAAGAACGGACGCGAGTAAAGCGTTTATGTGGTAAGTGAACGGATGGCTTATCGAGGTGGTAATAAGAAGAAGTCAAAGCGGAGAGGAACCGCTTGAAGTGAGAACATGTATCCGAGGTGCATGCGAATGAATAGACATGCAAAAGGTATAATAATTAGATCCACTCAGTAACGGGCGCGAGTGAGCTATATGTGGTGGTAGCTAGGAAGGATAACCGGTAGTGGTGGTACAATGACTAATAAGAGCGGAAAAAGGAACATGCGTATAAAGAAACCGTAGGTTGGACGTACGCGAAGTGCGAGATGAGGAACTCATGCGACTAAGCAGGGTGGGGGGGCAGGAGTTTAACATGCGTATAAAGTAACCGTAGGTTGGACGGACACGAAGTGCGTGATGAGGAACTCATGCGACTAAGCAGGGTGGGGGGGCAGGAGTTTAACAATGCGAAATGGCCGTGGGTGGCGGTGGTGCTATTTGGCAACCAGGTGGAGGGGTGAACCGTTTGAGGAAATGAATCTCACCTGTACTCGTAAGAGAGCAAAGAGCCGTTCAGTGACGGGGGCAACTGCGGTGAGAGCTCATCGGTGTGAGCTGGAGGGCAATGGCGCGGTAGGGCCGGAGCCACGGGAACCAATATTCGCCGGTTTAGGGCAGACAGGATTGCTAAAAACGGAGAAGGGTGCATTTAAAGGAGTGGTGAGTGTGGTGAACATCCAGGCAGTTGTGGAATAATAGTTACCTGGGTGAGAGAGTGGTTAATCCAAATTTGAGCGAGGTCCAAGCGATGCTATGGATAATGGAGGTGACGTGACGATGCACTGCAGAGAAAACCAAGGTATGAGCGCGGTGCTGATGCCTAACACGAGACAGGGAGAAAAAGGAATCAAGTGCTTACCGGGATCCTGCCAGGTCCTGCGGCTTACAGTGAACCGAGTGACGGGGTGAGGAGCGTGGAGTGTCAATAAATACTGAAGAGGTGTGCTAGGGGACTAGAGCGGGTGAGAGCGGCGCCATCTTAGGGGAGAAAGATAAACAGGGAAGATAGACTGGGGAAGTTCCTTAGGAGGCTAAGGAAGTGAAAACAGACCAAGCAAATCAAATGTTATATTTTACAAAAAAAGGTATGGATTGCGTGGATCCCCCAACGTTTCCTTACCCAGAATGGTGCCTAACTTTTGTGGGAGGCCCAAGTACCCGCGACAGGCAAGGGCCCAAAACATTTTTGATAGGCAATGTTGATGTTGCCTCACTACGTTTTGGGCCCCTGCCTGTCGCGGGTACTTGGGCCTCCCACACAAGTGAGGCAACATTTTTATCGAGAGACCTGGGGGAACGCTGGGTGGTGGGAAATTTGTGTGAGCCCGGTGATGCCACAACTTTCCCACACAAAAATGTGTGAAAAAAGTGTTTTTTTCAGCTAAAATTGAGGGTTGCAGGGGATTCTGGGTAAGGAAACGTTGGGGGATCAATGCAAGCCATACCTCGCTGGAAGCCCCCAGGTGTCTAGTTTTCAGAAATGTGTGGGTTTGGTAGGTTTCCCCAGGTGCCGGCAGAGCTAGGGTTCACAAACTACAGCTAGGCTCTTTGCCAAAAAAGGGTCATTTTTTCACTGCGAAATTGTGGTGTGACCACGTTGTGTTTTGCGCTGTTTCCTGTCGCAGGCACTAGGCCGACCCACACAAGTGAGGTACCATTTTTCTTGGAAGTCTTTGGGGAACGCGGGGTGGGTGGAAATTTGTGGATCCATGCAGATACCAGAACTTTCCACCACAGAAATGTGGGGAAAATGTGTTTTTTTTGACAATTTTTTAGGTTTGCAAGGGATTCTGGGTAACAGACCCTGGTGGAAGGCAATCAAGTCACCCCATCCTGGATTCCCCTGGGTGTCTAGTTTTCAAAAATGTATAGGTTTGGTAGGTTTCCCTAGGTGCCGGCACAGGTAGGGTTCACAAACTACAGCTAGGCACTTTGCCAAAAAAGGGTCATTTTTCACTGCGAAATTGAGGTGTGACCACGTTGCGTTTTGCACAGTTTCCTGTTGCGGGCACTAGGCCGACCCTCACAAGTGAGGTACCATTTTTCTTGTACGACTTTGGGGAAAGCGGGGTGGGTGGAAATTTGTGGATCCACGCAGAATCCTGAACTTTCCACCACAGAAATATGGGGAAAATGTGTTTTTTTTGACAATTTTTGGGGTTGAAAGGGATTCTAGGTAACAGACCCTGGTGGGAGGCAGTCAAGTCACCCCATCCTGGATTCCCCTGGGTGTCTAGTTTAAAAAAGTTATAGGTTTGCTAGGTTTCCCAAGGTGCCGGCAGAGCTAGGGTTCAAAAACTACAGCTAGGCACGTTGCCAAAAAAGGGTCCTTTTTCACTGCGAAATTGAGGTGTGACCACGTTGCGTTTTGCGCTGTTTCCTGTCATGGGCACTAGGCCGAACCACACAAGTGAGGTACCATTTTTCTTTTAAGACTTTGGCGAACGTGGGGTGGGTGGAAATTTGTGGATCCACCCAGATTCCAGAACTTTCCAGCAGAGAAATGTGGGGGAAATGTGGTTTTTTTGACAGTTTTGGGGGTTTGCAAGGGATTCTAGGTAACAGACCCTGGTGGGAGGCAGTCAAGTCACCCCATCCTGGATTCCCCTGGGTGTCTAGTTTTCAAAAATGTATAGGTTTGCTAGGTTTCCCAAGGTGCCGGCAGAGCTAGGGTTCAAAAACTACAGCTTGGCACTTTGCTAAAAAAGGGTCATATTTCCCTGCAAAATTGAGGCGTGACCACGTTGCGTTTTGCACCGTTTCCTGTGGCGGGCACTGGGCCAACCCACACAAGTGAGGTATCATTTTTCTCGGAAGACTTTGAGGAACGTGGGGTGGGTGGAAATTTGTGGATCCACGCAGATTCCAGAACTTTCCACCACAGAAATGTGGGAAAAATGTGTTTTTTTTGACAACTTTTTAGGTTTGCAAGGGATTCTGGGTAACATAACCTGGTGGGAGGCAGCTAAGTCACCCCATCAAGAATTACCCTGGGTGTCTAGTTTTAAAAAATGTATAGGTTTGCTAGGTTTCCCTAGGTCCCGGCAGACCTATGGTTCAAAAACGACAGCTAGTCACTTTGCCAAAAAAGTGTCATTTTTCACTGCGAAATTGAGGGGTGACCACGTTGCGGTTTGCGCCGTTTCCTGTCGTGGACACTAGGCCGACCCACACATGTGAGGTACAATTTTTCTCATAAAACTTTGGGGAACGCGGGGTGGGTGGAAATTTGTGGATCCATGCAGATTCCAGAACTTTCCACCACAGAAATGTGGGTTAAATGTATTTTTTTTGTCAATTTGTTTAGGTTTGCAAGGGATTCTGGGTAACAGAACCTGGTGGGAGGCAGTCAAGTCACCCCATTCTGGATTCCCCTGGGTGTCTAGTTTTCAAAAATGTATAGGTTTGGTAGGTTTCTCTAGGTGCCGGCAGAGCTAGTATTCAAAAACTACAGCTAGACACTTCGCAAAAAAAGGGTACATTTTCATTGTGAAAATGTGGTGTGTTCACGTTGGGTTTTGAGCCATTTCTTGTCGTGGGCACTATGCCTACCCACTCAAGTGAGGAACCTTTTTTATTGGGAGACTTAGGGTAATACAGATTTGTAAAGCAACTGTTATTACCTATTGATTTTTTATGCATTTCTGCCTTCCAAATGAAAGACATTTTGTAAAAAAGAAGTCATTTTGAAAAATGACCGATAATTCTCATGCTAGTATGAGTATTCCCTATTTCGAAAATGTGCAAATATGTACTGTTTCTAAACTTTATAATTTGTTCCCATTTCAGAAATACATAGGTGTCTTTCATACCGATTTTTCCATGTATACATTTTCCCACAATAATTGCTATATACCCGGAACATAATAAAAAACCATTGCAAATTGGTGCTCAGTTTTTGACTCTGGGTTCGTCGGGTTCTTGGTGAACCTACAAGTTCTATATATCCCCATAACCAGGAAGGTCCAGCGGATGTAACAGTATATTGCTTTCAAAGAGCTGTCATAATTAGAAGAAGTTACAGGTAAAAACGTTGACACAAAAGTCTGTTTTTTTCAACTAATTTTCAATTTTTCCTATATTTAACTGTTAGTTTCTATAAAGAAACCTTGATGGATCTACACAAATGACCCCTTGCTGAATTCAGAATTTTATCTACTTTTCTAAAATGTATAGCTTTCCAGGATCCATTATTGCTTTTAAACCCATTTCTACCATTAACTGGAAGAATGTTGAAAGCACAAAAAATATCAAAAATAGGCTATGTCCCAGAAAAATGCCAAAACTGTGTAAAAAATGTTGGTTTTCTGACAAAAGTCTGTCATTTCCTAAAAGCTGGGAAAATGATGATTTCAGCCCCACGAACCCTTTTTTGATACCATTTGCAGAGAAAAACCCAGACGCTTTCATTTGCAGCCCGTTATTCCAATTTTTCCCCAAAAAAACAAAATGATGCTGTATTTTGGCTCATTTCTGGGACCCCCTCCAGGGGAATCCACAAACCCTGGGTACCTTTAGAATCCCCATGATGTTGGAAGAAAAGGACGCAAATTTGGGGTGGATACCTTATGTGGTCAAAAAGTTACAGGGCCTAAGCGCGCACTACCCCAAATAGCCCAAAAAAGGCTTAGCACAGGGGGGGAAAAGGCCTAGCAGCGAAGGGGTTAAACAATCACCACCCGATCTGAATTGTGAGGCCTGCTGACCACAGTGTAGGCCAGAGGCAGTGGTCATTAACGCCTCACAGCCACGTGCCGTTGGATTCAAAAGCATGGAGTTGGTTGCAACTGATCGAAGGGGTATACACAAATCATCACAGATTTTAACTTCTGACATCCTCAATCACAGAATCAAGACCCCGTTTCACTGTTCCGACCTGCTGTACGGCGGTGTACTCCACCGACTGCAGTCAGCAAGCCCCAATATTCATGTGCAGCAGTTAGCTATGGAAGCACAGAGTCTGATGCACCTCAATGGAGGGAGTTCTGTGAAAAACAAGCAGCAGATAATATTGGACATCGTCCATTTTGGGATGAAGACACCGTTCCACTGTTGAAACCTAGAGTTGGTTGCACCTGGTCAAAGGGAGTACCTTCATCTCCACTCTCAGATGTAGTTCTAACATCGTCCATTGTGGGATCAAGACACCGGTCCACTGTTGAGATCTAGAGTTGGTTACACCTGGTCGAAGGGAGTACCTTCATCTACACTCTCAGATGCAGTTCTAACATCGTCCATTGTGGGATCAAGATACCTTTACACTGTTGGTACCTGTTGGACTACTGTATTAGTAGTATACAGAGCACTCCACGGTGCTGGGCCTCAGGCTGGGCACTGTCTGCCTGTGTAGCGGTAGCCAGTGTTGATCTCAGGAGCCTTCCCAGGTTGCAGACCTCGGCCCAAAAGCTTCCGCCGGCACGTGGTAGGCCCTCTTTCACATACGGCGGTGTCGAAAGGTGAACTGTGGGGCATATGTGCGTCGCAGCAGCCATGGCAGTTTCTGGGTACCAGCAGGCTGAGAGCATTATTCCCACAGCCACCTTCGCTCATGGCATCAGCCTCGTGGCGGTGTAAGCTGCATAGACCTGACAGACATGTTCGCCATTCCGGAAGAGAACCACACCCAGAGAAACGTGCTTTTTATTTATACCCCTATGCTAGCCTTGCGTACGCCGAGTCAGCCCACTACGCTAAAGATTTGGGGGGAAGGAGGGGGCACATACGCACTATGTTTTCTTAATCTTCCCTACTGACTGTACTATCATGGTTGCGTACACTGTCCACTTCACTCAATAGACCATCAGTGTATGTTGACATGTACATGTCTGCACTCTGCATACTCAAGTCTGTCCGGCACGTCCCCTAAACACTTTGCATTGTATACTTTTATATTCGAGAATCACTTGCCACCTTCGCACATACTTTGCTCCCATTTCTCCCCGCATTCTGCATTGTGTGGCAGAGGTGCTATGTTTGGTTTGTGTACATGGCTAGCCATGGTTCCCACAGCACGCAGTGTCGTTGTGTCTGCTAGGTGTACATGTTGTTTGTCATGTTGTATGTGATTATATAAGGTAGCGCATTCATTTACGAGCAGTGGTTTCTCCCATTTACATATCGCTATGTTAAAGAGGATACAGAACTTTCTCACAGGTGAAAAGTGGGACCACAATGGCAGTCATTCATTACTATGCAAGAATGTCCAACTGCACGATGCTTCTAAGCTTACAGCCCCCAATCTTGCATGCTTTCTTAAAAGCACGCCAACTCCCACAATCAGACCAACATTCACACAGCTTTCTAACGGCAGTTATCTGCTTCTTAATAACATGGACTGCTACGCTATGTGAGCTGGCATACCGTATGTTCTCACTGTTTCAAACCGGATAACTTCCTCTGGCAATCTCTATTCCCACCCACACAAAGTAACTCCCAAAGTTCAACTTGGCCTTCCATACCTACTTTGAAACCAGATTTTATTAAACGCAGCAAACTGAAAGCGCTTTTGTTTCAAACAGAAGTGTCCCTCACTTCTCCAAAAGTAATTTATTGACTGCAGATAGCACGGACTTCAAGTAAAATACACTCCCTTTTAAATACGAACCTCCCATTACACTTTGTGAATTGTTACAAAAGTTTCAACACATCTGACATTTAAGGTCTGGCACACTTTTTTAACACTGTCTCCTCTGGCCTTGTCACAGGCTTTCAAACTGTTTTTAGTCTAATACCAGACTTTATTCATTCGATCAGCTCTGGAATAACAGGAACAGTGCCCATACTTCTCACTCTGTTTGTGCCCATCCTACTAATATTTTAGCTTGTTAAAAATGGCTGCGCTCCCTGTGGTAACAAGCATGTCCGACAGAATATGCCTCTATGCGAAGCTACATCAATACCGTGAAAAAATGGAACAGCTTTTCAGCTGCCTGCCTCTATCTATTATCGGAGCCAGCTACAACATGACATTTAATTACACATATACAATCTGCGTGCAACCATCTTTTTATTGCAAAACTTGCCCAATCGGCTGGCGAATGGATCTATGCCTTGCCAACATCCTAGCAAACGCTCCCGATATTCAGCAGGTAATGGAGTATCTTGAAAACCAAGAACTTGATTTTGATTGTTCGGGCAGTGGAGCAATGGCGGATGCAACGCAAAAAGGTATCCTGGCGGAATGGGATATCTGCACAGCTGCGAAAGATCTCCTGTAACATGCGACCTTTGACAACATCGCAGATTGTCTGCAAATTCAAATTGCTTCACCAACATTCGAGGAACATTACTGTCCCTTCGAGGATATGAATTGGATCGCTTCGCTTTTCTCACATGATGGCCACAATCGCCTCTTGGAAAATGACGCATCTCAAGTCGCTGAAGAACTTCCGGACTGCAATCTCCAAGACTTGTAGGAAATTCACTTTATTCTTGGATTAATTTTTTCCACCTTTTTTGTCTTTTTCCTATAATTTTTTTTAATACACTTCAATTGAACTATTTTCATATAATAACTTTCTAAGTATGCTTAGGCATTTGAACTCTATTTTTCATTATTAGCCCTTACGTCTCCAGACTAACCAGGGATGGATGATGTATGGCCCATGCAAATACGCTATTTACTTGCTAAATTAGCCTAAACCCAACATCCATTTTGAAACCATGTCTATTCTTCGTACAGACTTCTCTCTGCCTACCTGTTATCCACAAAGCCCTTTCACACAAATTAGCTCATCCTCAACCTCTGCTCACGAGCTGGCGATCAAGATAAAAAAGCACGGCATTGTTTAGGAACTGGTTGGCACAGTGTGGTAATCGTATCCTACCTTTATTTTCATTCTACAGTTTACAGTCATTCATGTCTAATAGGTATTGTTTATGTCACATGGAACTGTAACATGTAATGTGGAATGGACTGATGCAGGAGCTTAGGTTTGAATACAGCAGAAGTGGTTGGAGTTTGCCTCAGCTGGATGCCTTAGCTCTTGCACCAGTGGGTCCATTTATGGCACTTAAATAAAGACACTTTTTATATAACTTGCAGACTCCATCGCTTTATCCTACACAGCCACTTTCTTAAACACACCTGATTTCACCATTTGTCTTCTGTGGCATTGCAACATTCCACATTATATTCTTCACAATTATTTCTTTATTCCTGCTTGCTAAAACACTCCATTTGAGTGTTCAGACCGGTAGGGGTGAGTAGTTTGCTTCCCACTCCCGCTACAATCTAAACCCATACTAACACCACACCACTTGCACAGCTATGCTACAGCAGCCAGTATGCTACAGCCCCCAGAGCACATCAGTTTACAGCAATCAGCTCACAGTGTCACCCCCGAGTGTACCAGCACCTCACCTCAGCACCATCTCACTTTGAGCAAAACAGCACTTTCACACCGCTAGGGATGAATACTTTGCTTCACACTCCCTGTATAGCATACCCTAACCACCCCACAGAGCTCACAGCGCTATAGTCTAAACCCATACTAACACCACTTGCACAGCTATGCTACAGCGGCCAGTATGCTAAAGCACCCAGAGCACATCAGTTTACAGCAATCAGCTCACGGTTTCTTCCCCGAGTGTACCGGCACCTCACCTCAGCACCATCTCACTCTGGGAAAAACAGCACTTTCACACCGGTAGGGGTGAATACATCGCTTCACACTCCCTGTGTGGCACACCCTAACCATCCCACAGACTTCACAGCGCTCCTACCCTCCTCTTTCCTACTCTTTTTTCCCTTCTTTCCCCTTAATCACTTCAACAGAATCACAAAATGGCTGCCAACACTTCCTAGTTGCAACCGCTCGCACCGCTCGCAGCCAATAAGCAGCAAGCCAATCAGATGGCATAATTTCCAAATATCGATATCTGTAAATTTCGATATGTCTCAAAAACTACTGAATGGATTTACACCAAATAAACAAAAGCGTGCTTTCTAGACCAAGGCCCTTCTCCCTGCCAAATTTGGGGTAATTCCGTTCACCCGTTCGACCTGTAGCCTTGTCTAAAGTTTCCTGTGGAAATTGCATGGAGTAAACATGTTTTGGGACCCCCCTTTTTTCTCGGCCCCCCCTTGACGAATCACCCCCTAACTCTCAACATAGTAGCAAAGATGAACATAGAATTTGTTTGGAGAATTTCATGAAGATTCATCAAACGACCCCAAAGTTATAAGCAAAACAAAAAATGCTCTTCCTATGGAAACTGAGTCCTAACTATAACTGCCTACTGGCGACCGTCAGTAGGTAATATATATATATATATATATATTCACTGAAAAAACCATGGGTTTCACACACGTTATAGTTAGGAATTAGCATTTAAAAAACCTTAGAAATTCAATGAAAAAACCAAAGGTTTCACACATGTTATAGTTAGCTGGACATTTCACTCGTAAAAAACCAATGAAATTCCCCCGTTATAGTTAGTTCAGCTAACTATAACTCGCGCGCCCGCAATGCACTGCTGATGACGTCACATATTACATCACTCATGACATGGTCAGTGACATCACTCATGACATCACTGATGACATCTCAAATGACATCACTGATGACATCATTCAGAGAATGTGTGTTTTTCAGAAAATTACATATGTTTTATATATGTATATCTCAAGGTCGATGGAAGAATAAATGGGTATATAAGTGTCTAAATGGATGAATTGTTTTTGAAAAATTGATTATATAACTGACTGATTAAGTGTATCTTAGTGAATACATGGCTTAGTGAGTAATGTTAAAATATGTAAATATCTGTATCAGTCTCTCACTTTGTGTATAAGTGGCTGCATGGGTTGGTGAGTAGCTACATGGGTGTCTATATAGGTTATTAGTTGGTTTTTTGAGTATCAGTGTCTGATGTCTGTATGGTTCGGTGGGGGGTATTACGTAGTGCATAGGTGCATGAATGAGTGACTCACTGTTTGTATGTGTTGAAGACAGCATGTGTGCAGGACTATATGGGTGAATGAGTGTGTGCATGGGTGTGTTAGTGAGTGAATGACTGTCTCAATAGTGTCTTTATGAGTAACTACATATGTTTTAAACTAGTATATGTGACAATTGGTGTATATAAGCGAGTATATGTGAGAGTGAGAGATTGGAAGAGTTCCTGTATGAATAAGTATGTGTTTTATAAGTGATTGTTTAAAAGACTAAGTATGTGTAAGTTTCTGTAGAAGTAAGTGTGGCGGTGTGTGTATAACTGTATATGCAAGTAAATGTATGTTTGATTCTTTATTAGCATGAGTGACTATGTGTGTGAGTACCTCTATGGATGAGTGGGATTGTGTTACAGGATGTATACGTGTATGAGTACATATGATGAGTGAGTACATGTATGAGTGACTGTACAGGACTGTTGGTGAATGAGTGGATGTGTATGTGGATCTTAGAATTACTGAATAGGTTGTTGTAACTGGTATTGGTATGTCCATTGTTTTTAAAATTTTAATTTCTATTTTTGAATGTGTGTATCAAAGGTTATATTAGGGGCAGAGGTGGTCTGCCACTCTATCACAAGGATGATGTCATCAGTGATGTCATCAGTGATGTCATTTGAGATGTCATCAGTGATGTCATGAGTGATGTCACTGACCATGTCATGAGTGATGTAATATGTGACGTCATCAGCAGTGCATTGCGGGCGCGCGAGTTATAGTTAGCTGAACTAACTATAACGGGGGAATTTCATTGGTTTTTTACGAGTGAAATGTAGAGCTAACTATAACATGTGTGAAACCTTTGGTTTTTTCATTGAATTTCTAAGGTTTTTTAAATGCTAATTCCTAACTATAACGTGTGTGAAACCCATGGTTTTTTCAGTGAATTTGCAAGGTTTTTTAAATGCTAATTCCTAACTATAACGTGTGTGATACCCATGGTTTTTTCAGTGAATTTGCAAGGTTTTTTAAATGCTAATTCCTAACTATAACGTGTGTGAAACCCATGGTTTTTTCAGTGAATTTGCAAGGTTTTTTAAATGCTAATTTTTTTATTTTCTTCTATTTTTTAAACATATATTTTTTTTAATTTTCTATCCTTTTTTTAAGACTATGGTTAAATTTTTAAAATTCTATAATATGTTTTTTTTAAATATTTTATAAAATAAACAGGTACAATTTATTAGCAATACATTTTTTCCTTTTTTTTTTTTTTTTTTTTTAGTACGCGTACCGTAAGCTTACGGTAAGCGTACGGTTTACGCAATGCCCGTAATTTATCCACGCTGTTTGCGTATAGTTACGCAATTTGCGTAGCCGCGCGTACTCCGCGTGGGACGCGTACGCGTGTACGCTACACGCGCACGTTACGCGGAAGTGTCGGGTAGTGACTGTTATGCGCATGCGCGCAAGCGCGTGTCTTTTTTACGCGCATGCGTACTTTTGCCGTAAGCGCACCGTAAGCGTACCGTAAGCGTACGGTAGGTCATGTGATCATGAAACACAACTTTTGATTGGATGAAACTACTTTCAGTCCTAGAACTCTCCTACACCACACCCATTCCCCTCATTTCTGCTTGTGATCCCTTAGGAGAAGGAGCTGGGTTGTCTTTGTGATACGATGGCAGAACAGCAGAGCCCTTCTGAGAGTGAGGCTAGCACTAGCAGCACTACCTTGAGGCAGAGAGCGAGGAAACAAAAGACCTCTTATGTATGGGATTATTTTACTTTTCCTGAAGGCCAGCTAAAGGTAAATGCACCCTTAGTGACTTGCAAGCTGTGTCAGCGTGTACTTTCAAGAGGTAATCCTGACAGGAAGTATTCCTTTGGGAATCATACCATGATGAGGCACCTCAAGGATGTACACAAAAGGACACATGCTCGACTTACTGGAGGCAACCCTTCAGTAAGTCAACAAAGCACATCCACAGCAGCTCAGCCTGGACCATCATCTGCAGGGCTGAGTCCTTCTTCTGCAGGTCAGGTGAGCCCTTCATCTGTGGGGGGAGCATCTCCTTTTGCTGGCCCTCTGGAAATTAACCCTCGGTTTGCGAGGGTTGAAGTACGGTGCGCCCATTGTCACGATCTAATTACTTATAGGGAGACCAGTGTTTCCCTAGTGAACAGTAAAATAGATCAGCACACTTGTCGTACCGTCTAATATTCCCAATCTTTCTTTCCTCTGTCCCTGCATGAACACAACGGCTCTTTTAAGAGCCAACCTTACCTTTCATCTATTTTTTATATATGTTTTTAAAAACTTTTTTTTTTTTTTTTTTACCGTACGCGTACGGTACGCGTAATTTTTTTTTTTTTTTTTTTAAAAACACTAAAAATCAATTATCACATTACAAGGTCCTTGAGAGACTACAATTATTATTATTGACTTACCATACCCACTCAAAAAAATATTTATTCATTTGTTTTTTTAAAAAATTGCTTTAAAAATGGTTCTAGTTTTCGAAAATTTTCTATATCAATCTGAAAAAAAAGAAAAAAGTATTAATATTTTTAAAACATTTTATAATACAGTACACATATTTACATATTTTTCAAAAAATATTTTTGCCTTATTTTTGCTGTTTTCAGAATATATTGCATTTCACTATAAATTGTGAAAGCAATTGCATTCATCATTTTACAGCGGGCAAAAAAAAATAACAATCTCAAAGATTGTATTAAAAAAGCCCAGAATCTCTTTTTACTTAAACATAACATTATAGAAATGCATAATATTCTAAAAAAATATCATCTAATATCAATACTTATTTCTTTAAAATACCGTCTGATATGTTTGTTTCAGAAGTATAATCACAATATTATATCTCAAATAACTCCACATTACATCTGGTTCCATTTCCTTTAGGCCAAATAGTAATTTTAAAATTCTTTTTTGATTAAATTTCCAATGGTAATCCAATAAAATTCTAAAGTTTTATTTGTACAGATCTCACCGATTCTCTGTAACATATTGGTTCCCTAAATATTTATTAATAATTTATTAAGTCCACAATAGAATTGGTTACCTTTCCACATGGCCAAATAGTAATTTAAAAAATCTTTTTTGAAAAAATTTCCAATGGCACTCCAATAACATTCCAAAATTTAAATTGTGCAGATGTTACCGATTTTCTCTAAATTTTTGGTTTTCGAAAGTTTCATTAAAAATTAAAAAAGTCCACATTACAATTGGTTATCTTTCCATTAGGCCAAATGATAATTTAAAAAATCTTTATTTTTGAAAATTCCAATGGTAATCCAATAAAATGGTAAAATTGTTTTGTCCAGATCTTGCCAAGTCTCTCTAAAATTTAGGTTTCAGGAAGATTAGATAGGAATTTGCTAAATCAAAAGGCAAACGTTGCTTAAAAACCAATTGGGAATCATTACACAGTGTCCAGCCTTTTTCACATTTAAGATAAACTGTGTAATGTCCAGAAGTAACAGTAGGTCCTTCATGGAAAATTATTGCAACAGTTACAAAAGTTTTTCCTGAAATTGATAATTGCTGTCCTGTAAACTTCTTTATTAAAGTATCCAATTTTGAACCATCAGCTCTACATCGTTGCATCATTAAAATTACATACTGTCCGTATTCCTTTAAAATTAATGTTGAAAACATGTCAGATTGACACTCACCGCATTGCATGCTATGAATAGCATCTTTAACTAATTTAGCAAAAGTGACTGTTTTAGTCTCTGGCAATGTCAAAAAAATAAACCTTTCAGAATCAACATTAGAGCCACATATATTATAACAGTTTTCACAACTATGTTCCCATTTATAAGAGAGACCAAATAAATTATCAATTGCAACTTCTTCTTCTTCCAGTACCTGAAGAAAAAACATCAAAAATTCGTGTGCATCTTGCTGTTCATTTTGAGAAAACTGTGTTCGTCCTGAACATACATCTAAAAGTTTTCTAATTTCAGTAGCACTTTCTATTTGAGTTTTATCATTACTCAGCTTTTGAAAAAGGAGACTCAGCTCTGAACAGAATCTTTTTCCCTGATTTACTATTATCTGCTCTTGCAAACTTTCCAGATAAAATGCAACATTCAGCACTACATTTGCGTAGCAGTTGACACCAGAGCTATTTTCAAAATGACATCCTACAACCTGTTCTTCTTTTTCCTTACTCTTTTTGCTTGCAATTACATCACTCCTCTTTTTTTTCCTCCTCTGTACATCTTCATCACAGATATTCTCATTTCTCCTTTTACGAGAAACTACACGTTTCTCCAACACAGGATACTGACCTAAATGAGGAGCATAGCTTCTTCTTAATCTATTATACTCCTTTACACAATTTGTATCAGCACTAACTTTTGAGTCATCAAAGTCTATCATGAATAAACCTGATAATGTTTTCACTCGTGACAAAGCAACATATGCCATACCTTCTTTGAACACAGTTGAACCAATGTTCACAAATGCACAATCTACAGTCAATCCTTGAGACTTGTGAATAGTTACAGCATATGCTAGCGAAAACGGAAACTGCTTCCTACGTACATATAAGTCTTTCACAAGCATGAAACGAACTGTACAACGACAAATGTCTTTAACTTCTTCTATCTGATCAAATTTTATTTTTAAACATTCAATTCCATCTTATTTCTGATAATTAATAAAACCCACAACTCTTCCCATAGCTCCATTAACTAAACCTTTTTCAACATCCAAATTTCTCCTTAAAAATACTCTACAGTTCATGCAAACATATAGATTTTTTTCTAATCCAGCTGTTTTGGAAATGTTCTTCTCTAGTGAATCCAATTTATTTTTCAGTGTGCCTGTTACTGTGACAGTAATTCTTCCATCCTCAATTTTGTCCACTGCTTCTAATTTCCTGATCTCTTCCTTTTCCAATTTCAAAAGCTCCTCATTGAATATTGAGCATTCACGTAGAGTTGGCATTAAGCAGATGATACTTTTGTTTTCTGCAATGTTCTTGTATATCTTCTCTGCAACTATTTCTTCCTTTGGAAATAAATTATGTAGCAGCCGACTCTGTAATGCTTTTTTGCCAACTTCTGTGAGTAGTCCAATTCTGATATCTTTCAGAATACTTCCATATTCTTCATCGCTTGCTTGCCTCATATTAGTAGTAAGTTCCTTGTACTCAAAGAAGGACCAAATATTTGTATTTCCGATGCTTCCCAATGACTTCTTCGTATCTTCATGTGTGACAGTATTAAACACTGGTTGTCCTTTAACTGGAGTAAGTTGCAAAAGATCTCCAAAAACTATGACGTGTTTTCCACCAAATAACATGTCATAGTCTGTCTTCAGAATTTGCTGCATTCTTAAATGCACAAAGGCAAGCATTAAGTTTGAAACCATGCTCACCTCATCAATAATGAGAACTTGCATCTTCTTCAAGACTCTTGAAACTTCCAAGGATGCTTCTCCAGTTAGCTTGTTGTATTGTATTTTGTTCTCATGCTCCACTGGTAACATTAGCAAACGATGTAAAGTGATTCCTTTTATGTTATATGCTGCTAACCCAGTTGGAGCAGTAACCACACAAGACAAAGTAGAATCCGTTTTTTGCTGTAGGTAGCTTCTGATGACTTTAATTAGGAAACTTTTTCCAGTTCCAGCTTGTCCGCTTACATACATCCTGATTGGATGAAATGATGTGCATGAGCACTCTTTTTTTTCATGTAGAAATCCGTGATCAATTTTGTTTCTGATCTCTTCATAAATTTGTTGCTGCTCTTCGTTCAGTTGTCTTTCCAAATTTTGTAAGTCTATAAATTCTTCTTGAGCTTGATTCATAGCCGTTTCCACTTCATTCATGGCTATTGATGCTTCATTTTCAACGATTGGTTGTCCTAGGGGATCTTGACTGAGTGTTTCTGAACTTTGGCTGTCCTGAGAACTGTCTCTAGCTATTTCTGCTGCAATTGTAGTTTCCTGTTCAATTTCTTCATTTAACATTTGCAGATAACTTGAGAATGTACTGCATTGTATGCTGTCTTTTCAAGCATTAAAAGAATCTTCATAGCTTTGAAATTCTCCCAGTAGTTCATCCTCTGTACGCCATGGTTTAAACAACTGTAAAAGAGCCAAGTAGTAAAATTCCTTCTTGTCAGTAGTGTCGCAACTCAGCTTCCTGTGATTTATCAAACTTCCTTTTGTTTGCTTCACCAAACATCCTTCCTCACCAATGACTTTATATTTTCCATTGTTGATGTCTTCTGCGGCTTTCCGTGAATAAATGTAGTTCTGCAGCACTTCATAGAGACACATGTTCTCCAGATGTTGACTTCTCTTGGGATAATATGTGTCCAACATGTTTGATTTCAAAATATCTGTACTTTCTGGGTCATTCTCGGCCAAATATTCAATTTCTCCAACAGATTTTAGTACCCGATTTCTCATTGCTGCAAGGCCTAAACTTGCCCAAATTATTCTTCTTGACTTCGAGTAGAGACTTGCAGAAGATAACCTATCTGAACATTCGTAGGATCCAATTTCTCGATGCGATAACATCTTCAAACTGAAACTGTACAGCTTCTTACTGACAGTCTTCTCGTGAGAAATCTCTTCCCACATTTCCTTCAATTCTGTTTTTTCTGATTTTGTAATGTAAGACGTTACATATCGAGCAACAGCAATGGAATTGTCAGCTACATACTGTATATCCATGTTAGCGTTCCACATGGATAAAATGACTGGGTTGTAGTCATTTATATTTTTTGATTCTTCTTTTCTTTTAAGGTTGTAGGTATTCTTAGGTGATTTTCTTGTGATAGTATGTCTCACAGCTGACATAAAACTGTTTACTCTTCCATTTGAAAGAACAGGTCTAGGAAATCCAAATCGACATTTAGGTGCCAATTCCGATCCGGTAAAAAAATTCCCCGTCCGACTCGTATCCGGATTTTTTTCCGTCCGAATCGTCAAAGTAGCGTACAAACTGCCAAGTACGATTCGAACGGAAAAAAGTCCATACGAATCGCATTGGGAAGATTTCCCCACACGTCCTCGGGTCGGGAAAAGTCACCGACACGTCCCCGGGCGAGAAACCCACCGTGCGGAAAAATAAAGTCCGACTGCGCAAGTACGATCCCTCCCGTCCTCCCCATTTCACAACCGTACGCAAAAAACACCGTCCGAACCGAACTCCCATAGCAACCATGGAGACATGTGCCCGCATACGCGCCGAACACCCCACCACCCCCCGCCCGCGTATGTACGCCCCGAACCCCCACCCGTGTATGTACGCACCGAACCACCAGCCGTGTATGTACGCACCAAACCCCCCCCCCAGCCCTGTATGTACGCACCGAACCACCAGCCGTGTATGTACGCCCCCGAACCCCCCCCAGCCGTGTATGTACGGACCGAACCACCAGCCGTGTATGTACGCACCAAACACCCACCCGTGTATGTACGCCCCCGAACCCCCCCCAGCCGTGTATGTACGCACCGAACCACCAGCCGTGTATGTACGCACCAAACCCCCACCCGTGTATGTACGCACCTAACACCCACCCCAGCCGTGTATGTACGCACCGAACCACCACCCGTGTATGTACGGACCGAACCCCCACCCCAGCAGAGTATGTACGCCCCGAACCCCCACCCGTGTATGTACGGACCGAACCCCCACCCCAGCCGTGTATGTACGCACCAAACCACCACCCGTGTATGTACGCACCAAACCACCACCCCAGCCGTGTATGTACGCACCAAACCACCACCCGTGTATGTACGCACCAAACCCCCACCCCAGCCGTGTATGTACGCACCGAACCACCAGCCGTGTATGTACGCACCAAACACCCACCCATGTATGTACGCCCCCGAACCCCCCCCCAGCCGTGTCGGGGGCGTACATACATGGGTGGGTGTTTGGTGCGTACATACACGGCTGGTGGTTCGGTGCGTACATACACGGCTGGGGTGGGGGTTTGGTGCGTACATACACGGCTGGTGGTTTGGTGCGTACATACACGGCTGGGGTGGGGGTTCGGTCCGTACATACACGGGTGGGGGTTCGGGGCGTACATACTCTGCTGGGGTGGGGGTTCGGGGGCGTACATACACGGGTGGTGGTTCGGTGCGTACATACACGGGTGGTGGTTCGGTGCGTACATACACGGCTGGGGTGGGGGTTTGGTGCGTACATACACGGCTGGTGTGGTGGTTCGGTGCGTACATACACGGGTGGTGGTTCGGTGCGTACATACACGGCTGGGGTGGGGGTTTGGTGCGTACATACACGGCTGGTGTGGTGGTTTGGTGCGTACATACACGGGTGGGGGTTCGGGGCGTACATACACGGGTGGGGGTTCGGGGCGTACATACTCTGCTGGGGTGGGGGTTCGGTCCGTACATACACGGGTGGGGGTTCGGGGCGTACATACTCTGCTGGGGTGTGTGTTAGGTGCGTACATACACGGGTGGGGGTTTGGTGCGTACATACACGGCTGGTGGTTCGGTGCGTACATACACGGCTGGGGGGGGTTAGGGGGCGTACATACACGGGTGGTGGTTTGGTGCGTACATACACGGCTGGGGTGGGGGTTCGGTCCGTACATACACGGGTGGGGGTTCGGGGCGTACATACTCTGCTGGGGTGGGGGTTCGGGGGCGTACATACACGGGTGGTGGTTCGGTGCGTACATACACGGGTGGTGGTTCGGTGCGTACATACACGGCTGGGGTGGGGGTTTGGTGCGTACATACACGGCTGGTGTGGTGGTTCGGGGCGTACATACACGAGTGGGGGTTCGGGGCGTACATGCACGGGTGGGGGTACGGGCCGTACTTCCACGGGTGGGGGTACGGTCCGTACATACCCCTGCCCACGCTCTGCGTGCCTGGGTACGGGCCGTACCCATGCCTTTGGTGTGTGGGTACGGTGCGTCCCACCATTGTTGCGGGCCGTGGGGTCCGCACCGTACACAGGCCTTGGGGGCGTGGCTACGGGTCGTACCACGCGTACCCCTACATGACCCCAGCAATGCTGGTACGAGCTGTACCAAGGCCTTTCTGACGTGGGTACGGGCCGTACCGCTATTGTTGGAGTGACGTAGGGGGACGCGTGGTACGTTCCGTACCCACGCTCTTGCGGCCTGGGTAGGGTACGTACCGGTTCGCGTGACCATCCACTTCCGTTGTGGCGGACGCTTGCGTTGCTGGCCTTGCCCCCACCCCCTGGAAGTGACCAGGCCCTGATGGTCAGGTATGTCCAGGCCATGTGTGATTTGGTACCATGTGTTGGTGTTGTGTGTCCTGCCCCTGCCCCCCCCTTTGCCCCTGGTTGTTGTGCTGACCTTCTGCGGCGTCTGCGTCGGTTCCTGTACGCCAGGTGGACTGCTAGGAGGGCAGGGATGGCACGTAGGTTCGGGTCCATGTCTGTTCGTCGCGTCCAGCTGCTCCTTGCGTGTGTCGTCCTGATTTCCCGGCAGTTTTTGGCAGCCGGTAAATATTTTCCGTGCGGGATGACGTCGGTTCGAATCGTACTTCCTGGTTCGTGAAACGTAGGCTGGATGCGTACCGACGTCACGTCGGCTCCTTTCAGGATCGGAATTGTGTTTAGTTTCTGTTCGGTCGGTGTTTTGTTCGAATCGTACGGAAATGGTGTTTCCGTATGAATCGTACTTGCATTTTCGGATGGATTTCGCACCGGGTACGAGTCGGACGGAGAAAAGGCTCCGTCCGACGGTTCGTACCCGGTTTTTACCGGATCGGAATTGGCACCCTAGTGTAGTATTTATCTTTGCTCTTGTATTTCCGTCGACAGTATTTTCCACACCGATGACTTTGGAAACGTAAAACTTGCTCCTTTAACTTTTTCTCTTCTGTGCTTTTTGGTATAGCACATGTTGCATATTCTTCAATGTAAGATAACACTGCTTCATCAGTATCTGTTCCAAACTTTGGGGCATCCTTGATCCACAACAGCATATGAATATGAGGAGCACCTCTTGCCTGGTACTCTTTTCTCCAAAAGAAATCTACTACTTCTCCAAGAGGTGGATTTTTTTTATTGCAGATGAAGGACATCATAGCCTCAAATCTATGATTGAAATATCTGCAAACATTAACCGGATCCAATGAGCACAGTTCTCCTGCTGTCTTGTATTCGATGTTTTTAATGTTTGAATTTGCCTCTCGTAGAAAATCCAGTAAATCATCCCAAGCGTACTCGGCACAGCTTAGTGTAACGAACCATGTTGGTGTTCCTAAATTCCGTAACATGCATTTTAATTCACCATGGCGTCGGTACCAATATTCATTTGTCCCACGCTGAGAAGCCATCAGATTGATCAGTTGTGTTTCCAAATGATCATCTCGGTGCTGCACTTTCTCCATAAAATCCTTAGCAGACACATTTTGTAAATGTACTCCACTTTTTAAAATGTGATTTACTGCATAAGACAGTGCAGACAAGTCGCTTTCAAATAAAAGATGGAACAAATAAGGAATACTTTGTCGAAATCTGGGATCTTCAGCATATAGTCTTGTAGTCCGATACTCAGAAGCTGGAATCTGTTCCGGACGTTCATCGTATCATCCTCCTTTTCCTTTAGGAAACAGCTGGGGAAAACATCGAGCTTCCAAGCTCTCCTCCCATACACTCACGGGACTTCCTTTTGCTTTCTTCATCTGAAAGAGATCAATATTGTCTCCCATAACTTCTTTTGAATGAAGAGGATGTATGCTAAAATGTTCATAAATTTCTTCTTCCTTTGACTTGTCCACTTTTTCAATTTGTCCAGTTGGTGTTTCTGTGTCTTCTTGTAAATCTTCTTCTTCTTCTTCTTCTTCTATATAAATTGATTCATACCATTTGTTATTCTTTTTCAAATACAAATTTGCTCTTTGTACTTTCCGCACATCTACCAGCTCCTGCCAAATCTTCTTATTCTTTGTAGGTACACCATTAACCAGAATAATTAATGGTTCAGTTTCCAAAGTATCCGCATCAATAGTTTCCATATTTTTTTTCAAATCCAAGGGCAAATACACCACTCTACCTTTTAAACCTCTCAGTAAATCGGAAGGAGGTAATTTCCCAGTTTTGGGCTCCATACGTACTATGGTCTGGAACGGATGAACACATTGAATGAGTATAGACTCATATGTATTTAATTCAGAAAGTTCAGCAGGAATAGCATCCAATTCTAAATTATTATGTACAGCTCTGGTCGGCATTCTATTTTCCTCTAACTTGTTGTAACAGTATTTACAAATACGCTGATCTTCACCCAAATCAAAACAATTTTCAAGAAATATATATGTGGCAAAATCCTTCCACTTATAATTATCTTCATTTTCACTCTTTCTGTAGAGATCAACATTCCTAGTTTGTTTTCTATAATGAGTTTTGCGGCAACAAATACAAGTAAAATTTGGTCTTTCATTAGAGATTATTGCAAATTTTGTTATGTGATCATTAAATGTGTTACTTACAGAGGGTTCTACATTCTCTTCCACTTCTTCCTCATTTACTGTGTCCTTCTCTGCACTGTTTTGTTCAGGACCAAAGTAACAAAACTGAATTTCATCAACAACCTTCTCTACATCTGATACCGTTCCTCGGAACAGAGCCCTATTCAATTCATTTAACTTTATTGCTGGACTTTTGGCAAAATACAACTGTCTCACAAACTTTCTCATTTCAGTATGATGAACAGCCAGCATCCTAAAATGATGGAAAACACTATTACACACTTTTCTAGATAGACAAGCCAGAGAATGACCCTGCAAACCAGTATTCTCTCTCACTCTGCATGGATCCAGACTTTGAAGCACCTTAATCTTCTGTTTTATACTTTTTTTACTATATTCTCTTAGAAACTCACGAAATTTGTCAATAGATTCCTGACGCACAGTGCAAATACTACTACAATTCCAAGTGTACACTGGGGCTTTAGGACGTCTCCCCAAAGCCTCATCTGCCATCACTTGTACCTCATCTCTTGGAACCATTATCTCCTTCTCCATTATGCAACCATTTTTTACTTCGTAAGCACGACCTCTGGTGTCAACTGCATGCAGCAAACTATTACTTTGAAAATAGCTCTCTTCATTAAAAAAAGGTTCACTACTTGAACTATGCATCCACTTTCCTAAAAACACTTTACAAAAGTTTGTTCTGTTCACTACTCTTTTCCTTTTGCTATGTGATTTCAGTACATTAACCATTTTGTCTAATGTACGCATCCTATTCAAAATTAAAATGAATAGTTTCCTTTTTAATTCTAATGCCTTTGCTGCAATGGCTTCAATTTCTTTTTTTCTTTTATAAAACTTACTCTTTTGCTTATATTTCTTCACATCCTTTATCAAATTGGACATAACTCTTCTCTGAAACATTTTTCTACGTATCTCTTTAAACGCTGTTTTTCTATTTATGTAAATCTTTTCAGTTGCAGAAGGTATATTTGCATTAACTAAATTCTCAATTTTTTCCTGTCCTTTTCTTTTCAAAACATTCTTTCCAGTACAGACATTTTGTACATTTTTCATTCTTTTGAATATATTTTTTAGAAATTGTTTTTTCTGCTTACCAGAAGATTTTTTCTTTTTCCCAACATGAGCATCTTCTACTAACTTTGGTCCTCCAGTTGTCTTCAAATATAGGTTTTTTTTGTGAGTTTTTTGAACTCTGGATTTTGTAGGCATCTTAAATTTTGTTCACTGCTCTTCAGCAATACCTGAAAAAAACTAAAAAAAAATTCCTTTATTTTATTTAAATATATTACTACATTTCTTTTCACAATAGTCACAAAACGAAATTTCTTTGCCAATTTGAATGCACACTTACTGCTCTTTTTTTTGGCAAGTGATAATCACTTTTACAGACTGACACATTATGAATCCACTTTTCAGATTTTTTTAAATGCACATGTCCAAACTGCTTTTTCAGACCACCACCATGTGTATCCTGGGTGACTGCCTACACTCCAGCAAGGGCAACCAGCCTTAGTGATGCTGAATGTCTTTGCATTACAGACTGAAACCTCAAACCCCACTCGCTTGTAAATACTGTGCATGATTATACATGGAAAGGAGCTGGGTGTGTGCTAAGAGTCTGCTTCTGCACCAAAAAATCGCTCCCCCTTTTTCCTACTAATGCAACTGTGAAATCACCAGAGCAAAACGCAATAAATCTCTGCCTGTAATTCCTATTTGCACACAGAGTCATGTTTTCACATTAGTCACAAAACGAAATTTATTTGCCAATTTGAATGCACACTTACTGCTCTTTTTTTTTGGCAAGTGATAATCACTTTTACAGACTGACACATTATGAATCCACTTTTCAGATTTTTTTAAATGCACATGTCCAAACTGCTTTTTCAGACCACCACCATGTGTATCCTGGGTGACTGCCTACACTCCAGCAAGGGCAACCAGCCTTAGTGATGCTGAATGTCTTTGCATTACAGACTGAAACCTCAAACCCCACTCGCTTGTAAATACTGTGCATGATTATACATGGAAAGGAGCTGGGTGTGTGCTAAGAGTCTGCTTCTGCACCAAAAAATCGCTCCTCCTTTTTCCTACTAATGCAACTGTGAAATCACCAGAGCAAAACACAATAAATCTCTGCCTGTAATTCCTATTTGCACACAGAGTCATGTTTTCACATTAGTCACAAAATGAAATTTCTTTGCCAATTTGAATGCACACTTACTGCTCTTTTTTTTGGCAAGTGATAATCACTTTTACAGACTGACACATTATGAATCCACTTTTCAGATTTTTTTAAATGCCCATGTCCAGACTGCTTTTTCAGACCACCACCATGTGTATCCTGGGTGACTCCCTACACTCCAGCAAGGGCAACCAGCCTTAGTGATGCTGAATGTCTTTGCATTACAGACTGAAACCTCAAACCCCACTCGCTTGTAAATACTGTGCATGATTATACTTGGAAAGGAGCTGGGTGTGTGCTAAGAGTCTGCTTCTGCACCAAAAAATCGCTCCCCCTTTTTCCTACTAATGCAACTGTGAAATCACCAGAGCAAAACGCAATAAATCTCTGCCTGTAATTCCTATTTGCACACAGAGTCATGTTTTCACATTAGTCACAAAACGAAATTTCTTTGCCAATTTGAATGCACACTTACTGCTCTTTTTTTTGGCAAGTGATAATCACTTTTACAGACTGACACATTATGAATCCACTTTTCAGATTTTTTTAAATGCACATGTCCAAACTGCTTTTTCAGACCACCACCATGTGTATCCTGGGTGACTGCCTACACTCCAGCAAGGGCAACCAGCCTTAGTGATGCTGAATGTATTTGCATTACAGGCTGAAACCTCAAACCCCACTCGCTTGTAAATACTGTGCATGATTATACATGGAAAGGAGCTGGGTGTGTGCTAAGAGTCTGCTTCTGCACCAAAAAATCGCTCCCCCTTTTTCCTACTAATGCAACTGTGAAATCACCAGAGCAAAACGCAATAAATCTCTGCCTGTAATTCCTATTTGCACACAGAGTCATGTTTTCACATTAGTCACAAAACGAAATTTCTTTGCCAATTTGAATGCACACTTACTGCTCTTTTTTTTTGGCAAGTGATAATCACTTTTACAGACTGACACATTATGAATCCACTTTTCAGATTTTTTTAAATGCACATGTCCAAACTGCTTTTTCAGACCACCACCATGTGTATCCTGGGTGACTGCCTACACTCCAGCAAGGGCAACCAGCCTTAGTGATGCTGAATGTCTTTGCATTACAGACTGAAACCTCAAACCCCACTCGCTTGTAAATACTGTGCATGATTATACATGGAAAGGAGCTGGGTGTGTGCTAAGAGTCTGCTTCTGCACCAAAAAATCGCTCCCCCTTTTTCCTACTAATGCAACTGTGAAATCACCAGAGCAAAACGCAATAAATCTCTGCCTGTAATTCCTATTTGCACACAGAGTCATGTTTTCACATTAGTCACAAAACGAAATTTCTTTGCCAATTTGAATGCACACTTACTGCTCTTTTTTTTTGGCAAGTGATAATCACTTTTACAGACTGACACATTATGAATCCACTTTTCAGATTTTTTTAAATGCACATGTCCAAACTGCTTTTTCAGACCACCACCATGTGTATCCTGGGTGACTGCCTACACTCCAGCAAGGGCAACCAGCCTTAGTGATGCTGAATGTATTTGCATTACAGACTGAAACCTCAAACCCCACTCGCTTGTAAATACTGTGCATGATTATACATGGAAAGGAGCTGGGTGTGTGCTAAGAGTCTGCTTCTGCACCAAAAAATCGCTCCCCCTTTTTCCTACTAATGCAACTGTGAAATCACCAGAGCAAAACGCAATAAATCTCTGCCTGTAATTCCTATTTGCACACAGAGTCATGTTTTCACATTAGTCACAAAACGAAATTTCTTTGCCAATTTGAATGCACACTTACTGCTCTTTTTTTTTGGCAAGTGATAATCACTTTTACAGACTGACACATTATGAATCCACTTTTCAGATTTTTTTAAATGCACATGTCCAAACTGCTTTTTCAGACCACCACCATGTGTATCCTGGGTGACTGCCTACACTCCAGCAAGGGCAACCAGCCTTAGTGATGTTGAATGTATTTGCATTACAGACTGAAACCTCAAACCCCACTCGCTTGTAAATACTGTGCATGATTATACATGGAAAGGAGCTGGGTGTGTATTTGCATTACTGAGTCCAACCTCAAACCCTTAAACTATTCATTTTTTATACCAATACACCTTAATTTATCGTGAAAACATAGTCCATATTATTTTACATGTTCCTCACATTTAAATATCTCCCAAAACAGAAAATAATAAACGCAACTTCAACAAAAAGAATTACATTTCTATTATTCATTTCTTAATTTACCATATACATCCCCTCTCAAACTCTAACCTCACCTTTAAAATTAGTTAGTTGTGAAAGAAATGTGGCACTCAAACAGCAGATTATCAGAGCCAGGATGTCTGTTCTCTACACCTCTCTCCTCTCAGCAGAACCAGATAATGGCAAAGTTTCCCTCTATTTTTCCACACATATTCATGTAAGTTTCAAATCTCAGTGCTTCCCCCTTTTTTTCAAATGTAATCACACATTTCTATTGGTTGAAAACCAACCCTTTTCCAAAAGTACCCTGCCCCCAACTTGACTTCTGCCTAGTACCCTTCCCCCAACTTGACTTCTGCCTGCTACCATAGCAACAGCTCATGGAACACTGCTGTGTGGAGTCAGGTCAGAAGTTCGCCAAACAATGTTTCAATTCCACAGAGCAAGAGTGCTTGACTTTTCAAACCTAACAGCAAATCCATAGTACTGTTCTTTGGTAACACATTTTTCTGTACCATTACAAAACATGCTTCTATTAATTTACACATACAGCCTAGTTTTTATTCTAGAATGGTATGAAACAGCCAATCAGTTCTTTTTTTTTTGAAAAAAATATGTATGCCTCCATTTCCAAACTGTCTTTCTTTTCATATTGCCATTCTACTGAAAGACACCTCCTGAGTGCATCCAGTTCTCCTTTGAAGATGTTCACAGTGTGGATTGTAGGGCACAGCTATGTCTTCTGGAGTGAAAAGTTTGCAGAGAAAACAGGTATGGTGAGAGACCTTGCTTTGCCAAATGTAGACATTAAATGGATTGGTCAGAGAGGGTTAAAGTGGCACCAATTGATGCCATTGGTGAAATCCTTCATGCAAATCCAACACCCTGACCTCATAATAGTGCACTGTGGTGGCAATGACCTAGGCACTTTGACTGGGGTAGGTCTGGAAATGCTTATGAAGGACACCTTTGCACAACTGTTTTCACTTTTCCCTAAAACTGCCTTTGTGTTTTCTAACATATGCCAAAGGCAAAAATGGAACTGGTCCTATCTTTTCTGTCCGCAGATTGACAAAGCAAGAAAGCACGTCAACAAATCTGTTTCTGCTTTCCTCCGTGACTATGGTATGGGTTCCATTTACCACAACAACTTGCGTTACGACATGCAAGACATTTATAGAGGAGATGGTGTGCACTTCAATGATGAAGGGAACATTGTCTTCCTCTTGAACCTTAGACTTTGCATCGGTACTTACTTGTAGGTACCACTAAAAAATCACTTAATAAACACAACGGCTCTTTTTAGAGCCCCCTAATATCTAAACACTTAAATCTGAATTTCATTTCTTTTTTTTTTTTTTACCGTACGCTTACCGTAAGCTTACCGTACGCGTACCCCGTGATTTTTTAAAAAAATCAATAAATCTTTTCTGTCCTTCTTTGACCCCCTTACAAATGTTAGGGGGTCTGTAACTCTCTCCCTTGCCCCCTTTTCAAGATATCACTCTTTTTTACCGGAGTGAAATACACAAAATGGCGGCCGCCGCTTCCTGGTTTCGGCCGATTCGAATGTTTACTAAGATCTAACAGCCAATCAGAATCGCGCTCGCGCACGCCACCGTACGCGTACGGTAAGCTTACGGTAAGCGTACCGTAAGCTGGCTCAGATATATATATTGATTTAAAGGCTATTTTCTCAGAATTTACTGAACAGATTTACACCAAACCTACAAAAGGCACTTCCTTGACCTGAGGACTACCTCTCTGCCAAATTTCTAGTAATTCTGTTCAGCCGTTCGGGCTGTAGCCCTGTCTAAAGGTCCTATGGAAAAATGCATGGGAAAAACGCGTTTTGGGACCCCCCTTTTATCTCAGCCCCCCCGAGACTTTCAGGGAAGGAGCGCAGCGTAGCGCCCCACCTATTTTGAGAAATTCGCGAGGATTCGTCGACCGGCGCCAAAGTTATTCAAAATAGAATGTTGCGGATTTCCTATGGAAACAGGGTCCTAACTATAACTACCTACTGGCGACCGCCAGTAGGTAATATATATATATATATATATATATATATATATATATATATATATATATATATATTCAAACCACCTCCAATTTCACCGCAGAAATCAGACTCCGACACTCGGGTGAGCTTCACCATTCAGCTTAAGTTTATTTTATCAGCTATATATATATAAGTGTCGGCAGCCATCTTGGGACCAATATACATGATAGTACCTCATTTAAAAGCATTGCAGTTAATAAGTTTTAAGACTTTAGTTACATTATAAATCATTTGTTGATGGTACCATGCTCATTTTAGGAATTGTGGTGTGTTCTAAGGTGATTTTACCATGTGAAAAAGCCTTCTGCTGGGATATCATGAATCATGTTTGAGAGAAAACTATTTTCTAATGCTTTTCCCACAGAGGTTTGGAAGGTGATCTATAAGCTAAACTGAGAGCATATTTTCTGTAAATTCACATTATCTTTCTCAGTCATGTGAGAATGAAGCCTGACATTCTCAGTAAAACATGTACATCCAACAAGGGCAGAGACTGTCAGTTGATTCCTTTGTGTTCTAATGCAGCTTCCCAGAGTGTTCTAAAGAACAACTAGAGAGCTAGCAGTCCTACTTATGACAAACGTATGGCACACCTGAAGCCATCTTGATTGGAATAAACTGGTAACACTTAAAACATTTAATTTAAAAAGGAACAAAATGAGGGGGTTCATTTTTCCATAAAAAGTATGATTAGTGCTGCAGAAAGAAAAATTAGGGCACATTTTGAGTGACTTCTCAAATCCTCTTCTATTTCATTAAAACATTCTGACATGCAGACTGAAACATGCACTTTTAATACCAGCAGTAGACTTCTGTGGTGAGTAGTAGCTTTACTACAGTGATCTAATGAGCAATTAGAGTGCTAACATTCAGAATTTATGGCAAATGTGTGACATATCGGAATACCTTCTTGATGGAATCAAAGTAAAAAACTGAAAGCATTTCCTACTGAGGACTGCAGTAAATGAGGAAATTAGGAAACTTCATAACAAATAAATCTCCCAAGATGGCCACCAGTGACAGAGCCCAAATGCAGCACAAATATCACCCAGATGTAGCCCATATGTAGCCCAATGACAGAAGTGTGCAAAACACTTTTTATTTTTTGTGTTTTTGCAGTTTTATTTAGTGCAGACTTGTCAGGTATTGGAGTGCTTTACATGAGCATTGGTTACATCACACAAGAACAAATTCATTTTGGTTGTAGACATGGGGAGATTAAGTGATTTGACCAGAATCAGAGAATGTCGAGCTGAAGCAGAAACTCCAACCTGGTTCCCCAGTTGCAAAGTCTGCAGCTCTGGAAGTAACACCACATCCTCTCCCCTAAGTGCAACATTTAATCAAGTGGTCAACTGGATAAAAAAACATAAAGATAACAAATAATTTAAAAGTGCTTTGTCGCTATTTGAAAACTCTGAAAATATGTCCTCATTTTAGTTTTTTAGAGCACTAACCATAATTTTGATGCAAATAAGACCCTCTCATATATGTAATTTCTAAAGGAAATGCTCTAGGTATTCCAGTTTTGATTACATCAAGATGACGTCAGGCGTTCCACACTTTATTATTATTTTTTTTTGTGTCCTCATATGCCACCAAGGTTCTATATGCGCAATCAATAGGTTTACAAGCGATATGCGGTCACAGTTCATACCAACTGGAACGGACAGACATAGAGCGGGGGCCTCGTCCCACAGCAATAGGGCTTGACATACCAGCGATCACCATACCATAACCTCGGGAGTTCAGCCAGGGTATTACCAGAGTGCTGAAGAAGAAATCAGAGCATCGCTAATACCTAGGAATGGGATAGATGGCTTAATCATTGGACCTGGGGAAAAAAAAACAAAAAAAACAACAAAAAAAAAACAGAATCTCACTGATCCCATTTAAGAAGGTGCCAAAAAGATCTTTTGTCTGGGTTCCCTGCTCTAGCCAAATCAAACTTAGAAACCTGCAGGACAGAGGCGTACCATTCATTGATAGAAGGAGGTGAAGGGTCCTTCCACTTCCTGCATATCTCCCTTCTAGCCAGTAGTATAACGTAAAACACTAGCTTCTTCGCCAAGTTGGAGACCCCCTCTAAAATTCCGAAAATCACCAACTGGGGATCTAAAATTATTTTGAAATCTATTGAAGAAGACAGGATCTTACAAATGGCTTCCCAGAACTGAGACAGAAGAGGGCAATCATAAAACATGTGGATGTCGGAGGCTGCTAGGAGCCCACCTCTAGCACACACCACCATATTCCCCTGAATAAATTTAGAGAGTCGGAGGGGGGAGTAATATGCTCTGTGGATAGTAAAGATGTGGTTCCTACGCAACCACGTTGGTTTCACCACATCCCACAGCAATCTACAAGATGTACTCCAAAGCTGTTGCAAGTTAGTGTTACTTATATCAGCCCCCCAGAGCTCATCTGGAAGCATGAACACTCCGTCCATCTCCTCCAAAATCAGATTATACCAAGACGAGATCTCCTTCTTAGCAGGGGGTTTATCAATTAACAAAGTAATAAGGGTACTATAACCACCTACTGGGAACTTATTTTTTCGAGAGGGCTGTGCAGTATAGGAGCGAGACCAGCTGGACATCTGCAGATATTTTAGCCTAGCAAGGCCAGGACCAATCTTTCGACTCAGACACTCCCAGGAAAGCAGTTCCCCCTCAACAAATAGATCTCCCCAGACCTCCACCCCTGCCTCTCTAATAGGTACTGCAAGTGAATCTCCCAACCAGGGTGGATTATCGGGCAGATCCCATAAGGGAGTCCTACAGCTATAGTACCCTATTTTAATTGATTTTGATACCTGGGCCCAAGTCCTTGCCATTCCCAAAATAATTTTCAATTCATTTTTTTAAAGAACTTGGGATTTCCAAATTTTAGTAGGAACCCAGACTGACTAACCTCCTCTCCCATATGCAGAGTGGTATATAGAGTTCCCACCCCATACTCTAATGGTTTCTTTAATAGCACCCTGGCATGAGATAACTGGAACGCCCAGGCATAGACCTGGATGTCCGGGGCAGCCAGCCCCCCCTTTCCCCTGCGCCTCCTTAACTTTTTCCACGAAATTCTTGGAAGATGTTTATTCCAGATAAAGGTGTTAATCTCGGCCTGAAAAGTTTTAATAGGATTTGGATCAAAATACAGTGGGATAGTGTTGAAAAGAAAGGAAATCTTTTGCAAGACAGCCATCTTGACCAAGTTAGCCCTTCCTAGTAGAGACAATGGAAGATGGGCCCAAGACTGAAGCAACTTACGGCAGTCCTTAGCTACCTTGGAAAAATTGATATTTACGATCTGATCTATATCCTCCACAATATCGAGGCCCAGATATCTCAACTTGTTTCCTGGCCGAATACCTGAGATACAAAAGCTCTGATCCATACCCCAGGTCAACATCTCGGTTTTTGAGGCGTTGATCTCATACCCGGACACTACCCCAAATTCCGAGGCTAGCTTGACTATTTCCGGGAGAGCCGTATGGGCATCAGATGTAAAAATGAGGATATCGTCAGCGTACAGGGCCACCTTTCTTTCCCAACCCCTGTACGCGAACGCCTTGATGTTAAGATTATCCCTTAAATTTTGAGCGGATGGTTCAACGTATAGATCGAAAAGAAGTGGGGAGAGGGGGCAGCCCTGTCGTGTACCCCTCGAGATGTTAAAGGGATCAGATAAGATGCCATTGATCAGTACACAGGCACTTGGGTTCTGATATAGTAGGCGTTCCACACTTTTGTAATAAATATAGAAAGTTAGCAATCTAGTTGTTCATTAGGATACTGTTAAGAGGCAGAGGCCAGGGGCACAGACTCTGAAAATTGAAGGCAACAATTTGACCACACTGGGCAGGCAGGAAGGGCAGTGGCAGCACAACAGACTATGGAGGGCAGTGGAAAGGGGGGCAGGGGCAACAAACCAACAATACAGGACTGGCAAGAGAGGCTGTGGCAATATAATAGACCATTGTGGGCAGAAGGAAGAGGCAGTGGCAGTACAACCATACATGCCAACAGACCCGATTCAGCCAGGAAGCGTCCAATGTTTTTAAGCTCAAATGGGCTTTATTTGATCTGTCTCCTGTCTACAATCTCCTCTTTTTCAATGTAACTCAAAGGGGAAAATCAATACCCCAGTTTTTTTTTAAATTTCCCTCTTACCAAGTTCAAAATGTTTGCAAGTATGGTGCATTGCATCATGGAAGGCAGGAGGAATTGGGGTAGGGACATGGACTCGGATAACAGAGGACAGGAGGGACATGAAGAGGTGCACCAAACTGACCCTACAGGGCAGGCATCAGGGTTTGCAGCAGCACAATACACCACACAGGGCATGCAGAACAGGAGTGCAGCACAACAATCCAGAGAAAGCAATAGGGAGGGGACAGAACCATGCACATGGGCAACAGAGAACAGAGGGGAAAGAGGCAATGGTGGCTAGCTGACCATAATGGACAGACAGGAGAGAAATCTGCAGCATACCAGACCATAAAGGGCAGGAGGGACGGATCAGGGGCATTACAATGGAACAGACAAGCCAGGAGGGAGGGAATAGGGGTCTGCACATGGAAACAAAGAGCTGGGGGCAAGGGGGCAGGGCAGGAGCAGCAAGATGACCATGGAGGCCAGACAGGATGGTCACTAGAAGCAAAACACACAATGGTCAGGGGCAGCTAGCTGACCACACAGGGAAAGTGGGAGGGGCCGTGGCAGCACAGAAGACCATGCATGGCAAGTGGGGGGGGGTTAGTGGCAGCACAATGGCTATGATGGGCAAGAAGGAGGCTGCAGGAGCATGCACAAAGGACCATGGAGGATAGAAGGGAGGGTCAGGACCTGGGCACAGACAAGAGAGTTCGGGGGAAGGGGCCTCACAACAGACCACACGGGGCAAGCAGGAAAAGCAGTTGCAGCACAACAGACCAGGGAGGGCAGAAGGGTGTGGCAGTAAAATGGACCATGGAGGACAGGAGGAAGGGGATAGGGGCATGTAATGTGTCAGGCAGGGTGGAGCTGGCAGGGACAGGTTACAGTCATCTAACAATGCTAGGCAGGTGGGAGGGGAGTGGCAGCTCAACAGAACACTCAGAGTAGATAGGAGTGGCAGGTCCATGGAACATGGTGGGCAAAAAGGATGGAGCAGGGGCATGCACAAAAACATCGGAGGGCAGGGGGAAGGAGAATAGGGGCAGCAAGCTAAGCACAGAGGCTAAGTAGGAGGTCAATGATGGGGCATAGAATTGGGCAATGGAGGGCAGGAGGAGTGGACTGGTACATCATACTAAATGGAGGGCAGTGGCAGCAAATCAGACCATGCATGGCAGGAGGGAGGAGGCTAGTCCATGGATTCAGACAACAGAGATTAGGGAGGAGGTGGACTGTTCAGAGAAGGCGGGAAGGCCAGTGGCAGAACAACGGCCACACAGGGCTGTAACAAGGGAGCAGGGACATGGACTTGGACAATGGATGGCTAGGAGGAGGGAAGGCAGGAGCAACAAGCTTGGGTGGGGGCAGCACAATGCCAGGACCTGCTTCCATCCCCCCACCATCCATTGTGATATGCATCTTACTTAACGTTAAAAAAAAACTAGAAATTAGACTCAGATTTCACTCATACACAACCAGTGAAATTCTGCAGTTAGAGTTACCAGAGCTAACTATAACTTACGCCCCCGCAATGTACTGCTAATGACCTCAGACATTACATTATTCATGACATGGTCAGTTACATCACTCATGACATCACTCATGGCATCTCTAATGACCTGTGAATGGAATGGAACTATAATCGCTAGAACTTTATTTAGGGATAGTGTGTGTATATTAACACCCCTTTTTTTCCTTATAATACGCAACGTGCCCAGATTTATATGTCCGATTGCCTTTCACTTTAAAGTAATGTGTAGTCCATTGTTTATGTTTGCAATTCTAAGTATGTTTATTATGAATAAGTCACGTTGACGAACATACAGGTATGGCGGTCACGGGGCAAGATATGCTGAAATGACATTGTGTGCATAATATTAACACTTCTTTTCTTTTCTTTATTGTATCAACTCCTGACTTTTCACATCGTGACCAGGCCAATATGGCCACCAGCTTTTTGGATTAAAGTGATGCACTGCTGATGATGTCACATATTACATGACTCATGACATGGTCAGTGACCTCACTGATGACATCACTGATGACATCTCAAATAACATCACTGATGACATCATCTACGTGATCATCTGATGCACCTCCTCACAACCTAAAATACAGACTGCCATTCTCGAAACCATAGACACACCCATACTAGTACAGCTACAATATTCTGTGCACTATACATGCAGACCTCTAATCAGCTACATAGCTTTGATACAGTCTTTTAAATACTAAGTTAGTACCTATGCAGTCTAGGAATCCTTCTGTCTGTTTCATGCACTTCTCCACTCAACCATCCAGCACTATCTACGTATCCTATCACTCTGCCAATACCTAAGCACTAATAAATTTAGCATGCACTCTTTTTGCAGCACTGAAATTACTCCAGTTATTAGTCATATACTTCAGGAATGGCCTAGCCACTTATACAAGTGCAGGTACAATATTTTGTACACTATGCATGCAGACGTCTAACCAGCTACATACTATTAATACGCTCTTCTAAATACCCAGTTAGTACCTATGCAGTGTAGGAATCCTCCTGTCTGTCTCATGCATTTCTCCAATCACCCATCCAGCACTATCTACTTATCCTATTACTCCACCAATACCTAAGCACTTATAAATTCACTATACACTCTGTAAATACTGTAATTATTCTAGTTACTAGTCATGAACTTATGGAGTGGCCTAGCTACTAACACAAGTACATCTATAATATTTTGTGCACTATCCAAGCAGACCTCTAACTAGCTACATACTATTGATACACTCTTCTAAATACCCAGTTAGTACTCATGCAGTGTAGGAATCGTCCAGTCTGCCCCATGCACTTCTTTAATCACTTATCTACCACTATCTACTTATCCTATCATTCCACCAATACGTAAGCACTTATATGTTCATTCTGTTTGCAGCACTGTCATCATTCCAGTTACTAGTGGTATTCTTATAAAATGACCTAGGCACCAACACAAGTACACATAAAATATTCTGTGCATAATCCCTACAAATCTCTAAGCAGATACATACTATTGGTCCACTCCATTAAATACTGAAGTAGTACCCATGCAGCATAGGATATCTCCTGTCAGTCTCATGCAATTCTTCGATCACCCATCCAGCACTATTTTCTTATTGTATCAGTCTGCCAATACCTAAGCACTTATGGGGCAGATTTACAAGCACCCTGCGCCACGGGTATGTCACTTTTTGTAAAGTAGTGATGGCGCCAGACACTCCTTCATATTTACAAGGAGAGGAAAAGCCACCCTCCTTGTAAATACGACCACTTCATACACAAAACTTTGCGTTGAAGGGGTGTCCCATAGGTGTTGCTGTGGGTGTTCCCACGTAACACCCATAGAACAAGACACATCTCCAGATTTATGAGAAATCGTAAATCTGGAGATGAGTGTGAATGCTGCACCATCCTAGAGTTGGTGTAGCAAGGCGCAACGAGGAGAATTGTTTTGATTTCTCCTCATTTTTTCATGCTGCATTCCACAGTATACATTGAAAGAGGAAAATGCCTTTACTGATTGTTTTTGTGCAGGAAGGTGTCCCTTCAACAGAATCACTTATACATGCAGTCACTAATTAATGGAACACTATCAAATGCACTTATACACATATATAGACATTGACACATCAGCAGTCATCTTAGTCCGTTATGCAGTCATCCTACTCACTTATGAAAAAAAATGAATCACACTTACATTTACTCACTTACACAATTATACACACAACACCTCATTTATTCAAACACATAGTAACTCATAGTAAATATGTTAAAAAATCACCATTACAATTATACACTCATTCATATAGTTACTCTCGCAATCACTGACTCTTATATATACTTATTTATATACACCAACACTCACATACAATGCCTTTTATTTTTTAACTTTGTTGAAGATGAACAACTAAAACATATATTCGCTCACCAACACACAAATAAATACACTCAGTCACCCAAACAACTGTTTCCACATGCACTCTTAAACCTATACACCTAGTCAATCAACCATTCACACATCTATGCATAGAGTTACACACACTCACAAACTCAGTGTCCCATACAAATACTCACCCAACTAATCAATAACTAATGTACACACTCATGTAGTTAGTGACCAACTAATGCTGCATGTTATACAACAACAGAGACAGTGATGCACACATTCACATAGTTTAGTTACTGATCCATGTATTAAGTGAGACACTTTTAATTACTCACTTAAACAGACAGCTACTAAATCCTCCATCCAGACAGTTATATATCCACTCAATCTTCAATACAGATTGGTATATATATAATACATATTTAAATTTCAAACTAAACCACATTCACTGGATGATGTCATCAGTGATATCATCAGTGATGTCATTTGAGATGTCATCAGTGATATCATCAGTGATGGCACTGACCATGTCATGAATGATGTAATATGTGACATCATCAGCAGTGCATTGCGGGTGCGCAAGTTATAGTTAGCAGAACTAACTATAACAGAGGAATTTCTATGGTTTTGTACGAGTGAAATGTCCAGCTAACTATAACACCCCTGAAACCTATGTTTTTTTCACCAATACCTTCTCCTTGCGAAAAGAGCAGAGGCCAAGCAGGGGAATCTTGGAAGCACATTTATTGAAACTGCGGCAAATGCATTTCAGAACAATCGGCCTTCTTCAGTGCCAAAATAATGAGGAGGCTGCCACCCACCGCATTATGTTAGTCCTGCCATGTTTCCATTGGTGGAAACCCCTCCTCCCCATCAAGTGACTGCTCACCCATTCACAGTTCATGAGAAACTGGGGAATTGCAAGTCCCAGGATGCACTTTTGCCGAGGTAGATGATGCATGGGGTCTGTATTACCAAGTGGTCAGCGGCGAGCAAGATCGCGGTGTCAGTGAGAGCCAGTTTCCTTTTAAGTTCAAATTCAAGTGCCTCCTCGAGTCCCCAAGACCGCTGCAGCCCCCAAGTTCAGGATTTGTTTAGGCGGGGGCAGAAATGGCAATCCATTCTGCCCAGCACGAAGTCAATGACCCCAATACACCGCCTCTTCTTCTCCCAGACCTAGAGGCGGGCTGAGACCAATCCAATACCTTGGAAAACAACACAAAACTGCCGCAGCAGAAACCAGTGATGTCTCAGCCGACTTGCGCAGCGGGGGCCCTGAAACGCGTCTCTGGCTGGCGCGTACCAAATCACCAATACCTCCTCCTTGCAAAAAGAGCAGAGGCCAAGCAGGGGAATCCTGGAAGCACTTTTATTGAAACTGCAGCAAATGCATTTCAGCCCAATCGGCCTTCTTCAGTGCCAAAATAATGAGGAGGCTGCCACCCACCGCATTATGTTAGTACTGAGATGTTTCCATTGGTGGAAACCCACTCCTCCCCCATCAAGTGACTGCTCACCCATTCACAGTTCACAGGATACTGGTGAACTGCAAGTCCCAGGATGCACTTTTGCCGAGGTAGGTGATGCATGGGGTCTGTATTACCAAGTGGTCAGCGGCAAGCAGGATCGCGGTGTCAGTGAGAGCCAATTTCCTTTTAAGTTCAAATTCAAGTGCCTCCTCAAGTCTCCAAGACCACTGCAGCCCCCAAGTTCAGGATTCGTTTAGGCGAAGGCAGAAATGGCAATCCATTCCGCCCAGCACAAAGTCAATGACCCCAATACACCGCCTCTTCTTCTCCCAGACCTAGAGGCGGGCTGAGACCAATCCAATACCTTGGAAAATAAGACAAAACCGTCGCAGCAGAAACCAGTGATGTCTCAGCCGACTTGCACAGCGGGGGCCTCTGAAACGCATCTCTGGCTGACGCGTGCCAAATCACCAATACCTCCTCCTTGCGAAAAGAGGAGAGGCCACGCAGGGGAATCTTGGAAACACTTTTATTGAAACTGCGGCAAATGCATTTCAGCCCAATCGGCCTTCTTCAGTGCCAACATAATGAGGAGGCTGCCACCCACCGCATTATGTTAGTACTGAGATGTTTCCATTGGTGGAAACCCACTCCTCTCCCATCAAGTGACTGCTCACCCATTCACAGTTCACGGGATACTGGTGAACTGCAAGTCCCAGGATGCACTTTTGCCGAGGTAGGTGAATGCATGGGGTGTGTATTACCAAGTGGTCAGTGGCAAGCAGGATCGCGGTGTCAGTGAGAGCCAATTTCCTTTTAAGTTCAAATTCAAGTGCCTCCTCGAGTCCCCAAGACCGCTGCAGCCCCGAAGTTCAGGATTCGTTTAGGCGGGGGCAGAAATGGCAATTCATTCCGCCCAGCACGAAGTCAATGACCCCAATACACCGCCTCTTCTTTTCCCAGACCTAAAGGCGGGCTGAGACCAATCCAATATCTTGGAAAACAACACGAAACCGCCGCAGCAGAAACCAGTGATATCTCAGCCGACTTGCGCAGCGGGGGCCTCTGTAACGCATCTCTGGCTGACGTGTACCAAATCACCAATACCTCCTCCTTGCGAAAAGAGCAGAGGTCACGCAGGGGAATCTTGGAAGCACTTTTATTGAAACTACGGCAAATGCATTTCAGCCCAAACAGCCTTCTTCAGTGCCAAAATAATGAGGAGGCTGAGGAGGCTGCCACCCACCGCATTATGTTAGTCCTGCCATGTTTCCATTGGTGGAAACCCGCTCCTCCCCCATCAAGTGACTGCTCACCCATTCACAGTTCATATACCAAGGTGTAATGAAGAATGAGTGGGTGTATGAGTGTCTGAATGGATGATTTAGTGGGTGCGTGACTGACTGTATACATGAGTGATTAAACATGTCTTAGTGAATGCATTAGTGAATGATTAATCTGTGTGAATGTCTGTATAAGCCTTGTTAGTTGGGGTGTAAGTGGCTGCATGGGTTGGTGAGTAGCTACATCAGTGTCTATATGGTTTAATGATTGGTTGTCAGATTACCTGAATGGGTGTCTGAGTGTCTGTGTGGGTGGTAGGGGGCTTGTGTAACTCCCTGCATGGATGTGTGAGTAGGTTATTCACTGGGTGTATGGGTTTATGAGTGCATGTGTAAGTACTATATGGGTGAGTGAGTGTATGTATAGCTGTGTTGGTGAGTGAATGGATGTCACAGTGGTATATGTGTAAGTAACTACATATGTGAAAGGCAGTATATCTGAGTGTTGGAGTATATAAGTGACTATATGTGAAAGTGAGTGATTGTGACAGTGGCTGCATGGATAAGTGTGTGCGTATGTCAGTAATTGTTGAAGAGAGTACATATATGGTACTATCTGTATGAATAAGTGAAGTGGTGTGTGTGTTTAACTGCATAGGTGAGTAAATGGCAGTGTAATTAATTCTTTGGGTGAATGGCTAGGTGTTTGAGTAACTCTTTGGGTGAGTGGCAGTGTGTGAGTGTCTATATGGGTGTATGAGTGGATATATCAGTAGCTGTATTGATGAATGACTGTGTGTATGAGTGACTGTATGGGTCACTGAGTGGATGTGTGTGCAGACATATGAATCACTGAGCGGGTATGCACTGACTGCAATTGGTCTGTCTATGGTTTCGATATTCGTAGTCTGTATTTTAGAGTGGGTGTATTAAAGGTTATATTAGGGTGTGAGGAGATGCATCAGATTATCATGTGGATGATGTCATCAGTGATGTCATTTGAGATATGTCATCAGTGATGTCATCAGTGATGTCACTGACCATGTCATGAGTAATGTAACATGTGACATCATCACCATCAGAAAGAGGCAAGAGGGGTACAGAAAGAGGCAAGTGGAGTGCAGAACGAAGCATAAGAGGTACAGAAAGAGGCAAGAAAACTACAGAAAAAGGTAAGAGAGGTGCAAAATGAGGCAAGAGAGGTGTACAAAGAGGCAAGTAGTGTACAGAAAGAGACAAGAGGGATACAGAAAGAAGCAAGAGAAGTGCAGAAAGAAGCAACAGAGGTACAGAAAGAGGCAAGACAAGTGCAGAAGCAGGCAAGAGAGGTGCAGAAAGAAGCAAGAGAAATGCAGAAAGAAGCAAGAGAGGTGAACAAAGAGGGAAGAGGGATGCAGAAATAGGCAAGAGGGATGCATACATTTGTAACAGAGGTGCAGAAAGAGCCAAGAGTAGTGCAGAAAGAACCATCAGAGGTGCAAAAAGAGGCAAAAGGGGTGAAGAAAGGGGTATGAGAGGTGCACAAAGAGGCAAGAGGGGTACAGAAAGAGGCAGGAGGGGTGCAGAAAAAAGGAAGAGAAGTGCAGAAAGAAGCAACAGAGGTGCTGAAAGAGGCATGAGGGGTACAGGAAGAGGCAAGAGAAATGTAGAAAGAAGCAACAGAGATACAGAAAGAGGTAAGAGTAGTGCAGATAGAGGGAAAGGAGGTATAGAAAGAGGCAAGGGAGTTGCAGAAAGAGGGAAGAGGCTTGCAGAAAGAGGCAAGCGGGGTGCAGACAGAAGCAAATGAGGTGCAGAAAGAGGCAAGAGAGGTGCAGAAAGAGGCAAGAGAAGTGCAGAAAGAGGAAAATTAATTGCTGAATGAAGCAACAGAGATGTAGAAAGAAGCAAGAGAAGTGTAGAAAGAGGCAAGTGAGGTACAGAAGGAGGCAAGAGAACTGCAGAAAGAGGCAAGAGAGTTGCAGAAACAGGCAAAAGGGGTGCAGAAAGAGAGAACAGGTGGGCAGAAAGAGGCAAGATAAGTGTAAAAAGAGGCAAGAGAGGTGCAAAAACAGGCAGGGGCGGTACAAAAAAGAGGGAACAGGGGTGCAGAAAGAGGCAGGAGAGGTGCAGAAAGAGGCAAGAGGGGTGCAGAAAGGGGTAGGAAAGGTGCACAAAGAGGTAAGAGGGGTACAGAAGGAAGCAGGTGGGGTGCAGAAGGAGGCAAGGAAAGTGCAGAAAGAAGCAACAGAGGTACACAAGAGGCAGGAGTGGTGCACAATGAGGGAAGAGGGGTACAGAAAGAGGCAAGACAAGTACAGAAGCAGGCAAGAGAGGTGCAGAAAGAAGAAAGAGAAATGCAGAAAGAAGCAAGAGAGGTGAACAAAGAGGGAAGAGGGATGCAGAAATAGGCAAGAGGGATGCATACATTTGCAACAGAGGTGCAGAAATAGCCAAGAGCAGTGCAGAAAGAACCATCAGAGGTGCAAAAAGAGGCAAGAGGGGTGAAGAAAGGGCTATGAGAGGTGCACAAAGAGGCAAGAGGGTTACAGAAAGAGGCAGGAGGGGTGCAGAAAAAAGGAAGAGAAGTACAGAAAGAAGTAACAGAGGTGCTGAAAGAGGCATGAAGGGTGCAGAAAGAGGCAAGAGAAATGTAGAAAGAAGCAACAGAGACACAGAAAGAGGCAAGAGTAGTGCAGAAGGAGGGAAAAGAGGTATAGAAAGAGGCAAGAGAGTTGCACAAAGAGGGAAGAGGCTTGCAGAAAGAGGCACGAGGGGTGCAGAAAGAGGCAAGAGAGGTGCAGAAAGAGGCAAGAGAAGTACAGAAAGAGGAAAATTAATTGCTGAATGAAGCAACAGAGATGTAGAAAGAAGCAAGAGAAGTGTAGAAATAGGCAAGTGAGGTACAGAAGGAGGCAAGAGAACTGCAGAAAGAGGTAAGAGACTTGCAGAAACAGGCAAAAGGGTGCAGAAAGAGGGAACAGGTGGGCAGAAAGAGGCAAGATAAGTGTAAAAAGATGCAAGAGAGGTGCAGAAACAGGCAGGGGAGGTACAAAAATAGGGAACAGGGGTTCAGAAAGAGGCAGGAGAGGTGCAGAAAGAGGCAAGAGGGGTGCAGAAAGGGGTAGGAAAGGTGCACAAAGAGGCAAGAGGGGTACAGAAGGAAGCAGGTGGGGTGCAGAAAGAAGGAAGAGAAGTGCAGAAAGAAGCAACAGAGGTGTTGACAGAGGCAAGAAGGGTGCAGAAAGAGGCAAGGAAAATGCAGAAAGGAGCAACAGAGGTACAAAAAGAGGCAAGAGGGGTGCAGAAAGAATCAAATGAGGTGCAGGAAGAGGCCAGAGAGGTGCAGAAAGAGGCAAGAGAGGTACGGAAACAGGCAAGTGAGCTGCAGAAAGAGGCAAGAGAGATGCAGAAAGAGGGAAGACGAGTGCAGAAAGAGACAACCGGGGTGCGGAAAGAATCAAGACAGGTGCAGGATGAAGCAACAGGGGTGCCAAAAGAGGCAAGAGCAGTGCAGAAAAGAAGCAACAGCGGCGCAGAAGGAGGCAAGAGAACTGCAGAAAGAGGCAAGAGAGTTGCAGAAACAGGCAAAAGAGGTACAGAAAGAGGGAACAGGGGTGCAGACAAAGGCAAGAGAGGTGCAGAAAGAGGTAAGAGGGGTGCAGAAAGAGGCAAGCGGGGTTCATACATTTGTAAGAGAGGTGCAGAAAGAAGCAAGAGCAGTGCAAAAGAATCAACAAAGATGCAGAAAGAGGCAAGTGAGGTGCAGGAGGCAAGAGAACTACAGAAAGAGGCAAGAGAGTTGCAGAAACATGCAAAAGGGGTACAGAAAGAGAGAACAGGTGGGCAGACTGAGGCAATAGAGGTGCAGAAAGAGGGAAGAGGGTTGCAGAATGAACCAAGAGGGATGCAGACATGTGGAACAGAGGTGCAGAAAGAAGGAAGACCAGTGCAGAAAGAACCAACAGAGCGTCAGAAAGAGTCAAGAGGGGTATAGAAAGAGGCAAGTGGAGTACAGAACGAAGCAAAAGAGGTACAGAAAGATGCAAGAAAACTGCATAAAAAGGCAAGAGAGGTACAGAATGAGACAGGAGAGGTGCACAAAGAGGCAAGAGGGGTACAGAAAGAGGCAAGAGGGGCACAGAAAGAGGCAAGAGAGGTGCAGAATGAAGCAACAGAGGTACAGAAAGAGGCAAGACAAGTGCAGAAGCAGGCAAGAAAGGTGCCATAAGAGGGAACAAGGGTGCAGAAAGAGGTAAGAAGGATACAGAAATTTGCAAGAGAGGTGCAGAAAGAAGCAAGAGCAGTGCAGAAAAAGCAAGAGAAGTGCACAAAGAAGCAAGAGAGGTGGACAAATAGGGAAGAGGGGTGCAGAAATAGGCAAGAGGATGCTGAAATTTGAAAAAGAGGTGCAGGAAGAACCAAGAGCAGTGGAGGAAGAACCAACAAAGGTGCAAAAAGAGACAAGAGCGGTGCAGAAAGGGGTAGGAGATGTGCACAAAGAGGCAAGAGGGTACAGAAAGAGTCAGGAGAGGTGCAGGAAGAAGGAAAAGAAGTGTAGAAAGGAGCAATAGAGGTGCTGAAAGAGGCATGAACGGTGCAGAAAGAGGTCAGAGACGTGCAGGAAGAAGCAACAGAGATACAGAAAGATGCAAGAGTGGTGCAGAAAGAGGGAATAGAGTTGTAGAAAGAGGCAAGAGAGTTGCACAAAGAGGGAAGAGGGGTGCAGAAAGAGGCAAGTGGGGTGCAGAAAGAAGCAAGTGAGGTACAGAAAGAAGCAACAGAGGTGTAGAAAGAAGCAAGAGAAGTGTAGAAAGAGGCAAGTGAGGTGCAGAAGGATGCAAGAGAACTGCAGAAAGAGGCAAGAGAGTTGCAGAAACAGGCAAAAGGGGTACAGAAAGAGGAAACAGATGGTCAGACTGAGACAAGAGAGGTGCAGAAAGAGGGAAGATGGGTGCAGAAAGCGGCCAGTGGGGTGCAGAAAGAACAAACAGTAGTGCAGAAAGAGGTAAGAGAAGTGTAGAAAAAGGCAAGAGAGGTGCAGAAACAGGCAGGAGAGTTGCAGAAAGAGTGAACAGGGGTGCAGAAAGAGGCAAGAGAGGTGCAGAAAGAGGGAAGAAGGGTGCATAAAGAGGTAAGAGGGATACAGAAAGAAGCAAGTGAGGTACAGAAAGGCAAGAGAGGTGCAGTAAGTGGAAGAGATGAGCAGAAAGAGGCAAAAGAAGTGCAGAAAAAAGAAAAGTGCAGAAAGAAGCAACAGAAATGCAGAAAGAGGCGATTGAGGCGCAGAAAGAAGCAAGAGTGGTTTACACACTATTAGTACCAATTTAATACCCACATTTAGCAATAAGTAATACGTGACCATTCTTGTTCTGCAGAGGGCCTTTCACCACGCTGTAACACTTGTCGCTGCATTTTTGGAGCATTTGAGCAGTTTGAACTAGAAACAAGTTTTTTTGTTCAATTCTGCAGATTATGCAGCAGATGATGGATTATGTGGCAAATGTGGAAAATGTATAATTGTGCAAAAGTCAGTGCAGCCAAACAGTCGCAAAATTCCAGTGGAACTGCTCATACCTCTCACTAGGTCCAGAAGTGCTCCTCAGTGGTTCTTTCTTTTTTTGTCTCATTGAGTTTATAGTTTAGTGTATATGGAAATGAGGAAGACTAAACCTGAGGTTAGCACTCCACAACACAGACTACCATACCACATAATTACTCTCCATAACACATAATCTAACTCTACATAAATCCTATACACTAAATATCACATATTTTCTATCCACATAATTTCACTTCACAACATGCTAACATGCAGCTCCCCTTGTCCAAAAGCAAATCTGCTTTGCTTCATGGAAGCAAGAGCAGGTTTCCCCCCGCAGGTAATCAGCTTGGCCCCGGGTACGTGGCGGTCCCCGGGACTGTGGGCCCCCACACTATATTTTTTATTGCTTTTTTTGGGCCTGGGGGTCCTTGTGGGACTCCCTGAGCAGGCCTAGGGGGCCAGGGTGTTTGTATTGTTTTTTAGATTTTTTTTACTGTTTTCTTGTGACTCGGTTTTACTGAGTCACAAGATGGCTGCCAACAATTCTTGGTTTGGAGTGTTGACAGCTAATCAAAATGAACCTCGTGCTCGTTAGGGTTCGCAAATCCTCCTCGGCCACCAGATATCGATATCTTTTTTTTTTTTCAGGAACTACTGAACAGATTTACACCATTTAAAAAAAAGGTCGCCTTCTGAACCAAGACCTACCGTTTTGCCAAATTTGGTGTAATTCCATTCAGCAGTTCAGGCTGTAGCTTTGTTCAAAGTTTCCTATGGAAATAAACATAGAGAAAATGCGTTTTCGGACTCCCCTTTTTTCTCGCCCCTGCTTGACGAATCACCCCAAAACTTTCAAGACAGGAGCTGACCTGAGCGAACCATTAGTTTGGGAAATTTCGTGAAGATTCGTCAAACGGCACCAAAGATATCTATATATATTCTAAAAAAACAAAGGTTACAGAGACATCATGGTTAGGCATTAGCATTTTAAAAAACCTTAGAAAATCACTGAAAAAAACAAAGATTACAGGGTCGTTATAGTTAGGAATTAGCATTTTTAAAAAACCTTAGAAATTCACAGAAAAAATAAATGGTTATAGGGACGTTATGGTTAGGTTCAGATCCCACTTGTATAAAACCAGTGAAATTCAGCAGTTATAGTTAGCTGAGCTAACTATAACCTGTGCCCTCACAATGCACTGCTTATGACCTCACATATTACATCACTCATGACATGGTCAGTGATATCACTCATGACATCTCAAATGACATACTTAACATTTAAAATTAGAAGGAAAATTAAAAATGAAAGAAAACTTAGTTCAAAAACATATATCCTTCTTGGGAAACATACTGCTACATACGTTACATCAAACTCATGATGTCAAAAGAAGGGGGGGTTTATCACCCCAAAAATAGTGAAAAATCCAATTAGGCCATTTTACGCTACATGTGACAGAATGCAATTCAAATCACTCATGCTATACTTCATCATTAAATTATTCCACAAATAATTTGCTATGGTGCTTTCAGAAAAAGATATACATCATCAAAATAGAGATTTTTTACCCAATAGACAGAAACAACTCCTTGTCTACATTCAAACTCCCAGGGGGCTTGCTGTTAAGAATAGGAATATTCTGATCCCATTTTTCTCAATTCGTGCTCTCTGTCCCCGTCTCTTGTTTTTGCAGCATTCCTACCAATTCTAAAAAAGGAAAACGTATCAAGACTCTCTATGCACCTAATGCCAATGTCTTGCTACAGGATAATTTTGGTCACAATTCCTAACAGCGTGTAGGTGCCCAAGTATTCTCTTCTTTACAGCGCTAATAGTACTGCCAACACATTGGCAGCCACACTGGAATTGCAAAACATATGCACAGTAATCACTGCTAAAAGTAATACATTTCTTTAGCTTGACTGTTCTCCCTGTTGGTAAAGTATATGTCTTTCTGTTTGTGCTTCCTCTACATGCTTTGCATCTGCCACATTTGTAAAACCCTAGATGTTCTTTCAACCAGTCTTTAGTATTACTCTGCTTATCAAGGTAACTAAGTGCCAGCAATTCACAAGGTTCCCTACCACTGGGTCTGAATTTACCAGATGCCAGTGTTTTGCAAGCATCTGTCAGATTCTTAATGATTTACTATTGTGGGTGGTGATGAGCTTTACTTTGTTAGATTCTTCAATTATTTTTCTTTTTGACAATAGGCTATCTCTAGACTGATTTTTCACTTGTTCACTAGCAAACCTCAGTATCTTACTGGGATAGCTTCTAGCCTTAAACCTACTGATCATTCTCCTCTGCTCATTTTCAAAAGCCCGTGGAGTAATGCAATTGTGTTTTGCTCTCAACATATCTCCAAATGAAATACTCTATTTGAGTTTTTCTGGATGATGGCTTGGGCATGTAAGATGCTGTTTCCTGCTGTACTTTTCCGGAAGAGGCTAGTCTGTATAACATCACCTTCAATTTTCACATAGACATCTAAAAACGCAAGCTCTGTCCTATGTATCTTATGTGGGAACTTCAATTTGAGCTCAGTATGTATACCAGAGAACTCTGTGACTTCTTCAGGAAACCATCCCTGATAACAAAGAGATCGTTTATGTATAGTGTCTAAAACACCAAGTATTTGGCACATTCCTCATTGTTCTCTGTTCAAAGATCTTGTTCCTCCCACCATCCCATAAAACTTCCAGCATAACTTGGTGCAAAGCAACTTGTCATCGCTGTGCCAATGAGTTGTCTGTACCAGTTGCCTCCGAAGATGAAAAAATAGTTTTCAAGGCAGAAACGTAACTTTCAAATAACATCACCGAATGTTCATACATGTATATTGGTTTATCCCAGAAGAAAATACTACATGCCTGAATACCTAAATTATATTTGATACATGTATAGAGTGATACTATATCTATAGCCACTTAGGGCCTCATTACAATGCCAGTCTGACCAACCATGTGACTGCTGTTTTCGCAAGACTTTTCCTACTGCTGAGGCTGGGAAGCTTCCTCCCACCGTATTACGTTTCAACCACTGATACCACAACAGTCTCAGCTACGGTGGAGCACATATCCCCAAATATGTCTCAGCAAATGAGTACAAAACTCACAGTAAACATGTGAATTGTACACATATGCATGACATATGTGGGGATATTCCTTGAAATCCATGTACCCCATTGTTGGAGTGTGGTGGAATGTGCACAGTTCAGTCAATGGCGATACATACCACAGAAGGACTTACCTGGAGTCTGGCCCCCACAGGATCATGGTCATCAGGGTTCAGCTGCCCAGGTTTAGGGGGACCTGTCGGAAAGGATCCATGGCAGAGACTGCTAGAAAGAAGCAGATTGAGGTGAGTATGCACAATAAATCCTTTGTTTCCAACAACTTGAGACAGCCAGTCAGACCGCCACGGTTGTGTCATCGGCAAGACTCCTCACAATGCAGATGCGGCTGGAGATCCCTGTACTGTCCTATGGATGCTGTTTGTCTTCAACTGCCATTTTGGCAGTCGTAGAAATGCTGTCGGAGTCGGTGGTCTTTCAGCGGTTGGTCAGAGTATAGGTTGCCTGCATTGTAATCCGGCGGTAGGACCAACCACTTCCGATGAGACCGCGGCAGTCTGACTGCCTTCGACAGGACCACGGAAGCTGGTCAGACTGGCATCGTAATCATGCCCAAAGATGTGACTGGTTTTCAAAGGAATGTTCTCTATTTTCATGATGAAATCTGTAAAATCCCTGCAATTAGATGGTAGATTTAGGACATATGGTAAAAGAAAGTAATCCATATACATGGACGTGTTCTCTAGGAGGCTATTGTTTGCCAAAATAATTGGTCTCCCTGGGGGATTTTCTATGGCCTTATGAATTTTCGGCAACATATAAAAACATGGTGCTACCGGTATGTCAACATACAGAAACTGATACTCATCTATGCTCAGCAAGCATCTCTTGTGCCAATCATTTACCAAGACATGAAATTTCATGATGCCCCACAAGTAGATCCCACATAGCTGTCCGATAAGTCTAGTTGCCTACTTGCCTCTTGTATGCATTATTGACATAAAAAAGGACTACATTTCCACCGTTGTCCGAGGGTTTAATAACAATTGCCGGATCCCTACTCAGGGTACCAAATGCTCGTCTTTGTCCTTTAGTTACATTTCTAACATTGTTATTGTCACAGCTGTGCCATATCTTGATTAACTCATAGATTGCAACCTAAAGGAAGCTTTTTATGTTGTCATGTGGTGTAATTGGATTGCATGTGGACTTGGGATTTAAACTCATTATTACTAAATCCATCAGTTTCAAGACCTAATCAGTATAGCAAATCTTTATCTGAAGCCCAATCTATACTACCCCCCTCCAATTCCTTCAAAGCTGGTAGACCTTCTATGTCACCAACGCATAGCATATCAAACGTTCAATCATATCTGAAAATATGAGCAGGTTAAATCACTCCAGGTTATGCAACAGTAGTGATAGCTTAGGCTTTCATAGGTGTTACATTTGCTATTCACACTCCAAACATGTCAACAGTGGGGAAAGCATTGGACTTCAGAAGGGTTACATTTACTATTCCCACCCCAGTTTAAACAACAGTAGGGAAAGTACTTCACTTCAAGCACATTACATATTTGACAAACCCTATCAATATAGACCAAATATAAAACTCTTAATATCAACATTACTAATTAACCAAAAAAAGTATATATCAAAAATAAAACAAAGTTTAAACAATTAACATGATTATTAAACAATTTAATAATTAGTTATAAGTTGAAAAGAATTGTCATTTCTTTCTTTCTTAATTAACTTCCCACACTATACCCCTACAAACCTAGCAGGCACCACTTGAAAAATAGCTAAAAGAATAAGCACAAGACAATTTATATAATGAATAAGCAATTTACAATCAATAATAATTTGTTAATTAAATATTACTTAATCAACATCCCATCGTATACCCCTACAAACCTTGAATCCTGCAACTAAAACATAACTAAAACAAGTCAGTATAAAATAACGTACATAGTTGATTATCATTTAAATAAGTAAGAATAAATAAATAATTGTTAATTTATAATATATAATTACCTTCCCACCTATTGCCCTACAAACCCAACAGCCCACACATAAATTATAACTAAAATAGAAAGTTATTACACAATTGACATAATTAGCAATCACTATTTACTAATTGTTGGAAAACGAGCCATTATTTGTGAGGCCTGCACAAACAATATGTCTACATTTGTCCTTCACTGGGAACCAAACACCCTATTGTAGTGCTTGACTCTCAGAGGGTAGCGTTGCAGAGCAGTCTAAGGCTTACTCAAGGGAGGTGGTGTGGGCTAGTAATCGCCATTTACAAGTATGCAGAAATAACACTCAATAATTGATTGTCCAGTCTATACATTTTTTTTTATAAAAAGGAAGAGTATATTATTATACACACACACACTGTTCAATACAATGCATCAATTTACAAATATACATAAGCTGTTGGAATTACTTTGTGACTTAGCATAACATTCCCACCCCTCCCGCAAGGGGCTGGGTCTAGTACCACCACTCCCATGTATGCACATCATCTTGCCCCCAAATGCAGTGGATTGACCATAACCTGGCGTGAGGGCCTTTCCCACTGGCACCATCCCAGTGGCGGCCCACCCCATTATCTCACCAAGCAATGGTAACACCTGCCATAGTGACACATAACCCTGACTGATCATCTCATACTGACCATACAATATACACTCTTGAATCACAGTTTCTGACAGTCTGGGTTGTTCTTCAACCAATGCAGTAGCAAGAATACATGTATAAGCATTCCTTAGAAGGACAGGTACTTATCATATCTGATAACAGTTATAATGCAATGCAATTAAAGCCTCTAAAAGGAATCACCGTTATAATCACAGGATTAAGCATTGACAACCAGGCACCCTAGCAGGAATGTCTGGCAACATAGCCCCAATTTGCTTATCAATTCACATATCATATGTGACTTCCAGTCCCCAAAAGAAACAACATTATGTAAATGCCCCACTTGTGCAATTTCATTTTTCCACCTCTAGGGGGTATCACTTCATTGACAATCGATGTGTAACCTTGCACACTTCAGTACAGTCCTAAGCTTCAGCTCCCAGCTGCAGAACAAACGTTCCAGCATTGGATAGGCTTTACGAAACATGGATAACTCTTTGGGGGTTCTTTCCTTTAGGTTCCCCAGAGACTGATGGTGGTTACTTTCTGTTTTCTTGCTGGGGTGTCTGCGTTGCTCCTGCAGCTCTCCCTGCACCTTCACAACTAATTGGCGGTTACACCATCCTCCTGGGGCCACCAAAAGCAGAAACCCGAGCCGGTTTTCTCTGCAGGCCTGCCCAGGCCCTGCAAGGCATTATGGGACGCGCTTTCTCCAGCGCGTGAATATTAGAGCAGTGGTTCTCCCGCAGCTCTGGGGAGAGCCACGCTGCCTTTGCTGCTGGCCTCATGCTGCATCTGCCCTTTGTTTGGGACCCGGTCCCACCCAGACCCCTCACACACATTTGAGGGGGAGAGCAGCTTGGGGGGCCCACCCATGGCTGCTTCTGCTGGCTCCCCAACTGGCCAGCACCCTCACGTGCTGCCATGGGAGCCGGCGCTTCCATTTAAGTCTGCCGCTGGTTGGGCGGGGCCTTGTGGGAGTGCTTTCGCACTCCCCTCTCCTGCCATAGGGGAGTGCAGCAGCACTCCCCTCTCCTCTTGGTGGACACTGGGGCTCAGAGTTGGGGTCCTGGGCCCCAAAGATCTTCATGGGGAGTGCAACAGTGCTCCCCGGCTTTGTCTTTGGCGGGGCCTGGAGTTGGGGGTCCCGGGAACCTCTTTGCTGGTGGCGAGACAGTGCTCCCAAATCTCCATTTTAATCGGGGGCCAAGGTGGGCTTTTGGCACCCCCAGGCCACTTCACGGGGAGCGTGACGGCACTCCCCAACTTTACTTTGAGGGGGGCCTAGGGTGGAGAGCCTGGGCCCCGGGGCAGCTTCATGGGGGTGCAACGGCGCTCCCCGGCTTCACTTGCTTCTGGGGCCAGCCCCAGGATCTGACCCACCCCGGGGGCACATCCAAGACCGGCTTCAGAGCCTCACTTGCTTCATCGTTCTCCTCAGAGGTCAACGGTCACTTACCTACTGGGGGGAATATCTCAGCCCCCATGGGACCGATTTTCTCAATCTTGGCTTCTTCTTGCTCCTGGTGGCCAGCCCTAGCAACTTGGAGCACAGCACTTTTCACCACCCTCCTTGCCTCCAAGAGGGTGACTCTGAAAGGAACTGTCTTCACTGGCTCCCTGCGCTAGTCTTTCATCTGTCTGGGCCTTTCTTCTCCTCACGCAGAGGCCCATGCTTCTCCTCACTGGCCCTGGACTCCCTCAAAGGCACAGCCCAGAGCCCTGGGACAGTCAGGGGGTGCCTCCTTCCAACTTCCCACGGTGCTAGGCTCCAGCACCATTCTTCCTCAGCCAGGCCACACCCCAGAGAGAGCTCCTCTTACTGTGCAAGACCTTTGAAATATTTTGAGGGGGCTGGCAGGAAGGCACTTCTGCCCTATCCTGCAGTGACACATCACCTCCCTGCCCCTGCTCCCTCCTTCCTGCACAGGCCTCTGGGATACTTCAAGATGGCTCGTCCAGGGGCCTCATGCCACATGGTCTCTGAAAAGCCCCCTTTCCCCCTTGCTGACTTCATGGCCCGGCCTAGGGCAGGGCTAGTGCCTGGCACCGGGTAACAGCTGCTGATGGATAATCTGCAGCTTCACCCTCATCCCTCCCTCCTGGAGAGAAGACCTTCGCCCTTGGAATGCTTGCAGTGAAGGGCTGGGCCTCTGGTGTGACAGCTTGGGGAGAAAGGTAATTAATCCAGTGTGGCAGGGTCACACCAGGCCAGGCTCTGGTTATGAGCTGAGTCTAAGGAATATGACATTTCGGGATGACACATAAGCAGTACAGCTATGGCACTGGACTCAGCAGAATACTTCTTTTTACACAAGTTACAGTGTACTTTGGTGCGTGTTTGGAATTTGTAGGCCCTAGGGAAGTGAAACTACCTCATGAGGTCTCTGTCTTCATAGGAGAGTGATGGAGTGTTCCTACAGTGAAACAGTAAAGCACACTGACTTTCCCTTACATGTGTCTCCCCACATTCCAAAGCTTATTCCATGTCACCACCCAACTCTGCATAATTCCTGCCATACCATTCTATGTGTACTTGCTCCTGGGCTGTGCACGACAGGAATCTCCCCTGCGCAGCCCTTACATGGGTATACACGTGTCTACATGTAACCAGTCCGGTGCTCCTTACCCTGGCTGCAGCGCAGTGGCCTTGTCTCACAAGCTAGACACCAGTGAAATCCACATGCAGTCTATTTCATAATGTGTTCTCTGTGGGTGAGGCCCAGTTTATGAGGCTCTTCCACAGTAAAAGCTCAAAAATTAGGTGCTCAAAAAGTAAAAAATCTGGGTGGCTCAGATTGTCAGAACCACCTTCTAACACTAATACATTAATAAATAACTGTTAATTAGTTATTACAAGTCCTGGGACTGCTGTACTCACGGTGGCGGTCCGACCGCCATTTCGTGATGGTGGCAGCTGGACCCCCACAAGACCTCTGTCAGGATCCCATGGAGGTGGCGATGTAGAAAGCAGGCGGGAATCACGGCGATGCTGATGCCGGCATTATTAATCAGTCACCAGTAGGTAATTAAATTTAGGACCTAGTTTCCATAGGAAAAGCATTTTTTGCCTTGCCTATAACTTTGGCGTCATTTTCCCTAAAAAATTGTCAAGGTAGGTTCTGGTTGTCATGGAAAGTTTGGGGGTGATCTATTCCGTGGGGACCGAGAATTTGGGGGGGCGAAATAAGGGTGCGTTTGTAATGTTAGTTCCCATAGGAACCTTTAGCCACGCCTAAAGCCCGAACCGCTGAACAGATTTACACCAAATATGGCAGAGAGGTAGGTGCTGGTTCAAGGAAGTGTCTTTTGCTTATTTGATGTAAATCCGTTCAGAAGTTTTTGAGAAATGTAAGATTTAAATTATAGTGATATCTCTAGTTGCGAAGTCTTTGCACACAAAGACAGCTCATGCAGGGAAATGCACTGCTCTAATTGACTGTTAACACTTCAACCATGAAGTATTGGCAGCCAGCTTCCCTGTGTCCCAAAAAATAAAAGTGAAAATAAAGAAAAGGGGGCAGGGTAGAAATACCCTGACCACAAAGTCATTGTCTTGGTGTCCCCCTGGGACCACGCAACAGCATTTTCTTTTTCTTTATTTTGCTGCGAATGTGAAATATTTGCAAATTCACAGCAATTTTCTTTTTTTTTAAAGTAAGCGTGGGCTCCTGTGCTTGCTTTCAAATAGCCCTCCCGGTGGACCAGGTCCCGGGGGCATATGATTAATATAGGAGGGGTGTGCACGGGGTCCCCCTTCTAGGACTCAACAAATCCCTGGGTACTGCCACCTCCCCTGGGGCACTTTACATTATTAATGCAGGTGGGCTCACTGGGCTCGCTCGCACCCCTGGGAACCGCTACCTCCCCAGGGCTTTTGAAACAATATGGGGTGGCCTCGCGAAACCTCCGTGCCCTGGGAACCGCCACCTCCCTGGGGCTATTTTTTATTATGTGGGGGGGCGTTGCAGAACCCCCTCCCTGGGTACTGTCCATGGGGATAATTTACATTAAATGGGGGCCTCATGGACCCCCCTGCCCCTGGGACCGCCAGCTCCCCAGGGCACACATACACTAATGATTGGGGGTCCACGCAGACCCCTACATGGCCCTGCATGGCCCTGGTGACTGCCACCCACCAGGGCCAGCTTCAGGAATGTAGGGGTGCCTATCCCCTGGACATTGCAGTTTGCTATGGCTTGCTCCCGCTATGCCGTAGCAAACTCTGGTCCGCTTCATTGAAACGAGAGCATAAAAAATGCTCTCACTTCCACTAAGCAGAGCAGAATTGCTTTTAAACAGAGAGAGCTGCATGTTAGCAGCAACCTCAGTCCAAAAGCAATGCCAGCTCCCGTAGTAGACGGTGAGCCGGCAGGGACCATGGGGGGCATTCAGGCTCCCCCGTGGTCCCCAACAAGGTGGCCATGCCCCAGGGGGTAGGGTCCCTATGAAAATACCGGCCAAAAGAGGGAGGCCGCGCTGGCCCCACTTCCAATTTTAAAAAAAAATTTTTTAGGGTCTGCCCCAGGGGATGGTGTCCCCGTGGCTAAAATAGGCCTGGGGAGGGTGGCCACATAGCTCTCTTCCCATGTCAAAAATTAATAAAAATAAAGGCTTGACCCCGGGAGATGGGGTCCCTGGTGCGGAAATCGGTCCAGGAAGGGGGCCACGCGACCCCCTCCTGTTTTTTTTATACACAACATTAAAAAAGGTTCAGGCCCTGTGGAATGGGGCCCCTGGAGCCCAAAATGGTACAGGGAAGGGGTGCCAAGCTGCCTTTCTCCACTACCCTGCAAACTAGCCTCCTGTTGCACTAATAATTGGGGGATGAAGTCCCCTTGGCTTCAGAGGGACCTTGGGAATCAAGAAGCCCTCCTGGTACCTCATGTATGTCCCACACAGCGGAATTCCTGAGAGATGGTTGGAGGCCCGCCCCCTTTCTCCACAACTCTGCGAAAGTGACTACGACTGTAAAAACCATTGAAATTCACTGAAAAAAACACAGGTTACAGGGACGTTATAGTTAGGAAGTAGCATTTAAAAAACATTACAAATTCATTGAAACAAACTAAAGTAAAGGAATGTTTTAGTTAGGAAATGGAAAAAAAAAACCTTAGATAATCACTGAAAAAACAAAGGTTACAGAGACATTTTAGTTAGGCTCAACTTTCACTCATACAAAACCAGAGAAATTCAGCAGTTATAGTTAGCTAACTATAACTCACTCTCCTACAATGCACTGCTTATGACCTCACATATTACATCACTCATGACATGGTCAGCGACCTCACTAATGACAATACTGATGACATCTCAATTGACATCACTGATAACATAATCCACAGAATTTCTTACACACCCACTCACACCCCAATATAACCTTTCATTCACCCGCTTCAACTTCCACACCACCATGCTCAAAACCATTGACACAACCATACCAGTACGTACACACCCACTCACTGATTCATATGTCTACACACACATCCACTCAGTCACCCATACAGCCACTCATACACCAACTCAATCACTAATACAGCCTCTGATGTATCCACGCATACACCCATACAAGGTGTATGCAGCACACAGAGAAACAGCAAAACGCCTTAGTTTGTTTATGTGCAGGAAGGTATCCCTTCCTGAACATGAACAATCATTTAAAAAAAGAAAATATCATGGTGCAACTTCTATGTGTGCTGTACAAAGCAGCACACATAGAAGTTACAAAATGCCATTTCAGATTTTTATGTGTTTATTTTTTTTTTTTTATTTGATGTGTTTTATATAGCGCTGGCTAGACCCGGAGGTATCAGAGCGCTTTACATGAGGTTCCACAATGTTATAATGTTACATCAGTTACAAGTTACATTTGTTGCACAAAAACATTAAAAGAGCATAGAAGACGAGATAAAAGGAGCATAGAATGGTAGGGGAGTAAGGTAAAAGGGTAGGAGGGAGTTACAGCGGAGAGACAAAGGAAAGTCTGCCCAAAGTCCGGCTGGGTAGGTGACGGCCGAGGGGTAAGTCCACAGCCCATCTCCTCTATAGCTATCAAGGTAGCTCCACCGGGCATCGGCCAAACTGCTAGGTCTCAACGGTCAGTGGCAAGCTCACAGATCCCATGCTCTGATGGGTGAGCCGGATGGGGGATATGCTCGAGGTCTGGTCGATGTCCAATTTTGTCCATGAGTAGTAGCACAACGTGGTAAAGGACCACTGTGGCAGCCATCCTGGGCTCAAGCAAGGGATTCTACCCCTGGTGTTTCATTCTGCCGGTCCCCATTTTTATCTTTCCCCTATGTATTCACAGGGCCCCAAGGTTAATCGTGCAGCTTCTTCAGGTGTCTCCAACGCTGTTTCAGTAGGAGTCTTCTCCTCAATGCCTATTCAGCTGCCATTTAGGGTCTGGGGTGCAGGAAGAGAGATCACCAGAGGCAGCGTCGAAGCAGGCTCTCAGGGGTGAACGCTGTGCGATTTCTGCGTTCAAGGGGGGGTGTTTGTTGTGCAGTGGAGCAGCTTGGTCCAGCGCCAGTGTCCGTTTGCCTCCAGAGGAGTGGAGTATTGTAACGATATAGCTGCAAAGGGGGAGAGACTGCCGCCATTTTAAGATCAGACGGTGCGCCTCCGGTTTCACTCTCACTCGCTCATAGAACTTATCAAGGGACCCCCTTCACCCCCACACCGTTTCTTCGCCGCCTCCTGTTGCCGTTTAAAATGTGCCGCACAATTAAGATGAGGTGGAGGGGGGGAGATGAACACACCGCTCACCTCCGCTTACAGCTACATGTATTTCTGAGCTCCAGAAAAATGTTGGGTGCTCCGCTGCGGCCGCGGCTCCTTCTTGTACGCAGCGACCGGGCCCTATACCACCTTATGCTCCTGGCGAATGTCCGTTGCGGGCGCCATTTTGGAGTCAGGCATGTCATGACCTGCTTTCTATACCCCTCAAAGTGTGTTGCCAAAAGGTCTATTGAGGATTGTTGGAAGCCCCCGGCCACCCGTATTCACCAACGGGACTCCCGGCGCACCCTTCAAGGCTCCGGCTCACTGCCTTTCAAGCTCCGTCATGTATCTCAGACGGGGGCGGAGTCCTTGTATAGTCGACGCCACCTTCTCTCCATATTGAATGCACTCCGCCGGTACCGTTGTATTTCTCTTAGGTCCCGAACTCCAGAGTTTTTCTCCGAGAGGCCAGATGTTATGACTGCAGTCGTGGGAGCTCCACTTCACAGCCTCTGTTTACCCGATTCAAGCGCGGCCGGTGACACCATTTTGGAACCCGGTCCGGTCTCTCTCATCGCTGAATTGGCCACGTTCCTCGGTCAAACACAGTACAGGGTTGCTCCTATGGGGTCCCGCTGAATTCACTATCCTCTGGTGGCTGTTTAAGTGTCTTTCCGGCTACCCCTCAGGTCAGGAGCATCCCAAGACAGCTATAGGGCTCCAGAGCCGGCGTAGATGGTCATTTTGTGCCCTACACGGAACACCTTCCTACACATAGACAACCCATCCCCTCAACGCAGAAACCCTTGCACTATGGTGCAAGAGTGCCTGCATTGGTGCTAGGCTGCTAAATTTGATGCCAGTGCAGGGAGAACATAGGGCTGCACCGTATTCTTGTAAATCTGGTTCAGCCCTATGTTTCAGAAGAGGGGTAGAGTGGCGTTTAGCCAACAAGGCTAACGCTGCACACCGTTACTTTTTTTGCAAATATGCTCCTGAGTGTCCTCACACCTTCCACCTCCATAGATTTTGGCAGATTAGCAGGGACGATATTGCCAATTTCAAATCTAGATCTCCCTGCCACACTTTCCAGATCTGATGGTTTATTAGGAGACTCATATTGTGTGTCTCTCCATGTGGATACTTTTTGAGCCATCTTTCTTTGGTCACTCTTGGCTGGTTAGGATATTGGTTGGCAGAGGACGTCTCCTAATTCACTTCGAGCGCCCTCGTGGCTCTTCAAATTTAATTTTGTGCTCTGCCACTTAGTTGCTGCTTAGTTTACCACCTACATGGCAGCATCCTCAGGAGATGTGAATAGTGTGCTACATTCTTCTCTATTACCCTACCCAAAGCTTTTGATGCCTAGAAAATAATGTTGTTGTCTTTGAACCAAGATGGTGTTGTCAGAGTACAACAAAACAATATTCATTTATTTTCTATCAGACCATTTTTCCTTTCACACTGCATTATATTGTCCTTTTCTCAATAATTCAACAGCTTTGCAACAAAGGGTCATGGGAGGAGTGCTGGCTTCCGAGGGGCAGACAGCACCCTGTGTACCCTTTCAAATTAAAATAAATGGGACAGACTTACAAGGGACATCCGCTTTTCCTGCTATTGTTAAAAAAAGAGCTCCATACAGGGCCCTCTCTGTTTTCTGGCAGGCCAATAGTCCTGATTGTATTTCCTCTAAATTGGCCTTCCTTATATTCTGCTCTCAGTTTCTGTATTTCCATTTGCCTTCAGAAATCAGTAAATTATGTTGTAATTCTAGCACAGTGCGTCTTGTGCTTGCCATAGCAGATCCCCCCTACATTGCTCTGTAAGCTATCTTAGTCTGAACTGCTCTAAATAAGCTCAATACAGTCTCCAAACCATTTATTTCAGAATCCAGCACTTCTTTTCCAATATTGCATTACATTTACACTCAATGTCTAAGGCATTCAACAGTTCACCTTCAATCTGTTCTGCTTTATGGCTATCAGTATATCTACTTTCCATTCGCATCTTGAAGGCTCTATCACTCTGTTCTGGCATTTTTTAGGCTCTTTTAGGATTTTCCCATTTTCAAGGTTCTAGTGCCATGTAGTTCCCACTAATCCATAGGACCTGCACATTTGTGGACAACATAAACTTTGGGTGAGCTGCCTAGACTGATTCTATGCACCCCCCGTAGAATATGCTGCCCTAGAGACCAGCCAGTTCACAGTGCCTCCATAAGCTCCCCTAACTCATAGAAGGAGCGAATGGTTTCTGGCAACCACTGAACTTGAGAACCCTGCCCCCCCAGGGATCATGGTAACAGATCTAGAACCTTTTCGCTCTGTCACGCATGAACTCTTGCTCTCAGAGAAATATACAGAGAATACACCGTAGGACATTTTCAGTATATTTATTGAACCAACATTATACTTGTTGAGAATACATGCACTGCAATAATCAATAGACAGAAGAAGAAAGTGATTTTGAGCAAAAAAAGAGTAAATAGCAGATACAATTCCAGCATGGTGCTAAAACAGTGTATATATGCAGGCATATAATACAAGGGAAAAATCAGGCATACTCTTCCTATGTAATCCCTATGCTGTGTATGTCTAGAGTGTATGTAGGTATAGAGCCAGGAATCCCCCCACGGGAGGGTGAATCCCATTAGCTGGCTAGAAAGAATGTAGAGTCCAGTCTTGGTCATAAACTGGACACCCCTCACGGAGATGTTAGCAGTTGATTGCTGAAGCCTCAGCATGCAGGGACCCATTGGCGTTGGCTGAAATGTCTCCTCTGCTAACTCCCATGAATGCCCCTTTATTTATAATAAAAAGCATGCTTGCGATGTACACGTAGATTAGCATTGTTATGGGTATGTAAATAGCCATGTCTCTCCGTGGATGAAGATAGAAGGACAATTGTACATAATGCGTAAAGGCCTTGTACTCAGTGTTTGAGGCATCATGATAATGTTGCGCGAAGCCAGATGTACTAGCAAAGCAGTTTCAGAGAAACTAATACAAGCTTGTCACACATGCGAATATGTGCACGAGGTCACAGTAATAATTTTATTGTGCAGAAAAGAGTACAGTGTAAGAAAATGTGCAGCGTTGCTGCATGGGCCTAAATCGGGCACGTAACACCCAGTCCTCGTACTAAAGGTAGACCTACAAAAACTATCTATAAACACAGCTGGCCATTTAATAATGCAACTTAAAAAGTCTAAAACCACTTTTAAAATCATCTAAAAGCAAGCTTCCCATTAAAATACTCATAAAAGCCATTAAAAGCCTTCACACTGTTTGAAACCCCAAGCACTCAGAAAGCCACGTTGCCTAGAACAAAAGGTGAAAAAACATTGTTTTTGATTCATTTTGTTTAAAAACAGGACAAATATTTCCCACCAAACAGAAAAGACAATTGTTTATGTGTTCAAAGTGGTAGATGCAACATTGCTGTTGCTGGCAACCGCAGACGACATTCCCAGTGACGCACCTCGAAGCAGGTTTATGGAGCAAACGTGGTTCCATCCCATTCCCACAGCAGCCACCAAGGAAGGGACTACACCCTGTAAGCATTCCTCAGAGCAGGTATCCAGTTTACTAGGAGCCAAAGCATTCCAGGGTGGCTCGAAGAATGCGTTCAGCAGCAAAGGAATACACTGGAGACACCTATACCCATTGGACTTCAAAGGGTCCATTAGTACCTCAATGTCCAATGGCGCAACCAATTGCGATCCAAGAAAGAAATCCAGCATGCATTCATGACTGTAAAGCAGCGGGATACAGGTTGTATGCAGTGAGGTCAAACAGGCCTGAACGACAAGAAACAATGCTCATTCAGTTCTTGAAGCCAAGGTATCATGGGCAGGGTAAAGCAGCACAGCCAGTGCTGTCTCCATTCTGGTTTCAACTGGGACGTCCAGTGCGGAGCAGGAAAATTTTAATCTAAATTTCCGCCACAAGTAGCAGGACAAGCGGCAGATCTCCCAAAACGCTTCCTAGTACGGAGTGTATGAATGATGGTATAACTCCAAAAACTGTTGGAACGGTGCTAACCAACACAGAGCCAATTCATTTTAAAAAGTGTGCTATTGCCTTTGAGTCAGACATGTTAAAGATACGTTAGTTCACCTCCCCAAAATGAAGTGGATAATTAGTATAAAACAGCGCCTGTATCTCAGATGATGACCTCGCTGTCAGGAAACTACGAAACAGAGGACCCTTACCGTATACTTGCACAGGAACAGAGATGCTAGTTTCCAACTCCCTCTCTAGGTTTCCTCAGAGACCGAATAAGATCACGTCTCCAAACAACCCCAAAGGGGGAAGGGGGAGTTGACAAAACAACAAAAAACAGAAGAGACTGGTTCTGGACCTCTGGATTTCCTTCACAACACCCTTTCTTGTCAGTCCGTTCTATTGACCATCTCGCGAATGATACCTGAGGAAACTAACAGAGCACAATTACTTAGTACCTTGATCTTCTCTATATCTATCCAAAAACTCTATAGATATTTATATTCGTACCCCTTAGAAATGACGTACCCCTAAATCCTTTTGAACTAGCCCCTCTTTGTTGTGCCTGGTGATTGGCTGCCTGGAATTCTATTTCTTACTTGTTCTGTGCAGTTCCACCTATAAGCATATGAGCATTCAGTGAATTAATCAAGTTAAGCCTAACCTAATTATTATTTTTTTAATTCTGTTTATCAGCTCACCTACCAGTATATATTTAAATGAAGTGTCTTCTATTCTTTTCTATTTAATGTGACAACTTGTTGTAAGATTTCGTCTTTACTAGAATAGATTTTTCTAGCGTTATTTGTTTTCGACAATGTTCTTATCTTCAAGTTGTTGCATTCATTTAATTATCAAGTGTTTTGTTTTCTTTTTCAGCTTGGTTCTTTAGCAGAGTCTCTAAACATTCAAGTAAATTCTCTCTTATTTCTGTGACTATGTTTTTTATTTCTCTTAGCAACCTTTTCCTATGTGATTTTCTACGATAAACAAATTTGTAACTTAGCTTTCAAAATGCTGACTCCGTTTTCCTCTTCTCTCGACCGCTAGGGTTAACTCCTATTATGAGTCACTGAAGCGGAGGAGTTATGTTGTGGGAATTCTTCGAACATGCCTTGCAGTCTCCAGACCGGGGAAAGAATATCGGGCATGGAGTGAGAGAAAACTACGCTAACAACCCTCAAGGTAACTCAACTATAGCCTGGGAATTACTATGAGGGAAATTCTAAGATTTTCCTGGAACGAGTGAAATGCCGCTCAGAACTCTGACGACGCTTCGGTGAAGTGCGCACTCGTTAGGGAGAGCGCGTTCCACCAAGGCTCCACACAGGTGTGAAGATAAAAACTAGACCGCTACCGCGTTTGTACCGCGGCAGCCATCTTAGAACTCCTCTTTTTCAGCAAAGCACTCCAAGTGCGACCTTTTGTGGATTTTCCACTTCTCCTGTTCCAGCTTGGTTTTGAATAGGTGTACACCGCATTAACCACTCGTGTCAAAGGTCTAGTGGTTCTGACACTCGCAACATGGAGATCAAGTGTCTCTTTCCCGGATGTTAAGGCTACATCCTTTTGAAAAAGCATGGCTTTCCTCAAGGCCATGGAGACCGAAGCATCCACATTCATGATTATATTTTAGGCTTCCCACTAAATAAAGAGAAGACACAAATTATCATCAATGATAAGGTCGCTCTGGTTGATAAGAGGGTAGCCAAAAAAGCATTATACCTAGGTGTTCTTATCTCTTCGAGGCTGGAGACCATTGTCAATTTAAATCTAGAACCCCTGGCTGAGAAAACAAAGAAACGGTTGGCAAGATTAAATAATCTGCATCTTACGATGATAGGTCGATGCAATCTTATAAAGATGATCTTCTTTCCAAAAATGTTTTGTAATTTTTTTAGAGCAATCCCTTTAGAGTGTCCTAGCGAATGTTTTAAAATCTTTGATGCTATATTCACTTGATTCTTATGGGCCTATGCCAAACCAAGAAGAGCGCCGAGGTATCTCTCGCTCCCAAAAGAGAGAGGAGGGTGGGCTCTTCCCAATCTCAAATTATATTATTGGGCTTCAATTTTGCAAGATAGCAAGATTTTATTAACTGATTCCCCGTTAATGACCTCTCCAGACTTTACTCCTTCTATATATGAACTATTGATAGGTAAAGAGGCCTGGGGGTGTTTGCTGAGGCAATTGGAATACAGCTACTATAAACAAGCATTGGCATAGCCAATAGGTCTCGCCTTTGGGACCTTATAAGTGTTTAGTTATCCAGCACAATATCCTTGGTGCAACAACATCAACTGTTGCATGGCTAAACATTTATAAGGTCCCAAAGGCGAGACCTAGTGGCTATGCCAATGTTTGTTTTTGCTGTTAGCGCTTGTGTTAGTTCCTAACTTACCCTTTGTGGGTCAAAAATGAGGGTATCGTATGTCTGACTCGTAATACCGTTTAGGCAAATAGAGAGGAAAGTGGTTAAGTAAGCCACTTCTTTATTCTGTAATGATAGGTATGATGTCAATTGTGGCAGTAATGATGAGGCTGTTATCTACCTCGTCGAGTAATAAATATGCTCCCAGTTTTAACAATATCAGAGCGTTTATAACACCCTAATCCAAAGGGTAGCAGAAAGATGGATATACAATTGTTGATAACATGTTTGAGGGAAAATAGACAAAGAGGCACTAAAGTAAAGGGAATGATAAGGATGACATCTCTTTCTATGATGAAGTGATATTGTTGCGCATTGTTTATGTCAATTAGCCCTCCAATTATGGGAGAGTTCCATGCTTTTTAGATTTAAGAGATTGAAACTTGAGTGTTTGACGTTGGTCTGTTCTATACAAAACTGCGTGTCGTGCTCTCATGTCCCTCCAATATTGTACATCTCATGTGACCCATTCACATTCACACAGTGCATCACACGCCCTACTCATGTTTCCTTGAGAGTGTCAGGGGAACCAATGACGTTCGGGTGTTACGAGTGCTGTGCCCAGGAGTGCTTACCTGACGTGTCTCTGGAACTCTGCTGGTGTATCTACCGTCTTTCTCCGATGCCCTATGCATCTGCCTGCTGCTCATGTGGAGCGTCCAGTTGTCATGATAACGCACCACCGCTCCCGGGATCCGCACTCACATTCCCGCCTAAAGGTCAGCGAAAAGTGCCCTGGATTCCTTTTGTCTCCATCCCCTCCCGAGGATCCCCACTCACCTCTTACCTGGGTCAACAAAACCAGTATAAAGCGAATATGCACCGAAAAAGAGCTAACCTAGGGCGCAGGGACAACGTCCAAGGTAGTGCTGCTAGGTCCCAAATAAAACAAAACAAGACCAATTTGCCTTGAAAAGAAACCCACAACAAGCACAAATCCTACCAAAGGAAGCGCAAACGAAAAACTATGGAGTATTACAATTATAACTTGGATATTTCATGAGGCAACCACACAGCATTAAATGCACATGAAACCAAGTACATTGGCGCCCAAAACAGGTTCTTCTTTACATTAAGTGATTTTGACATTGCCTTCCTAAATTCAAACCTATTTAAGTTTTCTTTTATTTATTTTTCTTTTATAATCTATTTTACTTCTAATTATTTAATTCATGCACCTTCTTTTGAAATTCAAGACGGTCGCTTTCTTTAAAAGGAACGCTTATCGTAATAGGAACCGCCCCCTTAAGGAGTTGATTGCAGCGTACTTCTTTTGCTTTGGTGACTGTCTTCCTGTATGCTCTGCCAATGATCGGCCATGTTCGTTCCAAGTATACTTATATTTATGGGTTGGGTGCGCAGCTCCCTTTCGCTACTTTCACTTTCAACGACGACAGTTGTGAGTGGGACTTTTGAGAAAATACCTTATAGTTTAAGGGTTAAACAACCAGAGAAAACTGCAGCAAGATACGATGAACCTTATATGCGATAGCAAGCAAAAGAACCCAAGTTTCACTTTACTATACGTAACATAACTCAACAACACAAGCACTTTGCATCATGTGATAAAACGCTGGAGGTATTGCCCGTCCTGCGTATCTGTGTGCTCAATCTCACAAAGTTGAGTTTGCGCAGTTTGGTTTCTGCAGTGTAGAGTTTGAGTGCTAAGTCGACCCTTATTGTTAGATTAATTCAAATCGTTACAGTGTGCAAAAGAATACTCCTAGTGCAAAATAGTGCTGTCATTTAAAAAGATTAAAACAGTAGACAAAGTGTGAGTGCAAAAGTAACAATAACTAGGTTTGTATGTTAAGTATGCTAATATCAAAACAAGCGCACGTTTGAAAAAAAAGGCAAAAAAGGCATGCAGGCTGCAGCAGTAGGGACATCAGAGAGGGAGAGAGAGGTGGAGGGGTGCACCCACGAGTGGTGCGCGCACACGCTTGCGAGCACCAGGCCATCTGTTTTGCATTATCGCGCACGCGTCTGGGCATGATAATTCAAAACAGATGGTGCCTGTGTGTGTAACCGCAAGCAATAGGCCACACGTACGAGTGTGTGGTCAGCTTTTTGAAGCCCCCTTACTTAGGCGAGACCTAAAAAGTACAGTTTAAGTGTATGTTAGGTACGTACAAGGCCTGGGTCGCTATACGGAAACTATTAGGCCTGGGGAGATTGAACATTTATACCCTGATTGTGAATAATCCAAACTTTCCTGACATTTTTAACGATGGCAATATGCAAGCTTGATACTCGGCAGGTATAGATAAATTGGGGTACTTTTATTTCTCCTGTAGGCCTTGTCTCATTTGACGAGTTAAAAGCAAGATTCAGTATTAACAACAAGGAGTTTTTTAAGTACCTACAAGTCAGGGATTACCTCCAACGGAAAGTGGGCGGCTCCACTGGTTATGAAAAAAATGTTTTGGTTGACAATTCGATAACGCAGAATTCAATCCACATTGGGGTGATTTATCAATCACTGAACAATGAAATGAAAGACGATCTGGACAAACAGTGTGTTAAGTGGCAGAACAAGCTAACTGTCTCTGAAAACTAATTTGCAAAGGCTCTTAGCCTATCCCAAACTGTTTTAATGTCGGCAAACTTACAAATCCAGTTTTTTAAAACATGTTTTATGCTTTATTATACACCGGCAAGAATCGCAAAGTGGGGCTTGGGCCGGGAACCAATTGTCCGCGTTGTTACACTTACTGTGCTGATATCGTTCATATGTTTGCATATTGTCTATCTTTAGAATCGGTCAAAAATGAAATAAAAAATGTTCTCGTCATCAAATTGGATATAAAAGTATCACTGACTCCAAAATGAATTCTGTTAGGGGTACATGAAGAGAAACAGACCCCGGGCACGCATTATTTCCTTGCTGTATCTATGACGATTTTTAGACTTAATATTGCTTCAGCGTGGCTGGAGCCACAGCCCCATCAGTTTCAACACTGGCTTGCCCACATATTAGCTGTATATAAAATGAAGACGGCAATCTATTGTAGGAAAGGCTCTAAGGCATAAAAAAGGGCAGCTAATATGGGCACCTTTACTCAGACTTGAAAACTGATGCTGTATGTAAAGTTAGCAAGGATGCTTACATCTATTCACTTTTAGCCCTGTCTTTTTGTGTTTATCTTTGCACACCACACTTTAAATAATGGCTGGATGTTTATATCTGTTTTTATATACCTGAATTATTTATTGATGAAATGTCATCAGGTTGTCTATCGCCTGTGGATTGAGTCCAATATCGTATCATACTTGTATATCCCGGTGAGCATTATGAACGGTAGTATCCATGTATTTATTCCCTGATCGGGTGGGGTGGGGTTGTCTGGGGTGTATTGTTATGATGGAAAATAGTTAATAAAGATTGATAAAAAAAAAAAAAATTAAGAAGCATGGCTTTCAGTTTGCTCGGAGAATATAAGCATATGTCTGAAACAGTTATTGAAGGCCACAGAATTGCTTCCCTAACTTTGAGGGCTGGTGGAAAAAATACTTGTGTACAACTAGTAACTATTGAATTAACCGTTAAAAGATAAGAGATACCTGGTTCCATTCCACTGCAGCCTTGATAATTCAGCATCAAATAGGTCCCATTAGAGAGCAGCTTGAAAACTGGATGAATCACTGCTCCAGGAGAACCCTTCAGATAACAGTTCAAGTTTGCAACCAATGCATTACAAGCCCTGTGAAGTGAAATGTCCTTGCAAATCAAGGACCCACTTAAAGTGTTCTCACATTCTGAACCACTGAGAAAAACTTCTGTGTCCCCATTCCTGCACCTGAACTTGAAAGGTGATTCCCAGTGTTCATGCACAAATCCTTCTCCTAACGTTTCATACCTGCCTATCTGGTAATGTTGTAGAATAAATTGGAACTGGAATGTCGTGACTGGTAGGGTCATGTACCCATGGATTATCCAATCCGTGGAAGGGGTTTCTGCAACAGTGAAAAGGTAATTGTTCCAATTTTTCAATGTGCAACATGGTATACTTTTCATCTCTTTGTGCTATTATAACTGTCTTTCTGAGAGATCGAATGAAGAAAACAGATTGGATGTGTTAATATAACACCATGGCACGTGGTCTGAATGCAAGGTTTAAAGTGTCCAGCTTAACAAAACAATTAACCGACGTTGTGACTGTCCGTGTTGTGAAATAGACATGTCTTGTTGTATAAAGTCAATTGCAGATTACACTATGTTGCCCAATGAGTACATCCTAGAAGATGTGGTCACACCACTGTCAACCACTGCCGAAGCCTTTTCTAGATTGATCCTATCAAACTCACGCAGCCTTTTGGCAGCTTCCTTTTGAGAGACTTTCCACAGGTCATTGGAATTGGAATTGATGATGCATTAATTAACTGCAAATCACGCCTTTATAGGCATATCCCTGAACTCAGGAACGTGTCAGGTTCCCTTTCCAGATGTCCTTCTCCAAACGATGTGGGATCTATTAATGCTCTGCCCAGATAATGACCCTATAAGAACCCTGAGGGTCAAAACTCCATCCACATGAGGGGGCATTAAGATAGTTTACCAAGAAGCTGGTCAACTGGGAGTTAGCGAGGCAATGATGAATTTTTCCATTATTATGTCAAACCATTCGATATGCCAGCACTACAGCAGACCACCTTATTGTCTATTGCCTACTTCGCATTATGTTTATCACTGCACACATTTGCACAGTGTGATCACTTTACTTTACAAAGCACAATTGTTGCTCATTATAAATTCTTCTGTATAATTTGAAATTTTCAATGGTTTCTGTTCATAAAGGACTATTTTACTGCACTAAGGTCTCCGAATATCATTGTTAAGATTAATTTGCGTATGATTGGATTAACCAACAATGAAACATTGATATTGTTCATGCTGATAAATAAAACCTAATAGGATATTTGTTGCATTTTGATTACTGCTCACCCAAGCAGGCAAGGAACCTGTGGCACTGCTAGAAGGGGCCTATAATCGAAGAATTTTAACCATTGGTGTAGGAGCCCTCTTCCAGCATGTCTATGTGGTCATGTTGCCTAGGCCGTGCCTATCCCATAGAATAGATGTAGTTTATTCTGCCTTTCTAAAATGTGCAGAAGCTCCTTTGCATGGACCATTAAATAATGCACTAAATATATTTTAATAAAGAGCATTTAATATTCTTTTCTACGTCAGTGCCTTAAGTTTACTATTCTCTCTCTATTTTATCTTGATCAAGCCATGAACACAAAAAATTGACTGAAAGTAACATTAAAGCCTTCCAATTTACATTTATTTAACTATAACTCTGCTACATGAGCTAAAAATGCTACTTCTCAGTAGTTATTTTTTTTACCTATTTTAGTCAATAGTACTTGTAACTTTAATATTTTATCGCTTAGGTGTGTCTGAGTAAAATGAGTAACATGTAACTGGATTGATGTCTCATTTTAGTTTTTGCTGATATTGTCTTGCTTTTGCATAAGTTGGTTGTTTCAGTCAAAGTTGTTGCATGCTAAACAATTCCTGCTTTAATAAGCCTGCCACTTTTTAGGAAAAATTCTGAAAAGAGAGATCAACATGCTAACAAATTTCCATATAGAAATCCCATTTATTCTTCCTTATTAGAATTTTATTGACATCGGTAGTGTTTACTCCCATTATGCAGAATTTGTAATCCAATGACACTGTCTAAATTACCTTTAAAGGCCTAATTACAATGTCGGTCGGAAAGCCTGTGACTGCTCGCCCGCGCCTTTCTGATCAACATTGTAGGTTTAAACTCTGACCGCCTCAATGACGGCAGTCGGAGTTTAAACTGCCCGGGAAACCTGACTCGGTTCCGACGCGTTTACAGAGTTCGTCGCCGAGTCAAAAATACCTCATAATCCCTTAAAGATGGTGTTTTCACCATCTGTATTATGATGGCACTTTCTCACAGCAAGTTCCATGTCAGCCTTTCTGACATGGAACTGCTGTTGGACAGTGTCTTTGGGGCCCCCTTCTCCTTGGTTCTCGGCATGCTTCCAATAGGAGCTTGTGTTGTGGACAGTTTCAGCAAAAAAATTGAAGTTTGCGACTGCCCCATGTATGGTCGCATCCTAATTGTGGTGTCGTAACCGTTGACCTGAGGTCGGTCGGTTCCCCATCCGCAGCGATGTCGGTCGGAGGCAACTCTGACTGCCACGTAACCAGGGCCTATATGTTCAACAATTGATATAGGTTAAGTTAAAGTTACAATGCACAGTAAATAACTTTACATATAACTCACTTTATTGCACACGTACTTGAACTATGATGTCCGCACTTTCACTAAAAAGTCACCTGCCATTAGATTTTTTTTAATATATCAGAAAAAAAGAGAATTTTTATCAATAGGTCGACATAATTGCCCCACTTCCATTTGTCTGTCATCCATATGCCATATTTACCTTCAGACCCGAGATGGATATCTTCCTCAAGAAATGGGAGCTGTGTGCTACTTTTGTTGAATAATAATACCTAATTGAAACCATGCTGACTGCAATTCGGCTTAAATAGCTGTCTTCTAGTGAACATAATTACCTTCCCGAAATCCATTTCAATCCTTGATTGCAAACTTAACAGGTAGGTGCCTTTTTTATCTTTGGATTTTGCAAAATGTATGTTGTCAGGCAGAAAACTGTTTACACGACTTTCCTTATATTGTTACTAGTGTTCATTTTGTCTTCACCACATCAGTACTAACATTCCATCATTCTCAGTGATCGATATAAAAGTATGAAACAAATGTTAGCAGTTGTACATGCACCTAAGTTCTCCCTACAGGGGAGTAACTTAAAATCCCCTTCTACCTAAAATGTATCATTGACTAAAGCATGCCACTGCAGCCTCTTAACGTATTTTCTCTCTGCACCAGACCATAGTCTCTTTGATTCTACATTAAATATTGTAAGATCCATTTTAATTCTTTGTAGGCTTTCTCTTAATATATGTTCCATTTTGTCACATTTTGGTTTATGGATATTGGGCTACCCTTTAATAAATAAAGGCAATACATTTTAATGCCATCCTTCATTAATTTTAAAAAGGAGTTCAAACCAATTTTCATGCTTTGTTGCTCATCAGTTCTTTAATTGTTGTTCCTTTCAGGTGTTATCCATGAGTTTTCCTTTACCTTTTGCATTTTAGTATCGTTGTTAGTGTTCGCTGTTATAGTTTTTATATACAATGCATTTTGTATTTCTGTGTCAAAAGTGTGTGCAACACTCACTAGTTTTCTGAGTTAATGTTGTTGCATTATAACTAATGGGCTAAATAAATTAAAAAAATAGAGGTTTAAAAAAAAAAACAGATAATGAAAATAACAGAGCAATTATGCTCCATATTTAGAATAAAGTCTAAAATCAAGGCTGTTTTGAAACACAAATAAAGACAGTAATCCCATTTTCGCCACAAAATGACTATAATGCGGTAATACAGTCCAGAAATGAAGGACACTTCCACCATGTTGCAACACAAAATGGAAGGGCAGATAGAAAATATTCTTTTTTTAAAAAATATATATTTATTGGCATTTTTCATAGTTGCATTACAGCAACAGTGCACAGCAGGAATGTGAAGACGTTTTAACGTCAATACCTCAGCATCAAGTTCTTTATACAGTGGTAAACAGTAAGACGACAATTGCATGTCCCATCGGTCCTCCTCTAATCCACCCCCCCAACCTTCTTCCTCACGCATCCCAGGACTTCACTGGGATTCAGTAAGTATAAGTCCATAGTATTCAAGCCACGGCTTCCATATTCTCCAGAACCTTTTGCGACAGCCCCTTGCCTGATAGGTCGTTTTCTCCCCCAGCATATACATGTCCATGCTTCGCTTCCATTCAGTGATGGGCATAGCACCGCCCCCCCATGTCCTGGCCAGGTCACGTTTCACCACCACCAGTCCCAGCTGGAGTAGCAATATATTTGTCCTACGAAGATCAACTTCTGTGAGAATTCCTAGCAGGACTAACTGCGGGTTCAAGGGGATCGTCTCCTCCAGAATGGCCTCCAGCTCTAACAGATTCACCCAGTCTCTCTGAATCTGGGAACATTCCCAAACCGTATGAAAGAAGGTACCCTCTTGTGCTCAGCAGTGCAGGCAGCTGGGTTCCTCCGCTCTCTCTATTCGAAATAGACATGCCCTATCATAGTGCGACCTGTGTAAATACTTGAGTTGGATCAATCGTAATTGTGATTTAATGGCCACCTCGCGAGGATGCATCAGGGCCATTTCCTAGTCCAGTTTCTCTATTTCCCCCACATCTAGCTCCCATTTGGCCTTCAACTTCTGTAAGGAGTCTGGTTTGTTGTTGATGATGGTCCTATACGTCCAGGAGACTGCCTTGTCTTCCATTTCTCCCATCAAGAGGCGACCCTCTAGTGGTGCATGTGAGAAGTTGGCCTGGCATATGCTGGTCACTAGTTATAGTGGCCCCCTTGCACCAGTCCAATTCGACTCTTATGGTAGATAGGTTTAAGACAACCTTTTAAAGAAAGCTATCCTAGTGGTAGCTGTGGAGAGCAGCCTTCAGGCTAAGTCTCAGTGGAATGTAAAGCAGCTTGTTTTACCACACAGGTACATATATATCAAATATATATGTATTTATTTCTAGACACACTACTAATCTCTTTATGAGGTTAGAAGCCAGGAACACATAAAAAATATCAACGTTTCACAGTAAGTTAAGCACAAATATGGCTGGGGCCCTAGGGGCGTACCAGACCATAAACTAAAAAAGAGGTTTAGGAAAGTCGACTTGCAGAATGACAAGGCCTAGGGCCTGTAGAATTGCTGGGGCTTCACTACTGCAGTGAAAGCAGGTAAGTAACAGACCCACGGGAGATGCATGCAGTGTGAGAACACAGCCGCGGGTTCCCTATTGAATACAATGGAGCAAGTCGCGGTTTGATTTTTAAAGTTTTAGGGTACTTCGAGGAAGTCTACAAGCAAGCCACTTACAAGGTAAGTAATTTGAGGGCCAACACACACTACGCCCCGGAGTGCACGAGTTACCTCACCCAGGGAAGCCGGGTGCATAGGTGTCTTTTGGTGTCGGGTCGCGTCGCGTCGCTGTTTTCTATGGAGACCAAAGAAGACTTGCTGCTTGCGAAGACTGAAGAAGTGTCCAGTGGAATCCAAGGCTGGATTCGAGATGCAGATGACCTGAAAATTGAAGGGACAGTGTTCACAGTAACCCGGGGCCAGGAAGATGGATGCCCACGGAAGTCGGGTGATTTCAGGTGATCAAGGGTGTTTTGACTCTTGGCTCACGAGGTCAGAGATCGATGATATCCAGCAGCTGGATTTGGAGTGTCCCACAATGTCTGCAGCTGACTGCAGTGTCGGCAACCAGATTGGAGCCAACAAGCCTTGGCAACAGCAAGTCTTCTGGAAAATGAATTTAGTCAATGGTGCAGACCAGCAAGGTCAGAGGGACTCACCCAGCAAAGGTAGGTAAGGACAGGCCTGGAGCAACCAAGGGAGCCCTTTGAGTTGATAAGAAAGTCTTCGGGGGACCCACAAGCTAACAGGCAAGGGATCGCAAAGATGCCTCTTGAGGAAATGCGTCACAGAGCCCACGGTCACTCGGGTTGGGGTAGGCTTTTGATTTTCACTGCAAAACCTGCTGAAGGCTTGGGCCACAAGTGGTCTAAAGCACAAGTTCGTAGAATGTCGTGAAAGGGTTGCACTCAACAATAGCGCATGGTACCCGGGTATTGCTGTTCCTCGTCACTCGTGGGGTCCACTCACCTCAGCTCTGCTGGGGACTCACAATGGCTGTCGAGAAGTCAGGAAATCTACTTCTAGGGCTGCAGGGACTTCGGACTCTGGCGGGAGCGGGAAAGTTTACGACCGTTGATTAGAGTTTTTGGTGCCTGCCAAGCAGGGGAGTCACTCCTTGACTCCAAGGGAGATTCTTCTGTCTTCCAAAGGTAGTGGAACGTCGAAGGGCCAGGATTCTTCTTTGTAGAGCATCATCCAGGGTTATCTACTTTGCAATGGCAAGGTTTCCTATATTATACTGAAGATAGGGGAGGGACTAGCTCTAGGACCACTCCTCTGGGAGGGTCAGGGTAGGGGGTGGTTACACCCACTTCCCTTTGTCCAGTTTCATGCCAGAGCAGGGACAGGTAGCCCCTGAACCAATTTGAGCTGGCATATGCACAGAGGAGCCTACTGCTCCCCCAGTGCAGGACTTCAAAGCACTTTAGAAGTGCACCCACCCAGCCCCAATACACTGAATACTGCCTGGAAGGTAGTGACACCTCCCTGTGACAGGATGCCTATTGTTGGGCCTCCTCCACTGCGAGTTTCAGTCAGCAGCAGGAGGGCAGCTCAGTGTCTGTGCTGGTGGCATCCATTTTGTGATGCCAGGGCTCTTTCAGATATCTACCGTATTACCACAGTAGGTACATGTCGTCCCCTCTAGAAGGGTGGGATCATACTCCCACACCAGTTACTGGTGTGAAGGTATGATTCCAAGTTGTTTGACACCAAACACAACATGTTTTGATGAAGTCATTCCAAAGTTAGCATTTACCGGCAGGTTATAATTAGGGCTCCCGGTTTTCCGTTTAAACGGATATTTACATATAAATACAGACGGAATTATTTTTTTCCTTCGTCTGTATTTATATTTAAAAGCGGGAAAATACTACCAAATTTTGCTGCACTGCCGTGCTCCAGCCGAGTTGCTTCGCCATGCCCCTCTCCCTTATTCTAGGGGTGTATCTGCCCACCAGTAACACAAAACCCTTGCAGGGCCCTACAGCTTGTGGTTTGCTGGAAATTCCTTCCTATTAGGGTCATTTTTTAACTGCTGCTGTGCCCCCTGAGCCAATCGTGGTTGGATCCATGCGTCACAGTTCTCTGTTCCCGGGGGCTGAATCTTTTAAGCTATAGGCAAAGTGGAGCTGCAGGGACTCTTAGAAGAGGTGAAACAACAGCGAGGCCTCATTAACATGCAAATTGTCTTTTAAAGACCTGTGAAGTGCTCGGGTGTGGCTGTGTGTGTGCCGGGAAGCTTTCTCATCCCGGGCTGCCACACACGACGGGGGGGCTGAAGCCCTGTGAGTCCAATGGGTGTTGCGCGCCTGCGTGTGCACCGCACATCCCCTGACACTGCTATGCGCCCCTTAGGTCTGGGCTGCTCCGGATCCAGAGAAGGGGTCATTGCAGAAAGTCTGTGTGTGGGGGGGGGGTAAGAAACAGACGCTACAAGAACACTGCTCAACCGTACAGCCAACTAAGTGTTAAAAGACAAGAGAGTTGGAGGGGGTGGGGGTGAAGTGCGGTTATAAGTGTGACGTAGAAATGGGCTAGTAGACCTCAGTGTGATAAGCGCCAGTTAAGGTCAAAATTCGGAGGGGGGTTTGTTATAGTAAATTTATTTCACAGCTTTAAGTGTTTTTTTAGCTCACCTAAATTCTCACACATCGGCTCTAGTATCATTTAAATTAAAGAATCAACATATATTAACAACTTGTGCTACAAAATGAATGCACGTTTATGATTCTGTCACCTCCTTCCCCTCACGCGCCTAGCACCGCTCTCAATGAAGGCATCCAGGCGCCTGATTGAATCTGGTGTCCCACATTATGTGAAGTGTGTGAAAGAAAGTACATGTGGACACAGTGGGCATGGCACCGAGACACGCAGCTGAGGCTTAAAAAAGCCCCCTTGTATTCTCACTGTGAAACCCTATACTCTGAGCTTAGCCCACACACTTACCGCAGGTGGGAGCCGCAGGGTTTATTTGCTGTCGGAAGACAGCCTTTGGGGGACACAAAACGCAATCAATTAAACTAAACTGGACATTGTAGGAATGTAAAAAAATGTGGTATTTGTGTCAAATATTAATCAGAACTCAGGAAGTAATAAACGCAATGTGTTCTCCTTTGGTACAACGGTGGAATAAAATAAAGTGCATGGGTGTCACTAATAGACATTAATTGTTGAAGAGACGCTATTTTAACTTTTTTTTTAAGTATTGGACCCGGAAATTGTAATTGTATAGCGCTTACTACAATTGAGGAGGTGATGAAGCACTTTGCAGCAAATTTCGCACTCCTCCAGAACCCAAGATTAGAGTTAAATAGTTTGCATATCGGTTATATGTGCTTCCTTTGTTCCCAATGTGCATCTGTTCTCGTGCGTTGACGCCATGTGTGCTTCTGGTCACTTAAACAATCCAGAAGAGAAAGTGCTTGAATCCTTCTGAACAGGGCGTCGTGGATATGTCAGACTTGAACATAAATGTACACCTCGCCCCCACCAAGCACCATCTTGACCAAACAGTCATCAAACAGGCACCACACCTACTGAAGGACAAGCTCACCAACTCCAGTGTGGCCAGGACACAATAAGACCAAAGTGCAAAAAAGTAAAAACCTGTGAAGTGCTCGGGTGCGGCTGTGTGTGGCCGGGAAGCTGTCTCATCCCGGGCTGCCACACACGACAGAGAGGGCTGAAGCCCTGTGAGTCCAATGGGTGTTGCGCGCCTGGCTGCAAGAACAATCTGGCCACGAACTCGGCAAACACTCCAGTCACTGCGTCTTCACAGCCAAGCTGGGTAAGTACACTCTCCCAACGTCCACAGCGCACCGCAAACACGTCCCAAAAACACATGTGCAGAGCAGTACACTGTACCTGCCCCTCTGCACCCAGCACATATACTGTCGGTGTCTATCTCTGCCTCGGGAGCTGTTCCAGAAGCTGTGCAATGAAAGTTACTGCATGAAATGAAAAAAAGAGGGATTGTAGCCAGACGTCGGAGTGAACTGTAAAAATTAAGTAATATGTTGGAATACAAAATATACTACAGCTGTACACTGTTTTGTGAAAACACACAGACCTATTTGAGTTTCAATGTACCAAAACATCTCACCCTGTAAAAAAACATGTATCACATCGGCCTTGCGAAGATATATTCATCTGTTGATATTTGTTCTTTTGAAAGCCCAATTGTATTAATATTTTTACTTTTTTTAGAAGCCAGTTTCTGCACAAGTGAGGGACAATCCCTCATTTCTGTTAGCTCCATGCAAACTGTGGCAGGTCTCTTAAAAGAGTAAATTTTATGAGTATCATTTTCTCCATGACGGCCCCTTCTATGTCTTATGGCAGCTGCAAAGTTGTAACTGCACTTAAAGGCTAGGGCAAGTACATGACTGTGGCCGATTTCCACACACACTGACACTATTGTAAGATCATATTAGTTTGCATTAAAATGCGAATATAAATTGTGGTAGTACTGAGCTGTGGATAGCCTTAAATAAATGTGGAAAAATACTAACTGCAGCGTCGTCTTTTGGCTGCGGAAAAAATAAATGCGGATATATACAGAAAAAATGCCCAAAAAATAAGTACAGATAAATACAGATGGAAATGGCAAAAAAATAAACACCATAAAACCGGGAGCCCTAGTTATAATGCAAGTAAGAGTATATGGTTTAACCGCATCCACAAACAGCCACTAGGAATAGACCCTGCCAGCCGCAGAGGGGTGCTGCTCATGCAGAGGCACCCCCTCACATTGTAAACCAAGCACCCTGCCCTCAGGATTGATAGCGTCTGCCATAGGGGTGGCTGATAGGTTTATATGTGTGTGTATGGTGAGATATAGGAACCTGTACCTCAGTGAGGAGTGCTAACACTACCTCACCCCGGCTGCAGTAGCAGGTCTGTGGTGTCAGATTTAGTCTGCGTCCCAGGGGTGGCATAATACATGCTTCAGCCCCTGGTAGGCCTGTGAAGTACCTATGCCCTTGGTACCTAAGGTACCATTTACCAGGGGCTCATAAGGTACCACAGTATCCAATCACTAGTGCATCTAGTATGCACACCATGTCATTTAAGGGAGTAAGCAGATAGGCTGGGGTCCTGGATAGCAGGATCCCAGCCAGACTAGTCAAAATAAACACCAGGAAAAAAGTGGGGGCAACCATGTAGTCAGATTCCACCCTCCTACATAACCCCCCCTCCAAACGAAAGGAGATAAGGCTAACCTTGTCCAGATAAGCCTTTATTTCCTGAGTGGCCATATAAGAAAGAACCTGCACTAGCATGGTTGCTCCCTGTCTCATGGTCTACTTGGGAAATCCTACCCCAAGGGGTTCTAGAGTTTCTCCAAAGTCTAGGGAAAATAACTGTATTGTGTTTTGGTACAGAAGTAGGCTGGTGGGGTGGAAGTGAGGCCCTATTTGGGGTGGTCTCAACTTCCTCAGACCACTGGTCACCATGGAAGCCTTTCTGTCCATGACTGTGTCATATCTGGCCCTAAGGGTCAACCTCTGGCTGCCTACAGCTGGGGGTTGGGCCCCTCTGGTTGGAGCAGTGGAGGGCATAGGAATGTTTGGGGCAACTATGTCCCAGGTCTCCCTGTGCCCAACAGAGTCCATCTGTGGGATGCCTGTACCTAGGGGTAAGGGGGATCCCTCAGTTTGTAGAGGAATATTCACCTGGCTAGAACTACTCTGCTGGGTGTCCCTAATCTGTTGATGAGGGGGTTCCTCTGGACAGGGGGCCACTAAGGGTTCACTGACCTCCCTGACCTCTGTAGCCCTGGGCTGACTGAGGCAGGGTAGAGAGGGGCAGGATACCTGCTCCAGACTGGGTACCACCTTGGAAGGATCCCCTGCCATCAGAGCTGTGGCCAGGACAGACCTGACCACTTCTGGGGCAGTAATTTCACAAGGGGCAGGGTCAGTTCCCTTAGAAAAATGACCCTTACCTTTAGTCTGGTGGGGGAGGACTGTTCCTCACCCCCTATGCTCTCTGTTTGTGTGGAGTGATCCATTGTTTCAGGCTTCACTCCCCTTAATTTCTCCTGGGGTGGAGGTGAGGCCCTCAGGGTCTCATCCACTCTCCCAGGAATGCCTTACATTCTTAAATGGGCATTGTGGTCTACCTCAGCCCAGGCTGAGATTTCCAGATCATTCCCCAGTAGACAATCTACAGGCAAGGTTGGGGACACTGCTACTCTCTTTGGGCCAGTGACCCCTCCCCAGCTGATATTTACCACTTCCATGGGGTGGTCTGTCCTAATTCCATCAATATTGGTCACCTGGTATCTAAACTCAGGTAAAAGCTGCTTTAGGGGCACTAGTCTCCTTGTCACCATGGTGACACTAGCCCCTGTGTCCCTGTAGGCCACAGCCTTCTGACCATTGATCATGGGCTCTTGTCTGTACTTGCCAAAAATATTGGGACTCATGGTAAAGTTGGCAAACCCCATGCCACCATCACAGACTAGAGTTGCTTGTGTAGGGGACCTGGTTAGGCCAGGGTCCACCTGAGTTCCCCAAGAAAGCCCAACTAAGTTTTTGGGTGCACTCCCACCACCTGGGGGATTACTACTAGTAGTAACAGGAGGTGTTGGAGCTGTAATGGGAGGAACATTTTCTTTATTGCCATTCTTTGGACAACTGGAGTCAGTTTTCCAGTGGCCAGGTTGCTTGCACACATGGCAATATGGTTTCTTATTGGAAGAGGAATGATTTTGGGACCCCCCCCCCCCCCAGAACTGGATTTTTGGGGCCCTTCAGAGGACTTTTCTGTTTTATTATCCCTACCTTTCTCTTTGGGCTTAGTGGAATCTTTCTTCTGGTCACCACCTTGGTTCTTGGGCCTCACCTTTGTTCTGACTCATTTGTCTGCCTTCTTTGCCAATTCTTGGGGAGAGGTCAGATCAGGGTCCACCAGGTACTGGTGTAAGAGTTGGTTTTGACAATTGCTAAGGATCTACTCTCTCATAATCAAATTATACAATCCTTTAAAGTCAGTTGATCTACTGCCAACCATCCAACCCTCCAGAGCCTTGGTAGCACAATCTACAAAGTCCACCCAGTCCTGTGTCTGTGCCTTCTGGATATCTCTGAACTTCAACCTGTACTGTTCAGTGGTTAAGCCAAACCCATCTATTAATGCACTCATCAGGGCTTCATAGTCATTAGCATCCTCTTCTCTAACAGTGAGGAGCTTGTCTCTACCTTTATCTGAAAAGGAGAGCCACAAGATTGCTGCCCACTGTTTCTGGGGGACCTGTTGAACTTTACAGGCCCTCTCCATAGCATAGCAGTTATCCATTTGTGGATATCATCCCCACTCTGGTAGGGAGGAACAACCTTGGACAGGTTCCTATGGTCTGGAATGTATCTCTGCCTCTAGGGACACTGTTGCTGCCACCAGGGGTTTTTAACCCCTCTTTTCTAGAAACTCTCTGGAGCTCAAAGGCTTCTCTATCTAAGGCCAATTGATTGATTCTGAGGGAAAGCCTAGCTTCCTCATACTGGAGCATCTTGTACCTTCTTTCAGATGAAGTATCTCTATGAAAGTATGAGTTCCTCTGATGGACAGAATCTTTGTCAGAGTGATATGAGTGGTTAGATTCCCTTGAAGGGGACCTAGGCCTCTCTTCCACTCTGTCAACTCTCTTAGGGAGAATTCCTCTGTCCTGTTCAGACCTTTCTGGGTCTGGCCCTTCAATCACAGACTCCAGGTCATCTTGATTGTCATCATCTGACCCAGAGACTATGGCTGACCCACCCCCTGATCCAGATCCACCAGCTCCTAGAGCCAGCCTAAGATCATCTGCTATAAGTAGATTCATCAGGTGTTGTGTGGAGGGACTCTGTCCTAATCCCAGGTGTCTTGCAACACACATGGCCTTCAAGTCAAAGAAGGTCATGTCCTTATACTGGGGTTGGGTGGACCCACTGGCTCCATCCCTTGAGGACATTCTAGTGTTATGCAGTATTGCACTACCTACACTAGTTTGTGGCCTACTGATCCTAGCTCGAGCTGTAGCAAGGGTGTGATATCCCTTCACAAACAACTCTAAGTTCAGTAGAACTTATTGATACTAAGCTTGACTGTTATATGTACCTTGAGTACCTTTAGTGGTTTTCAGTTAGTAATTCAAATAGAGATTTTCTGGTAAAACAATGGCAAGCTGGAATCCCATACGCTGCCCACCAATGTGAGAAGTTGGCCTGGCAAATGCTGAGCACTAGTTATAGTGGCCACCTTGCACCAGTCCAATTCGACTCGTATGGTAGATAGGTTTAAGACAACCTTTTAAAGAAAGCTATCCTAGTGGTAGCTGTGGAGAGCAGCCTTCAGGCTAAGTCTCAGAGGAATGTAAAGCAGCTTGTTTTACCTTATAATCTCTTGAATTACCAAATGAAAGGACACCACACAGTTTATATATATCAAATATATATGTATTTATTTCTAGACACACTCTACTAATCTCTTTATGAGATTAGAAGCCAGGAACACATTCAAATATCAACGTTTCACAGTAAGTTAAGCAAAAATATGCCTGGGGCACTAGGGGCGTACCAGACCATATACTAAAAACGAGGTTTAGGAAAGTCGACTTGCAGAATGACAAGGCCTAGGGCCTGTAGAATCGCTGGGGCTTCACTACTGCAGTAAAAGCAGGTAAGTAACAGACCCACGGGAGACGCATGCAGTGTGAGAACACAGACGCGGGTTCCCTATTGATTACAATGGAGCAAGTCGCGGTTTGATTTTTAAAGTTTTAGGGTACTTTGAGGAAGTCTATAAGCACGCCACTTACAAGGTAAGTAATTAGAGGGCCAACACACACTAGGGCACTGGAGTGCACGAGTTACCTCACCCAGGGAAGCCGGGTGCAAAGGTGTCTTTTGGTGTCGGGTCGCGTCGCTGTTTTCTATGGAGACCAAAGAAGTCTTGCTGCTTGCGAAGACTGAAGCGGTGTCCGGTGGAATCCAAGGCTGGATTCGAGATGCAGATGACCTGAAAATTGAAAGGACAGTGTTCACAGTCACTTGCCAGTGACCCGGGGCCAGGAAGATGGATGCCCACGGAAGTCGGGTGATTTCAGGTGATCAAGAGTGTTTTGACTCTTCGCTCACGAGGTCCAGGAGAGATCACCGATGACCAGCAGCTGGATTCGGAGTGTCCCACAATGTCTGCAGCTGACTGCGGTATCAGCAACCGGATTGGAGCCAACAAGCCTTGGCAACAGCAAGTCTCATGGAAAGTGAATTTAGTCAATCGTGCAGACCAGCAAGGTCTGAGGGACTCATCCTGCAAACGTAAGTGAGGGCACGCCTGGAGCAACTAGGGGAGACCTTTGAGTTGATAAGAAATTCTTCGGGGGACCCACAAGCCAATGGGCAAGGGATCACAAAGACGCCTCTTGAGGAAATGCTTCACAGGAGCCCACGGTCACTTAGGATGAGGTAGGCCTCTGATTTTCACTGCAAACTCTGCTGGAGGCTTGGGCCACAAGTGGTCTAAAGCACAAGATCAGTAGAATGTCGTGAAGAAGTTGCACTTGACAGTAATGCATGGTACCCAGGTTTTGCTGTTCCTCGTCACTCATGGGTTCCACTCACCCCAGCTCTACTGGGGACTCACAATGGCCATCGGGAAGTCAGGAAATCCACTTCTGGGGCTGCAGGGACTTCGGACTTCGGACTCCGGCGGAAGTTGGAAAGTTTTCGACCATTGATTAGAGTTTTTCGGTGCCTGCCAAGCAGGGGAGTCACTCTTTGACTCCAAGGGAGATTCTTCTGTCTTCCAAAGGTAGTAGAACGTCAAAGGGCCAGGATTCCTCCGTATGCTTCGCAATTATTCATTATATTGGGGATGGATGTCTCCGGTTTTGTGACATACATCAGTATGTTGTCCGCATATAGTGAGATGCGTTCATACGATCCCTCCCCCCTGGACCTCTAAATCCCGTTATATTGCGTGCCCCGGCCGATCGAGAATTCCTTGGACACTACTCTGTTGACTCTAGTTCTGGCCAGTGGTTTTTCATAGAGAATGGCAATCCACCGCCCAAATACTGGGCCAAATCCGAACTCTTCCAACACTACCATAAGAAATGGACAGTGTCAAAAGCCTTTTCAGCATCTAGAGACAGGAGGAAATGTAGGTGTTCTTTAGTGGTTGCCACCTCCAACCAGTTATGTAGCCTCCAGAGGGTGTACCTTGTCGACCGTTTAGGCATAAAGCCAGATTAGTCCCAATGTATGAGTCCCGATATGACCCTTGTGAGTCTGGTGGCTAATATCCTAGCCAGTATTTTAGTTTCCATACTTCTGCGGTGGTCTGCCCTCTTTGGGGATCACCATGATTGTGGCAGTCCTCAAGTCTCTAGGGAGACCTCCCGTCTCATGTGCCATGATTGTGGCAGTCCTCAAGTCTCTAGGGAGACCACCCGTCTCATGTGCCTCCAAGTATAATTGAAGGAGGTGTGGGCAAAAGAGTGTCACGTTCTGCTTAAAAAATTCCTGGGGGCCTGAAACCTTGCCAGTCTTCAGCTGGCCAATGTCAGTTACAATTTCCTCCTTGGTGATTGTCCCATCCAATATCTGTGAATCACTATCCGTCAGCTTCGGAAGGTGCGCGTGTTGGAGGTAGGCCTGTATCTGCTCTGGTCCTGCCAGGTCATGTTGTGTATAAAAGTGTTCATAATAATCTGCGAATGCGTTGGCTATTACTAAAGGGGTGTTGTGCGTCTGGCCAGTATTAGTCTGTATCTGTGTCACCCACCTATTTCTAATTCTTTCCTACTGAGCCATGCAAGCAGACGGCCTGTTTTGTCCCCCGCATCATATAACCGTTGGTGCATGTCTTCTATCGCATGTTGTGCGTCCTTTGTAGCCAATGCAAAATATTCTCTTCTGAGAATTTGCATTCTACGCTGCCGTGAGGGGTCACTACTTGTGCTGGCCTGTGTTTCCAGTTGCAGTAGTTGGGATTCCAGCCCTGCAATTTGTTCTCCCTCCTGTCGTTTCTTGTGAGCTATGGTGTTTTGGGCTCTAGCTCTCAATACCAGTTTGTAGGTATCCCATAGTGTAATAGCCGAGTCTACTGACCCCACATTCTCACTAAAGTAAATTTCAGAATCTATCCTAATTTCTTTGGCAACCTGTGGGTCTCTGAGTTCCCATGGGTTGAGTTTCCATTCCCCTGCTGATCATTGTGGCCGAGTGCCCACCGTGAGCCACAGTGGCGAGTGATCTGAAAGGCCTCTCGCCAGATGTTCCACTTTATATATGTCTACCAATTCTCTCACTGGAGTTAGTATATAATCTAGACGTGAGAAGGCGCTGTGTGCCCCCGAGTAAAAGGAATAGGCTCTGGTCTGGAGGTGTTGCCTATATCTGTGAGTGCCAGTGTGTCGGTGAACTTTTTGAATGGCGTCTCCCTAGTACCTCCTGTGGGGGTCGTCGTACGATCCATTGTGGGATCCATTACATCATTAAAGTCTCCCCCAATGATCCAGCTTCTAGCAAGACTGTCGCTTGTTTTTCTAGTGTTTTCTTCTGTAGTCTGGGGACACATATATGCTAATGAGAGTAATGTTTCTCCTGTCTCACATCCCCTTTACCGCGACGTATGTGCCACCTGGATCTGTCCATGTACGCTCAACTCGGAAAGGCGCGGTTTTCCTAATCAGTATTGCCACTCCCCTTGCCCCAGTTGAGAACCCGGCGTGTGCTAGTGTCTTAAATGCCCCATGGCCTATAAACCCACACAGAGTCCCCTTTCGGTGTTTCTCTTGCAATAAGATTACATCCGGTTTCAGTCGTTTGAAGTATGTCGCCACCAATCCCCTTTTAATTTTATTGCCCATCCCGTTCATGTTCCAGGAGAGGACCGTATATGTCCCCATGTTAGGTGTGGCCATCGGGGTGATTCAGTGTGTCTGTCCTGCTGCTTCGGTCGTCTCCACCACCCCATTTCGGCTGTGTCTGTGTGCCTTTGATAACTGCCTGCTCACCATGATGCCATTTAACAATGTCAAAACCCCGTCCCCCTGCCCCAGTCCCCACCCTCCCATACTCCCCCGTCATCCAACCTACTATCCCTTGGGTCAACAGGACCAACTTTGTCGTGTGTGGATTAGAGAAGTCTGTCGCCCACCCACTCAAACTTACCCTCTCAAACTGATCCCTGCCCTTCCGGGCTCTATTTAACCAGGTCTGCCCACCACCAGTCGGCTACCTGACGTTGAGGTCTGCCCGCTGTCACTGGTGCTGATAATCTTTTATGCAAGGATATTACTCATCACTGTCCCCACACAAAATAAACAATCCGAACACTTCAAAAGAAATAACAAAAACCCAAAAAACAAAATCAAATTTAAAAAGGATATACAGCACACGTGGGGTGGCGTGCAAGGTCCACTGTCTTTAGACTGTCCTTACGGTTCTCCGGGCCAATTTCTGCACATCATTCTTCCGCACCTGCTTGTTGAGTCCGATTATCTATCTCGGTCGCGCTAGATGTCTCTGCCTGATTCTCCAGGAGGTTAATGTTCTGCAACAATGGATGCTCATCCTCCGAGTCTGTCATGATATCTTGATCCGTGCAATCTGCAGAGCGCTGTCGTATCACATCCTCGGTCTGTGGTGTCCCCTTGAGTTTCTCTGTGTGATGTAAACCCTCGGAGTCAGAGACCCGGGCCACCGATCCTGTTATTCTCCTACTACGATATGGCGTTGCTCTCTGTGTTCCGCTGTGTGCAATTTTCATATTCCTCCCTTTGAGCCGCCGCGTTTTGGGCTTATTACTGTTTCTTGATGGGAATCCCCCCGAGGGTGCCAGTGCATTTTCTGATGTTCTCGGCACGGGGCGCTCCTCCAACCAGTGCCATGCCTCCTCTGGATTATTGAAGAACAGAGTCCTATCTTGGTATATCACTTTAAGTTTGGCGGGGAACAAAAGCATGTATGTGATTCGCATTTGAAGGAGCTTGTCCTTTACAGATTCAAATGTTTTTCGTTGTTTCTGTACCTCGCGGGAGTAGTCCGGAAACACCATGATCTTTGTGTTGTCCAAACAAATATCGCCTTTTTGTCTGAGCTCCTTGAGAATAAGGTCCCTATCCTGGTAATTCAGGATTTTCCAATCAGTGGTTGTGTGGAGGCCCCTGGCGGTGGCCGTGCTCCAGGTATTATGTGCGCTCTTTCAATCACGAAGCATGGCGAGAAGCGGGCGTCCAGGAAAGTGTCCATCAACCACATCCGCAGGTAGGCTCCGGCATCCATCCCCTCAATGGCCTCCGGAAATCCAAGAAAGCGGAGATTATTCATGCGGGCCCTATTTTCTACGTCATCAACTCTCCATAGTACGTCTTTCATGGACGCTGACAGGGCTGTGACCTCGTTCCTGAGGACAGTGGTTGTGTCTTCAACCTCTGATATGCGATTTTACGCTTGCATTACCTTCTCTGACAGTTTACGCAGGTCTTGACGGAGTAAATTAACATCTATTTTGATCTTGTCAATCTTGCCCTCTAGGGCCTCCCTGGAGGACTGTATTGCCTGGAGGAGGACATTGTTATCTGGTGGGCCCACCGAGTCGGATGGAGGGGGGTCTCCCACGTTAGAGGTTTAGCGAACTTATCCATCTTCCCCAGCTTCTGTGTTTTAGAGTCTTTATCCCGTGCCATCTGGAGCCGCCACCAGAGAGGGTCGATTGATCGCGGCCCGATCAAGTCACAAGGCGCTCTTTTCCTAGGCACTGTCTGCAGGTTTCACTTCACTATGGCCGGTTAACAACCGTTTCTCACACTGGGCACGTACCTCCGCTTTCAAGTCGTGGTTCCCACCTCCTGTCACTCTAGAGGCAGGGGGGCGAAAGGGAGGGTAAAGGTTGTCCACTCACAGCTGTCGTTCCTGGTGACCAACTGTCTCCCCGTTGGCTCCAGGACCGCACCGGTACCTCCTGTCCTTATGCCCCCTTTGTCAAATATCACTTGCCCCTCAGTTGCTTTATCTCTGTGTACAGAACTCAGGTGCCGATATGGTCACTGGGAGTGTATAGGTCCCCGCAACGACCCTGCCTAACACCGGCGTCCTCTGTCTCTGTCCTGTGCCCCTCCGATGGGGGAATTGGAAGGAAGCTGCCCCCAGAATATAGCTTTCCCGCCTGTGACATACAAGCTCCCGGGGTGCTCTATCCCGCAAGTCTTGCTGCCATGCCTCTGTCTCCTTCAGCCTCTCACTACCTCCTGTACCTTAATCGTCGCATTCGCCGCTTTGCTCCCTCTACACCTTGTCGCCAATAATTCCACTCTGGGGGAGGCTCTCTCTTCGGTGGCTGCCACCCTAACGTATCTGATTTTCTAGTAGAGTCCACACTTCTCACAGCCTCAGGGCCCGCTGGATCTCCACTTCTGTTTTCGGAGCCGCGGCGCCTCCCTCCATCCAGACCGACTCGTCTTCGGGGCAGCTGCCACTCCAATGGTGCCTGCGAGTCCTCCCACCACAATACCCCTGCCGATACACCCCGGATATTACTACCGGTAGCGTCGCCCGTCTATTCCCGGGTCCGTCTCTGTTCTCTCCTGGGCGATGCTGCATCTCGCGCCCGTCCCCTGCCGCATGACTCCCAACTGCGTGCCCAACGGACGGGCTCCAGAGATGCCTGGGAGATATGGGAGGAACGACGGAGCCACCCGCTGCACTCCACCGTGGCAGGCTCTCCTCCTCGTCCGCCGTCGTGGCTCAGCCTCTGATCTATGGTCAGGCTATCTCCCGCAGCTGCCACCACCTTCACAGCTCAGATCAGACCACCGCCATTTTCTCCACAGCCCAGGCTCCACTTCAGACCGAGCTCCTCGCCTCTGCAGTAGGATTTCTGAAGGTTCGACCTCGCCGGAACACGGGTCATATGTTCCAGCACCTTGTCTGTAGGTTTTGTCCCTCAATTTGCCGATGTGCGTGCATATAATATCAGGATCTTTTGACGGCCCACAGACACATCTACTCCGCCCATGCTGCTGGCCACGCCCCCTCTGATGGAAAATATTCTTGATAGTTTAAGATATTACATCCACATAAACTATAACATAGGTCATTCTTAAGTAGCTGACTTACCTTGCCTATTGATTATTGCCTAAATCTCAGTATGAAAAACAGAAAAATTAGACTATGTGGGGGAGTAAATGACTTAGGGCCTGATTATGAGGTCGGACAAACCCCCACTGATGGCTTGTTGGTGGCTGTCATTCCAACAACTGTTGCTGCGGTCAAACTGCCGCATTATTATGCCCGGTCAAAGGCAGCGGGCAGAGGGAGCGACCGACACTCAAGGAGCCTGTCGGACCATCTGTCGGAATATAATACCCTACAATAGTGGCAGCGCCTGCTCAGCCACCATGAAAAGGAAGCATAAATTGGACTTTGAGAGCCTCTAGCAGACCCCGTCCCTCTGTGGGCCTTCGATATGGGACAAGGGGGGCACCTATGGTTCCCCCTCAAACATTCATGCCCCCTGTTCCAGGTACCACATGGTGCCTGGCACACAGGGCATGAACATTTGAAAAACATCCAATTTTCCATTGTGGATTGTGCTGAGGCCCTTTTCGGACTGCAGCACAAGCTGCAAAGGAAAAAGCTAAGATTCTGCTATCCTACAGGAAGACAATAGAAAAACATTCTATGAAGGAAAGAGAAATGAAGTGGACTCCTATCTGCACTTCTGAACCTTGCACCAAAACCAACAAGGTATCACTAAAGCAGTACGTGTGGAAACTTTCATGAGACAACACCATTTTTGAAGCTGTAGAGGAAAGAAAATCTTCAGGTGGAAAATTACCTTCCGAGTGAAAATAAAGAAAATATCAATGAAACTTCATAGTAACAGTAACCCTATGCCTGCAAATTTTTCAAAAGGCAGATATTCTGCCAACAGCGGTTTCTGGGGGTGGGTGGAGGAGTTAAGCCCATCCAATTAAATGTGATATGGATGGTAATTGCAAAATAACAGAGAACTGTAGTGTACAGTGCCTCCATCTACTGCAAAACTGGATAACAAGACTACAGGGGTGAGTGGTCTTATCTTTCCTTCTTTGTCAGGTTCCCTTTCCCTCCCTTTAACTCCTTCCACTCTTCCTTCCTCCTTTTCCATCACTGTCCTTGGCCTATCGCCCTCCCCTTTTCCCACTATTTTCTCTCCTTTCTAGTAGCAGGTGCTGTGACAACCCAGGATGGTTCATTTCAATAATTTAAATTAAATGCTTCATCTTAAGTGTTAATTTAGTGAGTCTCCTGTGAAAATGACGCCAGGCAGACAGCTAAACAAGCCTTCCTGCCATGGTGCCTGCTGGCCTGAAATAAATGCAACTGTGCGCTATGAGTTGATCTGCAAATGTGAAGGGTAATCTGCAAATGTAAAGGATGCTTGGGAGCCAGTACTGGCTTTAATTGGTTGATTCACTCAAAGGCTTGTGATGTAAAAGATTTTTGTTTTTTGAACAGTTGTGCAAAGTATTAACAACTGAGCTGTAAAGTGCATGCTTTTAATTGTATTTGTATTTATATAGCGATTACTACCCTTGATGAGGTGGTGAAGGGACAGTTATGTAAAACAGATTGCATAATTACAGTCTAACTATTACTAAAATCTACATTTTGTAAGTACCATTTTATCTTGAAACCTTTTGCGCATTTTGTAGCACTCTATCTTATACAAGTTTAAAATAAGGACTTACATCTTCACAGTGCTTTCTGTCACAGGCTGTGATCTCCTAGCACTAAACATACACAAGTCACTATTCTCCACTGCACCAACCAAGATTTAATTCTGTGGCTCTCTGGTTACACACAGATCACTGAAGTGTATTAACAAATAGACTTTTATAATGTACTATTATGCATTTGCCACTGAATACCAAATGTAAAAATTTATTTTTCATTAAAGTTGTGCGTTATTTTATATGTAGCTACCTGACAGTGAAACTTACAGAATATTTAGATTTTTTTAGACACACCTTTTGTACAACTATTATTCTGAACTTACATATTTACAATAAGTTCAAATGTGATAAGGAAGAAAATTGAGTTTTGGTGAAATTAAATATTTGGTTAAGATCACACAATTTAAATGGATAAGCAGTGATTTATCAATATTTTCTGATTTCACTTTGTACAAATCAGCCACTAAATGAGTGTCTATTTGTCTTTCATTGTGGTAGGGCTTTGTTGTTAACCTTTTTTTGCAGTTTTTATATAGTGCAAACTTGAAACAAAGTAATTTAGCACTTTCAAGAACACCAATTATATTACACAAGGTCACATCCATTTTTTATGAGCACATGTGAGAATAAGTGGTTTGCCCAGAATTACAGGATGTTCATGCTGAGAATTAAACCTGATTCCCCAGTACCTAAGTCGGCAGCTCTGGCCGTAACACCACATCCCGGGTAGAGGGAGGGTGACAGGCTGAAGCCAGTATAAGAACTCTATTTTTTGTCTGTTTATCACAGACATATTGCTGAAAACTGCACCAAAATACACCAATTTTCAAAACTCTTCTCGGGGAAAATACCCCCTAATCCTCCACTATAAACATCAGTCTTGCTCACGCTACAATTGATTTACTGGTTTTACGCCCAACACCTTCAAATTCCACCAGCTGCCACTGCATTCTGCTTATATAGGGTTAAGGCAAAGATTAGTACATCAGGGAAACTTTGACAGCCATAGTTTTCCTTCCCTATGCGTTTTGTGAATTGACTAAAAGTCAAAAATATCAGCAACATGTAGGTGTACGCCTAGAACTAAATGGATAGTACACTTATAGAAAATGCACTTTTCCTTCATAAATGGATCACCACTAATTGGATACGTGGGAAAGTGCATGCATCACATATGGCGAATGTCTAGCATTTGCGGGAGTACGCAAGCTAGTAAGAACGCACTGAGATTGATCTATATAAAAATGTTAAACTCACAAATACATTAGAGAGACGGCATGCAGTTTTAAGACCTCGGTTATCACCACAGTTACTGTGTGTTTTCTTCTCTATTAAAAAAAACAACACATCTGTGCCTTAAAATAGGAGATTTTAAGATTCCATGTCCCTCTTGAGTTCAATGATGTAATGCTGCAACTGCTAAACAGCAATGCTCCATTGATTTCAAATATAATATTAGTGTGTGACAAAATATGTAGCAGAGGGTTAAAAGGAAGTAATATATATGGTGTCCTATGGCTTTTGTTCATAGAAAAAATAACGAGATTCATATAAAAAAAACGTGTTTGCATAAAGAAAGAGTTTTCTTGTAAAAGTTTATTTACATGCCTCTCTTGGGGCCACACCTACAAAGCATTTTTCCGGCCTGATTAGCAGAATCGTGCTATTTGCAATGGAAAAATGCTTTCTCAAATATGCAAAATGCAAATTGCGACTTGGTAACTTGTTACTGAATTTGGAAACTTGGTACTGCATCGAAATTTGCATTTGCGATTCGGTGTTTGGATGGGGTGTGTTTAGGGCGTCCCTTGCAAATACTGAATCTGTATTACTGTTTTGTGACTGAATTCCGGTTGCAAAACAGTAATGCTTTACCACCAGTTTAAAACTGGTGGTAACCCATTTGCAAATGGGAAGGGCCCCAAAGAGACCCCTTCCCCTTTGAAAATGTAACTATTATATTTTTAGAGCAGGCAGTGGTTCCAAGGACCACTGCCTACTCTTGAAAAATAAAACTGCAAAGTTTCATTTTTTCTTTTTAAGTGCATTCCGTTTTCCTTTTAGGAAAATGGGCTGCATCCCCCCAAAAAGTTTGCTTTTAAAAAAAGTGATTACAGACAAGGGGGGCTGCTGACCTCAGCAGGCCACTATTCCTGTAATGGCTGCAATTCCAAATGGTTCGCAAATTGCGACCTATGTCATTAATATGCATGAGGTAGGTCTATTTGCGATCCACTTGGAATCACTAATGAAACTCAAAAGAGTTTCATACATTAGGAATACAGATTTTCTAATTGTGAATCGGAGAGAATTGCAATTAGGGACTTGGTATTCCTAATGTTAGTACATCTGGCCCTGGGTGAGATGGTGCTTGCTTCTACTAAGTGAGCCTTCAAGGAAACGACGCGTTCACATCAGGCTTTAACATTTGGCTACAACAGAGTGAGCTCACTTTGTTACCTCGAGACAGCAATAATTCCTGGCAAAAGCTTTCGAGATTTGGAAAGAATAAATGCAATGGTGCCATTAGAAGGAGTGCGCTGAGGCTTGAATGACAACTCAAAGACAATGCTGTCATGTTGTTAACCTGAGCTCGTCAATTTCGACAAAGAATGAAACATTGAAAAAATGAGCCTGGGCTTGTAAAACATGCTTCAATTTATTTGCATGATATATACTTATACATTTCAAAAATGAATTTAAACTTCAACTGTGTTTGAAAGGGAACTTAATTTTAAACTCCAAAGACCCACATCACAAAATCATCTGTATGGGCAGGAATAACTTACTCTTTTAGTACTCCAGGATTACTCACAAGTTTTATGAGTAAGCCAGTAGTCCTGTTAAAAGATTAATTTCAGCAAAATCTATAGGAATCATTCTCAATGTAACTTTAGCTACACTGATTTTATAAGGACAATAATCATGCAATTGGAAGCCATAATTTCAACCAACCACTGTGTTTAAGAACTCCAAGAAATCCTTATGTCAAAATTTCTTGATCTAATTTTTATTGAATATCATCCTTGACTTTGATTGAGAGATCGGTCAATCACACATTGCAGATGTTAGCACACTATGGACCTGATTACGGGGTTTTGGTGTTATTTAACTCACCTGATAAAGGACAATAACATGGGGTATGTTATTTATCAGGTGCAATAAATATCGCCTATTACAAGTTTGTAAGGAATAACATGTAGATTTTGGTGTTTAATGTACCAAAATCTGCATGATATAGTAAATATTGTATGCTTTCCCCCCCGTTAAATTTCGGAAGGTTTTGCCTGCTGAAAAGTAATGAAGGTTGAGTTATTTAACACATCGATAATTATTGGGTGCATTAAATACCTTCAAACTCATAATTCCGACCCATACTTAAAGAAGGTTTTACTCATGGTTCAGAATTACCTGACCCACTTGTAATCAGGCCCTTAAACTAAAAGATCCTCCACCTTAAGGTTGTAATCACATCCTTGTAAACCAAAAATTATTTTAGTAGAAATACTGGACAGAGGGGTAGTGGTGTGGACGCAGATGAAGATGGCGGCAGACTAGAGAGGCTCTGTGGCAGGTTTCGAGGGATGCTTTCCTCCTCCCGGACAACGTGCTCCTGCACCACCCTCGACATGCTCCTCTTTTACGGGAGCATACCCTGCTTCTTCCTGGATCGCTAATGCTGCATGGTAAGAGGCAAATACAACATTTCTCCGCCACAATGTGCAGCTCATTTTCCTGAAGGAATAGGAGCCGCCATATTTGTTTTGCACTGTATTCTGAATTTTCAACAATCTGCTCTTACAACATCACAGGTGACTCTAATTAACTTTATATATTCGCTAAGCACTGTGTTGGAGACTTTTTTGAAGCTTCTACTCTTCTGTACAGTATAATCTTCCTTCAACTTTCCAGCATTCATATTCTTATTTCCTCAACATCTCAATTTCTCAAGAATATAATGAAGCGGCCAGAATATATGAGGCAGTTTTCATCATAACACTATTCTTAATTAATTTCTGATTATGTAAGATTTCATATTTGTGACTATGCCAATTCAGTTATGTTACTTGTGGAACTCAAGGTATTTTTAAATATATTGTTTCTTCAGTACTGACTGCCACTGAAACTTTTTTGTGTCCTTCCACCTGAAAATAGCTCTCTTTACATTCTACAACTTGTGTTCCCTATATAAATTGTTGAACATTTTGAATTTTGCTATTGTTTATTTTCATTGTTGCTGCCTTTTATGTTACAGCTTCTTTTTAGCAATCAATATCTGCCTCATACTATCTTACTAATGGCAGCAATTTTCTTTACATCATCACTTTCTCATTAGACACGCTCCTATTGACATCCTATCTCTTGTGTTTTGGGGAAAAACAAGATCTTTCTGAGGAAATCCTACTAATCCAACACCACAAGCAGAATCTTCCATTATGTTGGACCCATTTTCTATATTACAGCAAGATATGGGAGACCCCGAGCATAATGCAATACCTTTTTCCTTAGGGACAACCCTCTTCCAAATACTAAACATACATCTAAGCTGGTTGCTACGTCTTCGGCTCTCTCATCAAATAAATGGGTTAAAAAAGACCCCCCTTCACCTGCGAAGTCTCCATCACCAGCATCAATGGAGCTACTTCTAGAGGAAATATGTGCTCTCAAACTATATATGGAGGAAACTTACAGGGATCTTCCGCCTCTTGATGATAAATGGCCTGCCACTGACAATAAAGTAAATCATTTGGAACACCAGCTGGAAAGAATTCACACAGTCACTCAACAACTTCCTCTTATGCAAATGAACATTTTTCAGCTTAAAAGGCAAATTGAAAACCTTGAAAACTGTAACAGGTGAAACAATTTGCATATTCATGGCCTAGCAGAAGTTTTGGAAGGGTCTAATCCCATCTCTTTCTTTCAAGCTTTTCTTCTGAATGTTCTTGTTCTGTCTGATACACCAATGTGGAACATTCAAAGAGCACACAAATTAGGACATGGTCCACATGTGGCATCTTCTTCTCATAAGCCCAGAGGAGTCATCTTGTACTTTTTAGAGTACACAGGTTTGCTGAGAGTGTCATGCAAGGACCTCCATTGTTCTTCTCTCAAGACAATACCTAAGCTACAACGGATAGAACAAAGAAGTTTGTAGAAATGTGACCAGCGCTGCAGAATCTTAATGCTAGATTTGAGTTGTTGCATCCTTGTCTTTTTAAAGTGACTTATAAAAATGAGACTACAACATATGAGAACCCAAATCTGTTACAACGGTTTCTAGATAACTGTAAAGAAAAGGCAAAGGAAATTGCAAGACTGACTAATATTATTAATGGTAGATCGACCAGTTAGAGTTAATGTGAATTTGTTTGCTGCATGTTTTCAATAACAAATGTTAGGTGTTTTTTTTTGTATTTGAACATTGTCAACCCTAGTCCATTTGGGTGGTTGTCCTACTTCTTGACCTGCCTTGGAGTTCCAGTCAGCTGTTCCGTCTTCCCACTGTGGCTTCACAACCCTTCATTCATTTTGTGCATTTTTGGTATGTCAATTTTTTTTATTTATTATATGGTTTCTATCTGCTCTCCCTCCTTCTTTCTCTCTTTTTCCCTCTCTCTCCTCTGTCATATCTTTGTATCATACTTATTACCTTCTAGTCTTTTTCTAGAGCATTTCTTCGTGTTATATCATATTTATTAGTTTTCGCTATGCATACTATTCGTATTCCAGAACTTTTAATTTTTGTTAAATGACATTTCGGAATCTATCCTGGGATGTTAAAGGTTTGGGTTCAGCCATCAAATGGCAAAGAGTACTTACCCATTTATCCAATCTTAAACCAAATATTGTATTCCTACAGGAAATGCATGTGGTTGAATCAGAAGTTTAAAAACGGAAGCATCAATGGGTAGGAAATGTTTACTCCTCCGCTGGCTCAGTCAAAAGAAATGGGGTTATTATCCTTTGCCATAAAAAACTTAATGTTACGCTTCTCTCACAGGAATCAGACAAAGAAGACAATTGGGTAATTGCTCAACGTCACATTAACAATATTCTTATTTCTTTATTTTGTATTTATTCACCTACCAAAATTGATAATGAATTTTGGCTTACTATTTCTTTTAAACCGAAGTCTATCTCTACAGAATATGTAATATTTTGGTGGTAACTGCACCTTAGTTTTAGATCCCTATATAGATCCCACCACAATGCATCAGCAATTCACAACACTCATTAGCCAAAGATCTCTTGTTGACTCCTGGAGATTATGCAATCCACAATTATGAGAGTATTAATTTTTCTTTCCTACACACTCATCCCAAGCTCGAATAGACTATTTGTTCTTTTCTAAATCACTAACACAACATATTATCCATGCGAACATTGGTTCCATGCAAATTTCTGACAATGCCTCAGTACTATTAGATTTAGAATTGCTCCCTATTAGTACTGGCAATAGACAATGGTGTTTTAATACTTATTTGTTCATAGACCCGATCTTTACTTCCACATTTGAATCCTTTAATGCTTAATTCTTTACACTTATTTCAACCCCGATCTTCCTTTTCATGGTTTTTGGGATACATTTAAAGTGTCTGCCTGGGATTTTGTTAATTCTTCTGTTTCCAAGAAGAAAAAATTAGCGTCTCGAAAACCAATTGACATTCTGAAATGCATTACATTTTCAGAAGCTCTTTATAATAAAAATTTGTAGATTAATACTATACTATCCTTTATGCACCCAAGTCCAATCCTGATCAGATGCCATATAACAATATCTCTCCTCAATCCAGAAAGATTTCAACACTGTGTGGACAGTGATGCGGCACTGGAAATGCTGGAGGTTTCTCTGACCAGCGCTTTGGACAAATATTGCCCCATGTAAAGTAGGCAAGATCTGGGAAAAGTCAGCCCCAGCACCATGGTACACCGACAGTCTTAAGAAAGGAAAAGCTGTTTGTAGGAAATGGGAAAGGAAATCAAAACAGGAGGTAGATACAGCCTATAGAACGGCTCTTAGAGCATATTTGAACAAGTGTATCGCCACTAGAAGATCTCACTTAGGGGCTAGAATTAGAGGAGCTAATTATTCTCCCAAAGAGCTGTCCAAGATTCTTTAAGATTGCACCAATCCGAGGGTTAATAATCCTTCTATCCCGTTGACTCAAAAGTTTTGTGATGATCTTGCAAATCATTTTAAGTTGAAGATCAGTAAAATCTATAGCTCCTTTAGCAATTTAGAGGGAAATTAGCATGGCATCGTGAAATCATGAAGATTCCATCTCTCCCCCATTGGAAGTTTTTGATGCCATCACCTTGGAGCAAGTCCAGTCCTTATTAGCACAAATAAAATTTGGCTCCCCTCTGGACCTGGCCCCTCCTTTTATCATCTCAGCTCTGGACCCGGCCCTTGCGGCTTCCATCACTGAAATCTGTAACGTATTGCTAACCACAGCCACCTTCCCTCAGAAAAGGAAGAAGGCTCAAATAAGACCCATTGTTTTAAAAAAAACCTTGGCCGATCTACTGGATTTGCAAGATTATAGACCCATATCTCTGCTTCCTTTTCTTTCTAAAGTTATGGAGGCTTTAGTCAATAAGAGTTAACGAAATATCTTGAATTGAATTACTCACTTGACCCTTCCCAGTCAGGCTTCCATGCGTCGTATAGTACTGAATCCGCACTAACTCAAGTAACAGATTTGATTAAGTTGGCCTTATACAAAGGGACACCAACTATGTTGATCCTCCTTGACCTGTCAGCAGCGTTTGACACCATCTCTCATCGTATCCTAGTGCATAGGTTACGAGAGATTGGTGTCAGCGGTATGGCTTCAAAATGGTTTGAAAGCTTCCTGGCTGACAGAACACAGCGAGTCCAACTAGAGTTGTTCACTTCTCAGACTATGACTGTAGATAAAGGGGTCCCACAGGGTTCCATCTTAAGCCCCACTTTATTCAACATCTATGTGTTCTCCCTGGCCACCATCATTAGATCTTGTGAGCTTGATACCCTCTTGTACGTGGACAATACACAATTGATATTCACTATTGACACAAATCCCGTGACGACCAGAGAAAAATTCCAAAGCTGTATGGTAAATGGCAGCATGGATGACTGCGAATTTTCTACAGCTAAACACCAGCAAAACAGAGATTTTGTTGTTCAGAAAGGCGGAGGAGCTCCGTTCCACAGATTGGTGGCCTTCTGAGCTGGGTGAACCCATATGCCAAAAAATGGGTGAAAAACCTAGGTGTTCTAGTGGATGACAAACTCTCTATGGAAGAACATGTGAAAAGCATGCTTTGGCCTGATGTGAATGCTTAGAAAGATATTTCCTTGGATCCCTCTCTCAGCAAGAAAATCTCTCATACAGGCATCACTAATGAGTAGACTAGACTATGGAAACTCCCTACTAGTAGGGATTAGGGAAGATCTATTCTCTAGGCAGCAGGTTGTGCAGAACACAGCGCATGTCTAGCCCTTAATTGGCCCTCTCGAGCACCTTCCGAACCCCTCCTGCGACTGCTTCAGTGGCTGCCCATCAGGAAGCAAGCAGTGTTTAAGCTTCTGTATCTGGTATTCAAAACACTACAGGGGAGTGGTCCAGCTTACCTGAGAAAGAAGCTAAAACCATGTAGTCCTTCCCGCCAATTAAGATCAAGTGATTGGTGGCTGTTGTGCCCTATGAGGATCACTAAAATCAGAATGTGTGGCCGCTCATTCTCGTATCCTGCCCTATTCTATTGGAACAAACAGCCATACAGCATCCGTGCATGTTCCAACCTCGGTCAGTTTAAAAAACTTCTTAAAACCTGGTTGTTCAGTCACTAAGCAGTTGTCTCTACTCTGCCCTGTCTGATATTGTGGCGCTGAGAGATCCCCTTGGGGGTGATTCGTTTTGTGCCCTATAAATAATAAAAAATATAATATAATAATATCTCCCTTAAAGATATTTCCCACACATTAAAATTAGTTAAAACAGGGAAAGCTCCTGTGTCAGACGGTTTTTCTATTGAATTTTATTAATATTTTTCCAAACTTTTACTTTCAAAGCTTCATCAAATATTTACTCATTTCTTTTTATCTAGAACATCCACCTGTGCATTTCAAGAGGCAATACTCTGTCTCATTCCTAAAGAAGGACGAGATCCACACTTCTTGCTCTTCGATTGGATCAATTCTTACCACCTCTTATTGCCAAAGAACAATCTGTTTTCATCAAGGGTAAATCTTTTTCTGATAACGCCAGTATATTCTTTAATGTATTATGCAAATCTAATAAATATGCCCACTCCCTAGCGATCATTTCCCTTGATGTGGAGAAAACTTTTGACTGCATAGACTGGATATTTATTTTTCACACACTTTCTTGGTTCGGTCTTGGTCCCAAATGTATTTCCTACACCTTCTTGCTTCATACTGCACCAACAGCTTTCATATCTGCGAATGGTCTAATTTCTGCTTCTTTTTCTATAAAGAGAGGTGTAAGGGAAGGCTGCCCTCTTTCCTCATTTATTTTATTTCTCGCATTGTTGCCTTTTCTTGCAAAAGTTAGACAGAATTCTAATATTTTTTGTTTGCAACATGGAAATACACATACTAAACTTAGAGCCTTATTACAAATTTGCCTGTCCCGTAGACTGCCGCACTAGCGGTGGCAGTCCGATCATGGAGTGCTCACTGGTCCAACTGCCATATTGCAAGTTGGGCAGATAGGCTTTGTGAAGAACACGGCTGAACTGTCGAGATCCCCAGCAGACCACTACCCACCGGGTTCGGGGTCAGGGAAAGGCAGCTGCCTTAGGGTGGTACAGGGGAGCTGCACTGCTGTCTGCATTACGAGTTATATTTTCCACGAGTTGACCACGGCGGTCGAACAACCTGCTGCAAGGTGGTTATGATGAAGGATTAGTAGTGCGTAGTCACCATTTTCTTGTTCTTCCAGGCAAAGTCCAATGTGGAACCCTTTCTTCAGGTCCCCCCTTCACAGCAGGATCTTCACCAAGAGTGTTGCGACCCTGTTTGCAGCAATCTACAGGTGAGTCCTTTTCGTACAATATACCTATTGCCAGAACTTCCCACATATAGGCCGGACCTCGGCAATGGGTATATGGTATTATTTTTCGCGTGTATCATGCATAGGTGTGCATCCGGCCCATATGCAGTTGAAATGCACACACAGGAATCAATATATTTAGAAAAAGTACTCACCACCACCACAAGATCTCGGCAGCCAAACTGCCAGTGTCGTGATCTGGACGGGCAGCGCTGTGGTCTATTGTCGGGCACGGACACGGTTTTCAGGTTGTCATAACTTGTAATAAAACCTCAAGCGGCTGATCAGAATGTGGCCCGTAAAGGTTCCTGGCTGCATCCTAATCGGCCGCTCGGGTTTAATTTCCGACCACCACATTACAATACTGGCTGTTGAATGGTAAATCGGCCAGTAGGCTGGCTTATGACAGACTCATGAAGCCCATTGGCCAGTTGGAGACGGCTTGTAATTCCAAAGGGTGGGCCTTTCCACCCTTGGGATTACGATGCATGGTTTCCAACATGGTTTACATGCTGTAACATGAGCTCCAATTGAGAAATGGGAGTATGCGACCGAACAGTGTTCAGACACATTGTAATTGGCCGGTTGGGAATGCCGACTGAAGGTTGGTCAGTCGGTCGGTCGGTCCCAGGTGTCCGCCCGAAATGGAAATCAGGCCCTTGGTGTTTATGCTGATGAAATCCTTTTGTTTTTATCCAAACCTGGCTCCTCTCTTCCTGCCTTTCTTGTGGAAGTTGAGACTTTCTCTGTGGTTATAGATTTAATCATGGCAAAAATGAAATTCATTCCCTCAACATGGTATGTTTTAAACAAGACTTCTTTCCATCTCACTTTACTTGGAATCCCCGTAAAATTTAATATTTAGGACTTTGGTTTTCACCTTCCATTAAACATAAGGTATCTTTAAATCTAAATACAGTTCTTATCGTTTTATCCAGCTCCACCTCTCTACTTATCTTGGTGAGGTAGACTTGAAACTATTAAAAAGATGCTAGCTCCCATTGTTTTTTATACCATTTCTGCCATTCCCCTTACTATCCCATCTAACTTTAAAAAAAAGATTTATTCTATACTTTCATCTTTTTTATAGAGTCAGTAAAAAACTCATATGTTTCTTCTTAACTCAAGCGCAGTAAATCTCATGAAGGTGTACATTTTTCTGAATTCCAAAGTTATCATGTTGTATTTCTATTAAGCAAGTTTATAATTGTTGTTGTTGTTGTAGTACTTTATTCGACATATAAAAAATATCATAAAAGTGCAGTGCAATGTGTGATAAAAACAGTTTAGAAACATACTACAACAAATGGCTTCAATCCATGCATGGTTAAAAAGAATAAAAACAGCATATATATACACGTATCAATTTCACATATCCCCTATAGTTGATAATATGAACCATAATGGCCAACGGGTTCAGGGGAGTGGGTGGTTTGCTTGTAGATGGTGCGCCTTGAGTAACCTGCGTCTTAATCTCCAGGCCCAGCCCAGGTATTTGGCGGTCCCACAGATTACACTAGGGACAGATGTGTCGTAGGTCAAGATACGCAATGCCACCCTAGCGGACCTTACACCCAGATTTTTGCAAACAGGTTTAAGCCACCTTAGTCTTGGTTGCCTGTACGCCTGGCAGGCGAACATGAAGTGGCCAATAGACTCTGTGGGCGAGGCACACCCTGGGCAGCCTTCTGAGTGCGTGATGACCTTGCTCCAGCGGGTTTGAAAATCATAAAGTGGGAGCGTGCCATATCTCAATTTGAGATATAGAGATCTGTCTTCAGGTGATTCAATGAGGTCCATAAAGGACTCCAGACTGGGAGCTGGTTTTGTATCCAAGAAGTTTACAGTAAGCACACCCTCCTGTTTTCTTAGGGTATCGGTCGTAACCCAATCCCAATAGATTTTTTTTATCGTAAGTTTGGGAGGGGGAACCTGGCTCGCCCAAGCTTCTTCCAGACCAATCTTCTGCAGATGTTTTTTCAAGTTTGATACCCATGGAATCTTGTGATCTGCTCCCAGATTTAATAACTCGTCCAGGGCAGAGGCAAAGTGGTGGAGTTCAGGGGATCTTCTAATCCTTGCCCAGTATAGTATAGGGCGCAACCTTGCCACATTACTGATGTTTTGTCTGCCAAGGTCACTACGGAGTGGAACTAGCGGGGTGGACAGGGGAAGCGAGACTAAGTCCCTAAAGAACTTGTTCTCGGATCTAAGTAACTCTGACAGATTTTCAAAACCCCACAATTCCGCCCCATAGAGCGCTGCTGGCAGTGCCTTCCCCTCATAAACTTTAACAGCCGCCGCTATCGGCCTGCTATATGAGAGCCTCTGATGTCTCGATATTGCCCCTGCAGCTCTTTTGTGGGCAAGGAGCATTTTTGAGAGATGGGGAGCCCATTTAAGCTTGTTATTTACCCTCACTCCGAGGTAATCAAAAGCGTCCACTAGCTCAAGTCTTGTACCATTGAGCTTGATGTTATTCTTAAAGTTTTTAGAGGGAGATAGCGCCATCAGCTTAGTTTTCAGCGTGTTTATTTGCAGCCCCCTAGTATCACAAAACTCTGAGAAGCGGGACAAAGTCTTTGTAAGCCCATAGGGCTTTTCGAGATCAAGAGAGTGTCGTCAGCAAAGAGTAGGGTAGATATTTTTTCCCCGCACAGGGTTGGGGCATCGACCCTGTCGTCTCTCAAATAGTCTGCCACACCATTTATATAGAGAGAAAACAGGGTCGGGGCCATGACACAGCCCTGGCGCACTCCTTTCTCGACGGAAATCCTCTCTGTGAGCTGTCCCTGGTGTCCCCACCTAACTTTGGCAAAATTGCCTGCGTGGAGACGTTTCAGGAGGTCCAGAGTTAGGGGAGGGATGCCCAGGTCGTGCAGTACCAGCCACAGCTGTGAACGTGGCACCAGGTCAAAGGCTGTTTTTAAATCAATAAATGCCAAATAAAGGCTGCCTTTTTCGATGACCACGGATTTCCAGTATATAATACAAAATCTGAAGACCTGGTCGATGGTACCTACTCCCCCCCTGAAACCTGCTTGTAGATGACTCAGGATGCCCTCCTCATCTATCCACTCCTTAATCCTAGTCAAGAGGACTCTGCCAACCACTTTTTGAATTACATCGATTAAACTAATCGGTCTGTAGTTGGCAGGGTCCCCTCTATCCCCTTTCTTATAAATAGCCACCACCTCCGCCCCCTTCCAGGAGTCCGGAATTGGGCAGCCTAGAGCTAGATTTTTTAGGATCCGAAGGATGAATTCTGCCCAGAGATCTTTTTCATGGAGCAGTAGATCACCTGGGAGACCATCGGGGCCAGCTGCCTTTCCCGGAGAAATTGTATTAATTGCAGAAAGGACCTCATTTAGGCCAAAGTCGGACTCTAGCTCCAGATGTTCCGGATACTCCAATGCCGGCAACTGCTCCTCATGGCCCACTCTTTCCCTGGATGAATAAAGTTTTGAGAAATGTGAATGCCATTGGGACCCCGTTATATGATCCGCCCCTGGTACTGATGTTTATAAGATTCCAGAAGGAGGATGAGTCTTTTAGTAGGGCTGCGACCTTTAAATCCTGCCAGTGGGATTCATCCCAAAGACGCTTTGCCTTTTTTATGGTGGTATAATACATTTTCCGGGCATTGGTGATAGCTAACTGATCCTTGGATTTAATGGCTCTAGATAGAGTCTGTCTCATAGCCCTACAATCTTGTGAGAACCAGGGGTTTTCTATTTTTGGGGGGTGCCGCTTTTGATCCCCCTTTTCCTGTGTCACAAAGAAATTCCCAACCTGTGCTACCGTCCGATGATAGACTTCTAAGAAGTCATTATGGGGGAGAGTCTTCGAGAGACAACCTGTGGGCAAGTCCAAAGCTACAATGCCTTCTTCGACTAAACTTCTGATTTTACACAGGTCCCTCTCTTGCTTTACCACCCTTGGCCACTTCAGGCGTCTGTTACAATTGGTGGGGGCGACCTCTCTGGCCCCGGGCCTCTGATTAGTTGAGGGCTCAATAGAAGTAGTAACCAGCCCTCGCCTAAATTGCATGAATAAGGGATTGTGATCGCTCTCGGACCTATCAACCACTTCCATATCTCTGAGGTCTGGCCAAAGCTCTGTGCCCAACAAGATATAATCAATGCGTGAGGGGGCACCAGTTCTTGTGAATGTGGGGGCACCCGAGCCATCTGAATGGGTTCGTCCATTTGTGGCCCTCAAGTTGACCTCCAGAGTAAGAGCATTAATTTGTACTGCTCTCTTGGACCATTTTTTCAGTGGTGGAAGAGTTAGTTGGGGTATACCCTGCTTGGAGTCTATATCGCCAATACCCAAAATGTCATCGCTGCTCAGGGGCTCAAAAGTGCAGTTTAGATCCCCGGCAACTATGACACCCGCCTTAGGGGAAATTGCTGAGAGTTCAGACTCAAGAACTGAGACAGTCGGGCTTGCTTGACCGCCGGGGTTGCCCCTAACATAGATGTTGAATATATCAAGGGGTGTTTGGTGGACTAGCCCCTTGATAGAAATATGCAGAAGGTCATCAGATGAAGTTACGTGGCTCTTGACTGCCCAGTTCAAGCTAATATTAACCCAAATTAAGAGACCCCAGAGGGACGACCTCGTATAGACCTGATAGCTGGAACAGAAAAAGTAGTGAACCCTGATCTATGCAGGGGGACCAGACTCCAGGTTTCCTGGAAGAGGATAACGTCGAACTTGTCGATGAAATCACTCCAAACAGGATCTGAGAGGTTCCTCCTTAGCCCTGCGATGTTCCATGATAACAACTTAATAATACCCGAGGGGGGTGGCATTAGGGGGGTCCCTATATATGCTGCCATACTAGCTTGGCAGCCCTCATCAGCTTTCAGACTATCAGTAGCTTCACCTGAATCATTTGAAAACGGGTTGAGAGCTGAGGTGGTATTCGAGGGTGGGCCCACTACAGAATGCAGTGTAAGTGGATATAATGGAGATCCTGTAAATGCGTTAGGTAGTCAGTCTACTTGTCTTAAGCCGGAGTCCTCGCCCTCCCTCTGCTGGATCCAGACAGGAGACTTGCGAATCTGGATTGAGGAGTGAGCGGGGGGTGAAGTCCTATACTCAAGCAGAAGTAGGTTTTCAGCTAAGACAGGATCCCCAAAAACAATCTCTATACAATCAGTACCAGCATCTGCCCGAGAAAGCCTCCTTACCCTTATGATGTCCTCTCTAATGATTGATCTACAGCCTCTTACATGTCTCAACCAGTGTATAACTTTATTATGTGAGGATTCACTGTTTTCAGCGACGCAGCGTGATGTCAATTTAGGAGCATGGGTCATGAAAACAGGAAAGCTATTATACACAGGGTAGGGAGTAGCCAGGGGGGCTGGAATGTAAGGTGTAGGGTTGTTACTACGAGGCAAAGGAGAACTAAGAGTGCGTCTAGAGGGAGGAGCTGCAATGGGTAAGCTTGGCAGCTCAAAGCGTCTCAACATGTTTTGGCGAGGCTTGGTATAGGCATTTCCTCTGGTATTACTCCCCTCGTCAAGAACACCCACATTGATATGACCGAAATTCGTTTTAGGGAGAATAGGCTTGGGTGATTCAGCCTTCTTCGTAGAAGGAGCTGCCCCAAGATCAGATGGGAGAACTGGGGAAGTCAAAGAGGGAACCGTACTCAGGATAAGACTCTCCACTTTCTTACCAAGATCAGCCACCAACTCCTCTAATCTCTCAATTCTACCATAGAGCGCTGCCAGATTATCAGCATCACACCTGGTAGCAATCAATGGATCCACTATGGACTCAGCAGCCTGGCTAGATGGATGAGGCAAGTCAGGGTCGAGGGAGGCAAACCTGTTGGTACATAGTAAGACTAGAAGGGCAGGGTCCGGAATTACTGGAACTACTTCAGAGGCATTCGAGGTAGCCATGGCCTGTGATGAAGTAAGTTGCAGGTCAGGAGTAGGAATGAAGGGAGCGGGGTCAGACTTTTGTTGTTTTGTCAGGCGCTGGGTATGAAACATGGATGGTATTGTGCTATTGATCTTTGGAACAACTTTAGCTGACTGACTCCCCGCTTGCTCATCATGTAGTGTGTCCTCACAATCATGTACGATCTCCTCTATTCTAGTCAGGACACAGTTCATAGCGGCATGGATATTCTTCTTTGACTTTTTGCCCTTTTTACCAGTGCTCATCAGCCCTCCCTCTACGGATTTTCTTTTGCCCATAATTATAGCCCGGCAGCAACGGCAGAGCACAAGCTGTTAGTCCGTAAACAAACAATTGGCGGGAAACAAGGTCAGAGTTCCACCACAAACAAACCGGGTCCTGCACACACTACCTAAAAGTCTTTTTGCCGTAGCACAGTACCTTGTCTGCAGCGGGGGAACGTGACGTCCAGCACTCCTCAATAAGGGGGTAGCCCGGCCCGACCTCCTCCGACCTCGGACGGCCTCAGACGGCCCGCCCTTTGCCCGGGACGCGGAGGGAGCCGTTTGTTTTTAGCGCCTCTGGGTGCGGAAGTGCTGGCTGGAGGGGGCGGTGCCAGCTAGGTTGCTGGGAGCCGTAGTCCTTCGCTCCCTCCGTGTGGCAGCCAACAGGCAACAAGCACCAGCAGCGGCGAGGAACAGCAGGGGTGTCCACCTCACAGCCTCCCCACAGGCATCCAGACTTTAAGGCTTCAATTAGGGGCCGCAGAGTCCTAACCATATTGACCAACCAGGCACCTGCGTAGAACCGCAAAAATGTTATAAAAAGTTTATAATTGCTTATCTGTCTCTTCTTTAGAATTTTCTCCCCTGTGGAAGGATATTGAATTTTCCGTCTTGTCTCCTTTTTTATTCAAAGAAGTTCTATTATCTGCCCATAAAACACACTTTCTATTATCGTCTATTCACAAAACTACTTATAAACGTTTAAAACCAGTACTTTTCTCACACCTTTCAGATAAAGAACAATTTCTGAATTCTTCTCTTGGGCATAGCAACCTTTTAAAAATAAATAATAAACTCATTTTCTAAAAATTGGGGAGAGACAAAGGTTTACTTTGGGTTCATCAACTCTGATCAAATGATTCCTATAATATATTTTCAGAAGCACAATGATTATATAATCTTCCGCAATCCTATAGTAATAAATGTAATACATAAACCCAACATATTACTTCTACCCTGGCCTCTTTATCATCACAAACTCCTACTCCAACACCTTATAAACATCTTCTTCCAATACTATCTACTCGTCCAAATGTCTACTCCAAATATAAAATACTTACCGAACTACCTGAACATAGAGATAAGTTGGAAATTGAATTACAATGGGAGCGGGATTTTCAGACTTCATGGCCTGTTACACTCTGGGATAAACTTTGGTTGAAAATGTGTAAATCATCACGCTCTGCCAACACTACTCCAATTATTTTCTTTATAAACAACAGACTCATGATTACTCCAGATGCTCTACATAAATTTTACTCCAATGTTTTGTGCACTTGTTGGTCATGTAATACTACCCCTGCTAACTTATACCATATTCTTTTCTCTGGCCCAGTTACGCATCAATTTTGGTTGAAAGTATGGTCTCAAATAAACACTATTTTCCACACAAGCATTCCATTTTCATCCTTGAATATTTTTCTTGGAATCCTTTTGGAATATTGGCAAACCCTCATGTGTAATATTACTACACTAGATTTATTCATTGCAGTCACCTTTCAACAAATTACTAAGAACTGGACGCAATCCTCACAACTATCTATCAGGCCTAGTGGTACAGTGTGAATTACAATCATCGATTAGATAGAGCATACGTTTTCCTACTTGTCACCTGTTACTTTCTTTTTAGCAGCCGCGGCCGCTGCAGGTAAGAGTGGTGGGTCAGTGAGGCCAGCTGGGGGGGATTTTGAGAGACGGCCACGAGGGAACATTAATTATTTAGTTAATTTTCCCTTGTGGTCATCTCTTGAAATCCCCCCCAGCCAGTTCCACCGCTGCACCGCTCTTACCTGCAGTAGCTGCGGCTGCTTTATAGGTACTTGTGCTCGCAATTTTACTCATCATCTTCCTGTATTAGAAGAAGTCCCCAAAACTCCCTGAAATGTATTATTTGTTACCTAATGTTTGTATTTCCTCCTATGACTTTTTGCTGATGATATATTGTTAATAATTTTATGCTTGTATTTTTTTATATTTTGCTCTCTCTTTTCATCCCTTTAATAACTCATATATAGACATGTCTTAATCCTTCCCCTACCCTTTTTTCTCTTTCTATCTTCCCTTATAGATATGCTGCAAATTATTTACATGCACTGATTTGATCGAATCAACATCATAATCGGGCCTTATATTTCTGCCAAAATATTTGGTCACATTATTCTAATGGAGAACCGACTGAGTATGTTTATACCAAAAAAGCTGTAGAATTACATGCAGGTTTCTGTACACTGTCTTTATTTATTCTTTTATTGTGGAGTTTTGTAGAACAAAGGTTGACAGATTTTGGTTATTTGAGAGTGCTGCTAAGTGTAACAAATTCTGAAAGTAGAACAGATAAAGTCCACTGGTTTCTTAATATTTTTATCCTGAAGATAGGCCTTTTTGGGTGTCAAGTGTATAATATATCGCAATAGTCTAGTCTTCCTATCACCAAATCCAGCTGATGGTCTGGTTGGACAAGTGGGAGGTGGTGGAGGCCAATAGAAGGCTGAAACCTTGACTTCTGTTCTGCCAAAACCCAAGGTGTTGTTCTGGCATCCATTCTGACAAAGAGAGTTATTTTTTATCCAGCTGGTACTGAGAAAAGTAGATACTGATATACTTTGTGCACCTGTTTTCCAGCTGGAGTACATTTGGAGCGTAGACTAAAACAGTTCTAGGAGGTTTGAAAGGAGACCAAAGTAAATGTGATAAATAGAGATCATTCTTGAGTTGTTCCACATAATACATGGGGCCTGATTTAGAGTTTGGCAGATGGATTACTCCATCTCAAACTCAACACATATACTATTCGCCTATTGCAAGGGCATTATATCCAGTAGCAATTGTAATAAGATGGACAGGATATCTGTCTTGTTTGAAACAGAGTACCTATCCACCAAACTCTAAATTAGGCCTTTAGTAAGTTAAATATTCCACTGGCCATACTTGAACGTGCTGGATGCTGTTAGAGAGAGAGGATCCAGGACCAGATTTTAAGAAATTCAGAAACTCCAAAATTAGTAAAACTGATCAGAACTAATACCATTTCTAATGAATTGCCAAAAACTATTCCCAGGAAATAATGAAATACTCAAAAGTCAAGGTTATACTATGGGGTTAAGGATTGCCAGGTCCTGGAAACCCACACAGGTCAATGGCCAATGGAGCGAGGTCTTCTACAGGATGCTGAACCTCCCGGGTCAAGATATTTGGTGAACCAATGCTTAGATACATTTAGTTGATAACTGGTGATTTGGCGATAGTTGTACAAGGGTAAGTAGGTTTTCCTGGTTAAAAGTTTTTACATTGAACTAGAAACTTGTTTAGTGCCAAAAACCCTTCAACAGCTAAGGGATGGAGGGTGCATGGTTGGATACGTTATTTTCCGATCCCAATGTATCTTTGAATTTCGTGCTCAAAAGTTTCAAAAACTCAAAGCTCAAATCTGAAACAGCTGAGTTTGTGGCTTTCATGTCTACTCTTTGCACCTTGTCTCAGTTCTACAGAAGTTAAAAAGTCTTGAATCCCTAACTATGGCAAAGTGTGAATGTCTGTTACATCAATTGTCCAATCTTTCATTGACTCTCCGTTGGTAGAAAACCAAAAAACTATGTTCCTCAAGTCCTTCAGTCCCACAGCCTGTTCCAACTCAAAGCACTGATTTTTACCATCATGTAGCAGTTGACTCTGTTCTGTTTCTTGGACTTTCCCCTCTGAGCCTTGAAGAAGTTCAGCCATAGTATTCAACAATGTTGGACAAGGCCTGGATTCATCCTCTTTTTCGGGAATTATCAAGATGAAAACTTTCTAGGTTCAGCAATATTCTGGTTTGAAGGCGGTTGGAGCAGAAAGGTATAATGATAATACAGTAATTATTGGTGAATTTCTTTAAAGTTATCATAGTGATATTCTTAAACAACTTTCATCTTTCTTTCTCAACATTTTCTGTTTTTTTATGTCAAAAAGAAACAAATATGGCAATATTTCACAGCCTCTTAGAACTGTGACTGAAAGCCTTAGCTATAATTCTCTCTGTGGGTTTTATAATTCCACCACTAGTCTCAGTCTAATCTAGATCAAAGAGAAGCATACTCCTTCTATGCACTTAATGCTGCCCCTCCCCTGGAGTGGGGTGTCTGACAGTCGACGTGAGCTGCTTTCTTCAAAATGAGCCAGTTCCGTTGTTCCCTCTTTGACAACACAAACATCTAGAACACTTGCTGCGGAGGGTTGACTTAGACAAATGCCCCCTTAATCTTTTGAGTGTTTCCAAATATATGAGTCAGGCCTATACTGTGTGCTGTGGAGGCTGGAACCTCATAGTTTCTGGGAGCCTGCCTATCTATGGACCATTTGTAGCTTCAGATCTCACATCCAACGGACTGAGAGAGGTGTGACAAAAGGGAATCAGTGGTTCCCCGTGGGAATCCAGCCCCAGTAGCAGCAGTTGGCAAACCAGTTTTTAGAGTTGTCTGAGATAGGTATTAAGTTAGCATTATTTCTCAAAGTCATTCTTGTGACATTTTATAATACAAATCTTCAATAGCCAAAGATTATGTTGTTTTAGCTACTTTCAAACCAGTTTTTGAGCACTGCCCAAGTTAGCAGCATGTCAACTCCTGCAACTTCTCTAGCAACAAGGCCTTTATGTCCATTGTTGCAAAGTCATCCTGTGTCCTGGGCACCCCCACCCAACTTTTTGCTGACTGGTACTGGTGGTAACTGACTCTGACTGACCCTGGGCCCTGCCTAACCAGGCCCAAGACCAGTGCTATGCTGAAAGAGACACTTAGGATACAGTGAAAATTCCTACATACACTAGGGTACACTATGGGTTAGGGTAGCCCTGTGATTGGCATGACCTCCCCTATAAGACCCCAGTACATAATAGGGCACATGGATTGAAACTACCTTTAAGTTCCTAGTATAGAATAGGGCAGGGCAGTTTGAAGGCCAGCAGCCTTTTTGGCACTCGCATGTTTGCACTACTGGAGTATGAGGGCAGTTTAAAAGCAGTCCTGTGTTGCAGGAATGCTTTAAAAATGCAAATTGTGCCCAAACTCGACTTTGGTGTTTGATGCACTGGAATATGGATAAACTACATTGTTTGGGTATGGGAGGTACCCACAGGGTCTCCCCTATGAGTCCCAGGAGTGGTGGGTCAGGTACTTATAAGGAGAAACCTTAACAAAAAGGTTTTTATATGCCCTGGGGATAGTGAAATTGCACATTTCACTCCCCACATTGTAGTCAAGGGGTTCCCAAAATCACTTTTGTGCTAGGAGCACTGTGAAATGAGGATCTGCAATATTTTTATATATTCAAAACCCATAAAGTCTTTCCTAGGTGTTCCAGGGATGGTGGCCTGTAGGTATACGCAAAAAAAAACTTGCTCTATAGGCCCTGGTATTGGAGAAATTGCCCAGTTCAATTTTCCAATTGCAAATCGCAGCCCATCGGTTAACATTTTAAGAGGTTATTAGTTAATAACTGGAGAAAGAAAATCCATAAAACTAGGATTAAATGACTCAGTAGAATGGTAATGAAAAATCCAACTACATGGGTGCCGATTACGATCCTGTAAAAAAATTCCCCGTACGACTCGTATCCGGTCTTTTTACCGTACGAATCGTACAAGTGCCGTACAAACTGCCAAGTACGATTCGCATGGTAAAAAGTCCATACGAATCGCATTGGGAATTATTCCCCACACGTCCTCGGGTCGGAAAATGTGTCCGACACATCCTCGGACGAATTACCGTACAAATGTGAAAAGTGAAGTCCGACCGCGGAAGTACGATCCATCCCGTGCGTCCGATGTTACAACCGGATGGAAAAAACACCGTCCGCACCGAACTCCCATAGCAACCATGGAGACATGTGCCCGCATATGCGCCCAACACTCCCCCCAGCCCTCCTATGTACGAGACGTACCCCCACCCGTGAATGTACACCCGTGTATGTACACCCGTGTATGTACACCCGTGTATGTACGAGACATACCCCCACCGGTGCATGTACACCCCTGTACGTACGGCCCGTACCCCCACCCGCGTATGTATGGAGCGTACCCCCACCCCAAACGTGTATGTACGACCCGTACCCTCACCCGCGTACGTATGGAGCGTACCCCCACCCAAACCGTGTATGTACGACCCGTACCCTCACCCACGTACGTATGGAGCGTACCCCCACCCCAACCGTGTATGTACGGACCGTACCCCCACCCCAACCGTGTATGTACGGCCCGTACCCTCACCCGCGTATGTATGGAGCGTACCCCCACCCCAACCGTGTATGTACGGCCCGTACCCTCACCCGCGTATGTATGGAGCGTACCCCCACCCCAACCGTGTATGTACGGACCGTACCCCCACCCCAACCGTGTATGTACGGCCCGTACCCTCACCCGCGTATGTATGGAGCGTACCCCCACCCCAACCGTGTATGTACAGACCGTACCCCCACCCCAGCCGTGTATGTACAACCCGTACCCTCACCCGCGTATGTATGGAGCATACCCCCACCCCAACCGTGTATGTACGGACCGTACCCCCACCCCAACCGTGTATGTACGATCCGTACACACGCTAAAAACGCACGTACACAACCAGGACAAAGCAAAACAACACAAGAATACACTATTCGAATGGTACAAAGCCACAAAACATGTCCAACAAGCACAAATACAACACATTCACTGATCTGCAACTGCCAAAATCCCAAACAGAGGCCCAAAACACAACCACTCCTTATAACACACCCACCCAAAGTTCAAACACAGCCACACCCATCAATGGACCAATAAAAAGGGCCCACAGACACAAACCATGAGCCTTTGCAACAGACTCACTGCTGCCAGACCCCACAGACAACCTACAGCACCATACTTGAACCTTTACTACACCTTACACTTGCACACCTTCACACACCCACCTACACAAACACCCCCTCATCATATTCACACACACACCTGCACAACCACACCCACACACCCACAACCATCCACACCCACACCCCCCACAACCATCCACACCCACACCCCTCACCATGCCCACTAACAAGAATCCAAAGTTCACTAGCCGAGAGTTGGAGGTCCTTGTCGACGAAATCCTCAGAGTCGAGCCACACCTCTTTGGAACATTGGTCAGACAGACCAGCATTTCCGAAAAAACAGCCATGTGGCAGACGATTGTCGATGCTGTGAATGCTGTTGCGTCCACCAGAAGGACCAGGCATGAATGCCAAGCCAGGTGGTACGATCTGCGGAGGAGGGTCCGAGCCAAAATGACAGACGACCACAACCAGGCCAACATCACTGGAGGAGGGCCGCCCCGCAGGCCCGTACAATACCATCCCTGGGAGGAGAGGGTGATGGCCATACTGCCGGTGGTGTCAGTGGACGGATTAGAAGGACTCCGAGACCCGGGTGAGTACACAAACTCACCTCACATGGGGGGAACGTCATCCACAACCAAACTCACAATCAGGCACGCAACCACCCCAAGCTATCGCATGACTCAACCACACTCCATGAACACGCACATGCCACTAGCGCCACCATGCAACATGCACCCAGCTGGACAATGCCAAGTCACAGGCCACAGAAAACACCAACACAGGACACGGTAAGCCGGATGGCGGGAGTGTGGGCCCCAAAAATCACATAGTGCAACTCAGAAGCAGACAACAATGCCCTCTGCCCATATGGCCTAGGTCACAGCCAGACAAACAGTGTGTCCCCACACAGGAAAGACTTGCCAGCAAATGGCAGACGCCTTGCATTAAGACATGGGGGTGAAGGCACGTTTTTGCACATAACAGCAGCTAATGAACAGCCAACACTGTGAAAGAGTGGCAGCACACACCACCACAGCAGCAGCGCAGACACAGACACTACACCCAATGGGTGCCTGGAGATCAGAAACAAACTCACATCAACAAGCCAAGGGCCATTCAAAGATATGCAAAAAGTGTGTGCCTAGGAAGCTGGGCTGAGGTGACAGAGGGTGACACACAGAGGGAGGGAGAGGGGGAGAGAGAGGGAGGGAGACACAGGGAGATGGACAGAGGGAGGAGGCTGACACAGGGAGGGAGGGAGAGGGGGACAGAGAGGGAGTGAGAAAGGGACACACAGGGAGACCAATTCAAGCCTTGGGGGGTGTGGGAATGTCTGCTCGTCAGCAGGTGGACTGCGTGCATGTAGACAAGGGTGGCCAGTGCCTGAATCCCCCTCTCTTCTCCATGGCAAAACACTGGGCCATGTCCTAACCTGTGCACGAGCACAACGCCAGCTACCTGCATTATATAAGTGTGTGGAACAACTCCATGTGCCCACGTACAGTGCAACACGGAAGGCGCCAATGCATGGCTCGCCACACCTGCTCACTCCACTGCTGACTGCAGTCACAATTGACGCAGCAAGTAAGACTGTGCCACACATAGGTAAAGTCTCAAAAGCTGTGGCCAAGGGACATACCCATGCACAAGTGCACTGTGAGTGGAATGCAAGACATATCCAAATTCCCAGAGGAAATGTGCCAACTTAGAAACGAATGAAACATGGATGTTGCATGGAACAAAAATAACATTGTCTCTCTCACACACAGGTCAACGTCGTGGATCACCCCCAACACTGGGGCGGAAGACTTACAGGACCCGGCTCTGCGGGATGATGGACCCACCGGCAGCGATGACTCTCACCACTCTGTGGACGACCCCGACCAACCTGGCCCCTCTGGTGTCCAACCACCTGCAGCACCTGCGTCAGGTACAACTGGGCCAACCACCACCCCCACTCCTGCCACATCCCAGGAGACACCCAGGATCCCTGCCCCACCACCACAATGCAGCCAGGCTGGCCAGGAGGGACACGGTGTACCGGGCACCCAGGAGGAGGCAGGCGACAACGCTAATGCCACCCCTTAGGGGTCCCGGAGACCCGATGTGCCCACAAGGGCAGGCCAGGTGCAAGTGGGCAGGGGTGGTGGGAGTGGAGCACGGCGGAGGCGCGAGCCTGACCAGTGTGCTGCGGAACCGGTATATTCCCATGTCAGAAACATCCTGGAGACATACCGGCAGGACACCACGGGCATGGCCCAGGTTGTGTCCATCCTCGAGGAGATCAAGACCCAGCAGGCCCAGCAACATGCGGAGCAACATGCCTGTCTACTGCGACACCAAGGGCGGATGGAGGACAGACAGGCTGAGCTCGTGACGGTGTTCACGGGAATTTACCGTACACTCCGTCGGATAGCCGACAACATGGGCAACCCTCCCTGTGCCACCAGGCGTAGAACATCACCACCCACAGGGAGGGATCAGGAGGAGGAGGAGACATCCGACGGAGCATCCCAAACATCGTCACGGCCTGCTTCTGAGGGTTCCCGCAGGAGGGTGGGTCGTCCACGGAAAAGACCGTGAGGGTCGGCGCAACAGCACCATCTCCCAGGACACCTGGCCTGGCACCTGGCCCACTGGACCAACAGCAGCACATCAGCAAAAGACATCCTCTGCCACATGGACTTGCTGGTCACTGTCTGACCAATGTTGACAAAGACTGTGGCATGGACTCTGAGGATTTCCAATGGCAAGGACACCAACTCCCCTAGTGAACTTTGGATTCCACACACCTGTGGTAAATAAAATACCGGACTGAATTTCATACGGAATCCTAAAATAAAGTAAAATAGCTCAAAATAACAAGAGGCAGAATCCGTGGTATAAGAGGTTTTCTAAATGGGCTTTATTCCATTCAAAATGGCCGACTCGAGTCGCGGCCTTCAGGTTCCGTCACCACGAGGGTTCAGGAAGTGAAGTACAATAATTTATTGACAGACATGTATTTTTATAATAAGTGCATTACAATGAAACGAATGTAGAAGGCGTAACATTTGATAAGAAGAGTGACAAAACAGGTATGTAATCGAAACTAGGCGTAATAAGGAATAAAAGAAACATGATTGGTTTGCATTATCAGACATAGGTGGATCTATAAGATAATACTTGGCATAGATGCGCGCGCAGCAGCATGACGTGTAATTGACGTGCAACTTAGGGGGTGAAGGGGACTTGACATTTAGCTCTACATGTGGAGACGAGAAGTCTGGGGGGTCAAGTCAACCTAATCCCAAATCATATCTACCATCCTATGTTTGGAGAACTATGTTATCCACAAGGAAGGACTCTCGGACAGAATCTATTCTATACTAACTGTGTGTGCGTGTACAAGCGTCTAAGTGTCTATATGAGATGCGAGGGGCAGAAAACTTTCCATGGCAGCAGGGCTATGAATCACTTGCAGGAGGACGGAAAGGCTGAGTCCTTGCTTGCGAGCTAAAGGAAATGTTTACCTAAATCACTTGGCAGGAATGCATCGGCTGAAGAGCAAAATAGATAATTCGAAGGTGAAATACAACTTCTTGGCAGGCAGGCGAAAACTGGCCGAGGCAGACATTGTTAGCTGCACAGGGAGTAGGACAAAGTTCATGGATACAGATGCGAGCTCAAGCTGAAGCTGTCAGAGACAGAGAGCAGGGAAAGGCTTTGAGGACAGAATCGGGCCTACTTGCCTGAACTGTAAAAATGGAGTAACTTAGCCATATAAAGTCGGTGGCCTTTCATACTTAGGAATCGAATATCCAGCCCATTGATGGCGGATCTGACAGAGAACATGTCGACGGAAGACACACATATGTTTGCGTCTTAGAAACTGGAACTGGAGGGAACATACATGTACTTGTAACATGCATATAGAACCGTTGGGGTCCAAGATAGGGGACATAACTGATCAGGAAAATCCACATTTCCACATTCCCTCCTTGTCCCCTTCTTGCCCTTCAAGAGACATCAATCTTCATTATTCCATCGATTTGCTCATGGAGCATCATTTCTTCTTCCTTCTTCTTCCGGCATTCTGAACGAGAACTTTGATATGGAATGCACGATGTGGCACACAGACCACAAATCGCTGGTCCACATTGCAGGCATAAACAGCAACTGAATAGTATGAGAAGGCCAATACCTAGGAAGGATAGAACTCTCCATCCCCAGGCTGATATCACACTCCAAAACCACCCGGACCACGTCCAAGTGCCTGGATTCTCGTGTATCTGGCTTACAATCTTATGAAGGCGTGTTATAGCTTTATATACAGATGGCGAATTTTCTGGTATGAATATGCAGCAGCTGGATCCGATGACCCTGCAAGCTCCGCCCCTATCGGCCAGGATGACGTCAAGGACAAGACGATTCTGGAGAACAACAATTCTCATCACTGATTGTTCCTCTGTCAGATTGCCTAGGGCGGCTATAGTCTCGTTTACTACAGCTTCAAGAGTCTTGGTGAGTCTGCGTATCAGCTTACTATTTGATATAGTACCTATATAGGGAAAGATACCTTTATTGAAATCTACATACTTGTCCCATGCTGTCTCAGTATAATCGACAACTGGGAGATCTCTTCGCTCTCTATTGTGTACTAAATGAACATTTTGATAATAATCAGGGGGAGCTAGGAAAACAGGTGGCAAAAGGAATGCTATGTAACAGGTACCATCCCAATCTAGAGGCAGACGCATATATGCCGTCTGGCCACATATGAAGTAAGAATGGCGAGAAGCTCTAAATGAAGATTTACCTTGATCACTATATTCTACTATAGTAACGCATTGGCTATGGCCCATATGTATGGAACCAACCTTTCTCACACATAATTCACCCTTAACTGGAAATACAGACATAGTGGGCAGAATTAGTTCAACTTCGGATTTAACATTCAAAATCATAAGATTAGGCGTAAAATTACCTAATTTATACACTTCATTTTCTAAATCAGTTCCTGTTCTACTGGGGTGACCCTCCTTATTGGGGTGACAGACTTTGAATAAAACTATATTCAGATTTCCCCATATCCAGTGTTGTTGATAAACTGCTGTGTCTGGGTCTATGGAATTTAATAAACTAAACCATGCTCCACAGGAGCCATTGTGTGTGAATGGATGTGGAAAGAAAGGCAGAACTCCTTTGTTATTCTGATAGGGAGGGAGTCGGCCACACACCCAACAATTGGTGGCATTACTAGTCTGATGGGAATGATGTAACATACTAATGAATGTGTTATTACGCAGCGCAAGTCTATAGGACAACTCATGTGGCGGTAGGTCACTAAAAGAATGTTCATCAGTTATATTGAAAGCACGTTTAGAAACAGGATAATACATATGCAACAATATACTTGCAGTAACCATTAAAAAACTCAAGAAAAACAAAATTAATAAAGTCACAATACAGTGGCTACGCAGTGATTTACAATAAGCATGTCGTTTCATTATGATTCTGGACTCTACATGATTCAGACCTAAGGGATACATGTCGGGACAGATTCAACCGCTTCACCTTGGAGAGGACTTAAACAATCAAATCGTCCGACAGTTTAGATCTGGACCTGAGTTTCTGTTTATAGAGTTCGGTGCTACTGGCCTCAGCCAAAGGTAGCTTTGAGTCAATGGGGGAAGACACACGGGAAGTACTGTTTGTGTCAGGAGGAAGTCCATTAAATTTTTTTATATGGGTGGAATGCACCCATCCTTTTCTTCCTTCGATCTTCACAGCTGTTCTGGTCGTCAGCAGGACCAACTTAGGAAGCCTCCACCTTGGCTCCAGTTGGGTTTTCCGATCAAAATTCCTGACGAGAACATAATCGCCGGGAATTACGTCATGAGGTTTCACCTCGGTGTTGTCAGGAAAAGCTGCGACTACCTGTGAACGACAAGATTGTAGTGCAGACATCAAGGAAGCCAGGTAATCTGTCAGCATATTACAGTCAACATCAGTTATTTTACGGGGTATAGGCGTCCCCCACATATTCGGTGGTCTACCAAAGATCACCTCATAAGGGGATAGCCCTGTTCGAGAGTGTGCTACCATTCTCATGTAGAATAGCGCAACTGGTAAGGCTACTATCCAGTCCACACCTTTTTCCTGACATATTTTAGACAATCTGATTTTTAAAAGTTGATTATGTCGTTCCACGAGACCTGCTGCCTCGGGGTGTCGGACACAGTGGAATTTCCACTGATATCCCAACAAGAGTGAGACATGTTTCATTAATTCGGATGAGAAAGGCTGACCGTTATCTGAATATACAACACGTGGTAAACCGTACCGTGGGAAGAATTCTCGAACTAGCTGCTTGGCAGTAGTCGAGGCAGTGTAATCTGATACGGGATACGCCTCTGTCCAACGGGAGAGAGCGCAGACAACTACGAGAACATATTTGAATCCTCGACAACGTTCCATCTGAATATAATCCATCTGGAGGACTTCAAAAGGATGGTCAGGAGGCTGAAATCCACCCTGCTCTACGGGAACACTCTTTCCTGGATTAAACTGACAACATATCATACAGGTACGAACTTTTTGTTTAGCTGCTGCTCGTAAATGTTTATTGAACCAAATGTGCTGAATGCTGTCTAGCATAGCCTTCTCTCCTAAATGTGCTGGACTGTGAACTGTAGCTATAATGGCTTGAACCATGGAATCAGGGAGAAACCATACAGATTTCTCCTTCGTCATCCATCCTTGATCTGTCTGGATCCCTCCTAGTTCAGTCCACTTCTTTATTTCTTCTGCTGTGGCATGTGTCTGTATGTCAATTACGTCAAGTGCGGGATCCTTAATTGTCATACACTGTGTTGGTGTCTGAACTATTGGCTTTGTCATGTCTAATGTGCGATTCTGAGCAGTCTGTTTAGCTGTTTTGTCAGCTAAATCATTGCCTTGAGAAATGGTATCAGTAACCTTCGTGTGTGCTTTACATTTCATAATCGATATAGCAGTGGGTAGATGTATTGCGTCTAACAAAGCATGAATGAGGGGTCCGTGCTGAATGTGGGCACCATGGGAGGTTAAATAACCTCTCTCTCGCCACAGCACGCCGAAGTCGTGTACAACTCCGAATGCATAACGTGAGTCAGTGTATACATTAACTTTCTTATTTGTGGCTTGAATACAGGCTTGTGTTAGAGCAATAAGTTCTGCTGCTTGGGCTGACAAAGTATCTATACAATTTGTTTCAATAACTTCAGTGTCTGTTGTGACTGCATACGCGGCCACTAAATCTCCTGTACTTGTTCTCATGCACGATCCGTCTACATACAACGTCAGGTCTGGATCTAACAATGGAACGTCTGTCAAGTCTTGTCTAGGTTTCGTCTTTATTTCAATGATTTCAACACAATCATGAGCTAGTGGGTCTGTTCCAATTACAGGTAATAGTGTAGCAGGATTCAATGTATTACACCGTCGGATCTCTATGTGTGGTTGAAACAATGTCAGTTCATAACCGGTAAGTCTTGCTATGGTCAAGTGTTGTGTTTGTGTTCGGTTCACAAGAACCTCTACTGCATGTGGTACTTGTACTGTCAATGGGTGTCCTAATACTATGGCATCGCTTTGTCTGATTGCTAAAGCTGTCGCTGCCACTGATTTCAGGCATGCAGGCAAAGCCTGAGCTACGGGATCTAATGTACTGGAAAAATAAGCACATGGCTTGCGTGATCCTGCTTGATCCTGAGTGAGTACTGACAAGGCAGTACCTTCGCGTTCTGTAACAAAGAGTGTAAAATGTTTGCTATAACATGGTGTTGCTAAAACAGGTGCTTGACATAAAGCTTCCTTTAGGCTTTCAAAAGCTTGTGTATGTTCCTGAGTCCAAGGGAGAACAGTCGATGTGGCTGCCTCCTGTGTGGTTAACTGAATGAGTGGTTTTGCTAGAAATGCGTACTGAGGGATCCACTGCCTACAATATGAAGTGAGGCCTATGAAAGCCCGCACCTCCTTCTGTGTCTGGGGTATTGACATGTTAGCAATTAACTGAATGCGATCTGGTGTAAGCTGCCTTCCCTCCTTGGACAGCGAGTGACCAAGATAAATAACTCGCTGAACACAGAATTGCAGCTTAGAAGGGGACACCATGTGCCCCTTGTCGGCTAGGAAATGTAAAACTGTCAGAGAAGCTTTTTCACATTCTGACTCGCTTCTCGCGGTGATCAGCAGATCATCGACATATTGAAGCAGTGCAGTATTGACTGGCATGTGGATACTGTCAAGTTCTCGTTCCAGTGCTTGGCTGTAGATGCTGGGGCTTTCTGTAAATCCTTGGGGAGCGCGTGAGAATTTAAAGCTGCGCCCATTTAAACTGAATCCGAACAAGTATTGGCTTTCCGGATCTATTGGGACGCTGAAAAAGGCATTCTTGAGATCGATTACAGTAAAGAATGTTGCTTCGGAATCAATTGCTGTCAACAATGATGATATATCAGGGACCACAGGGAATTGTGGTACAATACACTTGTTTAGGTCACGCAAATCAATAACCAATCGGTATACTGGTGGGGCAGTAGGGTCAGTTCGTTTAAGAATCGGAATTATCGGTGAATTACATACATTGGAGTCTGTTTCTACAACTACTCCCTGGGCAATCAGCTCATCAATGATTTTCAGCAAAGCCACTACAGCATCATGCGGTAACTTGTATTGTCGCATTCGTGGTAGTACCACTCCTGCTTTCAATGTAACTCGATAGGGTGTAATGTGCATGCAGCCAACATCCGTAGGGCCTTGTGCCCATAGATGTACTGGTAAAGTCTGTAGTCGGGGATCCATGTCTCTAGACACATAGTGACCTTTAAAATCACGTAAAAACAACCTTACTCCTTCCGGAGAACAACATATTATGGCTCCTAGTGCTTTCAGAGTTTTAATTCCTAACAGATTTTCTGGGCATGATTTAGTAAGCAATAAATCTGTAGTTCGTGTCAAAGGTCCTATCGTAAGTGGTAGAGGCTGTGATACTTCATTAACAATAGGTTTTCCCGAAAAACCAAGGGAAACATTTTGAGAGCCTGAGAGGGGTGCCCCTGGAACTTCACTACGTTTTATAGTTGTTCGACTTGCCCCTGTATCGAGTAAGAATTTTCTATCTTGACCTAATAATTCACTATGTACATAAGGTCCTTCTTGATCTACAGGAATCTCGATAAGCGGTAAGTCAACTTCCCTCTCTAGGCTGGTTCATGCGTAATGCTGATATTCAGGGTATTCATACTGTGCAGTCTGATACATTTGTCGTGTTGTTGTTTGTGTGGCAGGAGCAGGCAACGGTGGTGCAGCTGGCACAAACTGTATGGGTTGCTGTGAGGCTGGCATGGACTGTTGCTGAACTGGCATGGACTGTCCATGCTGCATAGCTCCTTGTTCATTCTGATCTTGTCTAACTAATCGTGGTCTCTCTTTTGCAATACCTGTAGCTATATTACGTTTCAGGACTGGACAATCATGTACATAATGGCCTAGTTGTTTACAGTAATTGCAGGTTCCTTTTACAGGAACTGCAGAATCACCAGAATGTGTCACACCCTTTTTGTGACCATCTGCTGGTACTGTCTGAGAAACTAGCATTTTCATTTTTGTATCCTTCATGCGTCTATGCTCGTGTTCTTGTTCATCCCTAATTCTATTGTGATGATACTGTAACATTTGTAGCATTTGCGACGGAGTGTTACTTTGCCAGGTACTCTCGAATTTCAATATTCTATTCTTCACTGGAGGCAATGCATTTTCCACCAATTTTGTCACAAATAAATGTGGATATGAGTCACTACTTGCTTTTATACCACTATTTATACCAAAACATTTTTCAAATCGAGCATAATAATCGCTTGTGTCTTCATCTTGCTTTTGTTTGCAGGCTGTGATTGCACCCCAATCTTCCTTTTTTGTAGTTAATAAACGTGGCAGTACCTGTACTAGTAAACCTGGTAACAGTTTAACTTTATCCCCGAGCCCCGAACCTGCAGTTCGGCCCCTTTCTTCCTCTGCTAATGCTGTCCAGTCTATCTTTTGGTCTCCTACTTCCCACTCTTTTTCTTTCAGTTTTTCATAAATGCCAGCAGGCAAAAGCACCTTTAATATCGTCATAATATCAGGAAAGGTGTACTCTCCCATCAGTAACATGTCTTTAATTTCTCGGTGGAAACCCGCTGGGTCTTTGTCATGACTAGGTACTACTTTCTTCATTTCTAATAATTCCATTTTTGATATGGGTGTGTAAACAAATACACGGTGAAACTCATTGTCTTCGCCTTTTATTGGGTGCACTTCTCGTAAAGGATTTTGTCTATCCATATAGTACGGCGTTCTTTCTCTGTGGGGCAGCGAGAGAGAATCCGGACTTACAAAAAGGACATACTGTTTACGTGACACTAATATCTCTTTAATTAGCTTGTTACTAGAACCTCTCCATCTGTTTGTGAGTAGTTCCGTTAATATATCAGGTAAAGGACCAGGGTCAGCATGTTGGCACTTATATAATATGAGGAGTTGCTGAATCATATAGATTCCAGCTAAGCGTTGTTCATCTGTACTGAGATTGAGAAACGTGTGTGCTACGGTCTCATCACCGTATTTTTCAGGACTGTCAATCCAGTGAACGGCTGATCTGGCTAATTCTTGCTCATCCATGGAATCGAGGAGGTGGTAACCCCTTCGTTCTCGTAGTATCTTATCTGCGGCTTGAAACGAATGTTCAGGAGACTTCAGATTTATTACAGGCGTCGGATACGTTCTGCTGTTTTTTTGGGCATACAGAATGTATTGGATCAGGAAAACATCTAGCATTATCACAGGATCTTCCTCTGCCTACATAGGCTATGGTCTCTGACTGTCTTGCGGAGTTCCCTGATTCGGACACTTCATCTTGCTCAAACTCGTCTGTTCCCAGTCTTTCTTCATGAATACGCTCTATTTCTTTACGGATTTTTCGGCACATGGCTATTATACAATTTTGCTTATCGTGTCTCCCTTCTGATATATTCTGACTCCATCTTGTAAGAATAAGCATTGCATTCGGGTCTACCCCCGGACGATCTTGATTTCTGATCATACAGTTTATGAGGAAACGTAACAGTTCCCCTTGTATTTCTACTTTCTGGAATTCCATAGCTCTGTTAATACATCCTGGATCTCGTCCTGTTTGAACAAAATGGTATATGTTGTCTAGATGCGTAGTCATCCCTGGTAACCTCGCTAAATACTCTGCGGCTCGCCTGATACGTAATGATGCCAGGACCATTTCGTCCTCTTTACCAACCACCGGGTCATATCTACAATTTACAAGGAGTTCCTTAAGCGTACGTTCACTTACGAATTTAGGTGTACGTGAATGTGCTGACTCTTGAAAGACAAGTTTATTTATTCTAGGTGGTGTAAAAGTACTGCTAGCACCTCCCGTGGCCCTATCTGGGGCGTCGGGTGTGAATGGGTTCGTTGAACGTGACACAGCAACTATGGGTGTCGATACCTCTGTAGAGTCGACTGCGGAGACAGATGCGGAAACAGATGTGCTTGCCGACGCTTGTGTCGGAACTTGCTGTTGCACGGGGACAGATACCTGATCCTGACGTTGAACCCCTCCGCCAGACGGTCTATGTGGTGCGGCGTTAGCATACTCGGGAGCTGCGTCATCTAGATATGAGGAAAGAAAAACATCTTCTGCGGTTCTGGGAAGCCCCTTTGGATGTACCTTAATTGGAAATAATGGGCAAGTCTTTTGGTATCTCTGGAGCAGCCTTAGGTAATCCTTCGGCTAGTAGGGGATACATACCATTCATAAGAGCATTTCTTTGTCTATTTACTTGTTCTGATCTCACTCGGATACCTTCCTCAATTAATAGATTTTCTTGAACTTTATTTGAACTTTCTTTACTCCTCTCTTCTTGTCTACGTGCTTTTTCTGTTCGTCTATGAGATTCTTTACGCCATAACTCAACAGCGTCTTTCTGTGACTGTCTGACCTTTCTTTTCCATAACTCTTCCTCCACTTTCATGATGCACTCTGCATCCCAGGTTCCCGCTATGGGCCACCTTTGACTTTCCGGTAATCCCTTGGTATAATCTACCCATAGATCAAGAAACAATATGGCATCTAAGCCATGTTTATGGTACATAAAATGCCCTGGAGTGTCCCTAGGAGGAATAGGAACTGCTTCTTCAAGCACCCCTTTTCTGGTAGTAATCTGTCTTAACTTCGAGAAGAGCGGCATATTTACAACTGATCTGATACTTACTCTTGAATTTTCTTAATACGAAAAACACAATAAATGAACAGTGAACAATGAACAGTCATTCATACCACAATATGCAAGACATTTCTGAATACTTTAAACATTAAACATTAAACATTTTAACAATGATCGACAATGATGACAGTCTGCCTAACTAATCACCACGCTGAATTCTTGACAATAACTGGATACTTCGGAATACTTGATATACTGCTAAACAGTACATATACACTGCTAAACAGTGCAGACCGGATTTGTGTACCCAAATCCGTCTTGACCGGCACAACCTATGTGCGCGTCAACACGCCTCCCCGGCGATGGTACTCACCGAGTAGCTCCTTGAAACGGAAGGCCTCAGAGAATGGACAGGACTCGATGACTGCGGACAGCGGACCCTCTGGACATCGGGATTTCGGAAAACCTGGTGGGCCTCTGTATACCTCGGATCTTGCTCTCTCAGCTAGGCTCTGGTCGGGATACTTCGCACTTCTCACCGCCTCGTCTGGGTTGATCGCAGCCTCAGTCGCCCCCGCTTGACCGGAGGGAGCTTACAGGAAATCCTGCTGGTACGCGTTTATGGTCCGTCCAGCTGTGGCAGGAGACCGGGCCTGCAACGCACCGCCGGCGCGTGAGATGAGAAAGTGTCCCTGTTCGGGCGCCATTATGTGGTAAATAAAATACCGGACTGAATTTCATACGGAATCCTAAAATAAAGTAAAATAGCTCAAAATAACAAGAGGCAGAATCCGTGGTATAAGAGGTTTTCTAAATGGGCTTTATTCCATTCAAAATGGCCGACTCGAGTCGCGGCCTTCAGGTTCCGTCACCACGAGGGTTCAGGAAGTGAAGTACAATAATTTATTGACAGACATGTATTTTTATAATAAGTGCATTACAATGAAACGAATGTAGAAGGCGTAACATTTGATAAGAAGAGTGACAAAACAGGTATGTAATCGAAACTAGGCGTAATAAGGAATAAAAGAAACATGATTGGTTTGCATTATCAGACATAGGTGGATCTATAAGATAATACTTGGCATAGATGCGCGCGCAGCAGCATGACGTGTAATTGACGTGCAACTTAGGGGGTGAAGGGGACTTGACATTTAGCTCTACATGTGGAGACGAGAAGTCTGGGGGGTCAAGTCAACCTAATCCCAAATCATATCTACCATCCTATGTTTGGAGAACTATGTTATCCACAAGGAAGGACTCTCGGACAGAATCTATTCTATACTAACTGTGTGTGCGTGTACAAGCGTCTAAGTGTCTATATGAGATGCGAGGGGCAGAAAACTTTCCATGGCAGCAGGGCTATGAATCACTTGCAGGAGGACGGAAAGGCTGAGTCCTTGCTTGCGAGCTAAAGGAAATGTTTACCTAAATCACTTGGCAGGAATGCATCGGCTGAAGAGCAAAATAGATAATTCGAAGGTGAAATACAACTTCTTGGCAGGCAGGCGAAAACTGGCCGAGGCAGACATTGTTAGCTGCACAGGGAGTAGGACAAAGTTCATGGATACAGATGCGAGCTCAAGCTGAAGCTGTCAGAGACAGAGAGCAGGGAAAGGCTTTGAGGACAGAATCGGGCCTACTTGCCTGAACTGTAAAAATGGAGTAACTTAGCCATATAAAGTCGGTGGCCTTTCATACTTAGGAATCGAATATCCAGCCCATTGATGGCGGATCTGACAGAGAACATGTCGACGGAAGACACACATATGTTTGCGTCTTAGAAACTGGAACTGGAGGGAACATACATGTACTTGTAACATGCATATAGAACCGTTGGGGTCCAAGATAGGGGACATAACTGATCAGGAAAATCCACATTTCCACACACCCGGAAAGCCCCTCATGTCATACCCCCCCCCCACGTACCCCAACAAAAATAAAAGGTTACACGATAAAGAGATGATGCCTACATTTTGCATTATTACCTTACATGTGTCTTGTAAAGTCTAACCATGCCTGAGTTCTCATATGACTTCAACCATCCACACCCTGGGGCCTGAGTCTGGCACAGGACACACATGGGTCACAATGTATTAGGCAACACAGACATGGAGCACCATACACACCCGTGATGGGCCCAACCAGCTGAGGGGGTGGCCGCACAACCTTGCCGACAGACATATTGAGTACAGCGACAGCCATGCGCAGAGGTCAGGGATCATGTGGAGTGTCCTGGGGGGCACCCAAATATGTGTGGACAGGTGGCAGAACCATGTCCTGCAAGCTTGAGTCAGGTGGATGCAGAGAATGGTGGCCTGGCCAACATTGGATGCATGGGGATGGCACATGTCACAATACCCACACAGTCATGGACATCATGCACAATACACAGTCAAATCCCACACAAACAGCTTGCATCTTGCTACTCGACACATAGACACATAGCCACTATCAGGGAAAACCATGCCAGACATGCCGTATGCACCGTGGCAACACACCAGCATTGACTGAGAAGAGGCACCTTGGAGGCATAGGGACACCTTTATTAGTCATGTATTCGGGAATGCAGAGGCAAGTCGGAGTACACAGACACAGGTCATGTGGAGTAACATGTGGGTCCAACACTGGAACCCCCCTTCTGCAGCACAAATGCGTGATAGCCATGGAACTGGCACACAAGTGTCGGCTAACAGCTAAACACCCCCTGCTGCTCACGGAGAGGCTGCCATACACCATTGATCCTCTGATGTGGAAGTCCCACACCATGTCAAGCCAATGCAAACCGTATGTGTCCGAGGGCAGTGTTACACACATTGATGCCATCATCACAATCCACTATCCCATCACAGATGACTGTCAACTAGTCTGACCATCTATTCAGGTGTACCCAGCTACATGTCATGTGTCCCATGGTGATGCGACATGTCTGCAGAGGAACCAAACATCGACAGGGGCTGTGTGCACACATCGTAAACACCTGCCACACCCAATACACCCCTGATGCATCCCTTACCCTAAGGAGACTTCCAAACTTGTCCGTGCGTGTAACGCTGAGTCAGCACACGATGACGTGTCCATGAGGAATAGCAGTGCCACAACAATGCAACCAGCAGACGGCATGCGCAAGTACCTGGGGATGAGAGACACACAAGAAGTCAGCCACAAAAAGCACAGCCACTTGCATGTGCATGTACTCGACACATGTAAGGATGACAACATGCTAGGTCACAATTATGACTGTGGAAATACACTCATCACTGGCACCATCACTCGAGTGACACATCCACACACACCTCTGACTCACGTGGCATACATGCAGATGGACACACACATCGCAACACATGCCACACAAGGACCAATGCGTGCACACTCAGACACTGGTACTCACCACTAAGCAAAGAAGTCGCGTATGAGCCGACTCCGAATGTCCTCTTGTGGAACCACATCCTCCACATCACTAGCCCCATTGCCAAGCCCTTCGTCCTCCACGGGTGGATGGTCCTGATCATCTTGATCTAGGATGAGTGGCACAGCTTTTTCAACTGCCATGTTGTGCAGCATGCAGCAGACCATGAAGATTTTGCAGACCTTCGCCGGGGCATATGGGAGGGCGCCGCCGGTCTTGTGGAGGCATCTGAATCGGCTCTTCAGGAGGCCAAATGTCCTCTCTATCACTCGCCTTGTCCGGCCATGGGCGGTGTTGTAGCGGAGCTGGGCCGGCGTGCTGGGGTTGCGGAGAGGTGTGATCAGCCATGGCATGTTGGGATAGCCAGCGTCCCCTACATGGAAACCACATGGATATAAGTAGGACAGGAGAAGCGGTCGTGCTGGAAGTCTATGCAAAATACAGGACAGACAGAGTGTACCCACCAACAACACATGCTCGTTCGTTGCGCAGCTGCGTCATCATTTCAGGCACCCTGCTACGCCTCATGATGTAGGCATCATGTGCTGATCCTGGAAAACGAGCACAGACATGTGAAATCACCATGTTGGACAGACACACCACAAGGGCATTGATGGAGTGGTAGTGCTTGCGATTCCTGTACGCTACCTCCTGTGCCTGTGGTGGTACCAAAGCCACATGTGTCCCATCTATGGACCCAATGACATGGGGCATCCCTCCCAGGGCATAGAATCCACGCTTGACCCCAGTCAACAGTTCAGGAGTTGGGAAATGGATGAACTCATCCAGGTGAAGCAACATGGCCTCTAAGAAATCATGCAGCACACGGCTGAACATGCTCTGGGACATTCCACCAACATGAGCTATGGTATATTGAAAGGTACCCGTGGCAAGAAAATGTAGGGCTGCCATTACCTTCAGCTTGGGTGTCAGTGCCGTAGGATACCTGTGCAGCGGTTGAAGGTGTGGTGCCAGCCTCGCCGTCAACTCCTCAATCAACGGTTGGGGGAAGCGGTAGCAGCGTATACAGTCATTCTCCCGCATGTCAGCCAAGTCCGGAATTGGTCGGGGAAGAGGCGGCGCTCTGCAGGAATTTGGAAGTGACAAGGAAGAGTGAGTGCACTACAACAACAATTTTTTTGTACTGAGCACATGTTAATCTGTCAATACACATATGCTACATACGGAGTCAGGTATGTGCCACATGCCCTGGACACGTATGGCTGCCAGGTGACACTCCTACCAAGACCCAGCTACACACGGAGATTGTGAACCTCCACATGCCATGGCATGGGATTAGCTGTGTCCCAGTGTAAGTGAACAGCCAGACGCAACACAGGAGTGACATACATCAACACATCAGCAGAAGTAGGATGTCGATTTCAGAGACAGGTAGCGGAACACTAGAGCCACAGGTCACATAACATTACACTAGGACAACCCACACACCTTGCCAATAAGGTGTACATGTAATGACTCACCACACATACATTGAGAGGATGCAGACATGTCCTTGTTACACCACTCCGTGTCCCATGCATACATACGCACCTCACATACGATACCACATGTGGCCTGGTGTGCGTTACAGTGTGCCATGTCCATCTACACACAGACACATGTTGGTTGCTGCAACAGCTGATGCCTTTGAGGGAACACCAACATCAAGCTAATGGGAACACACCACACATACATGACATAGACACATCGTGCACCGTGGGTAGTCACATGTCTGGTGTGGTAACCCCTGTAGCGGGCATCAGGGGACACTTGCGTGTGTTGTTGACTGTGCCATGCCAGTGACGCTCATCCCAAGTGTGCAGTACGACATGCACACATGTCAAAGGAGTTAAGGGCATGCCTGGCACATATTGCACCGTCACACATAACATCTGTACACATCTCATCATACATCTATAGCCTTCTCGACTCAGGAGTAATGTGCCACATCACAGCCTTTCACACCTGTGCCCCACACATGTAGTACTGCCCAGACAATGCCTTGATGTCCATCCATGGACAAGTATGTCAGCTCTATTCCTTCCTGTGTGCTGCCTGTCACCACTGTGATGTGTGAAAGGCACCGTACATTCGCTCAGAGGGCCTGTGTACGTTCCCTATCACTATGGGTGTGCTCGCGTATGCGTACCCATAGTGATAGTGAGCGTACAGGCGTGTGTACGGTCCGTATCACTATGGGTGTGCTCGCGTATGCGTACCCATAGTGATAGTGAGCGTACAGGCGTGTGTACGGTCCGTATCACTATGGGTGTGCTCGCGTATGCGTACCCATAGTGATAGTGAGCGTACAGGCGTGTGTACGGTCCGTATCACTATGGGTGTGCTCGTGTATGCGTACCCATAGTGATAGTGAGCGTACAGGCGTGTGTACGGTCCGTATCACTATGGGTACGCATACGCGAGCACACCCATAGTGATACGGACTGTACACACGCCTGTACGCTCACTATCACTATGGGTACGCATACGCGAGCACACCCATAGTGATACGGACCGTACACACGCCTGTACGGCCCGTTGCTATGCATTTGGGGTGCCCTAGGGCCCCGGAACGCACCGTACCTGTGTGTGAAACTCCAAATTACATAGGGGACACATGAGGGACAAGTATAAAGGCCTACATGCATGCTGGTTGTCATGGAGACCAAGTTTAAAGTATGATTTTTTTCCTGCAGGTACACACCAGAAGTCAGTTTGAATGAATCTACTTTGTTGCAATGTGGTTCTGGAGTTGACATCATGCTCAAGAAAAAAAAGCAATAAAAACACACTGACTGTGCTAGGTTTGAAGGGATTGGAGGAAACATAGGATGCAAATGTGAGTGACCAATCACTCTGTACTCCTGTGCATGAAACAGGCCAGCAAGGCTGATATAAGGCAGCCAGGTCCCATGAGGGAGCACTTGCCTGCACATCTTTGGATTCTACGACCCAGCTGCTGCTCCTGATTCCCTGGAACCATGTCAAGGTCTGTGGAGAGGGCACAGCCTTTCACCCTGGAGGAGAACTTGGCATTGCTGGATGTGATCCTCCCACAGTACCCCCTGCTGTATGGGCGACCAGGGTATCAGGTGAGTGCAGAGTCTACTGGCACAGACTGTGTCCCTTTTTTGTGACTGTGACTCCTGGCATTGTGCCCAGGTGTGACACACATGCAATGTACTGTAGGGGGGGTCCCGGGGGGGGAATGCCTGATGTCTCCCAGCCAGAGCATGCTGTGGTGCATGTCTGCCGTCCTCACTTGCATTGTGTTTACTGTGACAATCACTGCATGGTGCATGCCACATTCTGCCTGTCTTATCCTCCTGGGGATGTAGCCTCTACAGTCCTCATGTGATTATGTGGTCAGCCCAGTGTGACAGGTGACTGTACCCACAGATGTGTGTTAGTTCTGTGTACCTGTGCTGAGAGTGTCCACATGATGTGTTCGTACCCTGGACATCGGTGTGTGTGTAAGTCCCCTGTCATGTGGGTGGGTGCATATGTGGAGTGTAGCACCCGGGCTGCATGAGGGAAGGAGATACCCTGCCCATCTGATGTGAGCAGGTAGTAGTGCTGTGTGTCTGATGTGCAGAGCCAGACCCACACCTGTGAGCCCCCCCCGTCTAGTGGCACATGTGCAGAGTGAGGTTTGTCGCTGCATTTGGCAATGGCAGGTGCATGTCCTGTGTCTGTGTGTGTCTGTGTACTCTGCTGAGGTAGCGTCAGTGGCCTGTGGCATGTGACTGCTTAGAGGTGCTGCACATAATCCTGGTGTAGCTTGTGATGCACAGTGTGAGCCTGGATCATTGATTGTGTCGTTGCCCTCATTCCACCTGTGTACTTTCAATGGCACGTACTGCTTTTGCCCTTCCCCAGAGGATCATGTCCCTATGACAAAGGTGCAATGCGTTGGATGCATACTATGCCTTGTTGTAAACAGCAAATTTGTTCTAATATGTGTCTCTGTGACATGTGCCAGGTGTATTGATGTAGTGTCACTTGTTCATCCTCACAGGTAGGCGCCTCTGCCAAGAAGCAGATCTGGATGAACGCCATCAGTGCCGTGAGGAGGACGGAGGGTCGCAAGCGGCGCCTGGCCCAGGTGAGAAAACGCTGGCAGGATATACGGTGCTGGACGCGGAGGATCGCAAGGGTCCTGCTGGGGGACTCACCTGAGACCCATAAGAACCGCGGGCGCCGCCGTCTGACCCACATCCACAAGCGTGTGCTGGCAGTGGTCTTTCCAGACTTGGACAGGCGCTTACAGGAGAAGCAGCAGCAGGAAGGGGGTAGGTACATGTGTGTTTGTTGTGTGTCACCAGCATTTATAAGTGCACAGTTGCATGGATACACTGCCAGGGTTTAAAGGTGCTGTGCAGATCCGGTTACCCACAGTATAGCGGTGCTCTCTTGCTTCCCTTCCCCTCCTTGCAATGTGTTCCCTGGTCTGTGTGTAGTCACTCCTTCACAAGGTTATCTAGGCTGGCACTTTATCCACGTGAACAATGCCTGTAGCATCATGTAGGGGGTGGTTGGTGCGGGCAAAGCCTACATGTCAAAACCTGATATCTCCTTGCTAGGTCTGGCCAGTGTGTGATGTTTGTCTGGACATACACTCAAGGTGCAGTGAGCCAGTCATGGTGGGCATGTTTTCAGTATTACCTATGCAGCATGTGCCTCAAGTTCATGGTTATGGTCCCTGCTCATCCCTATTTTCGGCAACGCTGTGTGGTGCAGATGCAGTGCTGGATTGTCCCCAGGGCCTGGCTCCTCTGTCAAAATCCATTTCATTTCATTTGCTATTGTGTCATGCTCTCCATAGTTTTTCAGTGGCATGGTGGGTCAACCAACTGTGTGTTGCATGCCCTACATATGTACCTTGTTTTGTAGATGTTACTCATCTTTCTTTTCAGGCTATGCACTGTAACCTATGTAGATTGGACTCATGTGACATATGTATACAGGTGTATGATTAATTGCTGTCTCTTCACCTTGCCCACAGCATCGTCGGGGGACACGGAGGGAGACATCAGCACAGACGGAGCGGTGGGACCGAGCACCAGTGCCAGCGGTGACATCTTGGCTGGCACATCGAGTGGAACTGAGGCGGAGGAGAGTGAGGCCGAGGACCTGTCCAGTGCCACCACAGATTATGAAGCTGACGGGTCCGAGGATGAGCTCTCCGAGTGGGCGGAACCTGCACCAGCAGCTGACAGCGGCACAACATCTCTCCCCGCCCCCTCCATTGCCATCAGCCACCTCCCACTTGCTCGTGTCCCTTCCCAGCGTGCCCAGTCACCACATGTCTCCTTCCTGCCAGGCACCGCACCCCCTGCCCCTGTCTCCACTGCTGCCACCAATGCCGAGTCTGTGAACATCCAGCGGCAGTTGCAGGTTGGTCAGGCTGCGATGCTTAATGTCCTTCATGGCCACAGCCAAGTGCTGAACAACATGGAGGCATACTTGGAGGGCATTTTCTCATCGCAGGCTGACCAACGCAACTTGCTGAGGTCCATTGACTCGACACTGACTGCAGCAGTGGGTCTCCTGCAGCGCTTCGTCCAACCCCCTACCCCTGACCCATCCACACTTCCCACTCCCATGCCTGTCCCACGTACACCCAGATGTCAGCATGCACCCACCACAACAGACACAGGCACCACACCAGCAGGGAAGGTCAAACGCACACCTCCTGGCACGCACACACAGGGTGAAGTAGGCACACCCACTGGGTCGGGGGGCAAACGTAAGACACGCAGCCAGAGTGGGAGTTCGCATTCCACCAAATCCACTCCCTCCAAATCCCCTCCCCGCAGCTCTCCTGGCCACATATCCGGCAAAGACTCCTTCATGGCCGCTCTGTCCCTGAGCCCCACAGTGACACCACCCCGCAAGCGGTCAAGGGAGTCCCCGGTCAGGGTGGTTGAGTACCCCCTCCTGTCCACACCCTCCCCCAGTGGCGCTGCGACCCATCCCTTCGACCCCCCCCCCTCCTTGGGGCCTGTGGTTCCTTCGGCTGCAGGGGAGTCGCTGGAGGACCTTGCTAAGGTGTGCAGCGCCATCCTGGCCTCCGCCTTTGGCCCTGCCCCACCCCCTGTGGTGGAGTCCTCCATCCCTGCACCCACGACGCCTACCCTTCGCCCTCATGTCCCTGCGGTGCCTGGTCCTTCCCCCCCACATGATGCCCTCCCCCCTCTGGAAGACGATGGAGTCTGACTGTGCAGGCAAGCTAGGGGACACGCGTCCCACTGTGTCCCCCACCTGGATTTGAACTTTTGATTGCCCTATGGGCATTGTACATTTTGAACTTTCAAGGGACAAACACATTTTTTGATGCTGAATAAAGCAATTTCTTTTTCCTTAGTACACTACTGTCTATCTGGTATTGCTGTTGGTGGACCTGCTCCATTATTTTGAGTGGTGATAATGTGTTGGGTGTGTGGGAATTGTAGTCTTGTGCTGGTCATAGGGTGGACCCTGGTATCTGTGTGCCATCACAAGCTGTTGGCTACATAACTTTGTTCATGTAAGCAGTTACTGCATGGTGACATCGTCCCAAGGTGTGTTCCTTCCTCTGTGTAACCTGACATCTTCCCTGCAGGGTCTTTCCAATATGTGGTGCTGAGCTGTGTCTACATTGGCTGGGTGTGTGACGGACTCGTTAGACTTGGGCCATGCATGCTGAGCGATGTCTCCACCTGCATCATTCGTGGCGTCCTTGGTGGTCACTGTACTTGTGTATGTAGACTGTTGTCATGACTTCATGTGGACATGTTTTCTTTTCGGCGCTATGCATGTGTATACTCCCAGCCTCGCACACATGTGGTACATGTACTGCAGGATCTTTGTGCACCTGACTGACATTTGTGGGCATTGGATCTGTGGGTACTCCACCATTTTCTTTGCAGGGGCACTGCTGTGAGTGTTAGGCACCCACCCCTCCTGTGTCTGGGCACTGCTGGGAGGACTCTGCACATACCCCTCCTGTGTCTGGGCACTGCTGGGAGGCCTCTGCACACACCCCTCCTGTGTCTGGGCACTGCTGTGAGTGTTAGGCACCCACCCCTCCTGTGTCTGGGCACTGCTGGGAGGACTCTGCACACACCCCTCCTGTGTCTGGGCACTGCTGGGAGTGTTAGGCACCCACCCCTCCTGTGTCTGGGCACTGCTGGGAGTGTTAGGCACCCACCCCTCCTGTGTCTGGGCACTGCTGGGAGTGTTAGGCACCCACCCCTCCTGTGTCTGGGCACTGCTGGGAGGACTCTGCACACACCCCTCCTGTGTCTGGGCACTGCTGGGAGGACTCTGCACACACCCCTCCTGTGTCTGGGCACTGCTGGGAGTGTTAGGCACCCACCCCTCCTGTGTCTGGGCACTGCTGGGAGTGTTGGGCACCCACCTCTCCTGTGTCTGGGCACTGCTGGGGGGACTCTGCACACACCCCTCTTATGACTGGGCACTGCTGGGAGGACTCTGCACCCAACCCTCCTATTTCAGCATATGTACGCTTAGAACATACACGGGTGTGGGTTCGCTCCATGCATACGCGGGTGGGGGTACGGGTCGTACATACACGGTTGGGGGGGTACGCTCCATGCATACGGGGTGGGGGTACGGTCCGTGCGTACACTGTTGGCATGGGGGGTACGCTCCATACGTACGCGGGTGAGGGTACGGGTCGTACATACACGGTTGGGGTGGGAGTACGCTCCATGCATACGCGGGTGAGGGTACGGGTCGTACATACACGTTTGGGGTGGGGGTACGCTCTATGCATACGGGGTGGGGGTACGGGTTGTACATACACTGTTGGGGTGGGGGTACGCTCTATGCATACGGGGTGGGGTTACGGTCCGTACGTACACTGTTGGCATGGGTGGTACGCTCCATGCATACGCGGGTGAGGGTACGGGTCGTACATACACGGTTGGGGTGGGTGGTACGCTCCTTGCATACGCGGGTGAGGGTACGGGTCGTACATACACGGTTGGGGTGGGGGTACGCTCCATGCATACGGGGTGGGGGTACGGTCCGTACGTACACTGTTGGCATGGGGGGTACGCTCCATACGTACGCGGGTGAGGGTAAGGGTCGTACATACACGGTTGGGGTGGGGGTACGCTCCATGCATACGCGGGTGAGGGTATGGGTCGTACATACATGGTTGGGGTGGGGGTATGCTCTATGCATACGGGGTGGGGGTACGGGTCGTACATACACTGTTGGGGTGGGGGTACGCTCTATGCATACGGGGTGGGGGTACGGTCCGTACGTACACTGTTGGCATGGGTGGTACGCTCCATACGTATGCGGGTGAGGGTAAGGGTCGTACATACACGGTTGGGGTGGGGGTACGCTCCATGCATACGCGGGTGAGGGTATGGGTCGTACATACATGGTTGGGGTGGGGGTACGCTCTATGCATACGGGGTGAGGGTACGGGCCGTACATACACGGTTGGGGTGGGGGTACGCTCCATGCATACGGGGTGGGGGTACGGTCCGTACGTACACTGTTGGACTGTTGGCATGGGGGTACGCTCCATACGTACGTGGGTGAGGGTACGGGTCGTACATACACGGTTGGGGTGGGGGTACGCTCCATGCATACGCGGGTGAGGGTACGGGTCGTACATACATGGTTGGGGTGGGGGTACGCTCTATGCATACGGGGTGGGGGTACGGGTTGTACATACACTGTTGGGGTGGGGGTACGCTCTATGCATACGGGGTGGGGGTACAGCCTGTACGTACACTGTTGGGGTGGGGGTACGCTCCATGCATACGCGGGTGAGGGTATGGGTCGTACATACATGGTTGGGGTGGGGGTACGCTCTATGCATACGGGGTGAGGGTACGGGCCGTACATACACGGTTGGGGTGGGGGTACGCTCCATGCATACGGGGTGGGGGTACGGTCCGTACGTACACTGTTGGACTGTTGGCATGGGGGTACGCTCCATACGTACGTGGGTGAGGGTACGGGTCGTACATACACGGTTGGGGTGGGGGTACGCTCCATGCATACGCGGGTGAGGGTACGGGTCGTACATACATGGTTGGGGTGGGGGTACGCTCTATGCATACGGGGTGGGGGTACGGGTTGTACATACACTGTTGGGGTGGGGGTACGCTCTATGCATACGGGGTGGGGGTACAGCCTGTACGTACACTGTTGGGGTGGGGGTATGCTCCATGCATACGCGGGTGAGGGTACGGGTCGTACATACACGGTTGGGGTGGGGGTACGCTCCATGCATACGGGGTGGGGGTACGGTCCGTACGTACACTGTTGGCATGGGTGGTACGCTCCATGCATACGCGGGTGAGGGTACAGATCGTACATACACTGTTGGGGTGGGGGGTACGCTCCATGCATACGGGGGTGGGGGTACGGTTCGTACATACACCGTTGGCATGGGTGGTACGCTCCATGCATACGCGGGTGAGGGTACGGGTCGTACATACACGGTTGGGGTGGGGGTACGCTCCATGCATACGGGTTGGGGGTACGGTCCGTACGTACACTGTTGGCATGGGGGGTACGCTCCATACGTACGCGGGTGAGGGTAAGGGTCGTACATACACGGTTGGGGTGGGGTACGCTCCATGCATACGCGGGTGAGGGTATGGGTTGTACATACATGGTTGGGGTGGGGGTACGCTCTATGCATACGGGGTGGGGGTACGGGTCGTACATACACGGTTGGGGTGGGGGTACGCTCCATGCATACGGGGTGGGGGTACGGTCCGTACGTACACTGTTGGCATGGGTGGTACGCTCCATGCATACGCGGGTGAGGGTACGGGTCGTACATACACTGTTGGGGTGGGGGGTACGCTCCATGCATACGGGGGTGGGGGTACGGTTCGTACGTACACTGTTGGCATGGGTGGTACGCTCCATGCATACGGGGGTGGGGGTACGGTCCGTACATATCCGTACCCACGCTGTGGAATTCTTGTGCGGGCCGTACCCAGGCCTTTGCCAGGTGGGTACAGCTGTCCTGCCATTGTTGGGGTGACGTAGGTGGGGGCGTGGTACGACTCGTACCCACGCTCTTAAGGCATGGGTACGGGACGTACCTGTATTGTTGTGTTGCCGGTTCGCGTCGTCAACCACTTCCGTTGTGGCGGACGCTGGCTTCGCTGGACACGCCCCCATCCCCTCGTAGTGACCAGGGCCTGGGGGTCAGGTATGTCCAGGGCATGTGTGCTGTGTGACTTTGGTGGGGGTTTTGAGGCCTGCCCCTGCTCCTGCCCCCCCCTTTCCCCCCTCCCTTTGTTGTTCTGACCTTCTGCGGCGTCTGCGTCGTAACCTGTAGAGGAGGTCGACTGCTATGAGGGCCGGGATGACACGTAGGTTCGGGTCCATGTCTGTCCGTCGCGTGCAGGTACTCCTTGTTCGCGTAGTCCTGATTTCCCGGCAGTTTTTGGCTGCCGGAAAATATTCTCTGTGCGGGATGATGTCGGTGCGAATCGTGCTTCCTGGTTCGTGAATGGCAGGCTGCGTGCGTCCCGACGTCACGTCGGCGCTTTCCCGGATCACATTTGTATGTTTATTTTCGTCGGTCGGGGTTTTGTACGAATCGTACGGAAATAGTATTTCCGTGCGAATCGTACTTCCATGTTTGAATGTTGTTACGACCGGGTACGCGTCGGACGGAGAATATGCTCCGTCCGACGGTTCGTACCCGGTTTTTACAGGATCGTAATCGGCACCATGGTAGTGTTGAATTTATTCTAAAATGAACAGACAAGAAGTTATAAGACTTTCTTGTCTGTACACGAAATTCAGCCCTCTAGTGCTCTGCCTCACTTGGTCAGAGATAAGTGGATTAGCCTGGCTGCTTTGAAGAGGTGATAAATGACCCCTGGGGTTAGGAAGCCTGTCTGGGAGGAGAGGTTGCAGGTAATAGGAATGCCAGAGCAAGGGGGAGGTGTAGTAAATAATGCTCTTCAAAGGAAGGTGGAGACAAGCTAGAGAAACCAGTTTTCATTTACAACTCTCCTTTGAACCCAAGCATATTCTAGGCTTAAGGGATGCAAGGGGGAGAGACTATGGAGATTAGCCATACTGGGAGTGTGTTTAGCCAGCTCTTCTCTCCTTGATGAAAAGTCTGACATATTGAATTTTGGAGGAATTGTGTTTTCTGGAATATCATTGTGCCACACTTTGGAGGAAGTGGTCTTGCTCTGGGGTGTTGTCCTGCACGTCACTGGACAGGAGGAGAAACAGCATTTACAACGCATGCGCTACAACACATGGGATCACAATGCTGTCGTTACAATGACCGCATTGTTACAACACAAGTCGTTTCTATGACTTTCTGTAGGAGGCAAGCTAAATTAAGGAATAGTATAGCTTACTATTCCAACACCTTCCCTACTGTTGCACACGCTGGAGTTGGAATAGTAAATTATACTATTTCTGTATCCAGTGCGCCCTCTACAGCAAGTTGTAGAAAAGACTTGCGATGTAATGGCTTGCATTGTAACAATGCGGTTGTTGTAACAACTGCGTTGTAATCTCATGTGTCGTAGCGCATGCAATGTAACATTCCATATTCGGAAGGAGTGCCCTCCTGCTTGACCCCAGAGAAAACTGAATAAGTGTCTGAGAGGGGCAGTGTCTCTCAGATCTGCTTTTTGAAACCTAAGAGAACAAAAAAGAGTCTACACTGTGGAGTTTGATGTGCATTAACCAGGACCTGCAATCTGAAGATTGTGCCTATTGTACCATCTGAAACTACAGCCCTGTGGATCAAACCTGCTTCAAAAGGACTAAAGAGTGGACTACCTGCAAGCTACAGGTTAACAGAGCTCACCTGGACCATCACTCAAAGAATGCTCAGCCTGGAGTACTACCAGTAGATTTGTAAAGGTTTTGTCCAAGTGGATTGTGGGAACTGAAGTCCCAAACTTTCAAGGACCCTCTTGGAGTCTCCAGACCCTTGGATTGTGTTTTGGACACTTTGGACCCACAAGAGGAACTTCAGGAAGGAGTTCCTAACGGAATTAAGCCTGCTGGAGGAGGTTGCACGAGACTGCTGAGAAATCCTCCAGAAAAGTTGCTAAGTGTGAATTTGTCCATGTCAAAGGCAACCAAATTTCCAAAAGTGGAACTGTTGGTGTTCTAAGCACTAGAAAGTGTTTAATGTTTAAAAATTCATATCTCTGGTTTCATAGAGTGGATTTTTTTTGTTTTTGTGTTATTTTAAAGATAACAATATTTCCTATTTTTATAAATTGGTGTTGGAATTTTATTGTGTGTTGTGTCTTAATTATTCACTGTATTTGTGTTTTTAAACACTTAACATACCTGTCTTTGAAGTTAAGCCTGCCTGCTCGCAGCCAAGCTACCAAGGGTTAAGCATGGGAATAATTTTCTGAGACCTAATCTAAGCCCTATATTGTGTTAGTGGTATTGTTGCCAGTGGTAAATGCATTTCTGCCACTATTAATAGTCCACTTTACAACATCCATGTTACACTATTTACAATTAAGTGGGTTTAGTTTGCATAATTTAAATCTGAATATTACACAGATGGTTATTGCTTTTCACAAAGGCATTTTGAAAGCTGGCTTAACTGATTCGAGATTTTACATTAAACTTGTACATTTAACATTGCAACCCTAAAGGGGGCGACCACAGTGTAACATGGCTGCTTTCCAACCATTGTACCAGTTTCCAGTCCACACTTGTGGGTTGTGAAAGCCTTATAGCAGCCCACAATGCATATTTGATTTCCATGCCACCTGTGAAGTTTGTGCACACGTTATAGAAGACTTATACCAAAGTGTATTATGCCAATTAGCTTGCTAATATCATTTATCAACTTTCAAACAAAAACACAAGGAGCCAGTGCAGTTCAGGACCCCTTCACTTTCATGAGACCCAAAATGCCAGCAGCCCAGATCAAAAAAGCAAAAGATGCACCTGGAAATTAAAAAATAAAGTCAACTGTTCTAACTTACAGCATGAGTGCTATTTATGTTATGACTCTCCAACACAGATATTCCTGTACTCCTGACCCTCTAGACCTCTTAGGTTACAATATTGATGTTGTTTGTGGGAGCACCGTATGAGTGTTGGCACACAGTAGGAATATCAGCAATGAATTGCAGCATGTGAAATGACAAATTAATTGGAGACACTAAATGGCCCATAGTTATCATTTCTGCATGCAGCATAATGCAGCAAGCCATATTGCTGCACTGTGCTGCATGAAAGGAAAAGGGCAGGAATGCACCGTATTTAACCCCTTCAGTGCCCGCCCCTTTCCCCGCCCAGTGCCGGCCGTTGCATTAGCGGGCGGGGTCTATGACGAGCTGGACTCGTCATGGGCACAGCGCCACCGCGGCCCATGACGAGTCCAGCTCGTCATGGGCACTGAAGGGGTTAACATTATATGGTGCATTCATTTTCTTTCCTAGTGCTGCCACACTTTTGATTGCCTAGTGCCAAAGCAGGCACCCTTGTGTCACGATGCAAGAGATTTGGAAAATAATCTTCAGAGGCATTTTCCTCTTTCTGTGTGTACTGCAGAATGCAGCACACATAGAAAGTGATAAAAAATGAGGAGAAATAGAGATGTTTCTCCTCGTTATGCCTCAACTGTGGAGGCATAGCATTTTGATGCAATCCCAGGTCTACCATTAATTGAAAATTTGGGAATACGCCAAAATCCACGTGTGGATGATCCACCCATAAAACACCTCCCTAGGGCAGAGTAAAGAATGCAGAGATCTGAGCTGCCTGTGTTACTCTAGAGTTATCAAGCCATGCAGTTCCATGCAAGGTGGCCTTGTGTAGCCTGATAAATCTCATTTAGGTTTTGTGCTGCCTTTGAGCCCACTTGTGTGGCGCAAGTGTGACACAAAACCTTGATAGATCTCCCCTACATGAGTCCAGAGAAGGCAAATGCAGTTCACCCTCATATCTAACTGTGCATGTGCTTTTATGTTATGGTATATTCATTTGTAGAGCGCACTAATCACCAAGATGGTATCCAGGTCCTTAGGCAGGTGTTTAGGTTTGTGGTCACCAGGGTGCTTATACGAAGAACCAGGTCTTCCCCTTCTGATGGAACTCAAGAAGTGAGGAGGAGGCTCCGATGTGTTGAGGAAGTTTGTTCCATGTCTTGGGTGTGATGTAGGAGAATGAGCATACTCCAATTTGCTTTTGTGGATGCAAGAAATATGTGCGAATGAGATTGATGTCTAGTGTTGGTGTCTTGTGGGTTGGTAAAGCATTTGTGGCTGTTCAGGTATTCTGGTCCTTCGTTGTGTAGGGCGTTGTATGTATGAATGAGAAGTTTGAATTGACTGCTCTTGTGAATGTGGAGCCAGTGAAGCTTCCTGAGGTGCAGTGTGATGTGGATGTGGAGTGGGAGGTCAAGTATGACTCGTGTAGTGGTGTTCTGGATGTGTGAAGAAATTCACTGTGGCCTTGATACAGCATATCTGCCCTCTCCCTTCATACACCATAAAAAAGCCCATCTACAAAATGTTTGAACAGAAAGGGCAGGCAACTTCAGCTCAGAGTGTGTGGCTCAAGGTGATAGGCCTCTTTTCCCTGCCCCCAGTCCCAACTGTGTTAGTTGTACACACACACACACACACACACACACACAGACACACACACACACAAAAAAAATCACAGTGATCATGCACAATAGGCCATGCGTCTGCTAAAATGCATAACAATCAGGCACATGTTTGCTTAAATTATTTATTGCACTGCAGTCAACATGGAAAAATGCCCATGCTCAACAGAGTTCAGATATCATCTGGCTGTTCCAACCTGGAGCTAAGGCAACATCTCTCAATTTATGAAGGCTTCTGGCAAACATGGTTAAGGTCTAAAAAACTGAAATTGAACAACACTGAAATTCAAATGGGGACAGAGCACAAACGTGGTGCAATATCTGTGCATGGCCATACGATTGATTTTTACCCTACTCTGCTGTGTGGGACAGAGTTGAATTCCTACTGTTTGTAATTTCCTTTGAGAAGTGGGAGATGCAATGATGAACCGTTTATTCTTTGTTAGACTCTAATGAAGGTCTTATTCAATTACAAAATCGTCTGTGCAGCAGAAAACAACGGGACCAAATGGCCTCTGGTGAATAGAGCTGTACATTGTGCTAAAGTGAGGCATTCTGCACAGTGCCGCTTCATTTACTCGACATGATGCAAACACTGATGCCCATCTGAGCTGCAAGCCATTCTCCGCATGAGAGGGCCTTTGATAAATGTACCTTATGACGTGATGCAGTAAACTGTTGGTAAACACGAGGGCTAAGACACATTTACGCCTACCCAACTTATTCTAGCCCACACTTCACTTCGCTTGCGGAAATATACGTCTTTCCACGCTCCTGTCACTACCTAACTCTGCCAGATACTTCCCAAATGACAAAGTCCTGAGATCTAATTTCCTCGGACCTTATGTTAAGGAACCCAAACTCCCCCGGATGCTTTTTCAAAACGGTGAAGATGTTCATTTATTAGCAATATAATCCAGACGGCGGTGCACAGTGGCCAGCTCGTACAATTTGAGGTCATTTAAGGTAAAGCTTTAGTGATGACCAAATGTTTTACTGAGGTGAGACCTGCTAAAGTATTAACTCATAGAGCCATAATGTTCGCATGAGAGGCCCTATGTGCAAAGGGGTGTGATAAAGTGCGCTCCCCGAAGATGACTTTTCGGAATTTAGTAGGAATTTAATATTCCTACTTTAAAAGAGCCATTGGCTTTCACGCGGGTCTTTCCTCAGTTATGGAAACCATGGCTGCCTGCGCCGTGAAACATGCTGGCATTTTACACTTCACATCTTCAACCGTAGTCCTCTTTCTCTTTTGTTTCGCGAAGGCCACAACCCGTGTCAGTGCTTTGCACCAATGTGCTTCATTGTAACATACTACAGACTCCCTCGAATTCTGAATATTGATGTACCTTTTTACTCAGCGCGAGGTTCAGGCAGGTCAGCGGGGCTCAAAGGCTAATGAATTAACGCACTGTGCCTTCTAGCCCCAGGACCACTTTTATTTCTATAACTTCCGTTTTATTGATTCGTTCTTTCCTGACGCAGTAATCATTTTTATCCCCAGGACAGCAGTTACTCAAGTGCTATAAAGTTATGCATACCATTATAGCGGTTGTTACCTCGGTATTCATCATGTGCAGTGACAGCCCAGCCGCTCGTGGGGAAGGTTTTGCATACGGGCTCCCAATCACCGTAAAACAAAAAATAAAAAGGCCCAAAAATAAGACCTGCAAACTATTTTGTACATTTTATTAGAAACGAAAATGCAGGATGCGAACAAAAGGACTGGGGGAGTAGTCGTTGGAGGGAGTGTGTAAGCACATGGCTAGACATGCAGACTCCCCTGGGTTATGCAGCAATTGCTATGAATTTATACAGCAGTTTGATATTTTTATGTGATTTTCCTGCTCTCAAATGCGGCTGAGAGTCATTAACCAAAAAAAATGCAATTGCTTACGTTTAGGAATATAAATCTTGAGCAACACACCGCGAACACTTCAGTGGACCTAAGGGGGCCGTAACACAGGCCCCTGTCACCCTTGTGGCTGTTTTGTTGTTGTGGTGTGCTGCTGTGATTGTTGGTATATTGCTGTTTGTTTTGCTGATTGTTGTCTTGTGTTTTCACAATGTATTTTATTTGTGTATGTTATTGTATTTGGTGTGTTTACTAATGTGACGTGCTGTGGTTGTATAGAGTAAAGTCTCCAGATCTGTGTTGTCGTTCTGTTTGTGAGTTGTGTTTTTTGTATGGTTGTTCTTTTGTTGTCATTATAGTGCATTGTTTTGGTGTACTGCTCTTTTATTGGTGCGTTCTATTGTGTTTCTGTTGCACTGCTGTGGAGTTACTCTTTGTTGATGTGTTGTGTGCTATTTTGCGCTCTACTGCTAATGAATTAGAGATGCGCAACATTGTGATGTACTGCTGTACTGCTTTTTTGTCACCAGAACAAATTCTCTTTCATTCTCTGTGGAAAGCATATTTTTTATTCTAAGCACTGCACTATTTACCATGAACGATATGTCATACTGTAGACCATGACATGCTTGCTGATCTGACTTGAGGTAACTGCGCCAATTAACATACGCAACTGTGCCTTAGTCCCCCAGCTAGATGTTATAGTCTGCATTGATAGTCCCAAATGACATTATTCGCATTGGTGTATTTTATTTTTAGCAACATCTACTCCAATATTTAGACTACCTGACCAAAGTTGTGGTTCATAGATACATTCTCTGCAAATATCATTTTGCATTTAAGAAGCTGTGCAGCAGTCTATACTAAATGTCATCAATGCAAGGTATGTAATATGGAAATGTTGGTGCAAAACGTCACTGGTTCAGTCTATGTAATTGGACCCATAGTATGTAACCTGGACATGCGCATTATTGAGATGCCCTAAAATATTTGCAATTTTTAGTGCATGTAAACTTCTTCAACAGCAACTGAAGAGGATCCACTCTCCAGAATGTATAAGGAAGCATGGATTCAATTCTATGGGTGGGTGTCAGTGTCCCAGTAAACATCTTTGCAGTACACAGTAGAAACTGCAAATTTAGGAATCTCATGTTAACTGAGGGTCTTATTTACAAGCCCTTTGCGCCGCCGGTACATCACTTTTTCCCATTGTAAAAGTGATGCACCGGCAGCACAAGGGGCTTGTTAATAAGCCCCTAACAGGCACATGCATCAAAAGAAAAACCAGTCGTAAAGGGGCAGATTCTCAGAATCTGCCCCTTTGCGACCGGTATTTTTGCATTTGGGATGCATCATCCCAAATGCAAAAATCGCAATTTAAGTAATCTCTAAATTGCGATTGCATTTAAGGAATCACAAATTGAGATTCCTTTAATGCAATGCATTAAAGTAAAAAAATTAGTGATTTCGCTAATCGGGTGCGCAAATTACCATGAAGTTGAACTTCATGGTAATTTGCAAAACCTTTGAAAAAAGAACTTTTGTGCATTTTTCAAACTTTCATGTTGCGCACACACATGCCCTTAGGGCATGTGTGTGCGCAACATATGTGCACAGGTCAAATCCAGGGTTGCAACAGGGTGTTCTTTTGACACCCTTGCACTCTGAAATTGCATGCGCAATTTGCGAGTACCTATTGGTACTCGCAAATTGCGCTTGCAATTTCCCTTCATTCCTATGGGCCTATAGGCCCATAGGAATGAATGGGAAGCTATTCTTTATTTGCGACTCACAATTTGTGAGTCGAAAATAAGGAATGTGTAGGAATCGCTATTATTATAGCGATTCCTACATGCATAGGATTTTGCGAGTCCTTAATTGCGAATCCTTAATATTCGCAATTAAGAATTCGCAAAATCCTAGCTTGATACATGTGCTAGTATCTCTTTTTTCTGGCAGCTCACACCCATGCAATCCTCCTCCACCTCTACTCACCCCATTAAATTGATCCAATAACTAATCCCTATGATGACTGACTAACATCAAGATGACTTCACTGCTTTGCACCAGTGAGGACATCTCAACTTTCAACTGACTCTCTATTCCCAATAATCTCTGGATGGAGTTATGCATTAATCACAGTTTAGAGAGTTGAGATACTATATCCCTCTTCCATTCACAAATTTACATTAACTTTTTAATACATCTGTGATATCTGCGACATTTTTTTCATTTTTGAAATATGGTTAATACAGTTTTCAATGCCTGGACGTGAAAAACATGTGTTAGAGTTATGTACGTTGGGAAACATTTTCCTATCATGCCTTTCAAGTAGTCAAATTTTCAAGGCAAGGAGAAGGCCATGAGAAATATGCATAAGTACTTCAAATTCTCAATCAATCAAATATTTGTATAGCACGGCAGTTCATCCGTAAGGGTCTCAAGGCACTGGAGAAGCTCGCTGCTGTGCAATGGTCTGTTCATTCAAACAGCTAGGTCATGAGTTCTTTCCTGAATTACTGGATCCAAGGTGTGGTCCTGAGGTGTAGGGGGAGGTTTTTCAAGGCCTTGGCTACGAGATGCAAGAAGGAGCGCCCAGCACTGTGGGTTCGGCGGATTTGGAGGGTGTCTGCGAGGAAGAGAGAACCTGATCGTAGGTGTCTTGTCGGTTGGTGGAAAGTCAGGTGCTTGATGATGTATTCAAGTCCTTCGTTGTGTAGGGATTTATGTGTGTGTGTGTCTGTCAGCATCTTGAACTGGCAGCTCTTCTGGATTGGGGATAGTGTAGCTTTCTGAGGTAGGGAGTGATATGGGCCTTTTTGGGGAGGCTGAGGGTGCGTCTTTCTACTGAGTTTTGTATTGTCTGTAGTCTCTTCAAGAAGTGAGCATTGGTTCCTATGTAGAGTGTGTTCCCGTAGTCCAGTCTGCTTGTTGCGAGGGCCTGAGTAATTGCCCTTCTGGTGTTGACTGGGAGCTATCTGAAGATCTTGCGGAGCATGGGTAGGGTGTGAAACAGGTGGAGGATACTGCATTGACCTGTTTCTTAATAGAGAGCCTGCTGTCTAGTATGATGGATAGGCTGCGGGTGTGGTCTGTTTGGTGGGGGGTGGTCCAAGTTTCATGGGCCACCATATGTCATTCCAGGGTGAGGTGTTGTTCCCAAAGATAAGGACTTTTGCCTTGTCCATGTCGAGTTTGAAACAGTTGTCCTTCATCCAGTCAGCAACGTTTCGCAAACATCTGCAGAAGTTGGTTCTGGTGGTGGAGGATCTTCTGAGAGTGAGAGGATGAGCTGAGTGTCGTCAGCATAGTGATCATGTTGAGTCTGTGTGATCTGATTATGCTTTCCCGGGGGTTCATGTATGTGTTGAAGATGGGGGGGCTGAGGGACGATCCCTGGAAGATGCTTGTTAGATTTTGGGGTCTCTAGTTGGCAGAGGTAGGTACCTTTGACAAATAGGGACCCTTGCCTCTAGTCGGGGTAAGGGGGTACACTCCTAAAATAACCTCTGCTCACCCCCTTGGTAGCTTGGCATGAGCAGACAGGCTTATCTCAGAGGCAGTGGGTAAAGCATTTGTGAACACATACAGTAATCAAGTGACAACACTACAGATGGACACCACACATGTTTTACATACAAAATAAGTATTCTTTACATAGATTTAACGCAAGACCACAAACGACAAAAATCCACAATACTGTACTGAAAATGGCAGAATTAGCTTAGTTCTCTTTAGATTTTAAAATGCGACACTTTGAGTCAATGTACCTTTGGATGCGTAACGCTATACAACGAAAGTGTTGCAGGGAAGGCGATGCGTTGGTTCCCTACATGCAGGAACGGTGATGCGTCGGTTTTGTAGTGCGCTTCCGTGGCGATGTGGTCCGCAACGCCGTGATGCGATGAAGATATGGTGCGATGAAACAAAGATGGCATCTTTTTCTTGTTGCAACACGATGCGTGCACGCTCGACAGCCGTGCGGCGACTCAACGATTCTTCTGAGCCGCGACAGGCCCTGCGACATGCTTCTCCGATGATGCGAGATGTCTCGACTCGATGCGACAGCTGCAGCGATGACACCCTTGTTCAGTGATGCGATGACAGCAGCTATGACGGCGACACTCTTCTTCGATGATGTGAGATGCTTCGGCTCGATGCGACAGCAGCAGCGGCGACACCCTTGTTCAGTGATGCGACGACAGCAGATGCGGTGGCGGCATGCTTCTCCGGTGATGCGAGACGCTTCAGCTTGATGCAACAGCTGCAGTGGTGACAAGCTTGTTCAGTGATGCGACGACAGCGGCTGCGGAACGCTTCTCCAGTGTGGCGAGACGTTTCGGCTCGATGTGACAGCTGCATCTGCGACACCCTTGTTCAGTGATGCAGCGGCTGCGGCGGCGATATGCTTCTTCGATGTTGCGAGACGTTTCTTAGGATGCGATGCGACAGCTACAGCGGCGACACCCTTGTTAAGTGATGTGACGGCAGCGGCCGCAGCGGTGATACACTTCTTCTTCGTGAGTCGCGCTTCCAGCTCCTTGCGACACACAGTCCCTCAGAAGGCCCCAATACAGCTGCAGGCACTTCCAAAGAACTCCTGGGGAGCTGGTGGTTGAAGTCTGTTGTCCCTGAGACTTCAGCAGGAGGCAAGCTCTTTTTTCAAGCCCTTGGAGATCCTTCACAAGTTGAATAAAGTACAGACAAAGTTCCTTTCTCCTTTCTTTGGCAGTCAGGCAACCACTGCAGGCCAATCCCCAAGCAGCACTTCAGCTTAGGGATAGTCTCTCCTCAGTCTCTCTGGTTCCTCTCCTCAGCAAAGGTTTCTTCTTGTTTCCCAAAGTCATCTAAAGGACTTGGTTTTGGATCCAAATATTTATACCCAGTTTCTCTTTGTTCTCTGAAGGTAGAGAGGCCTTTGCCTAGTCCAAACCAGTTCTGGTCAGTCCTGGAGTACTTTGTTGACAAGACACCTTCTTTCCTTTGACAGTGTAGGCCAGGGCCATCAGACGCACCACAGGAGGTGGAGCCAGCATTGTGGAGGTAAAGCACAGCCCTATTCAGGTCCCAGGTGCAACTTCTCCCACCACTCTACATGTAGATAGCCCAATTCAGCCCAGTGCTGACTCACCCTGCCTCTGGGAATTTCCCCAGCCCCTGTGTTCCAGACAAGGAATACATAACCTAGCTGAGGCAGGCCTGGATGGTTAGACAAGAAAATACCCACTTTCTCAAAGTGGTATTTTCAAACACAGAATGTTAAAACCAACTTCACTAAAAGATGTATTTTATCATTCTGAGTTCAGGCATATTAAACTCAAATTTCTGCCATGTTCCCTGAGCCAGTTAGGATTATAAGATGTAATAATCAAACTGCCCATTCTGGCCTATGGGGAACAGGTAGCCTTGCAATAGTGAAAAACAAAAATGGCTGTAATTCACTATTAGGACATGCCACACACACAAGGGCTTGTCCTACCTTATACTTACAATGCACCCTGCCCTTGGGCCTACCATAGGGGTGTCTGACATGAAGAAAAGGGAAGGTTTAGGGACTGGCAAGTTTGTGCACTTGCCCAGTCAGCATGGCAGTACCAGAGTACACACAGGCTCTGCAATGGCAAGCCTTAGACACACTTTTACAGACTGCTTCTGTGGGTGGCACAACCAGTGCTGCAAGCCCACTGGCAGCATTTGGATTACCAGCCCTGGGCACTCCTAGTGCACTGTACTAGGGTCTGACAGGTAAACCAAACCAGCCAATCATGGAATCACTAATCCATACATCAATTTACAATAGGGAGAGCATAATCACTTTAGCACTGATCAGCAGTGGAAAAAGTGCCCAGAGTCAGAAAACTAACAAGAACAGGTCAGAAAAAATACAGGCGGAAGGCAAAAAGTTCAGGGATGACCCTGCAAAAAGGTCCACGTCCAAAAATGCTGCAGATGATCTTCTTTGGCTCTGATGTGAAAGGTGGTAGTGGGATTTGTTGCGTTCTTCCTGTGAGGTATGAGGGGATCCATTGAGGGCGTCTCCCTGGATTCCAATGTGGTGTTGTCTGAGGATCAGGATGTGGTGGGAGGGCGTGTCTAAGGTGGCTGATAGATCCAGGAGGATGTGGGCTCTCATCTCTCTACAGTTTCAGAGGGTTCTGATGTCATCGCTGTCTGTGGTCAGGGCTGTTTCTGTGCTGTGGTTGGCTCAAAAATGGATTGAGACGGATTCTATAATTTTGTTTGTGTTCCAGGTGTTCGATGAGTTGCTGGTTGATTGCTTTCTAGAGGACCTTTGCTGGAAAGGGGAGAAGTGAGATGAGCTGGTGGTTCTTCTGTTTTGCTCGGTCGGCAGACGGTTTCTTCAGGAGGGGCCTCACTTCAGCGTGTTTCCAGCGCTCTGGGAAGGAGGCTGAGGTGATGGAGGTGTTCAGCACTCTTCAAAGCTTATTGCCAATTGTCTTGCTTCAGAGGTTGAAAATGTGATGGGGACACGGATCCATGTGCTCCTGAGTGTACTGAGTTCATGATGGTGATTGTGTCCTGGGTAGTTAGAGGATCCAAGCGGGTGAGTTGGTGTTCAGTGTTTGGGTTCATGGGTGTGAGCAGGTTGATGCTGTCAGCGGTGGGGGGTTGGGGTTTAAAGTTTTCATAAATGTGATGTGATTCTGTAGATGTAATGTGACATTCTGTGTGACTTTCTTCTGGTTTCTTTTAAGCAAAAGACAAAGGTACAGATACACTAACAATTTGTGCCTGGCTTATGTCACAAAAGTTACATAAACTGGAGCAAATAGTTGATTTGTGATTAGCTTTCTAGTGCAAAACATGTTCTGCACTGAAGAGTAGCCCTAAAGTAATGCAAAATAGTACTAGTACTACTTTGCTTTGCATCAAGGGGACATACCATGGGTGCTAAATGGGCGCTGCCATGATCTCACTCATGGTTTTTAGCACAAAACCCTATCTACTTACTTTTGTAAATAGGGCTTTGTACCAAAAAATTGTGTTTCTATAAGGTGTGTGCTAACTTGGAGAAAAGTTATTTCTCTAAACATTTCTAAATACATGTGTGCTGCACTGTACACCACACATACAAAGTGGTACTAGTGTTCAAATGTGTCTAAGAATAGTATTTATTACCGGTAGGTTACCTTTCCAGAACAAAATCTATGTTTGAACTCACACACACACACCTTTGCACTATGGTACAAGGGTGTGTGTGTTCACGCAAGAGAGCAGAAGGTGCACCAATGCAGGGAGAAAGGAAAACAACCCCATATCTCTGTTGATAAAGGCCTAGTTTTTTTCAAAATTTGATGCAGCGTATATGTACATATATATATATATATATATATATTCACTTAAAAAACCATAGGTTTCACACATGTTATAGTTAGCCCCCAGCCCGCTAAGGTCAACAAATGACTCCCTTGACCAGTCCCTGACTCCTGCTAACAGCGTTGCTCCAACTTTTTCCGTATCTCCCCCCGCTACTACCACCCAGAGCAACCAGAGCAGATCTGTAAGGGCTAAGACTAAGGGAACGAAAGTTGCAGGGAAAATTGTTAAGGACCAACACAAAAAGGCTAAGAAGGGCTGCCACACACCCAAAATCACTAGATCCAAATCAAAAGCCTCTGCCACATCCGCTACTAACGATCCGGCCAACACTCCTGCCCTAGGTGACTCAAATACTTCCTTTAACGAAGTCACAGCTAGCGACCCAGCAGTGGCAAACCCTTTACTAACTACGAGGGATTTTATCTCTATCCTAGAAGAAAAGCTAGTTACCATTTTGGAGCCAATATGCAAACGCCTTGATATGGTAGTCCTAAGGTTAGATAAAATAGAGGAGGCCTGCGCTTGTGCAGCGGAAGCGGCTACGCTTAAATCTCGTACTGAGACAGTAGCAGAGGCGCCCTTATCCCTGCCACCTGCCAAGGAAAATCGAGACAATCAGATCAGGGTCATTCCTTCTCTAGACCGAATGGGGTGTGTGGGAGATCAAGAGGGGGTAGTCAGGGCAAAAATACCGCCACCCATACCCACCATGGTAGCACCATCGAACAACGGAACTTCGACTCTTATGAAGACTCGAGGACAGGCTACCAACAACAAGACAGGCGATTATCCCAGGTGCCCCTTTCTTCATCTGCCACCTCAAGCAACCCCATATACCATTATCTTGGCAAACGTGCCCATCTTACCACACAATTCACAAGAGCACTGGTCGTCTCTCAAGAACAAAGCCCTGCACTATTTAAACAAAATGACAAATATAGGCAATAGGCTATACAGGGACTTTAAAATGGTTAGAAGGATAGATTGGGTAGGTCACTCTGAAAAATCTTTTGCTGGGGACTGTGTGGTTCTAAGTTTTAGGTCACCGGATCTGGTCTATGATATTCTCGAATCCACTGGATATGTATCAAGCGATTGGTCATCAATCCGGGTATTGCCATTAGGGTATTTCTATAAACAGGACACAGTAAGACATCAAATAAATGATCAAACCTTTGGGAGAGCCACATCAGGCCCCGAGCAACGATTTGTATCTAAAAATCGCTTCGAAGCACTGTCTTCTCTCGAAGACATAGATTGACAAAGAACAGGTGGCCCAAGAGTACATATGGAAGGTGTAATTATCACCACCCTAGAGGCCCCAATAAGCAACCAACCTCTACGGCCAAAGCCCGTTGCCCAATCTAGGGCAATCCATATAACACAAACAAGCCCCGATAGACACCCTGTTGTGCATCCAAATGCTGCAGGGAATTCGACCAACCTAGCCACAAGCGATTCCATGGCCATTGCCTCTTGGAATATCGCCGGCCTGGAATCCAAGGTTGACATAGATGACTGGGTAACCCTAGTTAATGAAGTGGATATATGGGCCTTCCAGGAAACATGGGCTCTAGAGAATATATATGACGTTGGATACTTGAACTTCTCAAGACCCGCGAGAAAGGGGCCTAGGGGAAGACCGGTAGGGGGCTTGACGTTTTGGGTTAGACAAACTCTTGGGGTCTCTATTGAAGAAATCCCTATAGACAACCCGGACATCCTGGCTATTAAACTCAAATTCCAGAATGGGCCAACACTATCCTTAGTTAATGTATATGCCAGGGGACAAGCGGGTGGAAAGAGCTCCCAGACCATTACAGTACTGGAATCCCTTCTTGCGGAAGGCTCCATCAAAAACAACTTGATAATCCTGGGGGATTTTAATACATGTTTTGAACCCCTGGATGGCGATGATGGTAGGTTGAGCGAGGAGGAGGATGCCCTTTGGGGCATCCCCCTGCTAACCTCCAAACCTATAAACAAATGGACTGAGGCAGCGCTTCAGCTTAAAGGGATGTGTCTGGAACGGGGTCTTAGGGCAGCAAACGGAAGAACAAAATCTGATGCCCAGGGAGCACCGACCTTTAATAACGGTCGAACGAAAAGCAGAATCGACCACATTCTAGTCAACCTGGAAATCTGGTACATCGTGTCTGACATGGTTATACAAACTAGGCCAGAAAGTGATCATAATCCACTGATTTTGACAGTGGATATCCAGGGATTTGCACAACAGACCAGTGAAAATTCAATAAAAAGTGGTGCCACATTAATAATTGGCAATGACTTTAGACGGGTCAAATGGGACAAGGTGGCACTGGACGAGACCAAGGTGCTAGGAGTTAGGGCCCTGATATCAAGTGCATTAGGCGAAATAAACACCTGTAACACACAAGAGTCCCTTAATGATAAATTGCCAAAAATCCACTCGGACCTCATAAATAGGCTTAAGACCTATTTCATTAACACAAAGCCCATGGGGAGTAAAAAGAAACATGAGCCCATTACATGGTACAACGCTCACTGTAGGTCCACCCACAAAGCCCTCTTGTCTGCTATTAAATCTAGGTCCTATGTACTGATCAAGCAGGCACGGATAAATTATAAATCCACCATAAAACAAGCAAAAAAAGAGTGGGATGAGGGTCGCTGGAAGGACCTGCTGGAAGCCTGTAAAGGCAGGAATATGTCCCATTTCTGGGACTTAATAAGGCGGGGAGATGGACGAAGGCCTCTAGCGCCAAACAACAATGTGGAACCTGATAGTTGGGTTGCCCATTTCAAGGCACAATATCAACAGGGCCCAGTTCGAACTCCTAGTCCCGCTATCTTGCAAATAAATATAGAGGTTCCATTAAGATTTAGCACCAAGGAGATTGAAGCGGTTCTGAAAAATATACCTAGTGGCAAAGCCCCTGGTCCAGACTGCATTCCTGCAGACCTGTTTAGACAGGATAAGGATCTTTAGGTCCCCTACATTACTAACCTAATGAATTCCCTGGCTGGGGGAACTCCCTTCCCCGAATCCTGGTCGGGCGCTGAAATAATACCGATCTTTAAAAAAGGAGATCGTGCTGCCCCAGGGAATTACAGGCCAATAAGCCTTATTGACGCACTGCAAAAAATTATTGCTCGTGTCATTTTAGGTAGAATACACAGCTGGATTGATGATAATAAGATTTTATCTATCCTTCAAGTAGGGTTTCGGGCACGCATGGGGACACTGGATCAGGTTTTTAAATTTGTTTTAATCTACTGGAAGGAGGTCTTGTTGGGTAAGGGCCTCATTTTTGCAGCTTTTGTGGACTTAAAATCCGCATTTGACCTCGTCCCAAGACTCAAACTATGGGAAGTCCTACTAAGGCTAGGGATGCCCAGGGAGTTAGTCGACTTTGTGGTTAAGCTCCACAGCTCCAACTATGCCCAGGTTCGGTGGGGGAAACCTGGCGAAGTCACTAATAGATTTAAGGTCGAGAAGGGAGTCCGGCAGGGGTGCGTCCTGGCACCTACACTGTTTTCGTTGTTTATTAACGGTGTAGTACACTACTTTGAGGACCACCACACTGACGCACCAAAACTAGATGGACAAAGGGTTCCTCTACTCATGTTCGCTGATGACACCCTGATATTATCTAAAACTCGTCAGGGACTACAACGGGCGTTACATCGCTTTGAGGCTTTTTGCAGTGAACATGAGTTAGAGATTAATGTGGACAAAACTAAATTTATGGTCCTTCATGGGGCAGGTGATGTTGCAGCAAAAGTGTCTATGGGGGGAAGCCACTAGAACAGGCCAAGGTTTTTACTTACTTGGGCATTACCATTGGCGAGAAAATGAGCTGGGCTCCCCAGATGAAGCTTTTGGCTTTAAAACATTCACAGTTGGCGGGAGCACTATTAAGAGAACACAGGTTATCCCTCAGCAAACCTATAGCCCCAGTAATCAAGTTGTACTCAACGAAAATAGCTCCAGCCGTTTTATACGGTGCAGAAATCTGGGGGAATTGCAACTTGTCAGACCTAATACTGGCCCAGAATAAATTTTTCAGATCGCTAGTAGGACTCCCACAATCGACCCCACGAATTCCCCTACTGTTTGATCTTGGCTGTAACCCAATTGAGGATGTTGTCAAGCTAAAAATGTTATATTTCTGGAGAAGGTTGTGGACGAATCAGGAATTAGTCCAATTTTCTAAGGCCCTTCTCGAAGTAAGGGGGTTGGACCATCACAATAAGATTTCATGGCTAAAAACCATCAAAAACCTCCTTATTGATATGGGCATGAGAGACCTCTGGTTTTCTCCGTCATCTACTGTTATTCCAACAAAAACAGATTTAAGAGTGGCTTTTTGGTGTTTGGTCAAATCAAGAAGGAATAACACACTATTGGACTCTCCTTTGACCAGAGCCTTTTTGGACTTTAAAGACGAACCTTCTCTTGAAGCTTATTGGGACCTGATCACCAAGCCCAGAGATCGTAGGCTGTTTCATCAGTTCAGGGTGGAAACGCTCCCTTTAAGGGATTTTACCAGAAAATGGAAAACAGGCCTGGGAGACAGGTGTCCGTTCTGCCCTGAACATTCTGAAAACATAAGCCATCTCCTCTATGTCTGCCCAGCTTACCAATTACCTAGAAACACATGGCTTAAACCCTTGTGTCGCTCACTGGGCACAGCCTCTGCCCTGTCTGCTAAAAGGTTGTTAAAAATTGGTAACAAAGACTTAATTATTGTTGGAGTAGCCAAATTTCTTAGTTGGTCTTGGGCAATCAGGGAAAGGAGCGGAGGATTGTAGCCCAACTTAGCTTCCTTCCATTTTTACTTATAAAGCTGATTTTATGACCATTTTATATTTAATGAATTGTGTTACCACATTGTAATTATGATGTTATTAACTTGATTGTTGCATTTTAAATTGATTTGTATAGTATGTCTTTTAAGATGAATAATCATAAATAAAGACTTTTTGAATGAATGATGATTATAGTTAGCTGGACATTTCACTCGTGAAAAACCATTGAAATTCCCTCGATATAGTTAGTGCAGGCAACTATAACTCACGCGACCGCAATCCTCTGCTGATGACGTCAGATATTACATCACTGTATTTAGACACTTATTTACCCATGTCTTCTTCCATTAATTTTTAGCTGTACATATATTACAAATATTTTTTTTTCAGAAAGACACATATGTCATCAGTGATGTAATATCTGACGTCATCAGCAGAGGATTGCAGTCGCGTGAGTTATAGTTGCCTGCACTAACTATAACGGGGGAATTTCAATGGTTTTTCACGAGTGAAATGTCCAGCTAACTATAACATGTGTGAAACCTATTGTTTTTTAAGTGAATTTGCAAGGTTTTTTAAATGCTAATTCCTAACTATAACGTGTGTGAAACCTATGGTTTTTTCAGTGAATTTGTACGGTTTTTTAAATGCTAAGTTATGTATTTTTTTAAATTTTTTTAAGGTTTTTCACCGTGCGCGCGCTGTGGGCGGCGGTGCACTTCGCGCACCGCGCGCCCACGTTACGCAGTTCACGGAATTTTTCTGTTTCTACCGTACGCGCACGCTACGCGTACTCCGCGAATTTTCGGAAAAAAATTAAAGGAAATTTTGGCCCTTGGGGGTCCTTCTGGGACCCCCTGACAAAGGCTAGGGGGTCAGGAACTTTCCACCCTGCCCCCTTTTCACGTTCTCCTCCTTTGTTTTTCACCCCCTCAGACTGCGAGAGACAAAATGGCGGCCGACACTTCCTGGTTTCGACTGATTCGAATGTTTACTAAGATCTAACAACCAATCAGAAACACGCTCGCGCACGGCAGCGTGCGCGTACGGTAAGTTTTACCGTACGCGCACGGTGCGCGCTTATAGATATATATATGCTTTTAAATGCTATTTTCTCAGGAAATACTGAACAGATTTACACCAGACCTGCAAAAGGCACATCCCTGACCTGAGGACTACCTCTCTGCCAAATTTCAAGTAATTCTGTTCAGCCGTTCGGGCTGTAGCTTGGACTAAAGGTCCTATGGAAAAATGCATGGGGAAAAGCGTTTTGGGACCCCCCCTTTTTCTCAGCCCCCGCTTGACGAATCCCCCCGAGACTTTCAGGGTAGGAGCGGAGCGTAGCGCCCCATTAGTTTTGAAAATTTCGCGAGGATTCGTCCATCGGCGCCAAAGTTATTCCAAATAGAATGTTGCGGATTTCCTATGGAAACACGATCCTAACTATAACTATCTACTGGCGACCGCCAGTAGATAATATATATATATATATATCTATATCACCAACACCACTCCCACCTCAAACTCCGAACACAGGGCGGGTGCTTACTCCTTATGGTGAGGGTGGGACCTCACGTTTGCTGCACAGCAACTTGAACATGCATTGGAGCACTCGCAGGATCATTTCTGGCTTTATTTATTAACAGCAGACGCGTTTCGGCGTTCATCGCCTTCTCAATGCTTTGAAGCTTGTCCTTGGTACACAGTGCATGATTGAACAGTTATACTGTGTCCACTTCTGCCATTGGTTGATTGCGGGCCAATGGGGTGGCTCTGATGTTCCGTTAGACTCATGTCCAATTCAATGTATCGCCACTCCAATGGCCCCATGTCCTTCGCCACAGCCGCCGGATTTTACATGATGTTTTCCCAGTAGGTGTCAGATAGATAACTGGCTACCCCAAGTTTGAATAACTTGCGACTTTTTCGTTGGCCGGAAAGAACTCATCGGCGGCGGTTCGGGAGTTCGACTAATATCACCAACACCACTCCCACCTCAAACTCCGAACACAGGGCGGGTGCTTACTTCTTATGGTGAGGGTGGGACCTCACGTTTGCTGCACAGCAACTTGAACATGCATTGGAGCACTCGCAGGATCATTTCTGGCTTTATTTATTAACAGCAGACACGTTTCGGCGTTCATCACCTTCTCAATGCTGTGAAGCTTGTCCTTGGTACACAGTGCATGATTGAACAGTTATACTGTGTCCACTTCTGCCTTTGGTTGATTCTGGGCCAATGGGGTGGCTCTGATGTTCCGTTAGACTCATGTCCAATTCATTGTATCGCCACTCCAATGGCCCCATGTCCTTCGCCACAGCAGCCGGATTTTACATGATGTTTTCCCAGTAGGTGTCAGATAGATAACTGGCTACCCCAAGTTTGAATAACCTGCGACTTTTTCGTCGGCCGGAAAGAACTCATCGGCGGCAGTTCGGGAGTTCGACTAATATCACCAACACCACTCCCACCTCAAACTCCGAACACAGGGCGGGTGCTTACTCCTTATGGTGAGGGTGGGACCTCAAGTTTGCTGCACAGCAACTTGAACATGCATTCGAGCACTCGCAGGATCATTTCTTGCTTTATTTATTAACAGCAGATGCGTTTCGGCGTTCATCGCCTTCTCAATGCTGTGAAGCTTGTCCTTGGTACACAGTGCATGATTGAACAGTTATACTGTGTCCACTTCTGCCATTGGTCGATTGCCGGCCAATGGGGTGGCTCTGATGTTCTGTTAGACTCATGTCCAATTCATTGTATCGCCACTCCAATGGCCCCATGTCCTTCGCCACAGCGGCCGGATTTTACATGATGTTTTCCCAGTAGGTGTCAGATAGATAACTGGCTACCCCAAGTTTGAATAACTTGCGACTTTATCGTCGGCCGGAAAGAACTCATCGGGGCGGTTCGGGAGTTCGACTAATATCACCAACACCACTCCCACCTCAAACTCCGAACACAGGGCGGGTGCTTACTCCTCATGGTGAGGGTGGGACCTCACGTTTGCTGCACAGCAACTTGAACATGCATTGGAACACTCGCAGGATCATTTCTTGCTTTATTTATTAACAGCAGACGCGTTTCGGCGTTCATCGCCTTCTCAATGCTGTGAAGCTTGTCCTTGGTACACAGTGCATGATTGAACAGTTATACTGTGTCCACTTCTGCCATTGGTTGATTCCGGGCCAATGGGGTGGCTCTGATGTTCCGTTAGACTCATGTCCAATTCATTGTATCGCCACTCCAATGGCCCCATGTCCTTCGCCACAGCTGCCGGATTTTACATGATGTTTTCCCAGTAGGTGTCAGATAGATAACTGGCTACCCCAAGTTTGAATAACTTGCGACTTTTTCGTCGGCCGGAAAGAACTCATCGGCGGCGGTTCGGGAGTTCGACTAATATCACCAACACCACTCCCACCTCAAACTCCGAACACAGGGCGGGTGCTTACTCCTTATGGTGAGGGTGGGACCTCAGGTTTGCTGCACAGCAACTTGAACATGCATTGGAGCACTCGCAGGATCATTTCTGGCTTTATTTATTAACAGCAGACGCGTTTCGGCGTTCATCGCCTTCTCAATGCTGTGAAGCTTGTCCTTGGTACACAGTGCATGATTGAACAGTTATACTGTGTCCACTTCTGCCATTGGTTGATTCCGGGCCAATGGGGTGGCTCTGATGTTCCGTTAGACTCATGTCCAATTCATTGTATCGCCACTCCAATGGCCCCATGTCCTTCGCCACAGCTGCCGGATTTTACATGATGTTTTCCCAGTAGGTGTCAGATAGATAACTGGCTACCCCAAGTTTGAATATCTTGCGACTTTTTCGTTGGCCGGAAAGAACTCATCGGCGGCGGTTCGGGAGTTCGACTAATATCACCAACACCACTCCCACCTCAACTCCGAACACAGGGCGGGTGCTTACTCCTTATGGTGAGGGTGGGACCTCACGTTTGCTGCACAGCAACTTGAACTTGCATTGGAGCACTCGCAGGATCATTTCTGGCTTTATTTATTAACAGCAGACGCGTTTCGGCGTTCATCGCCTTCTCAATGCTGTGAAGCTTGTCCTTGGTACACAGTGCATGATTGAACAGTTATACTGAGTCCACTTCTGCCATTGGTTGATTCCGGGCCAATGGGGTGGCTCTGATGTTCCGTTAGACTCATGTCCAATTCATTGTATCGCCACTCCAATGGCCCCATGTCCTTCGCCACAGCCGCCGAATTTTACATGATGTTTTCCCAGTAGGTGTCAGATAGATAACTGGCTACCCCAAGTTTGAATAACTTGCGACTTTTTCGTCGGCCGGAAAGAACTCATCGGCGGCGGTTCGGGAGTTCGACTAATATCACCAACACCACTCCCACCTCAAACTATATGTATTTATATATATATATATATTCACTGAAAAAAGATAAGTAACGTTAGCAACATTATAGTTAGCCGAAATATTCAGCAGCAACATAATGTTTTAAACTAAACACTGCGTGCAGGATAGGTTACCCTTTCATCTGTGTTTTGTAAGGCAACATGAACTCCGCTACCCATGTAGTGTATGGTATGGGACCAATGTTGCACATGACACAAGCTTGCTTTACCAATGGGGGCTGTCTGTATGTTAGCAGTAATGATGGTAAATACTATTCTGATCTTTTTTGCACATGCTTTCATAGCTCTAATGCTTTACCTGTTTATAGAGCAATGTGTACAATAGATGCTTGGATGATGTCATCAGTGATGTCATAAAAGGAGTCATAGAATATGTCATGAGTGATGTAATATGTGAGATTATAAGGTGTGAAAGGTATAAGTTTAAAGGAATTTTATTTGATAACAAGAGAAAATATAATACAATAATCAACACCCATTTTATAAAAATAAAATAGTATCGCTTGAGCTGATGGAGGGAGGGAAAAAAGGGGGGGAGAGAGAAAACATAGGGGGACAGAAAGATGAAAAAAAGGGAGAGGGGAGGTAGGGTAAGATCCCTTTAAGTTATCATAAGCAAAAGACCATAGATATGCATGAAAGATTCTACTACATAAAAAAATCTATAACCATAGCATAAAAATATTAAAAAGAACAGTATTTATAAAGTCAGGGTGGTTTGGATACTTCGTCAGAGTAGGGGTTATGTGCAGATGTTAGCGTAGCTGATATGTCTAAAAACTCAGTAAAGGGTAACGAAAGTATATCTCGATTAATAGCAAGTGTGATTGGGTGTACATTCGCCCTATCTAATCTATGGTTGTAACAAACTTCATACCACCAAGCTTGAAACGATACAGCAGAGGCATCTTTCCTTGACATAGTGATTTACTGAAAAGTAACAGCTATAAGTAAATCAATAATAGGCATGTCAGTGACATGAGAGAAGCAAACTTCGGAGATGCTTCCTAGAAAAATATGGGAAAGAGAGAAAGGAATTTAAATGTGAAAAATAGAATTAATTTGTTGCCATACTGGGGTCCAAAAAGTATGAATAGTTGGGCAATCAAATAACGTATGCTTGAGATCTGCGAAGAGGGCAGTACAGGACCAACACGTAGAGGGGATGGCAGAGTCAATAGTATGTGGTTCAGCTCGAGTAATGAGAAGTCTATTATGAATAAAAAACAAAGTTTGAGTAGTGTTGGCTGCTCTAGAAGACTTCCTTACTTTAGTTCAGATCTTATTCCATTTTGGAATAGGAAAAGATTCCCCCAAATCAGATTCCCAACTACATTCCACCTGTGCTTTTTCACGATTAATAGGGATGTCCGTTGCATTTTTATAAATTAAAGATGCGGAGGGAGAGTAACATAAAAGTTATTTTGTAATAGGAGATGAAGAGGTGAGTATGAGATCAGAAGTTAAAGTGTTATAAGAGGTCTGAGCGAAATATGAATGGATTCGTATGAAGAGGGAAGAGAAAAGCGGGATTGCATTATTGAAAAAGGAAGACAAACACCATCTTAAAAAAAGCTGATGAGTTCACTTAAGGCCATGAGATAACCAATCTTTCAAAAAAATAAACCTGTTACTAAGTTTGATATTTTATTATACCAAATTGATGAATTTAATAATTGTGTGCGGTCATCTTGAGCAGAAGAGAAGAGTGGTTAGAAGATAGTACAAGAGTTTTTGAGAATAGAAAGAGATAGTGAGATAGGAGTATGAGAAAGAGAGACATATTCTTCAAAAGAAAACGGGCGAAAAGAGCATTTTTTAATATCTACCCATAGAGGGTAAAGGTTAGATTCAGATGCATTATCAGACAGTAGAAAAGAAGACTGTTTAAGAAAAAATGCAGTGTGATAGGAGTGAAAATCAGGAAAATTGACTCCACCCATGTGTTTAGGTTTTTTGACTTTACAAAGAGACATTCTAGCTGTTTTGTTCTGCCATAAAAATTTCAAAAGAGTACTATATATGTTTTTATAGAAAGATCTAGGAATATTACTTGGGATATTGGATAAATAAAACAGTATTACCGGCACAAGCATAATTTTTATAGAGTCAAGTCTACCCACCAAGATAAAAATAAAGGGTGCCACCATGACGTGGAAGTAGTTAAAAGTGATAGTAATTCTTTTAGATTTGAAACAACCGTATCTTTAATAAAAGGATTAAACCGTAGTCCAAGATATTTCATTTTAATCGGATTCCAGTGAAAAGAAGATGATGAAAAGTCAGCATGAAATCAGAATTTGTTTAGTGGAAGAATTTCGTATTTGTCAGCATTAAGTTTATAACCTGAAACAAGAGTGAAACCGTTTACCTCTGAGGGAAATGCTGGTAAGGATGTTTGTGTATTGGAAATAAATAATAAGATGTCATCTACATAGGCTGAGAGTTTTAACTGATTGATACCATAGGAGAAACCTGTAATGTTTGTAATCGATTGAATTTTTGTTAAAAAAGGTTCTAGGGCAAGGATAAATAGAAGTGGAGAAAGGGGGCAACCTTGTCGAACTCCTCTATGAGGAGGAAAAGGAGATACAAGTCAGTTAGCTAGAATGAAAGACCTAGGAGAGGAATAAAGCAGAGAGCCATAATTGATGAATTTTGGGCCAAAACCGAACCAAGCAAGTGTTGAAAAGATAAAGGACCAAATGACTCTATTGAAAGCTTTTTCAGCGTCTAGTGAAATTGCTGCTAATGATTTTTTATATGATATGGATTTGCTTAAGACGTTAAAAAATAATTGGGTGTTATCGGATAAGTGTCTTCCCTTAATGAAACCACATTGTTCTTTTCCAATCAAGTGGGGCAATAAACAATCCTAATCAAAGGGCAAGAATTTTTGCAAATATTTTATAATCTACATTTATTAAAGAAATGGGTCTGTAATTTTTACATAGTGTGTGATCTTTGTTGTCTTTAGGGGACAGACAAATTGCAGCCTCCTGAAAAGATCCTCCTGATTGCTGGGTAGAGATAAAAAATAAAAATAATTGATGTAGTTTGGGAATAAGAAGTTGAGAAAAATGCGTGTGGAATTCAATAGTGAAACCATCAGGTCCTGGGGCTTTCCCCTTTTTAATAGACTGAACAGCGGTAAGGATGTCAGAAGGTTTAATATCAGCTTCTAAAGAAGAGAAATCTATATCAGGAGAAGAAGGTGAGGAAATAGAAGATAAATATTGAGTAATATCAGATTGTAGAGAAGGAGATTCAGGAGTATAAAGATTTTGTTAAAAATTAGTAAATTCTAAAAGAATGTCCTCATTCTTATAAACCATACTATTGGTTGAAGTTAAAATTGATTCAATTTTAGTGCGTTCTTTTTTGATCTTAAGATAATTGGCAAGAAGATTACCAGCTTTGTTTTGAGGACTATAATACTTAGCACTAGACTTAAGTAAATATAAATTAGCAGATTCAGTTGAAAGTTTATTAAAAGCAAATTTGGCCTCAATAAGTTCACTCAAATCATAGTGAGCCCGTGTAGAATAATAAGAGTGTTCCAATTGTTTAATACACAAATTAAGTAGTTGTATGGTTTTAGAGGAAGATTTCAGCTTCTGGGCAACAAACAAAATAATGAAGTCTCTAGAGGCAGCTTTAAAAGTGTCCCAAATAAGTTGAGGGGAGGCATGAGGAGATGTATTTTCTATAAAAAAAGGTGTCAGCAAATTTCTGAAATGAAGGTGTAAATTTAGGATCCAAGAGAAGGGAATTATTAAATCTCCATCTCCGAGTTCCTTCAATGGGGGGGAGGGAGTCTACATCTAAGGATACAGAGGCATGATCTGAAATTAAGATAGATCCTATGTCAGAATGGGAAAGGTGCTGGGAAAGGGCTTTAGAGATAAATAAGTAATGTATACGTGACTGAGAGGAATGAACCGGAGAGAAGTATGTATATTCTTGGTGAGTGGGTTGACATAATCTCCAAGCATCAACAAGGGATCTTTGACCTATAGTAGAAGTAAATTGAGTGTGAATGGAAGAGGGAATACATTTGGAATTAGAATGTCTATCTATAAAAGGATTGACAACCATATTACAATCTCCACCAAGGATCAAATAGTCATCAGTATATGTCATCTATTTAGATAAAATCTGCGGCCAAAAGAGCTTATCAGGAGTAGTGGGCGCATATAAATTAAGAATGGTCAAAGGGATCTTATTAGGAAACAGAAAGCCATCTACCATCATAATCTGTGTTTTGGTGCATAAGTTGGACATCTAAACGTTTATGACAAAGAATAGCTACACCATTCCGTTTCCCAGAACCCCAGGATGCAAAAACATGACCCACCCATTGACGTTGAAGCTTAGCTACCTCTTTACTTGTCACATGAATTTCTTGCAATAAAACAATATCACATTTAAACCAAGCAATATGTGATAAAACCCATTGACATTTTATGGGAGATCCTAAACCTTTAACATTCCTGTATATAACTTTTAACAACATCTAAAAATGCAAACAATTAAAAGAGCTTGATATGAAATTACTGCAATTTAACAAAATACAATAATGCAATATAAGTAACTTTCCCCAGTAAGAGGAATCCAATGGAGTAACAGTGTAAATAGAAGAGGAAATGAAGTAGGAAATATAGCGACAAAAGATCGAGTACCAAGTGATAGTGCGAAAGAAAGAGGGAGGCCAGTAAGAGGAAAGGAAACGGAAAGAGGGATAGAAAAGAAAAGTTGGATAATACATAGAGAGATGAAAAAGCGAGGCAGGAAAGAGAAAATATGATAGAGGAAATACTTTGGAAGAAAAACACTATAGAGAAAAAATAAAGAAAGACAAAAGGACATACCATGAACAAACAATGAACATGATGGTGGTGGAGCCACATAAGGAAGATGGCACGATCAGGCGGCCAGCCCCAGGACGTGAAAGGGAGAAACCATCCAGGCGGGAAAAGGAATCACATATTGGAAAACCACAACAAACTGCACCTGATAGTACAAAAGAGAAAATGGTTATAAGAGGTACAACAAAACAACAATAAACAATATCAATAGAAGTAAAATGCATAGATTAACAAACAATAAGAGGCACAACAAAGGAACAATAGAAGGTAACAATATAAGTAGAATACAGATAATAACAAACGATAACAAACAACAAGGAAACAATCAAATCATCGATGAATGAGAGACATCCATGTTTTCTTCTCTGCAGTTTTCCAGGAAATGATGTAGGTGAGCAGGATCTTCATAGGTGGTGGTTTTATTGTTGTAAGTCACTTTCATAAGGCAAGGATGGAAAAAACCATATCTAGCGTTCAAACTACAAAGAGCAGGTCGCATGTTCAAAATGTTTTCCTTCTGTCAGCTGTCGCTTTGGCATACTCCTGAGTGAAGATGAGATTGGATCCTTGCCGGGAAATGTTCCTTTTCATGTCTGACAGCATTTAATACCTTAAGCAAATCGGTGTATTCCCAAAAATATAGAATAACACCTCTTGGTTTGGCTGAGGAGGAAGATGATCGTGGGCTTTGACCCAAGCGATGAGCTCTTTGGATATTCCATTATGGAGTGTCAGAAAAACCCAAAAGACTTAGAAGAAAGGATTGAAAAAAGGAAAGAGGTTCTGAGCCTTCAAGACCTTCCACAAGACCATAACTGCGCAAATTGTTGCGTCGATTACGATTCTCCAAATTTTCCACTTGCTGTTTAAGGTGAAAAATCTCTAGATGCATAGAAGGCACTCGATTGGTAATAGCCTGAACAGAGTCAACTCGTCTTTCCAAGTGATGAACATTTTGTTCTATATGTGACCATTTTTCATCGAGAACTTGGAGACAGATATTCGTTTCCTCCATGTAAGGCTTGAGAGCACGTCGTTCTTCAAGAATTAGTTCCATAGAGATTGGTGTTGGAGAAGTGGAAGGAGAGGGTGGTTCCTTCTTGACACAGTCGCTGATGCAGGGTTTTTTGTTAGATGACAATTTAGAGGCAGTGTGAGGCATACTAGACGACGCACCACACAAGACAGAATGACCAGAGTCTAAGTCCTCCATATTTTCCTGTAGGATACTAAAAGGATTATAATCCTCTAATGTGGGACTGTCAAGAGGAGTAGCAGTACTTTGGGTAGAGCGAGCAGTTGCCATAAAGAACACAGCAACGTGAAGTTCCTTATGAAGTAAATATGTGTTTTAGTACACACTGCATAGTAGAGACAGAAAGTAAAACAATTACCTCAGGGAGCAGCTACTGTGAAAAGACGTTGAGTTTCCAACATTAGCCTTCACCAGAAAGCATAAATGGCAAAAAAGAGGCAAAACATGCCGAAGTTGGTAAATGTAGCATGAGAAGAGTGTCTGGGTGGCAGAAATATGAGAAACAAAATGGCAGCCGCAACTAATGAGGCACGGCCGAGCAAGAAGAAAAAATAGAAAAAACGCTCCCCCAGACATATGTAGGCACCACAATGAGCACAGCAGTAGTTCACAGCATAAAGAGGCAAAACATGCCAAAGTTGCAAAATGCATGTAGGCACTTTTATGGGCACAGCAGTAGTTCATGAGTGCCAGCGTGTGGTTTACGGGGCCGGAGAACGAATAAAACTGCCAGGAGGAGATCCATCTCCCGGCGCCGTCACGGAGCTCTACGCGAAGGTGTCCATCTTCACAGGTGCCAAAGCCACGCCCCAGGTGTGAAAGGTATAACTGATGAATTTATGTGTTTTGTTCATAATGTTAATGTTATTACAGACATATTCACCTAACTATAATGTTACTGTAGCCAATGTTTTTTCAGGGAATTTTTAAGTTGTAAAAGATAAAACCAGATCCATTATCACATCAAACTATAACGTTACTTTAACCTTTGATTTTTTTTCAGTAAATTTCTAGAGTAGTTTTAACGTTAAGTAATATTTTATTACCATATATAAAGCCAACCCCCAATGTTTTTCAAAGGGGAGGAGGGCTTCCTGGGTCCCTTCTCTTAGTCTTATGAGGTCCTGGCCAGCCCATCCCAAAGGTCCTTTTTTTGTTTAAAAAGAGGAGGGTAGCCAAGTGGCCACACTCCCGACCATTATTAGGCCTTGGGAATGCCTTCACCATGTGCCTTGTTTTATGCAAGAGGGGGGCCTTACTAGGCCATGGGGTCCCAATTAACCAGGGCCTATTTTTTTAAAAACTATAGTGGATGGGGGCCACATGGCCCTTCTCCCCAAGACTTATTAGGGCCTTGGGAACCCCTCTCCCAGGGCCACTACTAAAATTAAATGAGAGGGATTACCTGGCTACCATCCCTTAGCATTTTCCAGTCAGGGGACCCCATCCCCTGAGGCCCGTATCAATCAAGTTGGGTGCCCTGGCAGCTAGTGAGCTGGACTCGAGAGATGGGGTTCTTAGGACCATTAATGGGCCCCTCTCATTTAATACCTTTAGTGACCCCAAGGGGTGAGGTCCCTGGGGCTTTTAGAGGGTCAGGGAGGGAGGCTGCACAGCCAACTCACCTTTTTGAGCAATTTTTGAACCGAGGGGTGGGCTTCCTGTGGTTTTAGAGGCTCAGAGCAGGGCCAATTCTCATTTTGAAAACATTTGGCCTTTGAGTCTGTCCTGGGAGGGAGGCCACACTGCCCCATGCCCTTTTTCAGAAATGTTGGCCCTGGTCAAGGGCTCCCTGAAGGGGTGCTGCACTGCCCCCACTTACATTAATTTCAACCCAGGGGGTGGGCTCCCCAAGGCCTGTCATGGCTTGGGGAGGGGGCCTGTGAGGCCCCCTCCACATTTTTAGAAGTTTCAGCTCCCGAGGGTCGGCTCCCTAGGGCCTCTGATGACTCTCGGAGGGGAGGCTGCATGCCCCCCATATACATTAATCTCAGCCCCAGGGATGTCTCCCGCAGTGCCTGGAAAGACTTGGGGATGTGGGTGGCATTCCCTCCTCCCATTATTAGAACAAAGCAGACCAAGCTACCATTTTGTTTTGGCCCCAGGTCGGTCCCTCTAGGTCCCCCATGTTGCCTATGGGGTGAGGTCATCCCTACCCTGCCTCGTTATATAGTTCTATCTTTACTTGTTCAAGCCAGGAGACTAGGTCTCTGAGTCCTGTAATGGCTGCCAGCAACCGTTTTCTCATTTTGCTGGGCCAATCAGAATGCTCTATTTTTTAAAGTTGGGTGCGAGGGACTCTCACAAGAGCCCCTCAAACTCAACAACCCAATAGCTGTACCTTTATGGGCCTCAATATCTCAAATAACTACAGAAGCGATTTACTCCAATTCACAAAAAGCGCAATCTACGTACCAAGATCTAGTTTACTGCTAAAATTTGGTGGAATTAAGTTCAGCAGTTTTTCTGTAGCCCTTTTAAAGAAGTCTATGGAAAATGCATGAGGATTTAGTGTTTTGGGGCCCACTTTTATTATCAACCCCTGTTTGATTGATCACCCTGAAACATTCCATGCACAAGCTAGTCAAAATGTAGCACCTTTTTAGAGAGCTTCATAGAGATTTGTCAAACGGTGCCAAAGTTATTAGCAACACAAAAAACGAGACAGAGAGTGAGAGGGAGAACCATCTCATTGCAAACCTACTGTTCGGGAGTACAGGGAAAAGACTTCTATAAAAGGTTGCGAAAAGAGAAAAGAACACACAAGCCAATTATACACATTCCCTATTACAAGATACACCTTGCAATAGTAAAAAAAAAGTTTGTTGCTTTATAGTTTTTGCCAAGCTTCAATTATTAAATAATTGGAGAGTCAATCTCCCTTCTGCAGAGAACTGAGCCTATAGGCCACTTACTTGAATCCTAATAAAGCAACACAGTGATTGCATTTTCTCAGAGATGCTTTTACAAGCACACAGCTTCCCTCCCCAACTTAGCTTATTAATAAGGATTCGTAGTTATAAGAGTTTCAACAGCATATACAGTTGCCATGCAACGTCTGAGAGAATGTCATACCCACCTACAAAACAAGATTACACAGTATTTATAAGCCCTCACCGCCACCAGAGGTCCCTTTTTTTGATGCTCCGGTGGCGCAGCGATATTTTCCATATTTACAAGGTGGCGCTAAGCCACTTTGCATGGCTTAAAGCCACCTTGTAAATATGACCCTTTCCGCCGCAGTCCTCTCCTGTAAAGGGGCGTGCAGTGGGTGTTGCTGTGGGCATTCCACCGCAACACCTATTGGTTTTTTAAGCTGCCCCAGATTTAAAAAAGGCAGAGGCAGCGCCACAAACTCATACCATGGAATACCAGGTGTTAGAATGGCGCTACGAGGAGAAATTATTTATTTCTCCTCATTTTTTGTTCTTTTCATGTTTGCTGCATTCTGCATCACACATAGATGGTGCAAATTGCCATCATTGATTATTTATGTGCAGAAAGGTGTCCCTTCCTGCACATAAATAATCGTCCCTGCAGCGCTGGCACCCTTGCAACATGGCAGCAGGGTGCCTGCGTTGGCGAAAGCAGCTTTTTTTGTGCCAGCACTCCAGAAACACAGGGGTGTGCTGTATTCATGTGAATATTGTGCAGCCCTGTGTTTTGAAAGTGTCAGAGCATGGCGCTGCCAAATCTGGCGCAAATCCATGCTCCCACATTTTTTGTGTGAATATGCCCCACAGTCTTAATCCTAAAGTTGTTTCTGCAGATATTTGTTGATTAACTATCACTGCAACATTTGCCCACATCTAGCTGCACCACATATTTTTCCTACTTGGTCAAGCTATGAACAAAGAAACAAAAAAAAGGCACCATCTACCCTGGTACTAGGGGCAAGAAGGCCCAATTCTTGCTGTAAAATTGGCTCCAGAATAAATTGTTCAGCCATTATCAATTATCAAAACCCAATCATTTTTGCTGTTTAATGCTTAAAGGACCGTCAAGCCTGTCCGCACCAACCAATCCTGGTGCTTTTCTTATACTGCTAACGTTATCAGTAGCATGAGAAAAGCATCTGGAGGGGAGTTGGCTGAGGCTCCGAGGCTCGCAATGTAACTTCAGAAGAAGGGCGCATGGGTAAGTAAACATTTTTTTTGTTCTTTCGTTTTTCGGCCCACTGACAGGCACTGTGAGAAACTGACACTGCCTTCAGCCTCAAATCCAGAGATCTCAGTTGTGGCTCGCTATAAGCCCTGTTTATAACAAGCCATGACTGAGAGTTTTGGCACTGGGCCTAAAGGCATTGCTGGTGTCTCTCAGTGAGTGTTTACTCGTCTCACCACTTGATATTGTCACCAGCTGCCACTGGAGACAAGCTGTGGGCAATTGAGGTGATTTGGGGTTGGGGGGATGTGCGAAGCTGGGGTGGATCCCTACTGGCTCAGAGCCTGCAGCAAAAAAATAAAACAATATTTAAATATTGTTTTATTTTTAAGCCACTGACTCTGGCAGCGTGTGCAGGGAGGGGTGGAGCAGAGGCACTGGAGGGGGGAGGAGGTGTGCTACGTGCACTCCTTGAGTGATCATGTGTGTTTGGCCGGACGTCTGAGGGCGACCAAAACACACATGCGCACTTAGGTTTCTCTAACCCGGCTGTATTGAACAGCAGATTTAGAGAAACCCCACAGACTCCCTATCCTGAGCAAAGTGTCTTTCCAGCCTGCTCAGGCCAATCCTCGTGCTGCTCTCTAGTGCAGGGATTGGACGAAGTCACAATGTCTACTGGGACAAGAAATCCCCAGCACCGAGGTGCGACGCGGGAGGAGGCCGGCAGCAGGTAACTTTAACTTTCATTTTTATTTTTTAGTATTATTATAGTCCCTCGTCCCCTCTACCCTGCGCCCCCTACCGCGCTCCCCAATACCCCCTTCGCCCCACCCACAACTTTTGGTATGTGGTAGCCGAGATGTTTTCAGAGGCAAGTCACTGCTTTGATGTGGTCAGTCAGGGACAGATCTATGAAAAGGATTCACTGGTGCCTCATCTCTGCTCGTGGGGCACACTCATATACAGGTTTATGCATGGCAGCCACACCTACAGCTTACAATTTTCAGTGCCTTCTCATGGTTTAAACAAAACCCTATGTGGGTGGCATGCTATACTTGTTTAAGTGATGTAGGAAGATATTAGACTGTTATAGAGAATGCAACAGAACATTGAAGTGTTTTTTTTTTTTAAGAAACACTTTGGTATATGTACAAGGAGTTAATGCCGCAGTAGCGTCAGTTTTCTGACACTACTGAGGCTTTTTTTATCGCCGTATGTCCAAGTTGGCGCTAACCACAGTTAGCAACAGCATTCTGGCGATATCGTCCGTTTTTCCGTTCGCCACTTCTGTTAGCGATAGCTAACAAAAATGAGATGCAAGGTAGGCGTTCCCGTGTAAAAAACACCGCTAACCCCGATATGTACAATATTCGCCAGGGCCGGCGAAATGGTAAAAAAACAGCCGCTAAGGTCCGTTAGCCGCTGGTTTGTACGACCAGAAAAAAGGTGGTCTTAAAAATGAAGATACCAAAACAGGATATAAGGGGGAGTAGCTCAGAACCACATTTGACAACCCACTGATGCCATGGAGGTACTGCTCATGCAGCTTGGAGCACCAAGAAGACTACAACAACCCCCGCCACCATCCCTGCCCCCAGGACCACCAGGGAGGCAGCGCCGAAGAAGTCAGCTGGTCTATCATCAAGGCATCACCCTAATAGACCTAACACCACAGGATGTGATAGCCCACTACAGACTGCAAAGGTCCTCCATCCTCTGCATATTGACCCAGATAGCCCCTAGGCTGCAGGCACCAACACAGCGTTGCAACAATATCCCTCTGCAGATGAAGCTCCTAGTAGTGCTGCACATGTTGGCCTCAGGTACCTTCCAACCAACCACTGCCGGAGTTGGGCGTGTCTCCCAATCATCCTTTTCAAGGCTATTTCCAAATGTCTTGGATGCCATCATCAGCCTGACGCCACAGCACCTACTCTTCCCCAACACTGCTCAAGAACAGCTTGACACCAAATAAGGCTTTTTTGCATTTGCTGGCTTTCCCCATGCGTTGGGGGCAATTGACTGCACCCATGTCCTACTTGTGCCTCCTGCGGACACTGCACACATTTACCGGAACAGGAAGCACAAACACTCCATGAACATGCAGGCAATCGTGGACCATCGTGGCTTGTTCACCAATGTTGTAGCCAAGTTTCAAGGAAGTGTGCATGACTCCTACATCTTCCAGCAGTCCATCATCAACCAGCGGTTTGAGAATCTCACATATGGAAATGGACTGCTTGTTGGAAAGTACAAACTGAACACTCCGCACACAAGTCCACAATCATGTAGCACACAAATGTGAGAATGCACATGTAGCAAATGTCAAACAACATGCCTTGAAATATGTCCACCCACCATACACAAGAACACAAGGGGCTGCGGTCCTTGGGGGTAGCCTTGTAGACAAACTTCCATCCAAAGTCCTGCCCCTCCGTCACACAGCTGTAAATGCTGGGAGAGGTTGGAACTAAGTAGGTGTGATGGTGGGTCAGGACCTATGAGCAAAGTGTGAACACAAACCCAAATATGTTGGTGGTGTCCTGCATAGTCACAAGCTTGCGGAGCAGAGACTGTCCCATGCTCAAGCAGAGGCCGCATCTGCATCACAGTCTGATGTAAATTAGTGCGTTGGTGACTGTATTCTTGGATTCGGTGGGATCTATTTGAAGCTCTTACAGAGGATGTGGAGGGTGTTGAAGTAGCTGAATGTGATGGCGGTGACCTGTTGGTACATGGAGAGGGATGATTTGAGTACGATGCACAGGTCTCTGGCATGGTCCGTGTGTAGGGTGGTGTGCCACAGGTGCTGTTACATGCCACTGGTGTGTTTCCTAGGATAACAACTCTTGTTCTCTCTGTGATGAGTCTCATGCAGATGTTGCTCAGCCAGTCTGCAACTACCTGCATTCCTTCCTGGAAGTTGAGTCTGGTGCTGGTGGGCTCCTTGGTGAGGGAGAGGATGAGCTGGGTGTCCTTGGCGTAGGACACTATGCTGAGTTTGTGCTGTTGGACGATGGCAGCAAGGGGATGTTGAAGAGTGTTGGCCTGAGCAATGATCCATGGGGCACTCGGCATGTGAATATTTGTGGGTTCAGAGAGGAAGGGTGTCAGTTTGGTCCCTTGGAATCTGCCGGTGATGAATAATCGGATATAGTCAAGGGTGATTCCTTGTATGCCTGCGTCATGTAATCTGCCCACTAGTGTGCGGTGGGAGACGATGTGGAATGACAGGTCAAGTAGAATCAGGGCTGCATTGTGGCCCTGGCCGAGGAGGGTGTGGATGTTGTCTGTGGCAGTGAGTGGGGTCTCGGTGCTGTGGTTGCTTAGAAATCCAGACAGAGACGTGTCCAGGATGGCGTTGTCCGTAGCTTATCTGGTGGTCTTGGTGAATTCACGGATGACGTTGAAAAGGTCTTTGGAGTTGGTGGAGTATGCAACTTTTTTGTTGTAGATGAAGCTCCTATCAGTGCTACCAATGCGTTGGTGGTATTTGGACATGGTGTTCTTGTATGTCTAGAAGTTAACGTGTGTCTTGCAGTTTCTTCTGTTTTTCTCCATGGTTCTGTAGGTGTGTCTGGAATATTTGAGTTTGGTGGTGAAATATGCAGATTTGCTGCTGCGCTGTCTGTCGGAGTTGTGTGGCGGGGTGAGTTTGTCTGCGCATTTGGAGATCCATGTGTGGGATTCCCTGGATGCCTGTTTGTCATCTTCTGCAGTGTTGGGGGAGTTGCAGTTGAGGGTTGATTACATCTGCTCATCGGTGACTCAGCTCCAGTTCCTTTGCAATGCGAGATGTGCGGGTGTGTCCGGCTTGGTTTTGTTGCCAAGGAAGTGTATGCAGTGATGGTTGGTCCATGGGTGCTGTGTGGGGTGGCTAAAGTGTTTGCTGTTTCCTCCTGCAAAGAAGGTGTAGAGGGTGTCTCCTGCCTTGTGGGTCGGTGTGGGTAAGAGTTGTGTTAATCACATGTTGGCGAGCTCTTTATCCAGAGGGTATTGGAGTTGGTGTCTTTGGGGTTGTTGAGGTGGAAGACCAGGTCTCTGATGAGTAGGTAGTCCATGTAGGTGATGGTATGGGGTGCAAAGAGGTCATTGACGGTGTTGGCAAAGCAGTCCATGTGTCTGGGGGCTCTGTAGGCAAGTTTGCCGCAGAGTGTGGTGTCAGGGCTGGACCTGGAAGTGCATGTCTTCAGTGACAGCAAATGTGTTGCTGGAGTTGGAGAGGCAGAGGGACTTTTTTATGCATTTGGTGAGGACTCCTGCTGGGTACTGGGGGCAGTCCTTCCACCGGATCTTATCTCTGTCTGGGATTGTGATGGCGATGTCAGGGGCAGAGGAGTTGGTGGTCCAGCTGTCCAAAAAGAAGGCGATGTTGAGTGATAGTGTGTCCCGGAGGTACCAGATGTCCACGGTGTGTCTGTGCAGGCAGATGAGGATGGATCTTGGTGCGTTGGCGGTGTTGGTGGCCGTGGCGGTGGTAAAGGTCATGCAGAAGTGGAGGCAGGATAACTGGCCATGGGTGGTGGTCGTTGTGGCCTGTTGCCAGTTGGACTTCCTTCTGGGGTTGATTGCAACGATGGTGGATGAGTTGTAGAGGTAGACGTAATGAGAGCCAGGGTCCCTGGCATCGGTTGTGTCTGGGTCACAGACGGACGCAGACGTGCTTTCTTTTTGTGTGCCTTCTTTGCACCAGTGGTGCTAATGTGCAGCCGCCGCCATTACATAGGGTAGGGGGGATGGACGAGCAGCGGGGAGGCAATGTAATTTGCATTGATGCTGGACAATTGTCTGAAGCTACACATGGCAAAGCTAATTTACCTAAGTAGCACAAATCACACACACAAAATAGGAATACTGCCAACAGAGCATGCACATATACTAATGAACACATCTCTCCATTTCATGTTACAGGTGATCAAGGATATGCAGTATCTCCATGGTTGATGACACCCCTCAGAGCCACAATTACCCAGGCACAGAGACATTACAATGTCGCACTTGGACGCACCAGGTCCATTGTGGAGAGAACATTTGGTGTACTTAAGTCACGGTTCAGGTGCCTCAACATCTCAGGCGGCAGACTGCTGCACAACCCTGAAATAGTCTTCAAGATCATCATGGCATGTTGTGTGCTGCACATCATATGTGTCCGCACCAATGCACCATGGATAGAAGTTCCGGATCAACCGGACAATCCTGAGGATGACGAAGAAGAAGGTGCTGGTGCTGCAAACCCCCCAGCCATGGCTGCAGGAACAGCACGAAGGAACAGAATCTTCCACAATGTTTTCACATGACCATGTAAAAATATGACAACCCTTTCTTTGTTTATACTGTGCAAAATGCATATGAGCATAGTTCTTCAAATAAAACATCACAACACAAAAACCGTGTGTGCATGTTCATACTCTGCATGAGTACATACATCTAAATAGTGAAAGTTTAACAATGTGTGGTTATTATTGTTGAATTGTATGTTTGTGGGTGGGTATGTGTTTTGGGGTCAGAGGTGAAATTTAGGGTGTGTTTTGGGGTCACAGATGAAATTTAGGCTGTTTCCTGGGGTCAGAGATTAAATTTAGGGTGTGTTTTGGGTTCAGAGATGCAATTTATGGTGTGTTTTGGGGTCAGATATTAAGTTTAGGGTGTATTTTGGGATCAAGGATGAAATTACAGCAAATACAGTTCATCTGATGTAAAACTTGCAGTTAGTGTCCAGATTTTTGCCGCATTAACGCTAACGCGATAATCTTTTCATAACCGCGATGGGAAAACATAGCTAAATACATGTAAAAACACGAAATATACCTCAAAATCCGATTTGCGTGCAGAAAATAATCGCAAACTCAAAAAACGGGCTGTACACACACAGGAAGTGATGACAGCATGCATCCTGTTGCCTGGAGAAGTATTGTACACTTTCACTTTCACTTTTGAGAACACTTCTTGTGATTGTGGAGAGTGTTGGAGGTTTTTGGTGTTGTGTGCTGTTTAATTTGGTTTTGAGAGTGTGGTTGTGTCGTGTGAACTGTCCCTAGAGTCCTTGTGAAGGCTTGGGTTGTTGTCCTTACTTGTTTTTATTGTCTAGTACTATATTTTGTTGGGTGTTTGTCCAAGGGGTATTTTAAAATATTAATCATTGTTGGGGTATATATTGGGGTTTAAATTTTTTGGGAGTGGGTTTAGGTGTGTGCTGGGAGATGGTGGGTGTGGGTAGGGAGGGCAGGATGTCAGAGGGGGCCTTGTGGGGCTTCCTCTGGCTGGTGAAGCACTACTTGCCATTGATGATCGAAAGTGGGGGTCGGATCCTGCAGGGCTATGCGGTACGTGTGAGGAAGGTGAGGTGGAAGAATGTGAGGAGCCAAATGCTGCGGGTCTTCGGTGTGGACAGGACTGTCCGACAGTGGAAACATCAATGGTAGGATTGCATTGGCCGTGAGGGTGACATATTGAACGACCTTGGAGTCCTCATTGGCCAACAAGTTGGTAAGTACAACCACAAAATAGTTGAATGAACACTTTTGTTACTCATAAAAAGTGCTCTCAGTAACACAATGGGGTATATGTGCAGGTATTTTGCGGAGTGAGGCATTCTACATCATGCCTTCAGGCATAACTTTGCCACTGCAGAGATGCAACGCTGCACTATGTTTACAAGCATATGGTGCAGGCTTGCGTTTCCACCAGTGCTGGCGCAAAAAAGTTGCAGTGTAGTGCCAACCCAGGCACCTTGTACCTTGCATGGGTTAAACATTACAATACTATAACCAGCTTGGATATAGAAGAACCCAGGAATGATCTTATCTGAATACGAAGTACGAGACGACAATCTTGAATGTAATCTATTGAGGTATACTACTCCTCACTACTTTTGTCTTAGGTACGAATGAATATACAACACTGTTATGGTATAAAATGACATGTTATGAACTTGAAAGAATTGGATATCTACTGATATCGAAAGGTGGTTGAAAATGTAAAGCGCTCTGACACCCATACTCTGGGTCTGGTTTGCGCTATAGAAAACACTGAATAATTAAAAAATAAAAAGTAGTGCAAGTGTGTCTGTGTGCCGGAAAAAGATTTTTCATGTACATGAAGTGGGACCTTACATGACATCAACAATCCAATGGTCAAATGGATGATGACTAGGACACATGTGTGAATTATTTTTTTGGTTATCAGCACACCTTTTGTTTTATGTCTCACAGCTGGAAGACCACTCATCACACAGGGGGTAATCGATGCCTTCAGGGACCCACACGCCACTGGTGAGTACACCCATTAAATGTTGTCAATGTGAGATGTGATGAATGTCAGGATCAAATCATGTCCTTAGTACTTGGCAGTATGTGTGTGTATAACATGTGCCTTGACTCCAGTGTGATGGGCTTTGGTGAACGTGTGAAGGGTGTACAAATTAGTAAGTGAAGATGGAGGAATACATATGTCTTCCTGATGTATGTTTGCACATCCCCAGTCAGTGATTCCCATTCAAGAAATATCAAAGTGCTCTGTCTATACAGCACATGCATGCTGATTTCAGAGCGTACAGACAGGAGAGGGGCATGTGAGTGGTGTTGGTGATGAGTGTGACCAGACATGGAATGCATGTACATCCTTGGCTGAGATGACTGTACAAGTATGCCAGATTATGCACAAGTAGGTAGTGTTTTCCTGGCTGTGCGGTGTCAGATACAGGGCTGCACAGTACCATCGTATGTATGCTGCATATCAACTTTAAAAGGTTTCCATAGCATAGCTTAAAGCCAAGGCTTCCAATGGCACGTTCACCCACCAACTAGCAAAGATGGGCCTATGTATGTAATTGGCATGTTTTGTCACTGCAATGGTGTTGTAGAGCTGTCTCCTTGGACTCATTCCCCACATTTGACTCAAGGTCAAACGTACAAGCCACTCTCGCAGAATCTGTGACGTTATGCCACATGCATTTTCCAGGCATGCTTTTAATCCACATGTTTTAACAAACGATATCTTTTACAACGCTGGGCTTTACAACGCAATTCTTTACAACACATTCCCCATTAAATCTCAATGACTATTCAGACTACAGGGGGGCATTACTTTTGGGAATGTCTTTTAACATTTAGCCGTGTACAGTCCTGTGTTTTGAAATTTCAGCAGGGTCAAAGATGTGGATTGGTCCCGATCACCACCACTACGTCACCTATTGTGTGGTAGTGGTGGCTTGAGGGGCTGCGTCTCATGTACAAGTCAGTGTTCATACACAGATTGTTGTTTTGCCATGTGTGATGCTTGATGCAGCACCAGTGAAAGTGAAAGTAGGTCATCCCCAGGATTGTTCATGTGCATGAAGGGACACCTTCCTACCCATGAACAATCGTCACATGCAAAAAGACACCCTTGCACTCAGGTGCAAGGGTGCCTGCGTTGGCACAAAGTAGTTAAACCTAGCATCATCGCAGGATAAAAGACAAGGCTGCACCATATTATTGAGAATACGGTGCAGCCTTGCGTTTCCAAAGTGGCAGAGAGTGTCGTTGAGCCAGGGAGGCTAATGACACGCTCCGCCACTTCCTAGTACAAATCTCCTGTTGTTCATTTACAGGAAGACACACCTTCATGTACATATACAAAACATGGCATTTTGCATATTGCATGTGTGCTGTGCAAGGCTGCACACATTGAAGAATCAACTACGATGAGAAATGCATTGGTTATCCTCCTTTTGACTATTTGTGACCAGGATTACCAAGGTCCTATTTCTGATGCTGCCTAATATGTAGGCCACCCTTGTACATAGGGGGCAGCATCAAATACAATGGGTGTTGTGCTGGAACGACCCACACAACGCCCACTGGATGCACCTTTCACACTAACCATAGTGTGAAAGGGTGCCTGATGTACAAGGCAGCATTAAGCCATGTTATCTGTCTTAATGCTGACTTGTACATAAGGTGCAGCCCCTTTCTCCACAATATTGTCACTGAAAGTGACATTATGGTGGCGATAGTGGCTTGTACATATGCCCCTGACAGGGTCATGGGGTTGTGACGCTACCAGTCACATGCCATGCACTGTCATGTCAGTGTTGCCAGCATGTTGTAACTGATCATTGATTCTACATTGCATTGTACATGTTATTTTTAAACTTCACAATATTTTGAAAGAGTGTAGGCTCCCATGTTCCACTGACCCAGTGTTTGTGTTAAATGGAGAGAATTGACATAGTCTTTATGACTCACATTTGCTTGTTGCTCTTCTTTGACAGACAACGTGTTGCCAGAAGAGGCCCATGCATTCAAGGTCAGGAAGGACCTGTATCTCCACATCTGCAAGGGGGCGAAGGGATACCGCAACATGTCAAGGAGGTATCAAGCTGACCGAGCAGCTGGTTGGTAGAAATCGGTGCCCAGTGTACAGCCAGAGTGTGACACAGGCCAGAACAGGCACTTCTGTGAACAGGTGTGTCAGCACACATGTACCATTGTGCATGTCTGTCTGAGCTGTGTGCAAGAATGTGTATGTGCAGTAAATTCCCCCTTCCTGCAATATGCAATCTGAAAATCAACTCAGACACCTTTGCACAATGGTGAATGTGTGCTGACATCAGTGGGGGCATGCTCACTTGTGCACATCATCTGTCGCATTCACAGTGCATCCCCATTTTGTCATCAAAGAGATGTGGCCCTGTGCAGACAATTGTTTGTGTGTGGTGTTGAGGCAAAGGGGACATATTGCCTGCCTGCAGCATCTCCAGGCTATATACCCCTTAGCTCTTGCCTGTTGCCCTTATATTGTGGTCTGATATGAATCTTTGGCTATGTTTAGAATTACTTTTCTGTGCATATTTCCAAGTGTATGACTCCACCAATATGTGTCTGGCAATATATTTGTTGACTAGGGTGATAGCTGTCTCTACAGCCAGGGACAAGAGTATCTGTGACAAGATCTGCAGTCATTGTGGATGTGCATTGGTAGATACTTAATTGTGCATGAGTGGCATTGGGCCCATCCACCCCCGTCTCCCCAGTCCCTGGTTGTTACCGTGTTGCTGATGTTGCTGTTCATGTTCAGCAGTGTCCTTTCCCTGGACTCCAACCACCGACTCCTCACAGATAACTGCGTGCACCTGCTCCTCTAAGGCATCCAGCTCCTCCTGTGGCGCTGGACTCCCACCTCCGGTCTGTAGTGCTTCCTTTGCGATTGGGCACCAGTTTCTCCTTGGCTTTGTGCTTAGCATCATGCCAGTGCTTCTTGCAGTCTGGCTGGTCCTCTTGGCTGTTTGGGGGGTTGTTTTCTCCTGCAGTCCTGGGTCCAGCTTCATCCATGGTTCTTTTTTTTTTTCTTAGTTTGTGATAGTTTATGGGCGTTTTGTAGTCGCTTTTCTGGCCCGACGTGAAAACAATAGCATCACATTAATTTGCGTGCAGTTTCTGGCCGCTGACTGGTCTGCCGCCACTTTTTACAAATTAGCGGCAAGATTTTTATCGCTGTGATGCTGTTGTTAACGTTGACATTTTCTGCATAAATGAGAAACTATCGCCACGTAGCGTCGGCTTATACATACGTCGCTATCGTGGCAATAGTTTGCAGTGGTGCGCAGTGATAAAAACTTTGCTGCTAACTAAAGTTAGCGATATTTTTCACCGGTTCTTGTACATATGCCCCACTGTCTCAAGTAGATTCCCGTTCTTACACTGCAAGTTACAGAACCGGTTGACAACTGCTAAATTCCATATACACGGTGATATTGTATTTAACATTTCTGTGATCGTAATGGGCACCATGTAAATAAAAGTGAATGTGATCGACAGTTTTTATAAGTAAATAACCATCAAAGACAACGAATTTCATCTGTGACTGAGGGTTGAATAATGAGATATTGACATTGAAACCACTAGATGGCAGTCATGGATTAATGAAACTGTAGCTGCTGTTATGCAAATTCGAAGAGATTGAATTAGTGCAGTAAATACTTAAACATGCAATGACTTGGGTTTCGAAAGGATACACATTTGCATACTATACATGCAGGTACAAAACCAAAACTTTTCCTCAAATACTATTTTTTCACATACTAAGATTGCTTAAAAAATGGATGGGTGTACTACTGTGGAAAACAATGAAACTCAATTAAGAGTTAATGCGCAGCTACAATGACTATAGACGGGTACATTATTTATTCGATAATTTTATTTTGATACTCCGATGTGCGGTGCAGCATGGACGCCAGGGTGCCTCAAGTCAAGAGCCGGTATATCTGTAACTTCACTGATTTAAATCACCCGTCGTCATACTGGGAGGACAGGAGTTGGTGTATTGTCTGAAAGGTGCGTAAGGGCGAAGATGATGGACGGATGTTACTGTCTATTAAAGGCGAACATCCGGTGCAGGACAGAGGTAATTTAATCATGAACAGAATGTAAGCCAAACTGAAAAAACCATTAAGTTTAATACTACAAAAATGAAATTGCGCCACAGACCAGAAGAGCTAAGAGAGCAGTAACAAAAGAATAGAAGGAGGTCTCAGTGTATTTGGTATTTGATATTTGTAGCGCGCATTACAGGTTGCCATCATGCACGACTCCCTTTTAAAATAAGCACAAAATATGTTACATTGTTTTAGTTACGGGAGATTAAGCGATTTGCCCAGAAACACACGATGTTGAGCCGCGCGAGGCATCGACTTGAGGCTGCTTCCCCAGTTCTAAGGTCGGCAGAAGAAGATAACACAGGACACAGGGAGGTTCAGATGGAAGTTGGGAAATACCATCAGAAGCAAGAAGGGGGACATGGGAGGCTTTACCTATAATCTGCCAGTGCTAGAAGGGCTGGTCTGTGAGGTTAGAGTATGTGCCGGTTTTCGGCTGCTTGTGGGCCAGTTTTTATGGTCTGACTTGAGAGTGCAGTGGTCGGGAGACAATTGTGTGAGCTTTTCTAAAGTGGGGGTTTGGCTCCGCCCACATGTTGGGGTCCAGGGGGCAGATTTACAAGCCCCGTGTGACACTTTTGCGCCGCCGTTGCGTCACTATTGTGACGCAGCGGCAGTGGAAAGCTAGCGCCATAGTGCGGCAGATTTACAACGTGACGCATCTAGGGAGATGCGTCACGTTGTAAAGCCCTGCACCACATTAAACCCCCGTCAGGTTTAATGTATGCAGGGTGGGCGTTACATCGGAAAAAGCCTCTGAAAAGTGACGCAGTGAAATCTACAAGATTTCACGCAGTCACTTTTCCGACGCTGGTGCGTCAAATCCTTACACCTGCTTCAAGCAGGCGTAAGGCGTGACGCACCATGTTAGGGATAGGGCAGGTTGGAACAGTGCTGGAGTTGCGTCGCGCTTGCGACACAACTTCGGTACTGCGCCAAACTCACCCCGGCAGATGCGTCACGCATCTGCTTGTCCTTGCGCCACAATGCACCGCATTGTAGATGCAGCGCATCTGCAGTGGTGCAAGGGCAAGCTTGCGTGCCGCATCTTTCCTGGCGCATCCCTGCTGAATTGCAGGGATGCGCTAGGCAACGTAAATCTGCCCCCAGGAGTACATGTTTTGATTGGGCACACGTTGTATGCTTCCATAAAAAAGTACTTTTCCACCATGCAGCTGTCATAATTTTGTTTTTTTATTTTATCCAGCTGCCTTGGCTTACATTTTCAGGGGCGCACACATGACATTGGAATTCCAATAACGTGTCTTAGATAACTGGATAATTTATATTTTCTCAGGCAGCAGCACAGATGGGAGTCATTAACCTACATGGATGTTTAATTCTGGCTTGACAGTGCAACTGTTACCTTTCCTTTTAACCCACACCAATATTATTTTACACTTCTTTGCTGCCACACAAATAAATATCTATTCCTATGCTATCTATTTGTAACGCTTTATATTACCATACAGTATTCTTTGAAAGCCAGAGCTATTGGCCTTGCCAATGCATGTATGGTCCAGAGGACAGATTTTACTGTTGATTGTCATGATATTACCACAAATATTGACTGCAGCAAGCACAAGTACATACAATCTCCCGTATCTTGTAAAATCTCTATACAATGTGGTTCAAAACTGCCCCACTTGCAAATTTGTGCCACATTTTAGCTAACTGATTAGGTAATGGTGGCGGTTTTTATTTTGGTGCCCTTGCCAATATTCTCTTGCAGTTGAACCCTGAGAAGAGATAGTCCCAACATAAGTTGCTAGGAACGGCAAAAGAGGTATGGGCCAGTACAGAGTTGAGTCTTCTGTTACCTTGATACCCTGGCAGATGCTAAGGCAATGAGTAAGAGATATCTTGCAGACCCAGGGGATATAAGTTTGGCTAGGTAGAAGGAGTTGGGAAGTATCTACCTCAATCAGATTAATCTCAGCTCAAGGCTTGCTGAACCCATGTATCCATCAATGTTGGAGATTGAGAGATCCTTCACAAAACCCTTCCCAGGGAATTCAAGAATTTCAAGAAATTCCAGGAGTATATCAAAAAGAGATGCCCTGGTACAGCAAGAGAAATAAGCCGTCTCATGATCAGCGGGGAGACTGGACTTGTAGATTGTTGCAATGCTAAGACTATTTTCGTCAACGTTCCCCTTCTCTGAAGGCTGCATCACTGAGATACTAGATCATCACCAGCAACATAGTAAGGACCATGGGCCCTAAAACAAGAAAGCTGCACAATTGGTAGCTACACCCCTCACCAACAGATGACACACACCTCCTCCTAGACAATGATGGGAGAAACAGCCAGGAAACAGGGAACAGCTACTCTGAAGACATCAGTGTCATGAATATGAGGACATTCTTCTCCACCTGCAGGTCACTGTGATTAACAACACTCCTTATTCCCATCTAAACAAGCATTGGCATAGCCAATGGGTCTCGCTTTTGTGACCTTATAAATATTTAGTTAGCAGCCCAATATCCTTGGTGCAACAACATCAACTGTTGCATGGCTAAACACTTATAATGTCCCAAAAGCGAGACCTATTGGCTATGCCAATGCTTGTTTTAACATGATAACCACCTTGTGGTGGTCTACATTTTCTTTAGGCACCCAGGCAGTCATTGATTTTATTTTAAATGGCAACCCTCGGAAGTGTTTCCTTTCAGCGAGCTGCATTTAGCAATTGCTTGATAAACTTCTCAATAAATGTACATTTAAATATATTTAACATTAAAGGCACTGATTTATATGTATCGCTGAGTGAAAGAGAATTGGTTTACGCTCAGCCCAAATCCAACGAATATGTGAGGTATGTGCAGGGCCCCATCATTTTGCGTTACACCACTGTCTCAGAGGGTTGGCATTCGCATGTGCTGCAGGAGCCTGCGTTATGACGTCACGGCATCAAGACATTCAACAGGAAACATTTGTGTTCCAAAGCATACATGTATGAGTATGAAACGATTAATACGTACATACAAGGGTTAAGGTTTTACTTATAGGTTGGACATTATTTTTCAGCTTTCTTCTGATTAAATACGCATTTAAAATATTTCCATGGGCCAACGCATGGAGACCCTTACTCCCTACACCCCACGTTGTCACTAGTGACGTGACCCGGCAGTGTATTGACGTCAATACATCATTTTGTAGAGGGGGTGGGGTGCTACAGGGGGCTGTGTTCTTACATTGCATTTCTTGTAAGGAAGTTCCAGCAGGAACAATGAGGTGTGGCCATTCTCCGAGGTGTATAGTTCATTTGTGGTGGTGAGGTGGGATTGACTGATAGAGGCGTGGGTTGTAGGCAGGGGAAACCGCAGAGGGAGATATTTCTGAATTGTTTGCCAGCCAAGATGTCCTCTCATTCCGCCTGCCTGTCCCTTTCTGACGGAGAGGACTACCTGGCAGTGCAGGTGAGCAGACCGCGGCTTTCTGGGTCCTAGAGAGAGACCGCCTTGCCTGAGTCCCGGCCGGGCGAGGTATCTTTTGTTTATAAAGAAGAGAGACATGCTATTTGCAACTTTAATTAAGTTAGTTTTGTTTCTAATTATTTCGTAGTCATATACTGGGAGCATATCAGCTCAGACTGGTGGCCCAGGAGTTACAATTTAAAGCTGTCCACAGTCCTTGTAGGCCCTTTGTGAGCCAGGCACCTTTTGTTTTTTACTCCCGCATTTTCAAATCTGTAAGTGTAGAATTGCGGCGGATATTCTTCAGTATGTGCACCTTGGAATATCATGAGTAATCCACCACCAATCCACTTTGGGTTCCGTAGTAAGCGCTATACAAATGTAATTACAATTAGTTGCAAAACCCTGCCTAATCGCAATGTTTTTAAGGTGTTGGTGTGTAACAGCTCAGCTTCGCTAAGGCACTCAGTAGTGTACTTACTGTGCAGTACAAATGAACCCACAGAAACTGAACATTGGCATTCATTATCTGTCCAAGAGTAGCACACGTTAGCGTTCATTTAAGAAGGACTGTAATGATGACTGCTGTTGTGTCTAGACATTTTTTAATTAAGCAAGTGCACATTTGTGACCTAGACTCATACAATAACAGTCTTGTCTTGATGTTGCACAAATCACACCGAGTGAGCAGTGGTGCAACAAGTGATATCCAAGTGCTAATATAACTCTCGATATGTAACGTGCATAAATTGCAACAGGCTAAATCTCTACAAGAAACCTATAGAAAGAGAAGACCTCTGAAAAACATCCGAGCAATAATGCCAGTCCTTTCAGTGGTTTCAGAGCAGTGTTAAAACTGCAGTTTGGGGAAATGCCAAATACCATTTCATGCACTGAATTTAACTAAAGGAGAATGCAATGTGGCAGAAGCAGAAAACCATGCCGAATGAGCTCGAATGCAGACAGCAGTGCCAAAAGCTAGGTTTAAAAAAATAAAAGTTAAACACAAGCGTGCGTGCCTCATGCTTAAAGGTAAACAAGAAGCGCGAGCAAAAAGTGGTCGCGCGTGGTGCTTAAAAGTGAAAGTATTCGCGATTGCGGGCTGTAAGGGTGCCCGAGAGCGATGCACTTAATGACCCGTGACGGAGGAAAGCCTCATGGCGGCTGCGCACATACACGCGCTCATGAATGCAAGCTTGAGGCCAGCAAAAGCCTCTGGTAGCACTTTTTAAACCCACTTACTAAATGTGTCGCCAGTGCAGTGCATGCGCTGGCTCAGGCGAGACCTAAAAAGCCCCTTGCCAGCAGTAGAATGGTGGGAAATGGAACAAGACACACCAGGAGAGGCCAACAGAGCTTGTGCAGGGCCTTCAGGCTTGTTTCTTGCCAGGAGGGAATGGGCAGCACTCAGTTCAATACTCTGAAACAACAACCGCTTGGGGGTCAACACAGATCTAGGTCCAAAGGTTTTCCACAGGCTGGAGTGAAGCTTCAGCTTACATGCCGAAGCTCACACAATTGGGCACCAACCTACTGTCGTTCAGAGTGAGTGTGCCATTCAGGTTCAATGGGGCAAGTCAATCAGACTAGTGCCCAGTTTATCTTCTCATAGAGGTGTCAGGGAGGTGATGAGTCACAGTATGGCATTTTTAATCTCGACCTGCACAAATAATAACTACATAATATTGACTTGCCTTCAAGCTAACTAGAAGTGGAATTGAAATATTAAATCTAAACTTCCCTATATATAATTATCTTGGTGAGGAAGTAGTGGGTCATAATGGGGAGGGGGTATACATGACTGTGACATACAACCTTCTGGGAAGGTCCTATATTAGAGTACAGTTGTTACTGACTATTTGCAGATGACGAGATCCACCACTTATGGTGCTCTTATTATGAATTGTTTTTGTTTTTCCCTCCAAATAGACCTGGAGGCAAATATTTGCAGTGGTAGAAGAAATAAATAACAATCATCATCTATCTTGCAGCTGTAGCTGTTACAAAAATAAATGTTCGTAAACAGCTCCAGGCAAATCTAAGAACAGGACAGGCTCACCAATTGTGTTTATAAAGCAATTGCAGTGTGCACATGTTCTGTTGATTGCAGTTTGTTCCTGTGAAAATGATGCTTGTAATTGTTGAGGACATTACAAACACACAAATGGACCTCATCTGCTTCAAGCCTTTGGAAGGAATTTACAATGACTGGGCAGGAAGAAAATCCACTGTGTTTAGCTCTTGCTCCCCAAAAACCGTAAGCATACTGACTCCAGCTAGGCCTGCTGTTAAGAGGATCAAGGGGGTGGTCGTCCCTTAATACTACAGGGTACGTAGATCAATTGAGGCAATCCTCTTTCATGGTGCACAAATAAGTTTTCCCATGAAGCAGAAATTATAGCAGCTTTTCAGAGACATGGGCCAGCACAAATTATTGCCAAAAAGCACAAGGCTGATGAAATTTCCGGGAAAAAGGAACAAAGGTTCTAATTTATATTATGGTGGGCGGCCCGTTTCTCCATCAAGGAGACAGAGCAAATTACTGCATCACCTTGACAGAGGTGCTGCGCTCCAAATTTAGAAATGACCGCAAAGCTGGCAGTCATTTCTAAAGCATTAGCAGGAACTACATCATGGCGTTCCGTCACTGCTATTTACAGCTTGGTGCAGGGCTCGGAAAACATGACAAAGCCCTGTACCAAAATATTTTCTGTTATATCTTCACCAAGAAAATTCCAAAGAAGGATTTTCTTTTTGAAAAAAAAAAGAAAATGCTCCCTTCACCACGGGAGTCCTCTTCCATGGCGATGGGAGCATTCAGCAGTTTTCGCTGTCCGTTCCCATCAGCGGTGACAGGCAGAAAAAACTGACTTTGAATTCTGCCCAAATAAATTAGGTGGACTAAATTAAAGGTCTGCCTCTGATGACCCTGACTCCGTAGGCAATGGCAAAACTTAAGTAGATTGTGTTGCGCACAACATAACCTTATACATAAATCAACCCATTACAGAATTTTTCTCTAGCTTGCGTGCAAACCAGGAAGAGGTTGCCCACCAGATCAAAGTACCCCCAAAAAACACGCAGAGGGCAAAGAAAATGACAAAGATGGATAGAATCTTCGGAGCAAAACCAAGATCTGATCATCAATATATCTTCTACCATCTTGACAGTTCAACAAAGACGAGTATTAAACAAAGGAATATCATTCGTGCCTATGTACAACGCCAACAACGTAGAACTTGAGACATCAGTATTTAAATTTATAAGAAATTTATCATTACGTCACTATTTCACGAATGTTCTACCAATGTCTCAAGATCTTGATAATATTTCTAACTCATCCACCCAAGTTGACATCCCGTACAAGCAATTTAAACCCCGCAGCACTTACATTGCACCTACATCACATAAATTGCTTGATACATTTGAGACTCTGAATATAAAGGATATCGCAACACTCAATTTACAATCCAATACCAGATCAAATCTATCTAAAAATGAAAAATGGATTTTACGACAACTAGCCAATGAACAACAGCTAACCTTTCAATTAGCTGACAAAGGTGGAGCACTTGTTGTCATGGAAACAAGCTTTTATGAAAGTAAGGTTGCAGAACTCCTTCGTGATTCATCGACATACGTGAAACTTGAAAATGATCCCACTCCAAATAATATGGCTACCTTGACAAGGATTTTGGACAAAGCTTCGGATATGAATTGAATTTTGGTGAACACTAAACTTTTTAACAGCACAATATCCCAGACGCCCACGGCTGTAGATGTTTCCTAAAGTCCACAAAAACCTGTATAATCCTCCATTCAGAGCAATTGTTTTGGGTTGTGGTTCAGTATTTGAACCTTTTGGCCAATACATCGATTACTTCCCACAAACTTTTGTACAGAACTGGAAATCGTATATAAAAGATACTACACATTTCATACAACTCCGGAATAACTTGGACATTACTGCACATGAACAGTGGTTGCTGTGTTCTATCGATGTGACATCCTTTTACACATCCATACCATTGCAGGAAGGCATAGACACATGTGAATGGGTTCTTCTACAACTTCCAACAATTGAAGCAAACAAAGTTTTCATCCTAGAGATTCTTCAATTTTGCTTACAACATAGTTATCTCACATGGAAAGATGATTTCTACCTGCAAGTTGGCGGTGGCTCAATGGGTTTTTCCAGGGCACCTTCTTATGCTAACATCTTCAATGCTAAATTCGAACAAGACTATATCTCCACAGATGCAGAATGGAATTCCAATTTGATCTTTTACGGACGGTTTATCAACATTATTTTCATAATCTGGAACAATTCTCAGGCGGCAATTTGGATACAACAATCTACAAGAAAGAAATAGACAGAAACAACTTGTTTTTATTTTCAAGCTTCCATCCCCCAAGTCTCACCCACATTCTACCATATTCTCAAATGTTGAAGATTAAAAGGATCACATCCAACCCAGAAGCTTTAAAGTCAGCTATAGAAAACCAAAAATGCAATTTTAAGCAAAGGGGTTATTCATCTTCAATATTTACTGAAGCAGAAACAAGAATTTCTTCTATTCACGATTTGCTTTCCACGAAAAATAAAAGACCACAAAACCGCATGTTTTTTGTTTACAAATACTCAACGAAATCAGCGGGAATCCAAAAGATTATTAGGAATTGATGGGAACTCCTCCAGTATGAACCTGACTTCAATAATTTGTTTGATGAACAACCGTTATTTGCTCACACAAGAAGTTGGAATATTAAAGAAATGTTAACTCAACCCAAATACATACAAAGTATTTCAGAAACTGGCATGCACAAATACTTTAATTGTGTGCATTGTAACAATGTAATCTCAGAGAACACTATCACCCATCCACAGTCTGGTAAACTCATCAAATTGAGATATTCAGGTGATTGCAATTCTACTTTTGTGATTTATAGTATAAAATGCCCTTGTGGTTAAATGTATATAGGCAAAACAGAACGTAAAATCAAGGTTAGAATAACCAAACACAAATGTATGATCCGAACTAAGAACCTTAAATCAAATCTAGTTGCCCATTGGTAGGAGCATAAACACAACATAGCACAACTTAGATTCCTAATTCTGGAAACTCTACGAATTAGCGCAGACAGAGACAATTCAATACTGTTTTCTCAACGCGAGATTTAGTGGATAAAACAGTTCAATACCATGATCCCGTATGGATTGAATGATAAAATAGACATGATTTGATTTCTTTAATTGAGGAACTCATTGTGTTAGAGATAGCATTGCATGTTAGGTTGTTCTTGTTTTACAACACTGTAATGTGGCACAGAGATCATGCATACATAGTGTCATCTGTGTCCAGTGAATATGTGTTACCAGCTTGTCTAGTATTTGATGTTACACAACATCAGTTCTTTGATTTCTTGTTAACAGTTCATAGAATGGCATCATGAGACATTATTTTATGCACTCTATTCTGGTACTGGGGTTTCTTTTTCACATACGCATTCCAGTTTTTCAGCACAGCGAGTTTATTGCTCATCACACAGTGCACTATTCACGATTCTTTCTGTGTCTAGTTTATACATGTTTGTCTGGTGTTGTTTTCACTTAGACAGTGTCTCAGGACTGTGCTTTTCGTCTTTGTATTATTTCTTTTTCACTATGGCCACCACAATTCAGTTTTATCATACATGCAGAGCTTTACAGCAGCATTAGTTTGACTTGACCCCACTATGACGTTTTTCAAATGGAGTCAATATTAGCTGTAAGGGATTTTCTTTGTCGCAGCACTCTTTGCATGAACGCAGTAGCATCTTGTCTTGTTTTTTTTTTCTACAATGCTTTTTGGGGACCTGTTTTTTAGTACTTGAATCCAGATATTTCCTTTTTCAACACCGCTACTAATCCAGGGACTTATTCCAATATGGTGACCACGCAGAGGTTCATACACTCAATTCCGTTTTCCATTTCTCGATGTCGTTTTAAATAATGGCGACCACGTTGCGTGGCTTCACTAGAGCACGGCGTCAAGTTGCAGTTGACGAGTACTTGGATATACTGGTAGGTTCTAATTCTTGTGAGAGAAAGAGTAGACTTAACCTGTTTTAGACATTTACGTGACTGCTTTTGATACATTTCTTTTGTGCTTATTGCAGCGTTGTCAGTTTACATGGTTGAGCTTTGGGTTACGGTAGAGCCAGCCACTCTCTTTTCTAGAACACTGTGGATTCAGGTATTCACATGTTTTTATGGGTTTTTTCCATATCGCTATAGGCTTCACATTGATCTCATGAGTTATTCATATTCCCCTTCTATTGTTGCACTTCACAGAACAATGTGTGTGCTTTGACCTTCGTGATCATCATTCACGCTTGTTAAAAGGATATTGCGTTTTATATTCAGTAAGCGTCTCCATTTCGTTTTATACTTGAGCGGCGTCGTGGCACTGGATGTCTTGGTTGATTGGTGTTTTTACCTTTAGTTCTTCATCTTCTGCATGTTTCCCCACGGGATCTTGGTAATTATGTGGTCTTGGTGGTATAAATACTCTGTCATCATCCAGATCTAAATCAGCTCAAAATTCTGGAATAGCACAGCTATACTTGGTTTCTGTGAATTTCGGCCTTTCGACTGTATAATGCACATTTGTGAAAGGATAACCATTTTGTATGGCCACGCCTACCTATCAAGGTAAGCAAATAATGCAATAAAGCACCAGAATGAACAAATACTCAAAGGATAAATAATTATGAATTCCTGCTTCACAAATCCCACCACACAAAAAAAAAAATCACCGAAAAAGCCTATTTTACATATTCACTCAAAAGAAATAACCACCTCATAGAAAGCCATCCTTATGATGGGTCACTTCTAAAGCAGCTGAGTCAAATAAAGAGCAAGATATCAAAAGGTGAGTTAACAAGGGAATGTGCTTGCTATGCTGAGTTCCACTCAGATCACTTACATGTGGACCAGTAGGTTTCTTGGGTCCTTCAGTATCTGGTGAAGTATGAAGAGCACCTCAAAGTACAGTGGGCCTCATTTACGAGGTTTTTGCGAAGGGCAGTGCCACAAGGAATGTTTCTGCACGGCCCTGCGTCAAAAGAAAAGGGCAGTAGTGTGCCACATCTATGAGATACGGTGCATTCCTGTCATTTTCACTTGTGCTGGCACACAATGGGCTGTCATGTGCCCACACAGGCACCCTTGCGCCATGTGTGCGTTGTAGGGATGATTATTTTTGTGCATGAACGGACAATTTTCTGCACAAAAACATTCACAAGAGGTTTTTTCCTCTTCCTATGTGTACTGCAGAATGCTGCACACATAGAAAGAGGAAAAAGCGAGGAGAAATAAGGATATTTCTCCTTGTTGTGCCTCCCTAACGCCACTTCTGGGGTGGTGTTAGAATCTGAGGCATTTCCAGGTTTACGATTCCTTGTAAATCTGGGAATGCCACAGATTCCATCGGTGCTGCTTGGGAACACCCACAGCAACACCCATGGAACGCCTCTTTCACACAGTGTTCTGCATGAAAGAGGCACATATTTACAAGGCCATATAAAAAGCCACATAAAATGACTTTGCATTGCCTTGTATATAAGCTATATCACATTGTGCCACCGGATCATAAAACAGTGACACTCTGGCGGCACAAAAGTGCTGCTAGGGCCATGTAAATGAGGCCTCTGTGTTGGCATTCATGAAATCCTTCTGCTAGCTATGAGTTTCTGAAAAGGCAAATACATTAGAGGCAGGAGGGCAGGCCAGCAGAGTTTCAGCGGAGAGCATCTCATGCTTTTTCCTAGCCAGGTAGAACAAAAGGTACTCTGCTGTCACATTTCAGAAGAATAGCAGCAGAGTCCAAGCAGGTACAGGTCTTCCACAAACTCGAGCATAACACAAACTTGCAGAATACAGCACACAAGGAAGTAACAAGGAGTAATAAAGATATTTCTCCATGTTATGCCACACCTGAGGAGGTGTATCTCTTTGGCCATTCCCAGGCCAATACCAGGCCTACCAGCTCTGGTAAATCTGGGAATGCAACAAAAACCATGGGAGATGCATGGGAACACCCACGAAACACCCATGGAATGCCTTCCCAGGGCAGAGTAAGGCAAAGCAGTGATTTGCCTTGCGTTGCCTTATTACAGATGTATGAAGCCACTCAGGACCAGGCAAAGTGGCCTTGCATGGCTTAAAAAGTTACATGTATGGTTTGCGTCTCTCTATCACCACATTGGTGGTGCAAGAGCGATGCAAACGAGCTGATGAATAGGCCCCAAAGGGTCCAGCACAGTTGTCCTCATCAGAGAGGAGTCTGAAAAGGTCATCTCCTCAGTCACTGCCTTTGTGCAGATGGAAAGAAATGTCTTGAAGGGCGCTACAATGGCAGACAAACTTGAATATCCCGACTAGACAGAACAGGTAACAATCAGAAGAGGAAGAAATGAGGAAAGGGTTTCCTTCTCCGAGCAGCAGTCATCCTCCACCATACAACCATTATTTACACAAAACGGAATGTTCATAATTAGCTATGGATACCTCATATCAAAGGAAGCATTTACCTTACACACATGTCAAAAAGTCACAATCAATGTAGCAAATTATTATGCTCCTAATATTTGCAAACATACCAAACAAATTGTACATTCAAAGGGACCCCTACATTTCCAAGCCTTTGGCCTTAATTAACAGGCCAGTAGGTGGGAGTAAAATGTAAAGTTTCCTCTCTCAGGGTACAACAAAAGGACGTTACTGAGAAACCTGCTGCCAAAACATAAAAAAGGGGAGATTTCAGGGTCAAAGAAAAACTGTTGAGATGCCACAGCTGCACAGATTGCTGGGAACTTTCACCCTTATGTGCGGTATAAATGAATACGTAAATCACCCAGCAGGACCTAGACCATCTGTACAAGTATTGTAGAAATCCTGATTTGGGTGCAAATGGTACTTTGCAACCAAATCTGGATTCCAAGGTGTGCCGAAATTACCATATAGATCTTTTTCCCCCCTGCAAACATTTGATAACATTTTTGCAGGGAGAATCCACAATAATCTGAATTTTGCACACAGGAATGGGAAAACAAGTTGTGTTGACACATTAGCCCTAGATGTTGAACTCACAATGTGGAGGTATCATCAGAACTTGTGGTATTGATACTTAAAAAGTCTGTTATTACCACAATGAAAAACTGGGCTCTCGGAATGAGCGCTACAGAAAGTGAAACATACATTTCTTGTGATGTTGATTTTTTGTGTGCTGCTTTAAATGGTGTGGAAGTGTGAATCAAGTTTTTAGAATTTTTTGGTTAACCGTGGAATTGAGGTCACTACGGGTCCGAAGATTAAATCCCTGCCTTCTGTAACTTTAACCGGCTCCAGTACTTTTTGGTCCACCTGCAGCTGTAGAATCCATCACAATAAAGCATGGGAGTTGGTGTGGAAGATTTCCCTTTCATAATGATATATAACATCAAGCGTTTTGGGTGATTTCTCAAGATGTTTGCTATTTGATGTGGGATCTGATCCTCAATCAAGCCTGGAGTCACGACCGCCTGCAACACCAAGCTTAGTTTTCCTATTACTCCTCTATCTGAATCATCACCGCTTTGTTTACTGGTACCTTACTGTTGAGTAGATTGCAGGTAAAATGCTGTTCTCGGGTGTGGGTGAGCGCTGCTTGACTCTTTACCTGAGTGCTAGCTTCTGTTTGTGTTTTCCTTTGCAGGGCTAAAATGCAAATGAGAGGCAGTGAATGAACATCAGCAGCTCGGAAGAGCTTCTCGGTGGTCATTCCTAAGTCAGGCCAAAGACGCATACTACAAAGGATCAGTAGAACTGGCAATAACTTCTGGAGTGGGTGCAGCTTTTACACCCAGACATGGCCACCTAGCTTTCAAAATTATTGCAATATCTCAAGTGTTTACTCTTCTTGATCTGTTCCCGCCCTGCTGAAACAGTGAATGACTATTGCCTAGGTTGTCCCATAGGGAGGTTCTGAAATGCTCAAGATTCTCAACATTGCCAGTCAACATGAGACAGTAGTCTTTAGGGGCAACTTTGGGGACCGTGTATGGCCTGGAACATGAACATGGACCAGCGGAATTATGTCTGGACATGAACCAGCATTTAACCCCTTCCATGCTGCGCAAATTCCGCCGCTGTGCTGACGGAATCTTGCGCGGGCGTGGTCATGACGGAACGGTTCCGTCATGAGCACAGCTCAACCGCGGCTCATGACGGAACCGTTCCGTCATGAGCACCGAAGGGGTTAAGCATCAGGGTGGACTGGAGGAGTGGCCAGGTGTCACAAAAACCTGCACAGCAGCTTTAACATAAAGTCATTTTTGATTTCTACCAGTAGAAAAAAATTCTAGACTTCAGTTTTGTAGCATGTAGGAAAATAAGCATAAAATAATCCTGAAACATATTAGCTGGTTTCATTATTTATACTGCAAACAAGTTATCACAATTCTGCCTACAACTTTGCTTAGTCTAGACTGGTGACTTTTTATTTGCCTCCAATTAAGCCTCTGTATCTAAAAGACAATTACTGTTTTTTCTCATCTCATTATCTCTGGGCAGAAGCAGACAGTTGACCAATGGCAAAGCTTGCCCAGGATAAAGGTTCTTCCTCTATCGCCATCTCCTTCCAAGCTCATATCTGCTTGTCAATAGACTCTATGAGACTTCTTTCCGACAATGAAGACATAGAGGAATAAGGAAAATATGTCCAGAAAGGGGAGAGAGTATATTTGTGGGGGTTGGAGAAGGCTGGCTTTGGGAGGAGGTAGGAGTGGAAGACAGAGAACGCGAGTGAGAGACCGAGATAGAAGAATAATAAAAACAATAATGTGCTTCAGACGTAATAAATATTTCAACCCTAATAATGTCGTCACAGCCTGAAGCCATCAAATAGTTATTTACTTATGAACACTGTAACCCAGATTTACAAAGTGATTGCACCAGGTTTGTGTTACTTTTTACATGCAGAGCTGACGCAGAATCCTTTTACGGTATTTACAAAGCAAGGCAAATGGCTATTTGGGTTGCTTTGCAAACGAAATTTAAAAAAAGGTAACACAACACAACACATTACTTTGTTACGTTGCATCGGGGAGGTATTCTATGGGTGGTGCATGGGTATTCCTGTCCATCCACTCATGGATTTTGACACAAACCCCTATCTACAAAGACCTGTAAATACGGAGTTGCACCACAATGGTGCGCCTGCCTGAGGGGGGCATAACGAGGAAAAATATATTTATATCTCCACATTTATTTCTCTTTGCATGTGTGCTATACTCTGCAGCACGCACACAAAGAGAAAATATCCTCAAATTATAGTTTCTGTGCAGGAAGGCACCTCTTCCTGCACAAAAACTATCATGATGAGCACAACGGACACACTTGCACTATTATTTTTCATAAAGTGATCTGCCAAAACCTAAGTTGAGCTGCTCTGTGATAGACCTCCACATGGGAAAGAAAAACTGCCTTCATCACAAGGCAGATACAAAATACATTGACTTGTTAACATTCAGGATTGCAACTGTGTCACTGTGGTTAATTACTTCAAATACCAAGAACAGAATGGGTCAAACAATTGAAAACAAAATATAATAAAAAAGCAAATATAATTTCATTTGAGTCCTATAAACACATTGTATCCTCATATGGCCATGTAAAAAATATCCATAACCAACACAATTAAGAGAGGAGAAAGGGGGCATGCCTCTTGTTTCTCTTCTAAGATGACATTTATCTGAGACTGCATCATTTACCTGCACTGTGACTATGTAGAATCATTAAGGACTTCATCGCAGAGTAGGTGGGGCCCCAATCCTAAACTGTCACAGAGTCCATAAAGTTCTGTTGCCCTTTCCGCATCTAAAGAAAAAGGTAGAGATGTGACTCAATCGTTTTGGGCCAAGTGAATAAGATTTACATCCTTACATACATTGTCTGCACATTGTATAGACATGAAAAATCAGCATAATTTCCACCCCAGACCTTTTGAAATTTTTTGATAAGAGAAGCACCCTATAGATCTTAAGCACTTTAAGGATACAACCATGGGCCATATTCTCAAGGAGCTATCGCCGAGTTAACGACACTTTATCGCAACCGAAGTTGCGGTAAATTTATCACCCCATTCACAAGCTGGTGTCAACAGCCAGTTTATCCGCGATAGCAGCCGCATCCCATCACCACAAATGGCACCGGCAACTATCGCTAATGAGATGCTGAGTAGGCGTTCCTGTGCAAAAAGCCGCAACAACACCACTTCTCAACGACCAGCCACATTGGCGAAAGAGCACAAAACATGCGATAATGCTCGTTAGCAGCAGGAAATTAACACCTGCTCTGACCTGGTGTAAAGTCGGGCGACAAGCGGCAGCAGCCAAGGGAGTACAGCCCAAAACCAAACATAAAGAACAACAGATGCCCCCGAGCAACTGAACATGCAGCCCGGAGCCCCAATAGGGCAACAACACCCACCGCCACCACACCCAGGATCACAACCCCCCCCCCCCCCCCCCGGAACCCTTCCCCTAGACCACCACAGAGGCAGCACAGGCAGAGACAGTGGACCCACAGGAAACGCACCAGCCTCACAGACTTAACACCAGAGGATGTCATTGCCCACTACAGGCTCAAAAGGACAACTATCCTACGCATCCTGACCATCATCGCTCAACAGGCCGACGGCACAAACACAGCCGACGACCAACATCCCACCCCACACAAAGCTGCTGGCTGTGCTGCACCTGTTGGCGTCTGGTACCCCCAACCAACACCTGCCAGAGTCGGAGGAGTCTCACAGGCAGCCACATCCAAGTCCCTCACACCTGTCCTGGATGCCATTATCAGCCTGGTACCCCAGTAACTATACGTCCACCACAATGCGCAGGAACCTCTGGAGACCAAGCAAGGACCAAACGCCATAGCTGGATGCACGCATGTGTTGGGGGAATCCACAGCACACATGTCCTACTTGTGCCCCCTGGTGACACAGCACACAATCACCGCAACAGAAAGCACACATCTCATATCAATGTGCAGGCAACATCTGAACACCGTGGAATCTCCAACAAACATCGTCGCCAAATACCCAGCCAGTGTGCATGATTCCTTCATCTCCCGACAGTCCATCATCAACCAGTGCTTCCAGGATGGCACCAAAGGGAATGCACTGCCCATTGTCAAGTACCAAATAAACACTCCACACACCTCAACTCCACAACCATGCAACTCACAACTCTGGCAATGCACATGTCACAAAATCACATACAACATGCAAAACAACATGCCCACCCACCAGACAAGACATAACAACTTACAATGGTAACCTGAGCAAGCCTTGAGCATGAGCCATCAACGGCATGGCATCTCAGCCACACAATAGCAGAATGTGGGGAGAGGTGGGAACCAGGCATGTATGAAGGAGACAGAAGAACCATGATTGGGAAAGTACACAATGCCAAGAGTGGCGGCAATGTGCTGGACAGACCACAGTATGCACAACACCCATATCCATGGCGACATACACCGCTGGTTTATGGAGCGTAGTGGACAGTGGACGTAACCATGTCACCCCATCCAGTGGGGGAGTTTGCGGAAATGTTGTCTGTTACGCCCCCCCGTAAGCGTGAGCGGAGTGGGATGGCTTGGCATATGCCAGGCCAGCATAGGGGTGTGAATAAAAAGCACATAGTCCTGGGCGTGGTCCTCTTCTGGAATGCGCAACGTCTCTGCCAGGGCGGCGCCTCTCACCCCGCCACGAGGCCAACGCCGTCCCTGTGAGCGGAGTTGCCTGTGATCCTGTGCGCCTGCCATTCCCCGGCCCGCTGGATCCCGAACCCGTCAGGCCCGCCCCTGCGCAGCCAGGCCACACTGCCAACACCAGCGTGTGTCACGGAGGACCCACCACGTGCCGGCACAAGCTCCAAGCCCGAGGCCCGCGACACTTGGCAGCCTCCTCAGACCATCACGGCCTCCACGACACAAGCCTGCTTCACTCCTTTCTCGTTGACGTACTCTACTGCTGCATCCAGCCTACACTACGGTCAAGTAGGTCACACATTTGGAACTGAGTCTTGATTACACGATGGCAGAGTACATATGTTCATTGCAGATTTTATATCAGTGTACTCCCTTCGATGAGGTGCACCAAGTCTGTGCATGGCATTCTTACGACACATGTCTGTTGTCCCCTGCTGACTACTGCCATCGGCCTACACTACGGACAAGTAGGTCACACATTTGGAACTGAGTCTTGATTACACCATGGAAGTGAACATTATTTAAGCCAGAGTTTATGTCACTATATTCCCTTCGATGTGGTGCCACCAAGTCTGTGCATAGAATTACAACCAGACGTGTCTGTGTGCATGAGTAGGTCACAGAATTGGAACTGAACATCGATTATTCAAAGGCAGAATACATATCATTGCACGCAAGGAGAGGCGTAAGAGGATGACGCGTTGCAGTCCGGAGGGAATAGGATCATCGTTACGGAGGTGATCGAACACTACCAACAACTGCCCTGGTGTCACTAACTCTGTGTATCGCGAGCCAATGACACGTGGCTGTGGGCCAATGCTGACCGCTGCCTCCGGCCTACACTGGGGTCAAGTAGGTCACAGAGTCTTGATTTAGCGATGGCGGAGTTCATATGAGTGTACCGGCCTCATTGCAGACTGCACCCCATCCCAGCCCCGGTGCCACTAAGTCTGTTCCCCAACATTCAAGGACACTCTCTGGTCGTACATTGGTGCAGTCTGAGTCTATGTACTAGGGGGGAGTTTTCATCCTCATGTGGTTGTCACCGAATTGGTGGTGGCAACGAGGCTGTCGCTTTCCACTCCTCCATTTGGTGCTTCCGGATAACATCAGACCTCTGCATCATGCATCGACGCCATGTGCATGTGGCCCTGTGCTGTCCGCTGCCTCCGTCCTCAACTGCGGACCACCAGGGCTCACACATCAAATCGAGTCATGACCGGGCCGGACGTCACATCACCGCAGGAGGCACACCCCACCATCGCAAGGGCCAACTCGAAACAGTGGTACTGGCGGAATAACGGAGTTGCTCAGACCTGTTGTGGAAGCCATCATCTGCCTGATCCCCTGCTCAGCACTCCAGGTGCCACTGACTCAGTGCACTGCAACCCATGGACCGTTACTGATTGAGTTTAGTGCTGTGGAGAGGTTGCGCAGCAATGTCACCTCAGGCAAAGTGGGAGACCTGGGACGTTGATGAGGAAGTTGATGCAGGTGTAACACATCTGCATCAGGACTAACACAAAGGGACACAATCCTAGCAATTTCTTCACATGAGTACGCTCATCTCTAGTGCCCCAACCTCAGTGCACTGCAACTCACGGACACTTCTGTTTGAATGTTGGGTGACCGCTGTCCTAGCTCCGGCTCCCTTCATGTTGCTTAGCAGTTGACTCTGTTATGCAGGTGTTTTCTGTTTCCATTGCACTGGTGTCCCCTGTTCAAGTTGTTGTCAGCACCAAGCACTCCGTGTGGGCTGTCTCATACTCACCCCACACACATCCTGCACAGGCGTCACTGTACATGTGGCCCGTCCAATAAAGAGGCCGGGCGCACGTGCCCGTAGCCAGTTCAACATGATATATGCGTGTGTATCTGTGGTCTTGTTGTATGCATGAGGGCCCTGGGCCCTAAGAAATTACATTGTGCTGTGTACAGCGGACGCAGACATGTCATCGCAGGCAGCGGGTAAGACCTTGGACATGTAGCTTTGTTGTCAGCCACTCAATATGCAAGAGGAGTGGACTGGGCCATCGTACGGAGGACCAGTGTCAGGGTGTGAATGATGAATCCGTGGCTCTGGGCGTGAATCATTGCAGGACATGTGCACATGCATGTGTATCTGTCGTGGTGTGGGTCTCCTTTGTGGGCTGTAGGTGGTCCCTGATGGGACTTGAACACCCACATATGTGATCTACTTCAGCTTCCATGAGCTCTAAGCCCAACCGCACCTGTTCGGCCACCTCCTTTTGGCATTTTGACACCTGGCATTGGAATGCAATGTGTGCCTCGGTGAAGTGTTGGGAGCCAGCCGTGGTGGCGGGTGCTTCCTGCTGTGTGGTCTGTGCAGGGGCTGGGGCCTTTATGTAGCTTGGCTGCCCTGCTCCTGGGAGTGGGTTGCCTGAGAAGTCCATGAGCTATTGTAGGGCGTCGGTGTTGGAGGTGTGGTGGTCGTTGCCGGCATCCCTGATGGGTTATCTGGTTAGACCTGCTGGAGGTGTTTTTTGTCCCTCTGCAATGTGAAGGGGAGATGCATATTGACATTGTGTTGACATTTATGTTTGTGCATTGTTCTTATTTGCATGCAGACTGTGTGACAATGTACATTGTGACTGTTTGGGCGGTGCGGGCAATTTGGGGGGAGAGTGGACATTGGGACTACATGATGGATGTGAGGTTGTACCCGTGCATATGCATCTCACAGTTCCCTGCTCGGTCCAATGTGATTGGCCTGTTTCTGCACATGAGCGGACCCAGTTGTGTCCCCTGTTCTGCAGTGTCATGTTGCACTTTGTGCCACATTGTCATGGGATGTGCTGTTATTGCTATGTGTGTGTGCTGCAGTGTGCCATGGGGATGAGGGACCTGATCCTGGGTCATTGTGCGTGTGCAGTGTGCTATACTTGATTGTGCATGTGTGCCATTGTGCCTATCTCCCCCCATCCCCCAGTCCCTGGTTGTTACTCACCCTGTTGTTGTTGTGTCAGGTCCTCTCAAGCTGTGTCCGTACTCCCACCTCCTTGCACTGTCTCCACACTGATGACTGGCATCCATTTCCTCCTGCTCCTCCTATGGTGCAGGACTCCCACCTCCTGTCGCCGTTTGTGCCTTCCTGTTGGCAGCGGGTTTGTGCCTGGTTTAGGTTTTCATGTCATGCGAGCGCCTCTTGGCCTCATACATTGTCCTCCTCGACACTCCGGCTGCATTCCAGGTAGTCTGATTGTGGGACAGTTGCTGGTAGTGTTCTGTCAACTCCGCTCAGGAATCAAGCATCCTAAGACCGGACCGGACGTGGGTCCTGGGCTCACTGTGCCACTGGAATCAAGCTATCCTGGCTGAAACCGGTCCTAGGATGCTTGTTTCCGGTTCAGGGAGGACCTGGCTTGGCAGTTCGGGCTGGACTGTTCCCATAAGGCACAGGGTCAAGACTGATTTGCATATGGCCAGGTCTAAACTGTGGTGGCATGGTGAGCAAAAGAATGATGGATTTAACCCAGATCTCTTGACTGGGGGTGAATGTTTTGATTTGTTCTGCATTCCGTCCATCAATTGTGTGTCTTTGCTTTCTCGCCCTAAGTGCGCCAGGTATGCCCAGACGTGGGTCCTGGGCTCACTGTGCCACTGGAATCAAGCTATCCTGGCTGACGAGGAGTGAAACTCCAAAACTGGTCCTAGGATGCTTGTTTCTGGTCCAGGGAGGACCTGGCTTGGTAGTTCGGGCTGGACTGTTCCCATAAGGCAAAGGGTCAAGACTTATTTGCATATGGCCAGGTCTAAACTGGGGTGGCATGGTGAGCAAAAGAATGATGGATTTATCCCAGATCTCTTGACTGGGGGTGAATGTTTTGATTTGTTCTGCATTCCGTCCATCAATTGTGTGTCTTTGCTTTCTCGCCCTAAGTGCACCAGGTATGCCCAGACGTGGGTCCTTAGCTCACTGTGCCACTGGAATCAAGCTATCTGGCTGAAGAGGGGTGAAACACCGAAACCTGCCCTAGGATGCTTGTTTCCGGTCCAGGGAGGACATGGCTTGGCAGTTCGGGCTGGACTGTTTCCATAAGGCACAGGGTCAAGACTGATTTGCATATGGCCAGGTCTAAACTGGGGTGGCATGGTGAGCAAAAGAATGGTGGATTTAACCCAGATCTCTTGACTGGGGGTGAATGTTTTGATTTGTTCTGCATTCCGTCCATCAATTGTGTGTCTTTGCTTTCTCACCCTAAGTGCTCCAGGAATGCCCAGACGTGGGTCCTGGGCTCACTGTGCCACTGGAATCAAGCTATCCTGGCTGAAGAGGGGTGAAACCCCGAAACCTGTCCTAGGATGTTTGTTTCCGGTCCAGGGAGGACCTGGCTTGGCAGTTCGGACTGGACTGTTCCTATAAGGCACAGGGTCAAGACTGATTTGCATATGGCGAGGTCTAAACTGGGTGGCATGGTGAGCAAAAGAATGATGGATTTAACCCAGATCTCTTGACTGGGGGTGAATGTTTTGTTTTGTTCTGCATTCCGTCCATCAATTGTGTGTCTTTGCTTTCTCGCCGTAAGTTCGCCAGGTATGCCTAGACGTGGGTCCTGGGCTCACTGTGCCACTGGAATCAAGCTATCCTGGCTGAAGAGGATTGAAACCCCGAAACCAGTCCTAGGATGCATGTTTTCGGTCCAGGGAGGACCTGGCTTGGCAGTTCGGGCTGGACTGTTCCCATAAGGCACAGGGTCAAGACTGATTTGCATAAGGCCAGGTCTAAACTGTGGTGGCATGGTTTGCAAAAGAATGATGGATTTAACCCAGATCTCTTGACTGGGGGTGAATGTTTTGATTTGTTCTGCAGTCCGTCCATCAATTGTGTGTCCTTGCTTTCCCGCCTTAAGTGCGCCAGGTATACCCAGACGTGGGTCCTGGGCTCACTGTGCCACTGGAATCAAGCTATCCTGGCTGAAGAGGGGTGAAACCCCGAAACCGGTCCTAGGATGCTTGTTTCCGGTCCAGGGAGGACCTGGCTTGGCAGTTCGGGCTGGACTGCTCCCATAAGGCACAGGGTGAAGACTGATTTGCATATGGCCAGGTCTAAACTGGGGTGGCATGGTGAGCAAAAGAATGATGGATTTAACCCAGATCTCTTGACTGGGGGTGAATGTTTTGATTTGTTCTGCATTCCGTCCTTCAATTGTGTGTCTCTGCTTTCTCGCCCTAAGTGCGCCAGGTATGCCCAGACGTGGGTCCTGGGCTCACTCTGCCACTGGAATCAAGCTATCCTGGCTGAAGAGGGGTGAAACCCCGAAACCGGTCCTAGGATGCTTGTTTCGGTCCAGGGAGGACCTGGCTTGGCAGTTCGGGCTGGACTTTTCCCATAAGGCACAGGGTCAAGACTGATTTGCATATGGCCAGGTCTAAACTGGGGTGGCGTGGTGAGCAAAAGAATGATGGATTTAACCCAGATCTCTTGACTGGGGGTGAATGTTTTGACTTGTTCTGCATTCTGTCCATCAATTGTGTGTCTTTGCTTTCTCGCCCTAAGTGCGCCAGGTATGCCCAGACGTGGGTCCTGGGCTCACTGTGCCAGTGGAATCAAGCTATCCTGGCTGAAGAGGGGTGAAACCCCGAAACCGGTCCTAGGATTCTTGTTTCCGGTCCAGGGAGGACCTGGCTTGGCAGTTCGGGCTGGACTGTTTCCATAAGGCACAGGGTCAAGACTGATTTGCATATGGCCAGGTCTAAACTGGGGTGGCATGGTGAGCAAAAGAATGATGAATTTAAACCAGATCTCTTGACTGGGGGTGAATGTTTTGATATGTTCTGCATTCCGTCCATCAAGTGTCTTTGCTTTCTCGCCCTAAGTGCGCCAGGTATGCCCAGACGTGGGTCCTGGGCTCACTGTGCCACTGGAATCAAGCTATCCTGGCTGAAGAGGGGTGAAACCCCGAAACCGGTCCTAGGATGCTTGTTTCCGGTCCAGGGAGGACCTGGCTTGGCATTTCGGGCTGGACTGTTCCCATAAGGCACAGGGTCAAGACTGATTTGCATATGGCCAGGTCTAAACTGGGGTGGCATGGTGAGCAAAGAATGATGGATTTAACCCAGATCTCTTGACTGGGGGTGAATCTTTTGATTTGTTCTGCATTCCGTCCTTCAATTGTGTGTCTCTGCTTTCTCGTCCTAAGTGTGCCAGGTATGCCAGACGTGGGTCCTGGGCTCACTGTGCCACTGGAATCAAGCTATCCTGGCTGAAGAGGGGTGAAACCCCGAAACCGGTCCTTGGATGCTTGTTTCCGGTCCAGGGAGGACCTGGCTTGGCAGTTCGGGCTGGACTGTTCCCATAAGGCACAGGGTCAAGTCTGATTTGCATATGGCCAGGTCTAAACTGGGGTGGCATGGTGAGCACAAGAATGATGGATTTAACCCAGATCTCTTGACTGGGGGTGAATGTTTTGATTTGTTCTGCATTCCGTCCATCAATTGTGTGTCTCCAGGTATGTTACAGACATCTTTAACCATAATTTCTAACTCTCATAGTGTGTGCTGTTGCTCTTCTGGAACCCCAAAAATTAGAAGACTTCATGACCTTTCTCTTTTTCCACCATTGTCTAGACTGTGGTACAATGCTGCCCTCTTTTCGAGTTCTGACAGCCGTTCATCCATACAGGAGTCTCCAATGCCCTCTCTTTTCTTTAAGCTGCAAATTCCCTCCTCCAATTTATCAAAGTAATTTTTCAATTTTCGTGGTTGAACTAGTCATCTCTGCCTCAATAAAATTGAATTTTTCTGTAAGTACCTCATATGAAGGTTCTTTCAGATCTTCCTCTATGGTGTTTTTCATGCTGCCTTTGGGAATTCACCACCAGCTTAGAGAGGTGGTTTAGGTCATCTCTTAAATGATAAAAGTGTCTATATCTAGTGAATAGAAATGACCGCGGTTCACCCTCAATCACTTTTTTCAGATGCAGGTCAGTCCAAAGCACCATTATTTTGTCTTTCATGTGGTTAGAGGAAGAAGCCACTGAAAAGGGCTTTGCTTTTCTTTGGTCAGTCCAGGAGCAACAAGTACATGTTACCATGCAACAATTGTATTGCTTTGATGGTGTTTATCAGCATGAGGGCACTCTGCATCCTGGGGCTACCTGGTCTCTGGATATTGCTATGCCTGTGGATTAAGGGGGGGGGCGTGTTTCAAACTTCTCTCTTCCTGGGACCAGTATTGCATCTGGCTTTAAGCTACAACTATTCACTGCAAGTCGACTTCTCCACCTCTCTAGCTGAAGTGTCTCTGGTAATTCAACTAAATATGTTTGCTTTCTCCCCATGTTACTGAGGTATGATGAAGCCCCACTGTGGGAATTCTGAGTGGTTGTGCTCGAGTGTCGAGCGTGCAATTTTCGTAAACATTTCATAAACAGTATCACCATAAAACCTACTAAATGAACTTCTAATTTTTCCAAGCGATGTTGTATCTTTGCCACAGTGTTAGAATGGGGCGCAACCTAAATACATTTCTAAAATAATCACCAACTTACAGCAATTAATGTTCAGTCAATGATGAGAGATTTGATGACGTTTTATCAGAGTAGTCAAATAAATCTGTTTACAGAAATATCGAGAAATGTTGGCTATAACAAGCATACAAAATAAAAGCGTGTTCCATAAAGGAATGAGTCCCTATCTTAATCTAACTAAAGGACCTTAACAATCCTAGTGAGAACCCATAAGAAGTTCTTTGGAAAAGAGCAAGTAAAATTTGAAGCAAAAGACTAATAGCTGTGAAAGGTCAAACTCCACATAATTAATAGTTCTGGAAACTCGGCTGAGTTTGCTAACAGCTGCTGTAGCAACCGTTAGCCATGATCAGCATGGAGTAAGTCCCCTTAAAGGTGTCTGGAAAAAACAGAAACTGCTCACAGTAGCTAACAGCAATCTCTGGCACCAATTGCACAATTAAGTGCTTAGAGTCATGGCAGGGTGGGTATGCATTGAATGTCTTGACTCTCTAGCTAGGAACACATACTATATTGAAAGCACAAAACATTTTGTTACAAAGACAGACAGATGAGTATGTCATTTTGAGCCAATGAGAAAGAATCTTCTGATGGTCTTTCGTCATCTCTCTTGATTCCCACGAATAACATCCACGTCGACATGTTGTTATTTCAATGCAGCTACAACGTATTACAAAAAGATACATCTAGAAAGGTTCTCATGAGAACCTTTGCAAACCTACTCTGTTAGCTGTTTAGTGTCCCATTGTGTAACAATGGACTACTCTACGAATTGAAACATTAATATCCATAGCATGTCCTGATTGGATCATGGAATTCAAAACTATAGTGAGCATTTTCTTTCTTTAGGATACTTGCACATTGTAAGCATATTACAGAGAAGACTTTTTAAAATACAATGCAATCATACGGTGTGAGGAGGAAAGAAATACATTTTGCAGCAAACAGCACATTCTAGGAGATGTCAAGTTCTACAGTTCAATTATAACATAAAGTCGGCATTTTTTACGAAAAAGCATTTATTTTCTTAAAGGGATAAGAAAAAAACAAGAAAATATTGAGACCTAGCAGTGAAATAACAATAGTAATGGGGTCTTTCTGCAGATATAAGCAGCATTTTCGTTTTTTGAACATTTAAAAAAAGCACATTATCCCTAACCACTATTTGACATGCATTTCCTCCGTTAACGATAAGGCACATTTCCATGTTATTATGAGGTTAAATTCACAAAAACATGTAATCTTTGACAAGGTTTTCAGTAGTTTGTTGCACAACAGAAGCCAAAGTCTGTCTCCTGAACTGTATAACATGAGAGGGCAGTGGCTACTGTCAGCATGTAAGGCTTGACCACAGCCTTACTTGCTACCAAGGTTTTAAAGAAAACCTGGAACTGGGCCAGACTTATTTCTCTGATGTTCAGACTTTACTTTATCTTTCCTTTTCACTGCATCATGCTGTCTCCATTTTGTTTTCTCACTCTTAGATGGGCCCACCTCCTTGGCCCAAGAGGGAGGGTTAGAATGGCGAACGCCCCATGCACGGGTCCATCTCTGGAAATCTCTGTGACTCCCTTAATCTCTGTCTTTCTCCACCACATTAGGCCTCAGTGCAGTAGAAGCCCGTGGTGGGAGTGCCGCCGGACGCTGACGTGGGGCAGGGAATGGGCAGGGTGGGAGTAGTAAACTACGGATTACGGCTGATTAGATGTAAGTAAACATATAAATAAATAAAACTAATTTCGTTGCGCACTCTGCACCTCATTGTCCATTGTAAACTGTGACTGTTCATTGGTCAATAGGCCTAGTAGTCCCTCCTTAGTACCGCCTTGTATCATTTTGTAAACTCCCATGGCAACACCCCCTGTTACGTGTGCTGTTACTCGGTAGGCATCAATTACAGCCCCTGCTCATTATTTTCTCAAATAGCTTTGTCCTGCCTGCAGTTGCAGGGAGGACACGCTCTCTCCTAATGCTTTTAAAAAAAATTTTATAGCACAAACGCATTTGCAATGCAATAGGTCTCACATTTGCGAGAGTTTAAGCTATTGGCATTGTAAATGACAATGCCTTTTATTTATCTGTTTTAAAAACAACACATAAATAAAAGGCATTGTCATTTACAATGCCAATAACTCAAACTCTCCTAAATGTGAGACCCATTACATTGCAAATGCTTGTTGAAATTGCTGCTTGTTTGCTGTACACCACATATAACAGTTCCCGACACAGTTTTATCACGAGTGCTTGGGAGAAAGAGGCTGTAAAAGTTGGAAAATACTGGACAGTGATACTCATGCATCTAGACTTACTCAGCACATTCTCAAAGTGAGTGGTTTTGTTGGAGTAATTTGATGCTGTAAGCGTTTTCTCTTAGCCTGTGATTAACCTGGAGCTTACAAGGTCTACGAACAATGTTGTCTACAGCTCAAGTATCACACCCACGACAGCGACATTAGGCCCTCTCAGGAAATCCATCCAGGCTTGTGTTTCTGCTGTGATCATTGCAAAATACCAACATGTTTGTAAGGATTCCTTTTCCTTGATCTTCTGGCCTTAGAAACTACAGTGTAGCATTAATTAGCTCCCTGGAGTCCACTGAGAGCTGAAAAGAAAATCAATTTTGCATACATCATTCTTCCAGCAGGGTGAACCTTTAGCGATAAAGGTCAACTCGCAGTGCAGAATATTAGATAACATTGTATCAATGCTGCTTCAGTCAGACGAAGCGTTTCATTTACTTCAGAAACTTATAGACAAATTGTCCTTTTGATTGCCTAATTGTAAAATTGTTGGTTTTAATCCTGTTAACCTTTCTCTGACAGTTATTGCAGTCTCTTAAAACAGCATTTGCTTCCTCCTAAATATGTCACTCTTACAAATGCAAAATTATGCAACATTTGGATATTCATATGTGTTTGAAACATATCTACAAATCTATTTAGCAGCACAAATTTTAATACTTAGGGGCAATATGTAGCAGACATAGAAAGAGGCAGTAATTAGGAGAAATAAAGTTATATCTCCTTGTTATGCTTCTACTGGGAAGGCGTAGGATTTTGGTGCATTTACAGGTTTACAAGTACTTATCAATCTCGAAATCAGTCAAAAACATGGGAGTTGCAAGGGAACACCCACCACAATGCCTATGGAATGCTTCCCTTGCGCAGAGTAATGCAGCAAAGCAATTTGTGCTGCATTGCCTTACTCCAGATTTCTGAAGCCATTCAAAGCGGCCTAGTGTGGCACATAAATGTGCCCCTTAGTGTACTGAAGTGTGCAAACACCTATGCAAATCCACCAGTCCAGGTGCAGGCAGTAGAGCAGAACAATTTCCAGAGTTGGGTTGCTTCTATCAATGTTACATCGCTGAGATTATAGAGATTGTGAAAAATCCAAGTGCCACACAAACAACAAGTGTAACAAATGTATTCAGAAGGAGTGGTAAAGGTGTAATATGGAGCTGGTGGTGCATTTTGAAGCAGACTATCAAATATAATATTAAAGCAATGTGGGGTAGCGCACTGATATTTACAGACGGTACATTTTTCATTGAAACGGGCACTAAATTTGCATGGACATACAGTTTTTCTGATATAGTGCCCAGGTGATAATGTGCAGAATTTGGGTTTCATTGGATATTTATCACTGCCACATTGCCAGTATAAAGCCTTGATTTATTTAGATCCTTTAAAGATCTGTCTTTCCATCACAGTTCATATTTACAATAAAGTGCCTCATTTGTGCTTTCCTAACTGCTGATATATTCTGAAATATTTGTAGTTATTTTATAATTATTTAAATTTTGTTGAGTGTTAGACGGAAATTATGTCCTAAAGCCTTTTCTTTCGCTCTCCCTGTACCCCAGCAAGATTTTCCATCATGAGGCGTTTACATTAGACTCAGTATTTCATCAGGAGGATTTTTCAATTCCACTCAACTCTAAATTAACCACTCTGTCAATGGTACCTCAGACCCAACTCCAAATAAATGATCCTGAGGTGAAGTTTAAATCCTTACTTTGATTGTCATGTTATGCATCATGCTACATTAGTATGTATGTTCTAATAGCATTAGCAAAATCATTAGTACCCTGTGCTACTGTTTTTATACATTTTCTGGTTTCTCCTTCTGCACTGCAACCCACCCTTTGTTTCTTATAAGTGCCCTCATCATTATTGTTGTTTTTTTAGTTTTATATAGCGTGAACTAGACCCGAAGATATCAGGTATCAGAGCGCTTTATATGAGTCCCAGTTTTGTTGCAGATGGACACATTCATTTTTGTTAGGTACGGGGAGATTACGTCATTTGCCCAGAATCACAGCAAATTGAGAGTCCCTGTCGAGACTCGAACCTGGTTCCCCAGCTTCAAGGTCGACTGCTCTAAAGTGTACGAGCAGCCTGAATTTTAAAGAACAACTGATTTACAACTGTACAACTGTATGAATTCTGGCAATCTTATTAAATTGTAGTATGTCTCTAGCAGTATTAAGCCATACCAAGACTGTGTCAACACTTTCTTTAATGAGATTATGTAGGCATGCTTAAACATAGAGACTTCATGTAAAAATCCCAATTCAGAACAGCTCAGGTACTCCAGTCACATAGCCAGCAGCATTCTGTTCATCTGTCAAGCATGACAGGACATGAAAAGTAAAACAAATATTGATTTGCTGCAGTGGATATTATCAGTTCAGTTCTATCACAGCCGTGCTTAGGGGATGAATTTAAAATGAGAAGCGAAGCCTCCAGCATGTTAGACAAATCTGGGATTTTACTGGGTTTTGAGAGAAGGCGGAAGTGGTGGTCGGTGTCAATGACTGCTCACACTGGGGATGGCCAAGGTGGAATTTGGGGATTTGGATAAGAGTTCACACAAATACCATTCATGAGATCCAGGACTATTCCCAGCCAATGAAATGCAGAGGCTCTTGAGAGAGGTTGATCACAGCATTAAATACTACACGAAGGCCTAACTGATAGGATATGTTTAGATGTGAGCCCTTCCACAGCCTTTGTTGACATCTTTGGAGCTTAGGCTGGCTTGTGGCACGTGCTGTGAACCCTACAGTAGTGATATAAAAATGTACCCTGTTTACTGGTTTGCACATGAGAAACAAAGACACGAGAGGTCCCTTTTTAGAATTAATAAACAAGTCTTCCAATGGAGAAAATAATGTTTTGAGTCGTGTTCATGTATTTGAATCAAGTTAATTAAATATTACCAATAAGTCCCTCGTTATCACTCTGAGGCCTCCAGAAATTATGGGATCGAGGACAAACATTGTTTTCTCATGATCATAGTAGTCCAAGTTGTGCAATTTTGACACACTGTCACAGAGGAATTTGTGTAATAAAGGAGGTTGTAATGGAAAAATATGAGCATTTTGGTTGCAGTTTAAAATGCATTTATAGGTTATTCCCCATTCTCGCCGCATTAACTTTGAATAGGGCAGTACGATTGTTCCATGCTAATACTGCAAATTGAAGTGACTGAATTATTCTGAGGCAATCTTACTGCATGAAAATTCAACACTATTTGTAATGTGGGCCTAAAATGATTCTAGAGTTAATACTCATTTTTTGCATTTGCTCTAAAATACAGATCACAAGCTTGAGTCCCAGCAAGGCCAACTTACCCTTTCATCTTTCCAATGTCGTCAAAAGAACAGGTCAGGAATGGGCCGTATCTACAAGATACAGCGCATTCCTGTCCTTCTCTCCTGTGCCGGCACACAAAGAGCAGCCGCGCACCAACACAGACACACTTGAGTCATGTTGCATGGGTCCCTGCATTGCAGGGATGATTGTTGTTGTGTAGGAAGGGACACCTTTCTGCATAAAAACAATAATTGTTGGCATTTTCGTCTATCTATGAAAGAGGAAAGCATTTTCCTCTTTCTATGAAAGAGGAAAAAATGAGGAGGAATACATTATTTCTCCTTGTTGTGCCACCAGGATTGTGGCACATTCCTAGGTTTACAATTCCTCGTAAATCTGCGAATGCTTCTGATTATGGGTGTTGCGTGGGAACACTGACAGCAACACCCATGGAACGCCCCTTTCACTCACTGTCCTGCATGAAGTAGGCAGATATTTACAAGGCCATGAAAAGCCATGTAAAGTGTCTTTCCGTGGCTTTGTAAATAGGCTGCGGCACATTGCGCCACTGGAGTGTCAAAAACGTGACGTTACGGTTGAGCAAAAGTGCTGCTAGGGCCTCATATATGAGGCTCTTAGTCTTGGATTACCCCATGCATCGCCCCCATTAAAGATAATAGCACATTCAGACTCACAGATAGCGAAGATCACACACACTGAAAACCTAATCCTCACTACCTCCATAGACTGCATAGACTCAGCCAAATGTCATTTCCATATAAAACTGCTCTCTTCCCTCCACCCACAACATATTTTCAGCATCATTAAATCATTTCCCTCGTGCAGCAATGCTCCTGTATCTCAATCCACCAAGTTCACAATCGCAGCAGCACTGCCTCCAAATTGTCAAGCAGTCAGTCTCCCCATACAAGGCATTCTCTGCTTGTCCTTCCTCTTCACCTTTGCTCAGACATGCACCCTCACTGCTTTAATTCTGCAGGCGTTGTGAGTCTGTAGCAGCTGCCCCCTCCTCTCTGCCTACCTACCCTGTGTCTGATCTTGACTGTTTTCGAATCACCTTAATAGCTTTTTATTCCCAATAAACACATCAATATATTACAATCTGTATTCCACCAGTGCCATTCCAGCAAGACCACCCTCACTGGTGTATGCAACTTACTTTTTCTCTAAACACATCCTACTCGGCCTCTCTGCACGTTTTTGTCCTGTCAGTCAATAATGTATGTTTATGACTCTCGCTCTCCTAATAAGTACTGCCCCAATTGATTGAACTCCTACCTCTTTAATCACACCTTTGTGGTCTCCGGGTGCCCCTCCCTCTCACCAGTCCTACCCCCAATTTGTGTTCTTCGAGGATATGTTATGGGCCATGTTCTGCACTCCCTTTAGTCAATTCTCCTTGGCAAAATGACCTCTGCCTTCTGCTTGTTTTATATCCTCTACAAAGATGAGGCATTTTCTTTCCTTTTTTCCCCTGATAATGGTAAAGCCAGCACTAAACTCATGAGCACCCTCGAGGCTCCACAGTCCTATTCCATGGGATGCTCTCTTTACCTAACTCTGAGGAATACCATCACTTCTGCTAGGTAAACATCTCCTCAAAGATCCTTAGATGAAACTTGCAAAGGGGTCCTACTGCCCCACCACTCAAAGTGTCAACGCCAAATGTGGCAGTATATACTTCTATCATTCTAAAGTATATGAAGCACATTCTGTATATAATCACTCTAAGGGCCTGATTGCGATCTTGACGGACAGCTTTACTCCATCATAAACGTGACGGATATCCGGTCCACCAAATTACAAGTTCCGTAGGATATTCTCGGAGTTACCCCGTCCCCCAAGACCGTAAAAAGCCCCATAGTGGTATCCCGGCTGTTCTCTCACTCTTGCCGAAAAACTTGCCCAAAAATATTATCTGCATATGGTTTTCTATGCTACTATGACACTGAATCACCAGCATGTGTATTCAAAATGCTCTATCCAAATTGGCCATTAGGTTCCACCTTACTGTGTTTGCTGCTGCTGCACCACCTTTAGGTCTACTACCAGCCAAGACCTTAAGAATGATTGTACTAACATTATAGTTACTTATTGCCACCCACCATCATCTGCTAACCTGCTCTGTCATTTATATTTTTATTCCACCTACTGCAAAATACAGCATGAGGCAACGGGCCAGCCCACCTCACCCATTGGCCAAATTCACTGTGAGTGACGGCATTCTCCTATTTCACAGGGGGACACCATGCCATGGGTACTATGGCAATGTCTTTTTTTCCAATGTTTTTATTTTATTATTGACAGGGGCTTAGTAGATCCAACAACAACGTTTTATATAAACCATAGCAAAACAAAGCAAGCATTGCCTAAGCCAAAAGACTGGCAGCCAACATCTGACTTTGCCAAAGTTTGTTTCTTGATGTCAGATGAGTGTCCACTCAGTTTTTCTGTTTAAGGAGATAGCGTTAGGGACATCTGGGCTTGTTGTAGTATCTCACTTTTGTGCTTTATCTACACAACATCCTTTGGTGGTTATTAAATTCAGCAAACGGCTGCCCACTGTCGTAAATCTTCAGTGGCCTGCGGTTTGTCCAGCAGAAGTAGGTGGGGAACTTTGAAATCCTGAGATCATATGCACAGCATGAGTGACCACAATTTGGCTACTTATCATCATGGTTTCAGTTTACCGTTGAGGGCAGAAGAGGTCATCTCTGACTACAGAGCCCGGATTACGAGCTGTTGCATGCAAGTCAAAGCGTGGCGAGCAATGGGGCACATTAACATATTTTCTTGGCCGCAATGCGGCGAGTGCTGATGTCAGGTGGGTGATCCTCTGACCTTTGTTTTTTCAGGGGGTGTAGAAGGTCATGCAAGCATACGAGCCTTGTCTTCACCAGACTCTTTAGCTAGGCGATTAACCTTAAAGCTGGACCACATTTTACAGCAGACCACTATTAATAAATAACTCTCTTATTTTTAACATTCTGCAGTAAAAAAAGCTGAAAATATAGCGAACTGCATGGGGGCATTAGAGAAGGTATGTTGCAGCCCACTGTTACCAGGGGATTGAGGCAGATCCAAAGAGTCAATGGAAGGAAAACAAAACTAATTTCCTGTGCAGCACTGAATAAAATGACTTTTTACTCTCAGTACATTTTGTATAGATTAACATTAACATTTCACTTTTATTGTGTATTGAGTCAGCTGCCTATTGCAAGAACATTATTCAGAAGTGAGGGAAGGGAGAGAAAGGGAGAAGTAGGGGTTTTCCAATTGATTAAAGCTTAGAATGACACACCACTCATTCTCTCGGAAATCTTCAAGGAACGGCCTTGCGACCGATCAAAGTAATGATGACAATCTTTTCGCACGTTTTCTAACTCCTTCTCTTTATCTGCACCATCACTTTTCTAACCGCTTTGAAAAATCTTCAAGGTGGTAGTCTGACTGGACAATGATGACTGGTCCAACTGATCATAGGGGCCAGCCCGAGTACTCATCTCAGAATGTACTTATTAGCATCTAATAAAAGATGTGAACGGTGGCTAACATTTCACATAACGTATTACATAGAGACATCTTGGTGCTGGTTAGGTAGTCCTTCTTTGAAAAACTTCTACTTCGAACTTGCTTTCAGTAATTTGTA